>NC_088201.1:3500639-4127523 GCF_037126465.1 Ornithodoros turicata
TCCAGTGCCTTGCAATTCTAGTATGGAAGTGCTTATACTGACACTTAACGTCCAGGGTTTTAAAAATCCCAATAAGCAAGCCGAAGTGGTCAATCTCGGGTACAGACTCAAGTGCGACATACTCTTGCTCCAAGAAGTACATTTTCAAAACAAGTTAGAGGTTGAACATGAAAGAGAGAGTGGCTGGTTTGTCCCTTCAGATGACGCACCCTTGGAAGTCGCTGAGAAGGCGTGTTAGCTTAGCTCAATTGGTAGAGCCCTGGACCGGCAATCCAGAAGATGTGGGTTCGAGTCCTACAGCTGGCTAACCTTTTCAGTGACTTTCATCTTTCAAAGTTAGAGGTGGCCGAATTTAAGCGGAAATATCGGTTGCCTCGTTCTTTTTAGTTTTTTTTTTAACGTTTTTGTGTAGAGAGAGATGCCGGCGTTGGGATAGTTATTTTCAGTCGCCATCTTCCTAATGATAGTTTCGTCTCGTGTGATAGCGATGGCTGGGTTATTTGCTTCGACTTTTTCATAGGCTATGCTAAGCATCGTCTGGTGAACGTCTATGCCCCTGCATCCGCATCGAACCGTTTTTTTTTTTTTTTCGTGAGGTGGAGGACTGTGTGCGAGTCAAGTGTCCTATCTTGATAGCCGGTGATATCAATTGTGTGACCGACTCAAATCGCGATGTCTCCGGTCCGGGACAGGGTAGGCCTACTTGGAACGCTAGAGGCCTGCGGCGGCTGTTGTCGGTCTTCGACCTAGTTGATGCGTGGCCTTTGCTTCATGATGATGTTTTCGCTTCAACGTGGTCAAGGGGACCCTCTGCGAGTCGCTTAGACAGGTTCTACGTGCCCCGGTCCGCATCGACGTCTGTCAAGGAATGCAGTGTCGTGACGTTTTCGGTGACATATGTCAGCTACCACAAGCCTCTAATCCTAGTGCAGGACGCTTCGCGCATACGTGGTCGCGGTGCGGGGACGTGGCGACTTGCCCCACCCCTTCTCAGCGATCCCATCATTGTCGCCGACGTTACTGTCCGGATCAGAGAATACCTGTCTGGTCGCGAATCAACAGCCCAAGAATTGGAAGATTTCAAGCATTGGGTGAGAGGTGTGCTGCAGGCCTGGGGGCAAGCGTCGTGCAAGAGACCGTACACGCGAATTGAACTCCCTTTCTGGGAAGGTACGCTTCGTGCGCAGGGGTCACCCAATGACGCCATTGATGGCAGAGTACCTTGAATCACTCATTCACCGCCGACTCACTCTTTTGCGGTGTTCATCCGCTACAGCTCTCCAAGAACGCTGCCACTCTAGATTGGTGGCCGGCTCTGAAGTCCTACGTTACATCCATGACACGTCGGCATCAGGCAAAGCTCAGGCAACTGTTCACAGTTTCCAGCGACAGGATGGCAGCATCACGGCAGATCCTTCCGATGTAGCAACGGGGTTCGTTGTGTTCTTCCGTGGACTGTACTCAAACCCTGCATCGACTGCCGATATTTCTCTCGGTGCTTTTGCCTTAAAAACACTCCCGCAGGTTGAGAACAGTAGGTTTGAAGACTTCATTCGCCTCGAAGACCTCGATGCTGCTGTGCGCAGAGCAAAGCGTGGTACAAGCTCGGGACCGGACGGGCTACCCGCAGAGTTTTACTGCACGTTCTGGCCGATGCTGCGTACCTTCTTCATACAGGTTGTTCGACGTGGTTTCGAGGCTGGAGCCCTCCCATCGTTTTTTGGACTGGTAAGCATTAAACTTGGGCCTAAGAAAGCTGGTAATCCTGCAGATCCGGAATCGTGGAGGCCGATCACTCTCCTCAAGAACGACTACAAGCTCGTCACAGCAGCAATAGCCTTCCAAGTCAGTCAAATGCTCCCGCTGCTCCTTCACGCTGGCCAATCATGCGGTGTACCAGGCCGTAGCCTGTGCGACAGCCTGAGTGAGATCCGCGACCTCTTGCACTACACACGGCGACGGGCAGAGTCCGGCGGTTTCCTTTCCTTGGACCAGGCCAAGGCATTTCACAGAGTGTTACACGCATACCTTTTTTCGCTGCTGAGCGCTTATGGCTTCCCAGAGATTTTTGTGTCCGGCATACGTTTGCTGTACGCCAACCACCGCAGCCAGATGAGTGTAGCAGGTTTGCAGTCCTCTTGCTTTCCTATCCAGCGAGGTGTCCGCCAAGGCTGCCCATTCTCTCCCGCCCTTTACGCCCTGGCTTTGGACCCTTTTTTACAATGCGTAGAAGCGTCCCGTGCAGTCAATGGACGCCCCCTTCCTGGAGCGAGAAGTTGGAAGTTATCTGCGTATGCTGATGACGTCAGACTCTTCATCAACGACCGATGCTCGCTCACGGCAGTCCCGCAGCCGTACGAGCAATACGCAGCAGTATCAGGCAGTCAACTAAACACCAAAAAGTCCAAGATTCTCCCTCTTGGATCGTTTTATGTCGACCCTGACTTTCCGATGCAACAATGCACGAGCATGCGCATACTTGGTGTGTTTTTTTTATCAAGATGGCTCCACGCCTCTCAACTGGCCACTGGCCACTCGGCGGATCCAGGACTTGTGTCGCGCAGTCGCAGGAGTACGACTTCTCGTACAGAGGGCGAGCATATTTCCTCTGGTGCGTCTTTCTAGGCCACCTTTGGTTTCTGGCCCACGTTCTTCTGCCACTCTAACATCACGTATAAACACGGAGATCCTCTCGTTCTTCTGGAGTCGGAAAACAGCACTTCTCGATCAACAGATGCTCCGCATGACTCCACAGAGAGGAGGTCGGGCAGTGCCGGATGTTGCCATTGCCTGTCAGTGTTTCGCATTGCGTACTTTAATGCGCATTTTGTCGTCGGAGCATACCCCTGCCCAAGCACTTCTACATTATTGGCTAGGCCCCCTTCGTCGCCATCTCAAGCCTGATGCACAGCTGAACAACAGTCCAAGCGCTGAGGTACCTGGAAGGTTCCAAGCCGCAATAGTGCGATTCTTCTAACGAGTCTGAGTTGCAACTCCCACTGTCGACCCCGGAATAACACCACCGCTCCGTGTGGCCACTCTCGTAGCTTCCACAGCCGGACCATCTCGTCGCGCTATACAAGGTGCTCAAATTCGGTGGCCTGCTTTCGTCCCGTCCTGGCTCCCTGGTGACCTTCAGGACATTCTCTGGCGATTCGCCTGGAGAGTTCAGCCTGCTCGTGACCTACTACCCCACTCTACGTGCTCCTTCTGCAGACACCCCGAGTCGACGGAACATGTCATCCATGACTGTCGTCTAGCCAAAGCTTTTCGGCGGAATCTGCGAAGATCCACACGCATTCGGTGTTCCGTGGATTTCGTGCAACCTTGCCTCGTCTGCGTTCGCCCGACGGTCACATGCGAGTCCTGCTAACCGCATGCGGACCATCCGTCTTGTGGTCCGCCAGGTGCCAAGCTGTTGTCCACAGTCGCCGAGAGACTCGAACCTTGCTACTTGTACAGCGGGCAAGGTGTCTCGTAGTCAAGACACTTCAAAAAGAGCTCTCTTCAACTACTGACCACGTTTTGCTTGCAAGATGGGAACGCCTATCCTATCTGGAACGTTGGGGAGGATCGTTCTCCTTGCGGGACTATCGAGTATTGCAGCGCGGAGGTCACTAAGTGGTACACTTTCGTCAATCCGTCATTTCCATTTTCATTGCTCAATCCATCTGTATGTATCTCATTAACGCCTGCATATACCCTGCACATTTAATTTTTTCGTCGTAGCATATACATAGGCCTCTCCTGTCAATCGACCAATTCCGTCAGTCGAGCTCTTGCCGTTACCCGTGGCGGAAAATATCCATTCCGTCTCGTGCGATCTTTTCTGGAATTCATACCGCTGATACCGGTTCTTGAAATGACTGGCGGCTCCGTCTGGCACTAACATGGCTCCGGCAAAGACACCAGCATTTTCGTCCATCCAGTCCTCAATCAGGCTCAGCGCGACCAGTGCATGGGCGTGTGTCATAAGTTATCACTGGAAAGCAAGCAAACCCTGCTTGACAATACAGCAAGAATGGCGTAACGAACGAGCACCGTAAAAAAAGAAAGAAATACAAGGAGAAAGGTCGTTCGTGCCACCCTCGTGTGAATAGGCGGCGATTGATTTTCATCTGTAACACCTAAGTAATCACTGTGAATAAAACCTTTTCAGAAAAAAAGAAGCATCAAATGGTCGTCGGGGCAGTCTCGCTTGCGGTGTTGTTTCCGGAAAGATTTTTCCCAAAAACGAAACATTAATAGGAGGAATTCGGGCGGAAAATCCAATAGTATAATAAACACAATAGGAGATGTAGAGGGCAAAGCCAAAAGCTGATCCGCGGGCACGAGCCCTGGGTGGTTCTGCCACTGATTCTGTTGAGCACGCCGTTGCATCGAACCTTCCTCAAAGTGGTGACCCGGACGTCCCAATGTCGCAGCCAGCAGACGTGCACACCGACGACTTACTACACGGACCCGACGCACGCTCCCCCAGCCAATGGCCCTGATGGCTTGTCCAGCGTCGCAGTATCACCGTCTCAAGAAAGAGCTCCTAGACTGCTTGCAGTCTTCAGTCACTGAGCGTTTTTGTCGGCTGCTTTCCGCTGACGAACTAGGCGACAGTAAGCCCTCGCAACTGCTACGCCGACTTTATTCTTTTCTGGGAGACAAGGCAAGCTCATTCGACGAAGATTGTCTCCGGGAACTCTTTCTCCACCGCTTACCGCCTTCCATCCGCAATCTCTTGGCTGTATCACAGGCTCCGTCGCTCACAGCATTGGCAGCTTTAGCTGACAAAGTTATGGACGATCGTGGGGCCCCCATATCAACAGTTCAAGCCTTACTTCTTCTGACCCTAGAGAATGTGAGATTTTGCCCCGCCTGCTGGCGCTCGAGCAGTCTCTAGACAGTTTACGCCTCGAGCTCGGACTCATGCGATCTAGTTAACGTTTACTTCCGCAGAGGGTAGGCTCCACCGTCCCAAAATTGTTTTCTTCGCTTTGCTTTTCTCGCGCGTTCTAAGGAAGTAACATAGTCGGCGCCAGCGTACAGAAGATGCTAGCAAACCACAAAGACATTATTTTCATTCGCAGGGATCTGGATAACCCCAGTAAGCTTGTCGACTGCAATCAATTCCCAGACTGCAACTCTAGGGAATGACATCATTTTGGCCCAAATATCACGGGCGGGCGGACCGAGAGAAGCGATTTTGTTGCATCTCCCATAAATTCCCATGTATTGAAAATTTGATAAACTTTAATTCTCCAAAAATCAGTGGATCGCGTCAGGCCTTCAAAAATGTGTCATTCCCTAGATAAACTCGATGAGAACACGCCTGTACTTGTTTCGTGTAGAAATTTAGCGAGGTTTACGAGAACCCTGCGAACAAAAATTCCCCATTGTCTTTCTTAAGAAGCGAGTCCGCCTTAAATGAACGAATTTTAAAGATGAGCGGCCGCAGAAGCTATACGACGGCGAGACGTACGTCGTTCTCTCCCACATGAACGCGCAGAGAGGCGGCGTATGAGAATTCCTAGCTGAAAAAAAAAAAAAAAAAAAAAAAAAAAACGGCAGGGGATTTGAAGCCTCGACAAAAACGACTCGAATGACGATTGGAAAACATTGCAATACTTGAGTAACTTAGTTAGTGTAACAAAAAGAGGTAACCATAGTTACCAGACTGCAGCGGCATGGCCGACCGGGTTAAGGCGTCCCGCTCGTTCGTTGCAGCCACGACCTACTAAATTATAACGACCATGTCGTAGGCACCCCTTCCCAGCACCGCATTTTTGGAAGGTAGCGGTGGCGCTACTAATCGGCCCGGCTATTGCTTCCTCAACTTCTACAATACTTTGTACTTCAGCTTACCTTATACTATTTCTGCACAAGCGGTGGATATTCCACGGAAGATGTTTCATTCTGAGGTTGATTTATCATCATCATTCTACGCGTTTTCATAGGAGCTATTGCTGTCGTCTGCTACGGTAGTCGTAGGTACGCTTCTGCGCGTTCAGAATTCAAATTTCCATCGTCCAATCGTGGTGCAGATCTCGCGTGCCGATGAGTAGCGTCCCTGGCGGATTGTGCGGACGGGAGGTCGTGCTGAAGACTGGGAGGTGCTGGGTTCGAATCCTATACCACCGGCTGGTGCTGTCTCAGGTTTTCCCCTGGGTTTTCCGGCAGACTTTCCAAACGAATGTCGGCACAGTTTCCCCCTGAAGTCGGCCCAAGACGCACACTATCCCCCCTGTCCCCCACTCCTTCCTGCTGTCCTCTCTCCATCTGTCCACGTCTGTACGCCGCTCATAGCAACAGTTGCTTCGCGGCGCTAACACGGAATGAAAAAAAAAACTAGCTACAAGTTAATTGTAACTTAGTTACGAAGGAAGACTGTTAAATATATAGCTTTCTTATAACTGAAGAAGACAGCTAACTTAATTCATTGTTCGGCGGCTAAGATTCATAGGAGTGCTATCGTTCGGCATATAAATAATAAAAAGTAGAATACCTTTTTATCCGGTCTAAATTAAAACTGCAAAATAGAGGGTAAAACAGACCAAAGCGCAGTGGTTGTAGAGCGGACTATATAGACGGGCAATTTTGACCTCGTTTATGCGTTTTATATTTTGCGGCAATTTTGTATTTTACATTTCTGGGACTGGAAATTTTGACGCCAAGGAAGAATACGGAGAAAACAGTTTCCCAAAACAGCAAATTTTTCATTTTATTTTATTTCACGTACTACTGGCCCAAATTCATGAGCACAGAATCAAGCAAGGGCAGCATCAAGACACATCAATGATAAAGCTGTAGAAAACTGTTCTACAGATGAACTATTCAGCACTGTTTCAGGCAACGCATTCCACTCGCCAATTGTTCTCGAAAAAAAAAAAGAATACTTAAAACAATCATTTTTTAGCATTGAAAGGCTTCCTTCCTACCTTCCTGCGAAAGGCTGCAGGTATCGCGAAGAGTCTATTTTTAATCGCCCATGAACAGACAGATACAAAAATTTCATGTTTTCGGTTTCAGTTTTTCCAAGTGGACGAGGAAGCAAATTGCCTCCTTGAAACCTCGACTTGCGACTATATATGTTGAGGAATATCTGGATTCTGAGATTACCACTTGATATAGCCGTCGCTTTTTTTTTTTTTTTCTTCTCGGAATTTCGGACGTTAACTCAGCCGCAAAAATAAACGACGAATCCTCGGAAAATAATACACTCCGAAAACAACACTCACCGAACGTGCTAACAAATAAGCTCCGGAATCCTATTTTTAGGAGAAATATGGTCGGCCAAAGGACATGTGTGCCTTCCCGGTTAGATACGCGTAACCAGCGCATTCATTATGCAAACAAGGACCACAAAGGTCTGTCCACAATCGCAAACAATGTGATTTTTCGCACTCATTTGTCATTGTACTAAAAGACTATCGCAACGATATCCTGAACAAACTGCATATGGGCTCGAGTGGCTTTTCAGAGGCACACGTCCCAGTTAATAGTCAAAAGTCGTCGATAATCGCATTACAATGCCGCCTTTGTCTCCAGATGACAAGGTCTAATTTGATAAGGGTCGCATTTTCGGGCGCCCATACATGCATTCTAAGAAGAAAAAAAAAGCAGTAAAATGGGGAGTAATTGCAACTTTTAGTCCCCCTACACAAAAATTACTCCCCGTTTTAGTCCCCTAATACCCGACGTTTACTCCCCAGAACTGCAGATTGTCACTGAACTTCGCGAATGGTCTTCCGAATTCAACAGCCTGTACGTAAATATGTGCTCCTGGCCAATTTGATGCCATAAGGCTGTATAACTCAGCCAACTTAGAAATTTCCCACACACAGAGGAAGAAACAGTTAAACGATTCTTTCTTCGCAAATTGTGCCTTATGTATGTTCGCAAGATTTTATATCACTCGATATGTCACGGTTGACGGCTTGATTCAACGTATTTTCATGCATGCACACGAATTGTGCACCTGGGGACTCTTACAACAGAACGTGAAATGCAGTATCCACTCTGTGACACTCATTTACCCCCGTGTATTTACTCCCGAAAGGGACTATTTGTTGTGGCAATGCATTTAGTCCCCAAAAGGAGTAAAAGTACTCCTTTTTTTTCTGAGAGTGTGGAAGCTTTATGAGATAACGAGACCCCCCACCAATCAAAGTAAAATTAATTAATAATTGGGGGTTTACGTCGCGAGACAACTGAGATCATGAGCGACGCCACACAGCGGTCAGTCTGTGGATTGCTTTTGCCCACCTGAGGGTTCTTTAACGTGCGATGAAAGCTCATCACATTACACCCGTATTTAGACGAGGGGTAATGTTTAGCTTTGCACACCCCATATTTCTGCCCTCTCTGGTTTTCGTTGGACTTTCGACAGATGTCGTCCTCCTTCCTGCTGTTCGACTCTGTACACATTTCATAGCTACAGTTGATTCGGGGGTGCGAACACGGAATTTACCGCCTCACTGCCATTTCTATAGAACAGAGACCACTGGCAGATCGTATATATGTAGTATATGTCACAGCGATGTCACACTACAATCGTGACGATGTTCACGCCATCATCATATTGACGTCAACGGCACCGTTCCCTAAGAGTTACGACAAAGCGTTACAAATGTTAAACTCCCAAGCTTGCATTTCTTGGACGCCGCGGAGAATCCCCTACACTGAATGTGCAAGAGTTCCACACGGCAGAAAGCTCCCTGCTGTCGGTGTGACGCTTTTCGACTTTGAATGACGCAATGTGGGATAAGGATTACGGCGACGCTTGAAAAGCATCTTAAGACGTATCTCCCAAGACGCATTCATCAGCATGTGCACGCGGACGAGCAAAATACGGAAGGAGGAACGGCTCGTTCAGATAAGATAGAATTTCAAATTTCGCGCCAACCAAAAGCTCTTGCATCATGCCACTCCGACAGTTTCACCTGCATACTAGCGACCTCGTGAACTTGACACCCATTACGTAGAACGTCGGATTGGGCCTGTCGGTAGGACATCATGAAGATACGCATACCCATTAAGATACAATAGGGCAAGAGAGACCGGAGCGAGCGTCAGCATGACCAGACTAACGAATAGAGAACAGCAGAGGAATGGAGGGCTTAGCACCCACCCTGAGCCAACTGTGGCACGGTGCACGGACGTGGTGAGAGGATAGCAGAAAAAAAAAAAAAAAAAGTGGGTGATTCTTTCAGTTTCTAACCCAGGAAAGCACCGCCAGGAGTGGGATTCAGCTCGAGTGTTTCACATGGACTTGGATCTGCCATCAACTCGACTTCTCCTATGGTGGGACACAGAGCCCCTCTGGACAGGCCTTACCTATTGAACAGGCAAAACTATTGAGCACGGTCTCAATGAGAGATCATGTTCGTTCGTCACCCCAAGTATAGTAGACCTGACATTGGAGTGCTATCGGAGAATCGGAGCTCATCGGGTACTACAGTCGCCTTTCGAGAGTATTGACCAAAGTTCCAAGCAGAGATGCTACTGTGATCTTAATCTACAAGTAATTTATTCTGTGACACTCTCTGCGTTACGTCATATACAGGGTGTCCCAGCTAACTGCGAACATATTAAAAAATATATATATGACACTTTTTCCAAGACGAAATGGGGGTGAAAGAAAGACGCGTCGTCTAAGAAGCGCAATGAACAAAATAAAGAAGAAAAGAGGGTTTCCTTCACGATTTTTTTTTTTTTGCGGGCGATCTATCGAACGGATTTTTGTTCTGAAAACGGCTACGATATCAGGTGACCGAAAGGAACAGATGTTCTCATTGGGACAACTTCGTAGCTTTTATAATTAAAAAGTTAATTAATGAAAGATAATTAAGACGTTGCCTTAGGACTTTGCTAATGCCCTCCTAAAGAGTGCCCTTCAGCATATGCTATATTGCAGTCGATTTCATCTTGGAAAAAGTGTCATATATATATATTTTTTAAAATATGTTCGCAGTTAGCTGGGACACCCTGTATATCAAGACGCATGCTTCCAAGAGAAAGGTGAAAATCTCACCTTGGCTTCCATGCCGCCGAGGCCTACTTTGGACTTTGAGCCGAACTGGATGCAACCGTTGAAAGCAGGGTTGTAGGTATGGAGTAACTTTGCTCCGTCCATCGAGGGTGGCTTCGTGTATATCCCCTCCACATTGGACATAAGCATGAGCAGGTCGGCTCCAGCCTCCACCGCCAAGTGCGCCGCCAAGCTGTCATTGTCCATACTCGTGGGCCCGTCCACGACGTGCCCCACTTGTTCCGTCGCCGGCGACGAGACGGCGTCATTCGTGTTGATGATGGGTATGATGTTAAGACTAATCAATTCCAACAATGTCTGCCGAAGCCAGTGTCTGCTGTCCGGGTTGTGAAAGTCCGGCTTAGTCACCAGGACCTGCGCTATGTTAACTCCGTACTGGTTAAACATGGCGTCGTACAGCGCCATCAGCCCGCTTTGCCCAACCGCAGCGGCCGCTCGCTTGTGCGGAGGGTTGCCGCCGGGGTCACCGAGTTTGTCGGTCTTCTGCGAGAGAGTCTCACGCATGGACATGGACATCCGCATCTCCTTATTAAGCCTCTGCTTGCCGAAAGCGACCGCACCGCTGGTGACCAGGAGCATCTCCCTTCCTTGATTCTGAAGCTGGGAGACCTGTTCCACGATAGACGCCAGTCTTCCCAAGGCCAGGCCGCATTCGTCTTCACGCGTCAACACAGCGGTGCCCAACTTAACGACGACTCGGCGGGCTTCCATTAATTCGCTACGGTACGCCGCCGGCTTTCGACGCGGAGCACGACCACTAACCTCTTTGTTGAGCAGAAGGGTCGTTTTCAGAAAGGATGCCCATCTTCGACTCTGAAGCCAGCCAGCGTTCGGACGGGTTAGCAGCCACATGTTGACCGAATTACTGCCCCGCTCAAGACTGTCGGCGCGAAGTCACCTACGATTGCCTTTTGTTTAGTAGGCACACTAACGAAGCAGAACCTGATACTCCGTACGGAGATATCACTGGAAAGATACGCTACAGGAGAATCCAAAGTCTCTGCGGAGTTTCCCCCCTCATGCACGTGCAGAGCTGAGGCACAGCATCCTATCACACACGAGGACAGTACGTCGCTACCGGGAACGTTGACCTATTAATGGACATTGGAAGAGCTGCCGTTCACCCAGAAACAATAGAGGGCTTTGAGAGTCAATATGCTACGAGCGTCCAGCTTTGTTTTTTTTTTTTTTTTTTTTCTTTTTAAACGGACAGCAGTCTCTGTTGGGTCGGTGAATTTTTGAAACGGTTGTTATAAATTTTGGCTTTACGTTTTCTGTAGAACAGTTGGAACGGCTTACTGAAGGAGCCCTGTGATTGGTCAGATCAGTGACCGCTGATCCCTCTCTTTAACCATCTGACCCAGTAGGGAGAATTTAGGGTGGTTCGGATGTCCTGACCCCATCAACTTCTGTCGTCACCATATGCTTCAGTTATGTGTCCCCTTCGGCAGTGATTTGCAGTACGCTGTCCTAGATGAGACACCTCTTTGAAAAAAATTCCGGATCCTCCCCGATCTGACCTGCAGTGATACTACTCCCAAACACGCATTTTAGAGCACAGGAGCACGCGTTTTGGAACACCCAAATGTACCATTTTCGGAGCACACCCTTTGGTAAGCTGTGTTACCATGCCTTGGCTGTAACCTGAAAAGTCGCCATTTCGGTACCAGCGGACGCACTTGGGTGACCGCTGTGCGGCATGCTGATTCTCTGGAGCTCAGAGAGACGCACATGTAGATCTACAGGGTGAATTTCGCAAACGTTACACATTTTAATCGCGTCGTAAACATACAATACAACGTGTCTGGCGCTTCAAACTTTGCACACTGATAGTCATTCATATCTTGTTTGAAGGTTTATCCATATGTTTTTTGTTTTTTTTTTTTCAAATGCTATCACTTTGTAGAAAAAAAAAAGTTACAATTATTACGAAGTGGGACGGCGTTGCGAGCAACGAAGTGCGGCGTCAGTACTGTGTGTGTGTGCGCTACGTTTACCAGTGCAGAAAAAATAAGTTTGCGTAAAAATCCTTCACGTGAGTTTCCAGTTTTCTAGCGTCCACGCGTGTCTCTCTGGGGTTACAATAAACGCTGGTTCAGGCCGTTCTCACACTGTAAACTGAAAAACACCCTTATGGGTGTAAATGGCTTGTCCTATAACTGACTCCTCTTTTTACACCGTATGGTCTGGAACACCCTTTTTAGAGGGTGTATCCCGTGTAAAACGCCCTTTGAAAGGGTGCTTTTCCTTGAAAATGCCGTCTTTTGCACCCTTTATACACCTTTTTAGGAGGGTGTTTAACGATCTTACACCCTCCTAAAAGGGTGTTTAAATGGTGCAAAGAGGGCATTTTCAAAGAAAAGCGCCCTTTCCAGGGGTGATTTACACGGAATACACCCTCTAAAAAGGGTGTTCCAGACCATGTACGGTGTAAAAAGAGGTGTCAGTTATAGGACAAGCCATTTACACCCATAAGGGTGTTTTCCAGTTTACAGTGCAGGAGCGATATGGGAACTGGTCTTTCCCAGCGGAATCCTGCCACTCTACAGGGTGTTCAAAATTAGGCTTTCACTAGCACTTTATAAATAGGCGAACAAAAGAAAATTGGTGCTATTTTTTTGTTCCTTGAGTAAGAAACAGGTGCTACATAATTAGCGGCACCCGTTTCCTACACAAGTAGCGTAAAGTTATCATCCGGTTTCCTGTCATCGCTGTGTTTGCGTAGCGCTCGTGAAAGCTTAATTTTGAACACCCTGTATGTGACAGCCAATACGTCGAAAAAGGTACTGTCTAGTACTCGTCAGATAAATGACAAGCAACGGGTTTGCGAGTTGCGACAACGAACTATACGGTGTTAAAGAGGCACTACAGTGCGGAATGAAAGACGCCAACAGAAATGGAACCCGTCATCCGTTCGTGAGCAATGTACACTTTCCCTCAGAAGAAGCGCGATGATTGGACAATCGTTTGTGGAATCGTTTGTGGAATGGGAGATCCCATTCTGCAACCCTGCCCGGTGCCGACTGTGCTGCCCGCAGACGCTGTCAGACGTGCGTCAGGCACAGTTCCCTTAGAACCCCCCCGAAGCG
Organism: Ornithodoros turicata; assembly: GCF_037126465.1. Classification (NCBI taxonomy): domain Eukaryota; kingdom Metazoa; phylum Arthropoda; class Arachnida; order Ixodida; family Argasidae; genus Ornithodoros; species Ornithodoros turicata. The sequence continues at coordinate 3,513,768 of NC_088201.1, forward strand.
CTGGTCGTGAAGTAGTCTACCTCTGTGAAACCGATAACGACGAGCTCTTTCATTAGCACCACCACCAACACCAGAGCGTAAATACAGCATCTCTTTTGCTCATAAATCGCCAATGACTCTCGTCTTCTACTTCTGGACATCATACCACCACCTGCAGAGCGTCTCTCTCGAGTGTGTGGTTTCGAACCCAACAACTGGATGCACGTCGACGTTAAATATGGGGGGGTTAAACGGACCGACGCTCATAATCATTTGGCTGCTCTAACAGAAACTTGCATCTTTATTGTAAGCGGATAGAAACGCGAGTGAGGCCAGCAAACTGTGGCGGCACCAAAGTGACGGCCGGAAATACGCTTCCCACATATCTGGGCACCACTGGATCCAGTATATCTCTCGAACCCATTGTCTCGTGGAAAGCGCCCATAGGACGGAGCGTGTCATTTTCTTCCTCGGTCTGTCACCTTATCGGTGTGGGGCAAAGGGTATGATGACGCTGTAGCTAACACGCAATATGTAAGTAGGTCATTCTCCCCCAGATTCCTTCTCTCCCCTATTGTTCGACGCCAAATAAACGAGTTCTGTGTTCACATTTCAAGGTTGAAGAAGCGCGCAATCAAAGTGTGATGCTCATCAAAATGCTTAACCCCAAGAATGCACATCGGGCTCGTATATGCCGTGTCAGGTTTACAACTACACTGAACCCTCGTTACTATGACCATGGTGGTTGCCGAAAATTTTGGTCATAACGCGGAATTGTCATATTAACGGGGGGATTTGCAGAGGCGTCACTGCCATGTTCCACAGGAGTATGGTCGTAAAGCGCGTATGTCAGATTATCGGGGGTCATATTAACGAGGGTTCACTGTACTCCATTGCTGGCCTTAATGCGGTGAAATGGAAGGATGAGGACCAAAAGACCTGCGGCGTCCAAAAAGTGCTTTTAGGACAGAGCGTTGGATTTTGCCATGGACCAAGCAGTTTTGATATACAGTGAACCCTCGTTATTATGATCCCCGTTAATCTGACATTCACGCTTTATGACCGAATTCGTGGGGAACGGTTTTTCCCCATGTAAATCCTTCCCGTTAATATGACATTCCGCTTATCGGACTATGACCGAGATTTTTGGGCACAGCTGGGGTCAAAGACACGTATTATCCTCCCGTTATTATGACCGCGTCACGCACCCCTTTGAGTGGCTGCTTAAGTTTCTCAGGAACAAAGTGACACAGTTAAAGTGGGGCGCAAAGGATTAGGGTGACTCGAGGCGTTGTTGTCCTCAAGATTACTCATACCTCTTCTCGGATTGCTAAAGCAGTGAAGCACTGAAGGTTGCCTTATTGTTTTTTGAGCAACACAATGACATTAATAATGTTTGCGTGATCAATAATACTCTTGTACAGTTAGAAAAGCTGATCACTGCAAGCTACTCCAAGCAGTCATTGCTGACAGACTTTTTTATTAAATAAATTGTTGTACAGCATCATGCGTACGTTTTGTTCTGCCGTGCATGCCCTCTGGTCCCCACTGGACCGCTTTCTCGTTATTATGACAATTCGCTTTATGACCAAAATCTGCGGGAACGGAGGCGGTCATATTAACGAGGGTTCACTGTAGCGAGTGGGCACAGGAGAGGCAATGGAGAAGGATGTGCTCTAGATCTTTGGTAACATCAGAATCAGATGGAGACGACAATGAAGAGACGGTGAAGAAGCAAGCGAGCTGGTGAGGTTGATGCATAATGTAAAACTCCGAGACTAGTGGAGAAGGAAGGGACGGACACAGCTGGAAACTTTACTTTACAGACCACAAATATATACGCAACAGAGGGAAAGAAAAAACACACAGTTGAGGACAAAATAAGAGGTCAGTTCGCGAGAACGAGCAGTCTGCTCAAGGCCGGGCCGAAGACTTCGGACTTTGAGACCTAGTGTTGCGTCTGTCCCTTCGTGTTCCCAGAGTACAGAGTATCGCCTTCCTTTTGCACGCCGGAGCCGCCGTTCGGTGTCCTCGATTGGGCCAATCGTGTCACGTGGTTTCTCCTTCCAAGAAGGTGCCGTCCATATTGGGTCCCCTCCATCCAAAACCGGTTTCCTCCGTTGCGAGCTGGCTCGACTCCGCGCAGTTCTCCGGCAGAGAAGGGGGAGATTGGCGTCCCGTTGCTAGGCGACGCAGCCGCGCGGGACACAAGATGGCGGTCTCGCTCGCCGGCTTGGCTCAGTGTCGCTACTCCGCTCCCTGTTTAATGACTCTAGTGTTCCCTAGTCTCGGGGTTTTACATTACGCACCAGATGGAGATGTCTTCGTTTGTCACAATGTCGTAGTACTATAGTGCTGTTTTCAACGTGTTTTGTAGAGGGACCGTGCGACATAGGGGGCGCGCTGATACTACGTGGTGCCCAGGAAGGACGTATGACCATACAGAAGAAAACAGTCCAAAATGTCGCTAAGTACGAGTATTTAGGAGTTTGGGTAAATACGGGCAGTAACTATTTAAAAGAACAGGAAGACTTTTCGATGAAAAAGACAAAGCGAAATTCGGCAATAATTAAAAACAGGGGTCTATGGGCTTATAGCAGGTACGAAGTAATCCGAATGATTTGGAAGGGGGTGATGGTGCCAGGATTGACATTTAGAAACGCAGTACTTTGCCCAAATCCGGGAATACAGTGCTGTTACGGAAACACGCCACAGGGGAGTGTGGAGATTGGCACTAGGCGCACATGGAAATGCACCGAACGAGGAGGGTTATGGAGATATGAGATGGTCCTCCTTTGAGGGCCGGGAGGAAAAAATTAGGATCAGGTAGAGATGCGAAGCTCTAAAAAAACGGAAATCTCCGGGAAAACTGCGCAAAATTTCCAGGCAACAAAATTCAAAAATGTAAATTTTCGTGCCTTCGATGCGTTCCAACCCGACAGTTCCAACAGTGCCTTGGGTGCCTGTAATCCGCCAACAACCACCAACTTAGAGCTCCGTCTGGCTATTCCAAGCGATTGCCGTCGCGTTCACATAATGTCGGAGTTCTGGTCGGAGTGGACGGGTTGTTCCAATTACCTATCGCTGAGTAGACAGCAGTATCAAGGGATGCTCTGCTCCGCATTTATGCCTAGAGGGTAGAACAGTACTAAGGTTTCTAGCTCATTGTATGCCGTGGCTTGGCCGGCAATGCTTCGACTCAGCAGTAACCGCGTTTGTTTCCATTTTGTCCAATTTTTCGAAAAAAAAAAAAAAAAACCGAAAAGAACCGGCTTTTTTCGAGCGATTCAAAATTTCCGTAAATTTTGCATCTCTAGGATCAGGTACGAGGCGCGTCTCAGGAAATTAGACGAAAAGATGTGGGCCGGGAAGGCACTATCACGGTCCCTTGATAGCGACCGTGGTGGTGATAACGATTATTCGCATTATAGCTGCTGCAACGTAGCAGGAAGCCCATCGCAACAAATAATTTTCTTGTAGGATGTTTGGAAAAGCGCAAAAACAAGACTGCATCTGCCGTTCCCATGACTGGCACGAGCGGGAGATTCTACCGGGTTCCGATCGCGGCGCCGCCACGCGGCTCCCGTTGTCCCTAGGCCAACTTTTTGACGGAGCTGCATGACCAGAAAGCTATGAAGGGACCGTGGTACTATCATATTTACCTACACAACGTAGACACGAAATGGCGGAAAAGAACTAGGCGTCTGTCTGCTACTTGGGACGAGGAAAGTAAGACGAAAAGCATAAAGACTAGGGTAGTGGAACCGAAAACTACACAGTGGACAAGTGAAATGCAGGCGAAACCGTCACTTGGGGTGTACAGGGTATATAAAAGGGAAATACGGTCACAGGGAAATTTCGACAACTCTAGAACAAGCGCGCTGATGTTTGAGGCAAGGGCTGGGACGTTACAAACGAAAACCAGAGGTCTCAGATAAAACATGCGCTATATGTGGACAAGAGGAGGAGACTGCGGAGCATGTCATATTGGCACGCAAAGGTATTCAGGTATGTGATCTTATGAGAAGCACAAGGAAACATCTGGTCCCCAGTGAAGAGTTTTGAGGTGTGTGCACTACACATGCAAACAGAGCTGGCTACCCGACGGCTGTCACGCAAGTACTTTCTCCGGAGCCCTCATCGCGTCGCCACCAGTTTGTCGCAGTTTTGTTTTTTCGTGGATGTGCTTTGCAGCATCATGTATACCAGAGAATCGACAAGTATTTCTCGACGTGGCGTATAGTTGTCGCATTAATTTACTGGCAGGGATGAGTTTCAATATCACGCCAAAACAATAAACCTCTACCCGACAAACGTCATCATGACGTTGGTAGACAGACCGAAACAGGTCGGGAAGGGAGAGCTGGTTTCCAGGAATGGGCAGTTCGCTGAAAGAAAAGTAGGACTGAAGGTCGCGTCCCTTCCAGAGACCATCGTAATCACCTCAAGACCGTGGCTTTCGGGCGCGACCTTGTTCGCCACTAGCTTTTTGAACGTAGTTCGACTCTACCAAACTCGTGGCGCTGTCGCACACTATGACGTCATTTGTTTACAAACAGGTAGAGGCCTATTTGTACAGTACAGTTCGCATTTCTGAGAGAATCCCCTTCCCCCACTTGCCTAATAGTGAGGCCAGGAAAGACGAAACGGGCAATTGCCAACAACAAGGCCAACTAAAGTTCAATCATGCGCAAAAGGATAAGGACCATCTTGTGTCTTCATTCAACTGAGAGGAGCTATGCTTCAAATGCAGTGAACCCTCGTTAATATGACCCCCGATAATATGACATTCTCACTTTGACAGTTTTTCTTGGGAACCGTTCCGCGGCCATGTAAATCCATCTCGTTTGTACGACAATCCGCTTATCCGACTATGACAGAGATTTTTGTCACAAGGGTCTAACCCAGGTATTATCTTCCCGTTATTATGACCACATCACATGACCCGCAGAGTAGCCCCAGGGAGAAGCTACAACACATACCCCAGGCAGAGGGTGACACGTGTTGAAGTAGGGCACCAAGGTTTGGGATGACTCCTGATGTTGACCTCGGAATTACTCATAGCGCTTTTCGGACTGCTAAAGCACTGTAGGGCTCAAAACAGCAGTGACCACCAGACCAGGTCACACTGTGCTGCTGCTGTGCACCTAGGAATGGCCTGAACGAAGCGGTCTCTGAGGTCAACAGACTAGACGATTTCAGAAATTGCATGGATGGCCCACCAGAGAGCGCCGTGTTGCGAATGCCCCACTGCACCTTGGGATTTAGTTTTCATGAGTCAGACAGAAGAAGAGCGCAAACGGTTTCGGTTTTCCCTCCTTCCTTCGAGCAACAGGCAGGCAAGCACGAATGCAAACCATTTCCCACGACGCATTGCGCGATGCGCGTGACTTGGGCGACGGAGGGCCCCCGTGCGGAGCACAAGGGCAATATCTGAAATCGCCTATTGGCCACAACTCTGCATTACACATTAGAGCAGTTTGGTACACTAGAGTTTACACGTAACAAAGTTCGCTCACAAACCTGGATGGCCCTAGAGTCACTAAATAAGCTACGCTTGAGAGTACCGACACCAAGAGCGAGCATGCGCCATCTTGTTTCCGCGCCACGCTTCCCACGCGAACGATGCCATCTATCGTGCGTGGGTGAAATGTTCCTTTCGTTTACAAGCAGCAGTTGACGGCCTCGAGCTCACCTCGACATCTTCGGGACACTCTGGTGTACAATACACCAGAGCCGTTTCTGCAATACACTGATTATCGCGCAGGAATCATACACGCTTCTCTACGCGACAGCGAGCATTATGTTAGTAGTCTTTGGTCCTCAAATGGGGGATGATACCTGCGTGATGCGGAAACAAGATGGCGCCCCTACTCTCCCTCGGACCTCAGTGTCGCTACTCTGAAGCGAAGCTTAATTTAGCGACTCTTAGATTGCCCAAACAAATTACAAAACCAAGCCTCAACATGCTCTGGCTGGCGTAACAGACTCCAGAAAGAGACCTAGGTGACACACATTTATTCTCTCCTCCAACTCATGCCTCCATGGCAACACTCTCCTCCGTGTGCTTGCCCTTTCCCTTGTCCTTGAGTTGGCGGCCCTTGGCCCTCCTCTCGAGGATCTTCTTGCGATCCTTGTCCATCTTGAGCTTCACAATGACCACCTTGGATGGGTGAATGCCCACGTAGACGGAGGCGCCGTTTGCCTTCTCACGCTGAATGCGCTCAATGTACACCACAAACTTCTTACGGTACACCTGTACCACTTTGCCCACCTGCTGGCCTTTGTGGTGACCCCGGACGACCTGCGAAAGACGCACCATCATTGGAACATTGCTATGCCTAGGTTGTGTTACCGGCCCTCAAGGAACTGGCTGTGTGATCACACAACCAAGTACAACCTTTGCATGGATAATTTGAGAAATTGTCCGAATTTTCGAGGATGTCTGTTGACTTTTTATGGTAATATCGTTAGGGTTAGGACAGGTTCTATGTGTGCCACTGATACAGGAATCGTTATTAGAGAAACAATTAGAAAATATCAACGCAAAATAACCGCTGGTGACAGCCTTCGTGGGTTTGCCACAATGCTCAGAAAAAACACTTTCTGGGAACATTGGCTTACTACAACTTAATACGCAAACTTCACATCAATAATCGATAAGAGCTGAGAGAACTGAACAGATGCATGGTGAACATGCAGATGCTGATAAGTACACGTGCAGACAAGCTCAATGTTTCAAATGAGTTGCCAGACGACATGCGTGAAGAAATGCTATCAGGGAGTACTGCAATCACTTTATAAGCTTGGTTGACACAGACGTTTCAATGGTTAAACAAGCCTCACGCTGGTGGAACTTCGCACAAACACACAAAACTTTAACCTACCGCCATTGCTATCAGTAAACCGGAAAATACGCGTGTGCAAGATGTATCTGCGCCTTTAAATTTGAATACTTTCATAGTCGTTACAAGCAGACAAAAGCAAATCAGACCTCCCAAGAGGCCTGCAATGCACGTTTTCACGTCAAAAACAGGTGGGAAGAGGCCCTCGGCACACCGGTTTGGAAACGGTGCACCAAGAACTACTGGCAACGTGGTGCATCCCTAGACTGTGCCAGTATCAGATGCACACGAAGCCAGTCCACATGCAGTCTCATAGGTGAAGACATTTATACGGAATGGTACTAAAGCTGTGGCACAGTTGAACAATGACACTAATGACAAAATACTGCCAGAATTTAAGGGCGTCCAAGGACAGTCCCAAAGTCAAGGGCACCTAAGGCCTTGAAATATGGACTTCCAAGACACTCTTCAAACCTGTGCTTGCTATAAAATATAACGTGCAGCAAATGAGATAAAATGGAACATTTCCAGAACACGGCACCTATCAGCAAATGAACTCAGTCACCCCATTGTATGATTAGGCAGCTGTCGAAAGACTACCCATCCATAGGAAGATCTACTGCCCAAAATTCCTACATCTTTAAGCTGCATGCTGACGATGTTTTCTCATTTAGGGCCCCCACAATCAACGAGTCAATGCCAACATCTGCACGTACTTATCTAATGTATCGACGCTCACAAATATTCAAGGATCGTATCAAGGACAGCTTCTGACTGGAATAACCTTGCAAACTCTATAGGCAACGTGCACTTCGCTAGAGGCACCACTAGCTATTGTGCAACAGCACCCCTCGCGGAAAGCACGCGCACAGTCACGATGCAGTGTGTTCTGTGTTTACCCTTTGGTATGGCTGAAATCTTCTATGCCGATACATAGTTTTGGCCTGCGTGTGTTAACACACCAAGTAATAACTGGTAAATTTGGGTGGAGGTGGGGTCTGCAGCACGGCTAGCTACATGCTGTACACTGCAGCAAGGCGTAGGACTGCGAACAATTCTGAACACCTGGGTCGCTCAGAGCTGAGCTACAGAGACCGGCAGTGTACGAAATGGTAATCCATATCGTGCAGCACATTGGGCATTTGTCATGCTAACAGCTCCTATTCCCTACACTAAGACCAAACAAAAATATTGCTTTAGCACAGGGCTAAGCAAATTGATGGGCACGGAACACACGTGAAATATGTCAGTATTATGTATATTTACGCGTTATTTATACACGTATTACTCGAGATATACCTTACGCCAGTTCCACTAAACTGAGGCGTCCGAGTAAGAAAGGTGGCATAACTAATACGGCGTATTACGATTGACTCCATGTATGCACGTATCCCCGAAAACGTCACTGAGAATCGCGTCGCCTTTTCGCACATGCTTCAGGAAGCCAGAGTTCACAGTGATGTAGAAATACGTAGCCCGACCACCATACTCTTTCGAAAGGAATGGTAACGTGCCACCAGTCCTAGGAAAAGTATGGAGCTCACGTATTAAAAAGAATGGACATTTCCGTAAAAATCCGTAGATACAGATAAGAGCAGAAACGTATAATCTGCTTAATGAACATTGTTTTTGGGCGAGGATTTTGTGTATTTCATCGTCTGACACATTCTGTTTCGCATTTTGCATTGAAACAACGGAAATATGTGATGGCAAAAGTTATTGTGGAGCTGCACAGAATGGCTTTACTCTACCGGGTTCGAATCCTGGCGCCGACTGTGCTGTCTGGGGAGAACAGAGCAACGACGGCAATTATTTTTTAACTCACACAATATGAAGCAAACATTAAATTAAAAATTAGTTTTTTTTTTCACCAGAGATTTGCACATTGTGAATTTGGCTTCTCTTCCCAACTTTCGTTAACGTTTGTCCAAAAATCTGAAAACATAGCGAAGACACACGCTAGTTAAGAAAGGACTATAAGGCAAGGCTGCCCCATATCCCCTATACTCTTCAACCTATACATCGCCGAACTAGAAGAAAGACTCAAGACGTGTGGCATGGGAATAAAACTAAACTATCGAGAAAATGGGATACAACAGGCGCTGACAATCCCCGGACTTTTATACGCAGACGACCTTGTGCTGATTTCGGAAGAAAAGAGAGTTACGAGAGACGCTAAATCAATGCGGAAAATCATTACAAAATTACAAGAGGTCTGCACCGAGTGGGGATGAAAAGGACGCCGGACTAGAACTCACTGTTATGGGTACAGCCATACCATACCAGGAAACGTACACCTACCTCGGCATCGACATAGCAACTACCGTATTTTCACGCGTATTAGCCGCGGCGTATGCGTGATTTATTTTTTTCGCGGACGCTCTGCGGCTTATCTGGTGACTATTTTTCCCTGGTACTTTCCACATACCATGGGTTAAACGAAAGGGCCGACAGTGCCTCATGTTTTTCGGAACAGGACCGCCCTGCCAGTGCACGAACAATACCGAACAGGGGCGGGTCCACTCCACATTCGAGTGGACTAACCCGTCAATCCACGAAAAACACGCAACAAGGGCAGAATCCAATCTTAGTAGAACACTAGAACTGACCTCCTTTCTTATACATCATGCCGACACCGGAATGTGGACAGGGTTTATGGCCTTCCCCACGGTCTCCTTTGTCGGCAGACCCACAGGAAGGGCTCAATACATCCGTCATCGGGATAAAACGTGGTCAGCTAAGCGTCAGTTCTCATTTGACGAGAGCAGCAGCATTCGTGGACACGGGCACGGCAGTTAGAGGTGAGGCATGGCTCAAACGCTGAGGCACAGCCACGACAGCGGCTTCAAACTAAAAGTCGTCGACTTCGCGGACAAGTACGGGAACAGGGCAGCTGGCAGGGAGTACGGCGCTGACGAGCGTTGAGCGTCTCTGTTGATTTTGTATGTGCATCACTGGTTTAGCGCACAAAGCAGTCGCGTCGTATTACCTGCGGCTTATCTGCGGTGCGGCTAATACACGTGAAAATACGGTACACAGAACAGCCTCCAAGATTACGAGAAAAAAATATGAGGAAAAGCACAGCAGGCAATCGGGTACCTGAACAGTGGTAAGCTATGGAAAACAGTGGTAGTCCCCACAATTACGTATGCCAATGGAGCAGTTCTGCATATACTCAAACACAAGAGAATTTCTAGAGTGCAAACAAGGAGAGATAGGAAGAATGGCCCTAAGAGGCCACAGAGCCGTACCGAACGAAATAGTAATGGGTGACCTAGGAATCTCCACTTTCGAAGACAGAGAAGCATATAGCAAAGTAACGTATGAAAGCCGGTTAATAGATATGGAAGAACAAAGATGGCCACAAGAACAATACACAAGATTACAATTCTGATGGGAACGCCGACTAGATGGAATCCGAGAACTCGGAAATTGGAAGAAAAACACATAGCATACCGGTCATGCTTATAGAACGCCCTGCACCAAAATTATCGGACAAAGAAATGCGGGACCGAACTGCGGCAGTGGAGACTGAGGCTTGGAGAAGGCGAATGGAAGAAAAACCAGCACTCGAGACGTACAGAAAGGGGGAAGACTACAATAGCAAAGGTAATCGGGCTGTACGATAATTCCCGAGAAAGTGGCCGTCTGTTCGAGGCAAGAGGAGGGGTTCTACGAACGAGAGAATGGCGGAGCAAGTTCCAGGACATAGATAAGCACTGCCAGCTGTGTAAGGAAGGGAATCGTAGAAAACGCACGACATGCGATACTGGAGTGCGCGGTTAGGGTTGCCACCAGGCCGGTAGTATACCGGCACGGCCGGTTATTTGCGCTCTCTGCCGGTAGGAAGGTAATACCGGCCGCCTTTTGCCGGTATCAAGACCTTTCATAGGGGCTTTTGCCTTCAACATTTGACTACAGCTTGAATAAATCTGGAGCAGAGACCCAACTCCGCAGTCACCAGTTGTCTTCTTAGTTATTCATTATTATTCGTTGTTATTATTATCACTGTTATTCATTAAGTCTTGTGTTCGGAGGGGACAAGAGCAATGGTTGTGCAAAGCTGTTGGTGGTTGTGTCGAGCCAGCTACAACGTTCCTCGCCCACAAGCCTTTTCGTCCTTTCCCTCTATTCTACATCCTCTCCCTCAGCCGGTATTTTTCAACCCTATGCGCGGTATGGCAACCCTATGCGCGGTCCCAGGTGGAAAAAGCCCTCAGTTTTACGACGGCCAACAGAGAAGACACAGAGGAGGCAACAACCAAACGCCGATTGAAACAAGGGTCGGTAGAAAACTGAGAGGAGCATAGCAGACAGAAACGGAGGAATACAGGCGACGCAAAAGCGGACGATACAACGGGACCCCTCATCCCAAGAGAAAAGACTGACGCGACATCAGCACCACCAGCGGGGATAGAGTTGAAAGGACACGTCTACTACTGCAACCAATTAATGACGGAAGAGGAACGAAGCAAAGAATATCCGGCACGTCCGCACATTTAAAGCTGGACCCTCGTTCCAAAGGGCCCCACCAGGGGTGCCCCTACACTCCATCCATCCAGCTGGTGCACGAAATCCACGATGGAATAAGCTCGAGCATGGGAACATACACAATGATATCTCGTTGTGTATGTTCGTGTACTTGGTGTAGCCTATGCTCAGGCTTGTTTCACTATGGGAACAAAAAAAAAAAATCTGTAGATGTGGCAACACTGGCTTCAGCAAAGTGGAAAGGAAAACGCACAAGTGGAATCCACATCAGGAAAGGACTAAGGCAGGGATGCCCAATGTCACCCACACTTTTCAACATATATACATAGCAGAGCTAGAAGAAGGCCTCGTAAGATCTGGTATGGGCGTACACCTAAAGTATTGGCAAAATGGAAAGCAGCACCAGCTAACAATCCCAGGACTACTATACGCAGATGACATCCTCCTTTTATCGGAACGTGAAAGAGGAACTACAGGTAATGCTCAACCACTGTGGGGAATTCGCATCAGAAAGAGGGGCCAAGTTTAACAGCACGATATCTGCAATCGTGCACCTGAACACGCTCCTGGAGGACACAGAACTTACGACCCAAGGATCCGTCATACCCCACCAAGACATGTATACCTTTCTAGGGGTTACCATAGAGGGAATGCAAACTGGGTACACAAAATACGAGGAAAAGATACGAGCAAAGGTGCAGGGAGCATTGGGATACTTAAATAGAGTGGCACGACGGAGCTACAACTATACGCAAGTAGTGCGAGAGCTTCGGAAAATGGTGGTAGTCCCGGGACTGACATACAGTCAGACCTCGTTTTATGAACCCTCGATATACGAATTCCCTCAACTTACGAACGGCTCCACAGGGAACCAAACTTTTTCTGTGTATTTTGACCTCGTTTTACGAACCCTCGATATCCGAACTATGAACGGATTATTAGGGAACGGACCCAAAGTAGCCAAGGCATTCTGACCTCGATATACGAACGGGCGTTATGAACGTACAGAGGACAGCCCAATGGACCGGAGGATAATGAAAGTTCCTCAGTACATGCTGCCAAGGTCAAACATACAATGTCCCAACGCCACTAGGTTCCACAAACATGATTCACCATTTCCTGAAGGAATAATTCCGGCGTTTACAGCCGAACGGTTGTGAGTTTGGACCAGGTCTCCGAGATGGAAACATCTTGCCATTCCAAAAGAAGGCGTTCAGTCCTGACAGCCGGTGACAAGCGTGATATTTGCCGTTGGAAACAGTCTCATCCGCGCGCGGTACGGTACTTTGAGGACCGGGTGGATGAGTCAAGTGTCAGACTTCTGTCATCTCTTCTAAACAGGATAGACCCTGCCGAAAGTATGGTGCAAAGCACAACTACGCAGTATTTTCAATATTAAAACTTATTCAAATCAATTTCCCGTGGTTTTGTGAGGTATTTGTGCACTGCACACCTCGGACCTCGATTTACGAATACCTCGATTTACGAACGATTTTCTGAGAAACGAAGGGTGTTCGTAAAGCGAGGTTTGACTGTATATGCCAATGGAGTCCTATGTTACCCTGCTGCCACGAGAGAGTTCCTGGAACGTAAACAAAGGGAAATGGGTCGTGTGGCCCTTAGAGGTCACAAACGTACACCCAACGATCTAGGACTCTCTTCCTTCGAAGCCAGGGAGGCTTTCGGCAAAATCTATGAGTGTAGATTCATCATAGACATGGCCGACCACACGTGGCCGCACATAGTCTACAATTCTAATGGGAATTCCTACAAAATGGATTCTTCGAACGAGAAAACTTGCGACAAAAATACCAGGTACCCATCATGCTAATAGGCCGGACCTCACCTAAGCCAACCAAAAAGGAATTGCATCAACAAATCCGAAACATGGAAACAACGGATGGAAAACAAATCTGCGTTACAAGTATACAGGGAGGGGAAAACAAGCATAGAAAGTGTTGCGCAGCTATATGACAATTCTATAGAGAGCGATTCTGCTGTTCCGAGGCGGGGAGCGGAATGCTGCGGACGAGAGAGCTCAGAAGCAAATTTGAGCAACTTGATCGAAGCTGAACATGAGAGAACTGATGTACTGAGGCTGGAACAACATAGAAGGAACAATGCTGTTCCAGCCTCAGTACATCAGTTCGCTCATGTTCAACATTTGCCGCTTGCGTCGATCCCTGTCGTATGAATGTCTGTATGAGTGTGCAAAAATGTAAGAGTGAAAGGAGGATGAGTGAGAGAGACTGACTGGTTTGTCTCTTCAGATGACGCACCCTGGAAGTCGCTGAGAAGGCGTGTTAGCTTAGCTCAATTGGTAGAGCCCTGGACCGGTAATCCAGAAGATGTGGGTTCGAGTCCTACAGCTGGCTAACCTTTTCAGTGACTTTCATCTTTCATCGTTGATCAAAGCTGCCGACTGTGCAAGAGTGGACAATCCGAATCTACAGCTCATGTAATTCTGGAATGTGCTGCTCTGGGGGCGCACAGGTCATGCTCTCTACAAGAAGCCCTGGGGTTCCGGGAGGATAAGAGCTCGGATGTAGGACTCCGAATAACTAAGGACCGGTTGAGGCAATGGACTACAAAAAACAAAGAGCAAAGGTGAGGGAAATTACAGCCCATCGCGCCGACAACAGAACAACCCAACCGGAAAAGATAGAGGACGAACAGGAGCGCCGCCTGTTTTTGCGGCTGTCACAGCTTGCCTCGACCCAAGTCCTCTTACTGGGCACAGTTCCGCGACGTTTCGTCGAATCGGTGGCTGCCGCCTTTTTCTTGCTGCAACGTGTGAAATGCATAAAAGGCTCTCCTGACCTAACCTTGGTCAGGCGTCGATGAAATGGGCGGACACCGAATAGGGTAACTGTCCTTTTTGGCGACGCTTTATCATCGATATGGAGCATACTTGCAAGATGGGCCTGTTTTTACTCCCAGAGTTCATTTATAGACAATTATCGCTCCGAAAATTGCGATTCAGCGCAGACAGCTGTGAGAAACTATCTAAGGCTTACATTTCTATTCAATGGGGCTCAGTGCACTTTGCACGAGAGCAGCACCTGTCGTGCACTTCGTTTACAGTCCTTTATGCTGCCTCCTGCACGTTTTCGCGAATCGAAGACAGCTAGTGCTAGCCAGCACCAAGAACACGTGAGGAAGAATCTTGCATACAAGGTGATGTGCACTGCACGTCTTTCTCATGGTCAGACGCTAATGAAAGAGCAGCAGTACACATCAGCAGAAAAAGAAAAAAAAAAAACAGAAAGGCGAAGAGTCTAAACTCAAAAGTATTTCAATTATAAATCCTCGATGCACCCCAAACATCGAAATAAGCTCGTTTTCTCATCTGACTTACCTGAACCTCGTCATCTTTTCTGATTGGCATACTCCGCACGTTATACTTCTGCCTGAGGTCTTTGGACAAGGGTGAGCTCATGATCTTCCTGCGAATGTGTGATGGGGCATTGAAATGCCTCTTGCGGTTCTTCCTTCGCGATGAGGACACATGGACGTTAAATTTCGCCATGTCTGTCTATATCCTGAAAGAAAAACGTAGTCCACTGTAAGCCTGACACGTTCTAGAGCACGAGATCGATATGCAATTAGAAACACAGGGTAAGGAAGTTAGCGATCGCATTTTCTGTGAACTTTGCAATCACAACATGGCTCCAAGAGCTCACCGGGTGAAACTATCAGTCGAGTTTTCGCACAAATATCTCACATACAAACAAAATATCTACATCTACCTGTGCTCGATTAAATATTAAACTCTAGCAGTGATACCTGAGACTAAAATTCAGATTGAAAATAAGTGATTAGTTCGGATATAGCTATGACAACCCAAAACCAACTTACCACACAACGCGTAATGTCAGAAAGGAAAGGGATGGCGTAGCCTCAAACCGGAAACACTCAGTTGTTTCCTGAACACAATCAGTATATTTTATGTATTTCTTTTTTCAAGTACTCAACAGATAAAGCAACTACTAAAATTGCTACGCTATACTGAATTCCAATTAGATGATATTACAGTCATTACTAAATCCGCCAAGTTCGAGGAGGTCGAGAGTGCAATTAACCTTCCGCGAGTTGTGTTCTGTGGTTGATGTGATCATACTTGAGCTTTCCTATTTACGCTTATTGTAAGTAACACAATTTCAGTATTTGCGCTTTATCGTGTAAAGAAAATTGCGGAAACTGGTTTAGAAAATGTTATTTTCTTTGCTATCGGATAAATGATGGAGTAGTTAGCAGTACAGCTGTCAGCTACGTGATGACTATATGGATACTGATGTTACGTCGTTGAGTACCTAAAAAATTCTCGCTTATGTTTCAGAAACTTGGGCGAACCTGCGCACAGTTATAATGGTAAAGTTATTCTACATAGCAGTGCTATATAAGCACCCAACAAAAGGATCAACTCTGAAATCTGCGAGTGAGCTGTCATCGTTTGGGTACTTTCAAAGAGCTAGGTGTGTTGGCACATTAGCGAAAATTCTTATTCCGTCTGCTGCCCAAAATCTCGGGTACGTTGCAAGCTGCACGGTTGTGTTTACAGTGTTCTGGAATTCCTCAAGTTCTCTGGCCAGATCCTAGTTGCAAGGACACTACCAGCCTCTCGTTCCTCTGTGCGCGAAAAAGGTGAGGATTATTCAGCATGAAGGTGCGATAAAGTGTACCGAAATTTTATTTTTGTTTTTCAGAGTACATGTGTCACGTGTACGTCCGCAGCGATTACTTGGCAGGTGTTGTAGTCTCCGACCACGAGTACCCAAACCGGGTTGCACACACGTTGATCAACAAGGTCTCTCTCTTTTTTTATACTTGTGATAGCATTTTATAAATGTGAAAGAAGCCACACGAGATAGACAACCTGAAAGTGGTTCGCACTACCAGTGATTTGTAGAAACACAGTGTTGAGAGAGGGGGTCCGTATATTGTGTTTCAAGTCGGCGGTGGCAGTGTTTATAAGCTTAAATAAAAATGTACGGTCCCCTTTTACCGGAATTCAATATCAACTGTAATTGTGTAATTAATGTAGATTGATTGGTAATTTTAGTTATCAGTCATTATCAACTTATTCCATCAACAAACATTATGGTGAACACAACAAAATGTATATTCTGATCTGTCAATTTCTACATAATTTTTTATTAATCCGAGCCTCTTAAGGAAATTCACTTGTACTTGTGGAAATCGCTACGATTTAGTCACATACATGTACTTCATGTGACTCTACTCTGCTTTATTTTATGCCACTCGCAGTGTTTCAGGAAACAACTTATTGGATGCGAGCTACTCTCTTTGTCAGTTTTATGTATACTTGTACTTACCTGATTGAATTGATCAATCTGTCAACCAGTGCGATTGTTAGATCACATCCTGTCGTCTGCTAACAGTTTCTCGACGAGTTCTGCGCAAAAGTTCCATCTTCGACGTGGGCGACAGTAACAGAAAGGTACGCAGATACGGACAATTTGGCCGCTTGCCAATTCTTAATTCCTCTCATTTCTTCTAGCTCGTGCAACTTCTCTGGGTTGGAAGCTCTCCTCGCGAAGTACCAGGTAAGATTATCGCCTCTACGGGACAGCCTAAGTATGGCATGAAATGTGCTCAGTTAACCGTAACTAAAGTGAACTATAGTCAGTGACAACCTAAGTACTACAACTGGGACCGCCCACTCATCCGTTGAAGGCTTCTGCGATTGGCTACTGGCCTTTGCACGACGCCCCTGCTCCGTGATGTGGTGCCGGCTCTTTCTCTGATTCTCTTCAGAAATGCCCAAGAAGAAGTGGCCAAACCACTGTTCCGCCCTGGGGTGCAAAGCGGTATTCCTGGTGGCCTGGAAGATTCCTCTGCAGCACCTTTAGCTGCGACAAATTACATCGTGACGGCATTTTGGATGTTCTAGCTGTCGTGCATACAAAGTTGGAGGCTGCTGTTGGCAGTGCACAGCATGCCGTTGAACTCGCAATGAGGATTTTTAGTTTTTACTTGGTCCACCAGGCTGGCGCCTCTTCGTAACAGGGCTGAACAGTGCACAGGCAGCCAGGCGTGAGGAATCTAGGCAGCTTAAAATCAGCCGCCTTACATGAGCAGTGACACAAAATATGCGTACGTATGTACATACTGATAAGCTTTTTGATTTCTGTAAAGCTATACTTCTATTGGCTACTGGTGAATCAGCGCACTGTGCCGGTGCTGGTTCAGCTAGAAACAAATAAAGAGCGAACGGAAGGACCAATGAAACACACACAATGAACACACTAGAAAACACGTTGTAAACAATGTTTAATCTATCAATGTAGTTCCACTCGGAAAATGCCTTTCAGTGGGGATTAGAAGAAATGGGCAGCACAGCTTTCCATACGTGCTCCAGCAGAGGTATTAATGGAATTTGACCATAGTGCAGTGATTTATCCAGACCCCCCCTACACCCCCTAACACTCCCCAAATGTTCAGGGGGTGCCCCTGCGATTTCAGCTTTAGACACACGTCGGTAATGATATGTTAAGGTGCAGTGACGCAACTATAATAATGATCCCGCCCAATTTTTTCTAACACCCCCTCCGTGCTTGGGATTCTGGGTAAACCACTGCCGTGGTGCCATCTAGTGTCAAGCATACTTTTACTAATCTGTGAAAATATTTTGCATGCTATTTGTTAAACATCTGTGAGCCGACCACTTTTATTCAATGTTTCGGAAATCTGTTGAGAAAATATTATGTGTGTACTGTTAAGTCCTAAAAATGGGTGTACACTGACGGCGACGTCCCTTTACGTGTCGGGTCCTCACTAAGCATTGATTTCCCTGCAGAACCCGGTGGAAGCAGACGCCATGACAAAAATCCAGGCTGACTTGGACGAAACCAAGATAATATTGGTTAGCGTAAAATGTTCGACTGCGGTAATTTTATTTATTGATTGATTGGTCGTTTCTTCTAGCACAACACGATAGACGCGGTTTTAGACAGAGGCGAAAAATTGGACGACCTCGTGGCAAAATCTGAAGACCTCAGCATGCAGTCCAAAGCATTTTACAAAACAGTGAGTATTTTATTCTGCACATTGCAGATCAACTCGCCATATCGAAGTTGACTCGACGAAGACTCAAAGTTGTCCCAATGAGAACATCTGAGCTCTTCAGTCAATTGATACCAAAGCTGTTTTCAGAACAAAAATAAAATCCGTCCCATAAATCGTCCGCAAAAAAGTTGTGAAGGAACGCCATTTTTATCTTTATTTTGTTCACTGCACATCTTCGGAGACCCGTCTTTCCTTTGCCCCCAGTGTCAGAGGGTGAAAGAGCACGCTGTCGCCCCTTGCATCCTGGAAAAAGATTAACAGAAAATGCAACGCAAGATAAGGGCAGTTCCGATAGCGTCACCCGATACATGTGTTTTTGTTTTGTTTCCGCAAGTTAAAGCTCATCTTCGACGCATGAGGCTCCTTCACCCTCTCACATTGGGGGTGAAGGAAAGACGCGTCTCCGAAGATGCGCAATGAACAAAAGTCTGTATGTAAAATTTTATTTTTTTTTTCTGGGGAAAAAAAAATTGCAGGCATCAAAACATTTTGTGCTGTTCGGCAAATTGATGCATATACTTCCATCAGATGTCTTAAACTGAAAATATTCTGGCTGGCACTCCGTACTCCTTTAAGGCTCAGCCGTCATTTTGTCTGGGATGTAAAAACAGTTTATGACCAGGGCTTCGAGTGTCACACAAATATTTATAACCTACGGGTATCGCACGAGAGAATACTTTGGGGACTGTATAATAGTGATCCGATTGCGTATCGTATTGCCGATAAACATGATCGCCGACTCGTTAATGCTAAAGGTCACAGGATAGAAAGGAAGGTTGATGAATACAACGGATGGCGTCACTCATTTTTCGCACTTCTGGTTTCTGCTGCCGATTCCTATTACAACTTTTCTGTTTCGAATCTATATCTAATCTAATCTATCTATATCTAATCTATAATAATAATAAATAATATCTATATCTAATCTAATCTAATCTAATCTGCTTTTCTGTTCGGACTCCAGAAAAGCAGAATTTGCACTAATATCTCCTTGAGAATAAGAAAAAGATGCAAAATTAAGGGATTTCAAGTACCAGTGGGGAATCACGCATGACATGGTTCCAAATGGACTACACAAAATTTTCCCATACATGCTGTCTGGAGCGATGTTGCCCAAAAACTTTTCACCCTGAAGTAGTGTAAAAGCACTCCACTCGTGGTGTCAGACT
This sequence comes from Ornithodoros turicata, assembly GCF_037126465.1. Taxonomy (NCBI): domain Eukaryota; kingdom Metazoa; phylum Arthropoda; class Arachnida; order Ixodida; family Argasidae; genus Ornithodoros; species Ornithodoros turicata. The sequence continues at coordinate 3,533,341 of NC_088201.1, forward strand.
CTGACTGTATTTTCACCATTTCTGTTTCTCGTACAGTGCAGAGACGATGTTGCCATTACATTCTCTCTCTCTCTGTTTTCCATAGGCACGCAAGACAAACCAATGTTGCACAGTTCTTTGAAAGCCTGCCAAGCCCTTAGTCCGTGAGCATCTCCAGACCAAACGTGGAAAAAAAAGAAAGCTGTAAATGTTGTCATTATCTTTTATGTTATATTGTGCTACTCTTAAGAATAAATTGTGCCTCTGTATCCAAGAACACGTTTTTGTTCCAAAAATGGTAGCTTTGGTAGGTTGTATAGCCTACAGGAAGTAGGTAGGTTAGGTAGGTAGTAAAACAAAATCACTCGTGCCACTGCATAACAATAATGGTCATTAGGGGAATTCAGTAGTCATTATCGTTGCGTTTTCTATTTCTGTAATGGAGGAATGTGGCATGTGTCTCCGTCTCCAGCTCCACTTGTGGTCATATGCCTGCCTGCCGAGAAGTAAATTAGTCACGTTTGCCACTGGGACAGGTAACGTGATAGCGGCTGTGAATAGCATTCAGCAACATGAGAGCTTCACTCTCGTAACGACTATTCAACAAATACAGTAGACTTTCGTTAATTCAGCGCCCAAAAAACAACAGATTTTTGTTTGACTTAGCAATATTTTGCCTACATATACACAAAAACGCGATTCAAGGAATGGGCGCCGCCATTAGTGCTGCCACCCCGTGGTAGTCACAGGAACTTCTGCACGTGTGGACTGCCGTATGCAGAGCCGTGTGTGTTTCCGTTCGTATTCATTTCGTGGCGGTTCATTTTCTCCTGCTCAGGAACCGGTGTAGAACAGATATCGCACCCGCCAATAGGAATCCAAATAGGATTCCTAGGAATATCCAATAGGAAGAGATATTTTGGCAGTCCACCCCTGTTGCGTCGTCGTTGGGAACGAGGCTAGGGAGCGAACGGAGACTAGTGGTTTGAGAGTAACGCGACAAGGTCTATATGCCGCACGACACCATTATGGTTCCTTTGTGTGCATATCTGCACATACGAACACACTTTTCAGTGATTCCCATACTAAACGCACCTCTCGCAGTATCACGGACGTTCTCACTTGGAGTTGAGGACGGCATTTCAGTATTTCCGATACTCAAAGATAGTCGTAGCCCAAGACACGACGGCCTAAAGCGGAGCGTTCGGTTTGGTCTGGTTGCGCTTCCTGCAGGCAGAAACACTTTACGAGGGAACGAAAAGTTCGAATTGAACGAAGGTGGCGTACGAATTAAGGTGCTTACCATTCCATCAAAAATATAGCGGGCCAAACCCAAATTTGAAACCTGTTTGAATTAACCGAAAGTAATCAGGGTTTGAACCAACGTGGGAAAATACTTATTGAAACTAGTGGACCTCGATGCACTTGAATTATGCAGCACGGACATGCACAAACCACCAGTCACACTTGTACCAGACATGCATTGCTGACGTGGTTGCAAAGCATCCCACAGAAGCAGCAAGAGCACACAAGTTGTACATTCAAAAGTGTCATTTAATGTTACAATGCTCCTTTTGTACACCATTCATGTTCAAAAGATGTCTCAATTGTCTTCCATTCCACAAACAATTGCTCGGGTCCAGGAAGCTTCTGGTTTGGTTGAATGATGTTTACAAATAGTCAACCGTGCAATGGCAACATTAATAGGTAGAGGTTGTGGGGCATGATTCGAGTTGTGACAGCCATTAAAAAATATACAACTGCCGACCTAGTATACAACGATGCACGTAGATGTTGGGGCAACGTATCTGAGTGACTTGCGTGAGAACGTGAAATTATTTTTATTGTCCATTTTTACTCCTCAATGCATAATCTATCACACGATCGTATGGATTGACGTAGCAAGTTTTCATACCTACTGAATCGATCTGAGCAACCCATTAGATGGCTGGCAGCCAGTCAAACACTTTTCTTGCCCAGAGTTTCCCTCGAACATTGTACAAAGCAAACACAACCCAGCAGTTTAATCGCGTAAACGTGCTACCGTCCGTGGCCAACAGACGCGTCTCAAAAGTGTGCCGAGAAGCGGCAGCAACCCGCCGGATCTCCCGAAGTCTCGCGTTACCCTCCTTTTCTTTTTTTTTTTTTTTAACGGCCGTCGCAATGCCGTCTCTCGTTTATACATTCCCCCGCGTCCATGAAATCCCGTCAGAGCACGGGCTGATGAAAGCATACTTTCCCGTTGAGGCAGCCCGACGCCAGGAGGCAGTGGGTGGGCGAGAACTTTGTGCTGACCACAAAGTTTGCGTGGCTCACGTTCGTCAAGAGCTGCACGAGCGGCTGGGGCGACTGGGGCAGGCAGTCGCTCAGTTCGCGGCACTGGCTGTTAAACGCTAGGAGTCTCACGCCGTACGCGTGGGGCGAACACACCAGGCGCCCGTCGGTGCTGAAGCACAGTTCCTTGATCCAGCCCCGCCCCACGTTGGGCTCCCGGGCGTAGTGCAGGAGCCGAGGGCGGCGCGGCCGCGCGGAGACGTGCGCGGACAGGCTCGCGCGCCCCGCCAGGAACGCGGTGGCCTCCTCGATCGTGCCCTCGGTGACGGTGGGGTTTTCGTGGCGCGAGCCGCCGGAGACGTGCAGGACGCGCGTCTCCGGGATCTCGTCGTCGTCGTCGATGTGCTCGCGGATCGGAAAGAGGGGGTGGTGGTCCTGCGGCGGGTGGAGCCAGAACTGGACCAGGGGCCGCAGGGGACGGAGGTCCGCCGACTCCGGGGTGTCTTGGACGCAACGCAGCGTGTCGAGGGGGGGTTCCTGGATGTCGTGCACGCATGTCCACTGCAAAGTATTCGCGTAGAGCTTGTAGGCAGGGGGAAGGTAACGGAAACTTAATTACGGCGAACCCTCGTTATTATGACCATGGTCGCTCCCGAAAATTTTGGTCATAATGCGGAATTGTCATATTAACGGGGGAGATTGAAAAGGTTTCACTGCATTGTTCCTTAAGAGTATGGTCATAACGCGCGTATGTCAGATTATCGGGGGTCATATTAACGAGGGTTCACTGTATACCCGAAATATATAGCAGGTAACAGAAACGGACATCACACACTTGGAATACTACCTGAAACAGAAACTGAAACCGAAATAACTTGCGGTAATAATTTGGGTACTGCAGGACCCGAATTATTACAATCCTTCCCCGTATCATTTGGATCAATTTATTAAATAAAGCTGAATGAAGTGAACTAAAGGTAACTGAGGGACTAAAACTATAATAAACTATCAAACTGGAGTACATAACTAAACGGACAAGACAGGACAGGACAAGACAGGACAGGACAGGAGGACTGCACACACTAGGAGCTGTGTGCTGTGCCGTCCTCCTGCGTTTGCTCAAAGTTTCACGAATCTCCATGGAGCATATAAGTAAATAGTAGTGTATATAGTAAACACAAGAAGCATAGTTCTTATACGCTTATGGTGATTTGCAAGTTGCAAGTGTGAGTAACATTCGTGGAAACCATGTTCACATATTACCTGTTCGAGGAAACCACATACTATATTTTTGAGTAAATGTTGTATGTTGCGTGCACGTACCCACAAAGTCCTCAAAATATATTTTGGAACATACGTGTATAAATAAAAAAAAAAATCGCAGTTTTCAAAAAACCCCCCGACAGTTTAAAAAAACGCTCAAATGAGTAATGGTGCCACTTTGCACATCAATTCCATGAACTACAATGTACGAAACAGAGCTACACATTGAGTGTGTTGGCTTCTCAACTCCTTTAACGCTTACGTGCGGATAAATGATGTGGATACCCACGTGCACTTGTATCCGCCTGTGCAGATTTTGCGGATAAAAAAAACTCCCAATAAAAAGTACTAGTGGCAAGAGACGAGGCTGCTTTCCTGAAGGGCCACTAGGCTGTAATAAGACTAGGAAAGAGGCCATATCCTAGGGTTGAACGGTTGAGACCCACCTCCGAGTTTTCGTCGCTGCTCGTGTTTCGGGAAAGCACGCACCAGCCCTGCGGATGCACCTGAAGCGAAGATATCACCTCCGCGTCATTCCCACGAGGAAAATCGGTGATGAGTTCGACGCGGTTGCGTTTCGTCGCATAGGCGTGGTTGTGCACACAACCTGGGTCAGGATTTGCACCAAGCAGCATTACAGGGTCATACATGTTGGGCTGCATGATAAAAAATAGTCGCCATAAACACAACCGAAAGGAACAAATCCAAATTGCCAGCTAGCGTGGCTTAGCCACACGAAAATCACACAAATCATTCAAAGTCGCACCGAGGGATGTGTTTGGTCTGTGTTTCTGTTGAGAGATGGGAAGTCAATCGTTAATCATCAAATTAATCAAATCAAATCAAATTCATTAAGTCGTCATTAATTTCTTAGGCATTGAGGCTTTGTATGTATTTGTCCTTCTATATGTGTTCCAGCCTCAGAACATCAATTGTTTCCTGTTCTATGTTTGTGTACCTGTTGAAGTGTTTGTACCATCATTTCTTTAACCCATCACATATATTGCGAACTCTTTAGTCTGTTGTAATCTGTTGTACCTCACCTTGGCAATACCTGACAAATGGATTTTTACAGAGGTCACACTCTGTGCTACAAATGCTGCCTTACTGGCAACGCTGTAAATTGTTGTTTGCATAATTAAGTTTAGATACATTGAATAATTATACATTGAATTATTTGCAGATTGATTAATATGCATATTTTCAATATAGTGACAGTTAATGAACTTTCTGATAATGCAAACATTCTGCACTTATTGGCTGTTCAGTGGCACACATTAGTGTAATTTATTGGTGACATTAGGGTAGCTTTCCATGCCTTGGCACATTGGTTCAGCGCACACAGGGTAAATTTTCTCCCATAGAAATACAAAAATTCAGTCGCATTATGTGCAGATTAAATACGTAAAATTAGCATATTAACTACTATAAAAAGTTACTAAAAACCTCAAACGCACTGTCAGGCCTGATGTAGGTCAGTGCCCAATCGTGATCGCTGCAAACCCATTTGACAGATCCTTGCGTGCACTTTTAACTGAATGAGACTGATGGATTCGTGGCGCGAGTCTACCTGCAGTCCACACATTGGTACAACATCAGCGATCGGTACAACAAGAACCTGAGGGAGAAAGGAAAGCCAAGATGCAGTGTGCCTGCGCTGCTTCCCTTGAAGTGTAAGTGTTCGCGAATGAGTGGACTGATGTCCATGTTGTTGATCTCAATCACAGCTTAATCACGAACGCGTGCACTCCGCTCGCGCTGGTGCAAACGGGGAATAAGTTGACGTCGTATCGTGCGCCTCGTATTTTACGCTGACAGTTCAACACGTGTGTGCGCACCTTGAAGCCCTGGAGGTCGTGGGAGAGGTTGTGCAAATCCAGGTCGTGAATAACCATGATGTACCCTCCTGTGGTACAAATCACCATCTTACGGCTGTCAGGCGTCAGCCTCATCCTCATCAGCTTGTTGGTATGAAAGATGCGTTGGAACTCGGCCCCCGATTCGGAAAACCTGCAAAGTGACAACATTCTGTCAAGACACCAATGCCCATATCCGTTGATTGTAAGTCGTAGAGATGGGACGAATCCCGAATCCACATCGACCAGTGCTTCCCGACAGTGTGCAGCCTCCCTGACCGTTTTCACCACGCAGTTGGTTCGGTGGCTAACAGGTGGCGCCGCAATACCGCCGTCATCGCTTACTTTCTGCTACTGTGAGTTCTGAGATTGCACAGAAGCCACGAGTATATTACTCTTGTGATCGCAACCTTATTTTGTCAGGCTGTATATATGCTTTGTTTTTTTTTTTAGGAAACGCGATATAAATCATATAAAGAATAGAAGTCATCAAGAAGCAGCTCACAATGTTGGTTGCAGACTGTTTTCTCTACCAACGAATGAGGGTGCTCTCTACCACAAACGTCACACTAGAGTGGGTGGTTTGAGAGAGTGGGGAGGCGATATTGCAAAGTAATTGCGCCGCAGTGAAACAACTTTGGACAAAATTTTTTTATGGGAATGCTTTTCACATACTGCTTTACAAGATGACAGCAGTTTTTGGCCATGTTAGATACCATTTTAATGCTCCTTTAAGAGCTCTCGCAAGGAGTTGAGGGGTTGCTTGCACCAAAGTGTGGTGCATGAAGCCAAAGTGTGCGTATGAAGACGCTTCGTATGGTTACCATCGTGCACATTCGGTAATGCTGGCTGGATGACTGGCCATGGAACTTTTCACGAGACATCGTTTGTTCAAAACAGAGGAAAGGGCGGTTGTAAGGTAAAAAAAATAGAAATGGGCAGTTCAAAATTGTACTCAACATAAAGCACAAGCACCAGACATCACTAGTAACATCAAAGTAACATTCAAAGCACTATATGATTTAAAATGTATCTCAAATAAAGTACAACTAGTCAGAAACATACTTCAAGTAGTATTTGAGGAATTTGTTACTTGAAACGCTCCCCAGCTAGGGTTGCCACCTTTCGGAGTGAAAAATACCGGCTGACGGAGAGGAGGTGGAATAGAGAGAAAGGAGGAAAGGGTCGTGGGTGAAAAACGTTCAAGCTGGCTCGACACAACCACCAACAGCTTTGCGCAACCACTGCTCTTCTCCCCTCTGAACACAAGACGTTGTGAATAACAATGATAATAATAATAACAATGAATAATCATAATAATGAATAACTAAGAAAACGACTGGTGACTGCGGAGTTGGGTCAGTGCTCCAGATTTATTCAAGCTGTAGTGGAATGTTGAAGGGAAAGCCCCGTAAGAGCCCTTATGAAAGGTCTTGAGCCAGAAATACCGGCAAAAGGCTGCCGGTATCGCCTTCCTACCGGCAACCGGCAGAGCGCGCAAATAACCGGCCGTGCCGGTATAATACCGGCCTGGTGGCAACCCTATCCCCAGCGATGAGGGAAGGCCCTTAAACACCTCAAGTATTATACCACCTAATAACGTAAGTCACGCACTTAATCCATTCAGCAGCACTACACGAAGCACACATCACAGCTCGACGTCCCCAAAAATTTGTTGTATCATCAGATTGTCAATCAATTAAAGCCATCACATTTAGCGCCGCGGACAACTTACTCATTGATGTTCCACGTGTAAATGCTGCCGTCAAAGCCAGACGTCACGAGCAGCCCGACGTCCGACGCGTATTCAATGTTCTTAACCCAGTTGGAATGTCCCAGCAGGGAGCGAATCTTCCGCTGCAGGTACCGGATGTCCCACAACGCAACCGTTGTGTCGTCCGAGCAAGTCGCAAACGTTCGTGAGTCCAGAAACCTAATGGCGGACAAAAAAAAAACATCCTTCTATCTCGTAAACACTCGGGCGTGTTTCTATAAAACAAATTCGTCACCTTGCATAGTTGACGCAGTCACCGTGAGCATTCTCGACCTTTTGTACAAGTCTGTGGCATAAGGGGTCAAAGAGCAGGATGCTCTTTCCCTCTGTGGCCGCCACTAGTATGGACCTGGAGTGAGTGAGGGTCACAAGGATCAGTTTCCTGCCGATCACAAAGAGAGCACTAGAATGCCAACACGGTTGCGGCGGCAAGTAACGTAAATAATCGTGAAAGATGAAAAGTCACTGAAAAGGTTAGCCAGCTGTAGGACTCGAACCCACGTCTTCTGGATTACCGGTCCAGGGGCTCTCACCAATTGAGCTAAGCTAACACACCTCCCCGGCGACTTCCAAGGGTGCGTCATCTGAAGGGACAAACCAACCACTCTCTCACTCATCCCCCTTTCACTCTTACATTTTTTTCTCTCTCATACGCACATTCATACGACGGGAACGACGCAAGTGGCAATTGTATGTAATTGTCCTTTCTATGTTGGAGTTTGAGTTGGACGGACCCTCAGACAGGGTGTTTCACCTAACTGATAAAAAATCGTATTCAAAAATCTGCTTGCCTGAACACTATTTATCTCAGGGGAGATTTTGCCATCGCTTCTAAGCACGTTTACGAAATTTCATTCGTGAGAAATTCAATTTTCCGAATTCAACTCCAAAATTTGCCAGGACAACCTCGTATATTTTTTTTTTGCAGAAACAGAAAGTGCGTGACGGATTGACTCCATTCTATCGCAAAATACATTCACTACTACAATGGTAATAGCCTGAAAAAAATTGAAAAAAAAAAGTAGTTTAAAGCCGCGCAAATTGCCGGCAGTGTTCAAGATCTCCAAAAGAAACGATGCAAGGAGGCCATGTACTACAGTGCCGGACAAAAGTTTACGGAACAGCTCTCTGCAGTGAGAACAAGAAAAACGTGCTCTCTCCCGACGTGCCGCGACGTCACCGTTCGTGCAGTGACGCCGCATCGGCCGTCACCAAGTGGGACCTGGGCATGACACCTCACACATGTATTTTCTTCATGAACAACAACTACTTTATTTCCGAGACAATAATGGGTTCTGCCAAAGAGTTGACTATGTGGAGCTTTTGCCATCTGGCAACCCTGGTCTTGCCCACAAAGGGGGGGGGGGGGAATCCAATGTATAAACTGATGCTTGAGGGGGGGCGATCCCCCCCCCCCTTGGATCCGCCCCTGGCTCAACCGCTATAAACCTCAATAAACCGGTTCGGACCATTCTTTCTGCGCTTTGGAGCTGAGCCAGAACTGAATCAGAATCTCTTAAGGGGGAATAACTTCTGCGCAAGACAATAAAGAATGTTTGTTCGCATAGCGCTCAGAAACGGCGTAAAATACTATAGTCAAAACAGAAGTACTGGCGTGTTCTCCTTGCTTTGCCCTCGTCAATGACACGTTTTGTAGAATTCCGGGACTATCCGTCGATTTGTACTGAGCACGAATTCGCAAATATTCTAGTGCGCGACACTCTATCGAGATGGCAGCGCACGTTCGAGACGCGCCAAACTTTAATTTATTAAAAATCAACGGCTCAACCTTGTCCTCTAAAAAATGCGTCATTGACTAGAGAAAAGCTAAGAGAACACGCCAGTACCAATCTTATGATGATAGTTTAGAGCGTTCATGTGTTTTGTGCGATCGAAAATCGCCCATAGATTTCTGAAGAAGTGATTCCCCCTTCACCTCAACCGAACCTGTAAGTTTTCTCGGTTCGGCAACCTGGTCCGACTTTCATTTATCTTACAAGGCGCGCGATACCCCACATTTCAAGTAAAAAGCAATAAAAAGCGATAAAAACCGGGCTGTTTGGTGGTACATCCTAAGAGCGATAAAACCCCAGTGCATGGGGACACAGAGGGACAAAACAGACGAAGCACTGACCGACAAACAACTCTGTGATTACACACAAACTTTCACACCTTGTCACAACAAATCACAAACTTTGTGATTACAGCATGATGGCCTCGGCTGCCACCAGGGGTCGGGTGTGTGCAGTTGGTGTCAGAGCCGTTTATAGGGAGAGTTTGGCCATTAGGAGGAGCCTAACTTGAAGCGTGTCATGCGATGCCACGGCTAAGCCACCTCCCTCTCCGTGCTCTATTGTTGTCCCGTTGTCAGCCTGTCGCCGACGCCATATTGATGCTGATCGTTGTTTACAATCCAAGGCGAGACGACACGTGCGTACATTGTCCTTCGAAAGCCCTTCGTCCTTGAACTCTTTTAGTTTGGCAACAAAGCCCCCCTCTTATCACAGGCAGCGGATTCTGCTTGGATTCAGGCTTTTTGGGCGGCGCAACGACGACTCGGACGTCAAAATAAGCTCCTCCCACGAGGCGTCAAAATATCAAAGAATGGCCAAACTCTCCCTATAAATGGCTCTGGTTGGTGTATTTAAGCTGTGTCTCTGCCATTAAAGCTGTTTGTCAGCCAGTGCTCCATCTGTTTTGTCTCTCTCTGTGTCCCCTGCACAGGGGGTCTTATCGCTTTTAAAAAAGCGATAAAACTGAGCAAACCCGTCTGGTGAGAAGGAGAGGTTAAATATTCCTCCGTGCTGAGAACGACGTAACGTCTCCCACGAGGGCTGCAGAGAGAGGTACAGGTTGCGGGCTACCAGGTCCTGGTCGCCCAGCGCCGAGCCGAACCCGAGGCTGCGGCGATCCACCAGCGTGTTCCAGAAGTGGTGTCGGCATGCTTTCTTCATAGTTGCCGCGGGACTCTCCCTCCTGAGTTCAGTTCCTGCGGAGACTTACTTTCGTTCAGTTAACGCGGAGAGTTGAGCAAGTTGGTGGTACACATTTAGGGAGTGGCCTTCTCGGGTTAAGTGCCTGTCTCAGATTTGGGGGGGGGGGAGTAAAAAAAGTAATTTCCCCAACTCTTCGAACATGATGATGATGATGATGATGGCGGATAGAAGACAAAAAACTGGGTAGGTGAGTCGCAACTAAGTCGGACTGGCTACCCCTGTACACCTACGTGCGAAGCAAGAAAGAAAGAAAGAAAAAAAAAAGAAAAGGGGAACGGAGGCAAGAAGAAGAGTTCCGTCGGTGAAACAAGACACCGTCTGGACGAGCCGAAATTTTCCTTCTAATTCTAATAGTTATACAGTGAGAATATTTTTAGCTTTTAATTACAACTGTCAAGTCTTGAAACCTTGGCGAATGTGACTAAATACAGGTAGGGAGTGACTTTTTCGGGGTTAAATGCCTTTCTCGGATTCGGTGGAGGTAAAAATCCGGCGCTATTTTTAGACCTGTAGTTCGGGCAGAAATCGGGCGATAATTGTGCCTTCGGGTCTTATCGGGTGCTTTTGTTTCTCGTCTTGTCTATTCAGTCCTTCCCTAATCTTTTTTTCTTGTTTCTTGGGGGTGGGGGTGGGGGTGGGGTGCGCGACTTACCAGCACTAATCCCCGAAGGCATAGGCAGCATCTCTGCCCAATAATGGACCAATATCGGTCTAATATTGGGCCAAGATGTTGCGCTGCTTGGGAGTGCTGGCACACGTGGGCGTATTGCTGGGAACGTAAGAGACCCATTCTTATATGTGCTACACACGACGACCTTTGTTCGTCTTCAGTGGAAGCGTCGCTCGAGGGTTTCATAGTGATTGGAATTCGCGGAGAAATCGGGTTTAACCCGAATTGGTCGGAGGTCAGTTCGGGGGGGGGATAACGGGGCAGAATCGGGTTTAACCCGAAAAAGTAACTCCCTATACATATTCAACACGATACAGCACAATAACGAGGACAAGAAGTTGTCTTCGTTTCATAAAGTAACATGTACCTTTGCTTCTGCTCTATTTTCGACGATCATTTATGGCGAGAGCCACGAAAAAAGTCACCATAGCAATCTGATGAGTTTGGAGCTCCCAAACACAAAACATCTAGCATTTTCGAGGAAAACGTTCAGAAAATCTCCAACTGCAATTGCCACTATAAACATGTACAGTGCTGGGCAAAAGTTTACGGAACACGCTACAGCGCACTGCTTCCCGATTGTAAAACGCTAGCAGCAAATGCTGCCGTACGGACTTTCAAACATGGTGACTGGGTTACCTAGGGACATCTCATTAAGTCCGTACAGTCCAATTCACTGCTAGTGTGTCGCTCTGAGGAAGGAATGCGCCAGAGCGTGTTCCGTGAACTTCAGTCCAGCTCTACTCCAGTCCAGACTCTACTTACTTCCAGATTCAAATGAATTAGTGCTTATCTGAGTACTGTAAGGTAGTAGCGAGGCAGCCTGCGTAATTGTACGTTGTATCAAACCATGTTTTTCATAAAGCCCCGTGCTTGTGTCAAAAGAATTTTCATTTACAATATCCATAGCATATGTCAATTTCGCTTAGCTCTGGTACACAAAACCAATAGAATGATTAAAACGAGACTAAATTAAACTTGATAAAACGAGTATCCGTGATACGTTGAATACTTTAAATTGCAGAAAAGATCTCCGAGACAGGTGACATTTTAAGACAGATAGGTTTCCTCACCTGGATTTCTTACACAACCTATGAGTAGGGAGTGACTTTTTTTCGGGTTAAACCCGATTCCGCCCGGTCATTCCCCCGCGAACTGACCTCCGACCAATTCGGGTTAAACCCGATTTCTCCCCGAATTCCAGTCATACTATGAAATCCTGGAGTGACGTTTCCACTGAAGACGAACAAAGGTTGCCACGTGTAACGCATGTAAGAATGGGTCACTTACGTTCCCAGCAATACACCCACGTGTGTCGACACTGTCTATGCCTTCGGGGATTACCGCCGGAAGGTCACGATCCCGCAAAAAACAACAACAACAACAACAACAAAGAAAAAACAAAAACAAAATAGAGAGATTAGGAAAGGAGTTAATAGACAAGAGGAGAAACAAAAACACCCGATAACACCCGAAGGCACAATTATCGCCCGATTTCTCCCCGAATTACAGATTTAAAAATAGCGCCCGATTTTTACCCCCCCCCGCCCCGAATTTGAGAAAGGCATTTAACCCGAAAAAGTCACTCCCTACCCATGAGTCACCTGCGAGCCATAAACCTCTCCATACCACCACTGGAGAGCTGCTAGAGCTGCTTCGGCCTCCATCATCAACAGGGCGCAGGTAGGCAAAGCTTGAGGGGGTGACGTCAGAAGTCGACACTGCCTGCCTGCGCACTGGTGCTGAGGGCAGAATAAGGCTGAAACCACTGCCCAGTGCTGGTAATTGTGACGCTGGGGTGTCTATAAGCACATACATTTCGTGCAGCCAAAGAGCCTCGGCTTCATTTTATCTCTCGTATATTCAATGTTTTATGCATTTGGTTTGTGAGCAGTGCACTGTGCCGATTCAATCAATCAATCAATCGAAACAAGAGGCGTATCTTTAAGTACTTCTAAATTTTAGAGGTGTACTAGAAACGACGTAAGTGTCACTCTGAGTAAATACCCGCGCCAATCTTGGCACTCTGGCGGAGCAACGTTTGTAGCACATGACAGATTGTTTGCTTTGGTGCCCAGCTTTGAAACTTGTTGCCGTAACACAGCTAAGAAGAAGCAATTGCCTTTTTCAGGGAGTTGGCAAAATATATAATGGACCCACTCATCCATCTGAATTCACTCTCTTGATTGACTTCCGCCATCGAGCCTGTACCAAAAGTTCTTCGTCCTATGACACAAGAGTATGCTGAGTAGTACGGGATAAGTACTACAGACTAGGTACCACGTTCATTAGCATTACCACGAGCCTCTACTGTATTTTTTCTGCTCCCTTTACTGCTCCTTACTTTAAAAGATCTTCTTTAATCCGCTTTTTTTCTGCTTGTGTTACCCAGACTCAATGATATAACGGCTGAATTTAAAGTAAATTGTTACTAATCATCTGCACGTCTACTTGTTCTAAACACAGTACTTTGTTATTCAGCTTAAAATCTTGGCCCAATTTCTATAACACTGAAATTACACCGCGTCTTTACGCATATTCTATCAGTGTGCACATGCATGCATCAACTGTCGTGTTTATAACACACGATTCTCGTGACATTACTCGGTGAAGTGGTTTTATCGAAGACAATTTTTGAAACAGAAAATCGGTGAATTTCTTCGAAACAATCTACGTACCCAAACATGGCACGGCCGGGGTGTGCTATGAAAACGCGTCAACGGTTGGGCGAGATATGAAAACAATGTTCGCATAAACCGAATGCGTAAGAACGCATTGCGAATCGGAAAGACAACGAGAGAAGGAGAACTTTGGCCAAGCAAGCTGATCCAAACGCACAAAAGACAGACAGGAAGGCAAAATGGGCAATCGCGTCGCGTCTAGCAACGTTCGATTGAACCATCTAGCCATGCAACGAAGTCGGGCATGTGCACGTCAATGTAATTTCTTTGAAACCGCTTCTTAACACTTTTGCAGTATAGACACCCAACACGAGTAATTTAGGCAGCTGTATCACGCCCACATCAAACGCCAGAAGAGAAGCGTCTAATGTCTGTAGAAATTACCTGTATAGCATTCCTATAATTAGCATGGAAATAGTACACATTCGAGGATTAGAAAACGCACTGATGTACAGGATAATTCATTACAGAGCACCGTAAGCGATGCAGAAGCCATCTTTGTCTGCTATTGGAGGAATAAATGCTATTGGCCGAGTTTGTATAGAGGAAACGTCAATTCCGTTTTGTACCTACCGGAAGTGCTGCTCGAAGCGACTTGTTTGAATGTAATTCTCATTGAAGACTTTTGAGAGCCTGTCATTCAAAGAAAATGACATAAATACAGACAAGCCAGCGTTTTGCCTCCATGTTCTAAAAAGCCTGTGAGTGCTTGTCGCTTGTGCTCAAAATCTTTCATCGAAGCTGTCATCCACGAAATTTTAGTAGACTCGTCGTCTGCGCGTGCCATAGCAAACACGCGCTTTCTTCCTTCTCCTTCGGCATTCTTATTGACAAATAACTATAGCACGTAGAAAAGTATCCAAGAATCAATGAAAAATGGTCAAAGCCATAGTGAGCATTGCGCATTCAATTTCCCACACGGAAGGAAGGAAGAATGCACATCAATCGCATATCCATCCCGCTTCACAGCTAGCATATCGTTTATAAAATTATGTTTATTACCTCATATTGCGATCACACTGTATATACATATATTAAAGTCCTGTAAGCTGAAAAATTATGCCAGCTTTGTTAAAAGCAAACGAAAACGAATTTTACAAACAGGAGAACAGATGCCCGGATGCCGACAAACTTCGTCTGCTTCGAAAAACTTGCCGGACTGCTGCAACTTCTGCGGCAGTGCTTGACTCCGCAACTACTCCGTACATTGAATATTTCTAGCGTTTCAACCGTTTATTTTCAACAAAATTTGTATGGAATGGTTTATTTTTCTTTTCAGAACAATACAGCACCGTAACGCCATAATAATTTATGTGAAAAGTGAAGCAGACGCCCATCTGTCACCGGTTTGCAACATGTTTACGTTCAAGTCATCCCAAGTAACTCTCAGCAATTGCATACCGAGTAAACTTTATTTGAAATCATTTTAAAAATTACAAAGACACAGCGAGTTATGAACCGCTCTATCACCGCATTCGCGCAGCAGATGCATTTCTGCTTGAAGTTCCTGTCGTGATCACGGACAGTGAGTGAGCCAACTTGATTTCAACTTCTGCTCTAATGATAAATATTGTATATGTGTCGAACATATATTCGCTTCTTCACAGTAGGCGCCCCGTTCATGTTCATGTATGTTCATGTATGAATACTGTGAATAATACTGTGAATCTTGTGTGTTACTGCAAGTGCTCAGAATGAAGAAGTTGCGAAGTCATGCAGAAGAGTCTTATACTTGAAAATATCAGCTATCGACCTGATGCTTTTTCGCCACGCTAAAGACAGCGTTTCAAGCTCCAGAAGAACCGCAATGAGCCACGTGAGTGTGAGTGCAAGACCTTGGGGGGGGGGGGGGAGCCTAACGCAAGTACAGGACGATTAAAATATAGACAGTTTTAGAACACGGTACCCAAGCGCTTTGAGGCTCCAAAGAAATGAGGCGTCGTCACTGCGCATACCCAGCATCCAAAGAATGTTTGGGTTATGGTCGCTCATATCCCTCTTGGGTAATGGGCTAATATGGGCGGCTGTGTCACTGGGTCATGCGGCTGGCTCCGTAGTGCACTGATATTGGGTTACGATGCCGGGCAACGGTTCAAAGTGGTTTCAAGTAGAAATTGTTTCATAAACTACTTGTAACTGCAAACATTTTTCACTTGGGTTCGCAGACGGAGAACACTATATGGCGAAAAAGATGAAACAACGTGGACTTCACGTGCGGTTTCTGGTACATTATTTGAGAGCGATCCAGTGAGACCGTTTTGCGTGCACTCGGGAGGTACCCGGGTTCGAATCCCGCGGTGCCGGCTGTGCTGTCTGGGGTTTTTTCCTGGGTTATCCTCAGACACTTTCAGACATATGTCGGCAGTTCCCTTAGAAGTCGGCCCAGGACGCACATTCCCCGTCAGTCGTGACGTTGCCCACCTCTGTGAGGCCGACAACGGCCGAACCCTTTCACCAACGCCACCACGTGCACGAAGGGAAAGGGAAAAGCTGAGAGGCTGTGCGAAAGGCTGACCTCATACCATTGAGTGCAGACTATAGAACGCATGATATTGAACAAATTAAATGCTACTTCAAATGCACATGAATCGCCTTGAAGTATATCTGGTAGCCAGATATATCTACCAGGGCTTGAACTTTTTTTAGGTCCATTCTGTTCGAAAGAAAAGTGCTGCACTCGTGCTCCACCAGTACAGCATCAATTCTTAAGTACGCGCGAGGTTTATGACAAAAAGAACGCGGGAGGATTGCAGTTCCTCGAACTAGTTCAGGAGGTGCAGGCAGTGCAGGTGAAAAGAATGAATCGATTATTCTTTCTGGAAGTCTGTGGTCTAGTCTGTGGCATAGTACCATTTATTTTTACTTGTTTCTTCTTCGTATTGTTGCCAGTCACGAGAAAGTGACTTCTCTTTTCATCTTCAACCCGTTTCGATTTCGGAATTCGAACCTTTAAAGGGGCTGAGAAACCAAATGCAATCCACTAAATATAAGGCGTCGTTTCATACGTTGTAGTCCATTGCCCGCATTCATCACTTGAACGTTTTTTTTTACTCTTGAATTTTTGAAACTACATTTTTTCAAGCCACGTCGACAGTGGTGCCCAACAACGCGGAGAGACATTGACAGACGAACAGGAAGTGACGTTTTAGATGTGCGCGCTTGCCCGAAGTTCCCGAGGGTCACCGTGCCGAAACGGGTCCGGCGGCCGTCTCCCTCTTTACAACAGCTTGCGTTGTCATGGAAACGGAAAAGAATGGGCTTCCTTTCTCGAACATGAGACGTCATGCGAGACGGCGCGCGACCTTTGGATTGTAACACTGGATCGCAGAGACAAAGCGTTTCGATGTGCACGTTCTGTACACACAGATAAATATGTACAAGGTGATTTCTTCAAAAGTTTGGAAATGGTTTCAGAACCCCTTTAAAGAATCCAAGCGTGTATTGTCATGAAATAGCGAACCTACTCACGAAGGTACGCAAAATTATTCCAGCTTTACCGCACATACTGGATAACAACTCCACAGAAGAGGAACAGCTCCCACCAGGCCGTTAGAGTACAAAACAATCATACACGATACAAATACACGCAACTTAACTGAACCCTCTTACAATATTTGCCAGTACATGAGTATCACCGCGTGTTAACGAGTTAGAGGAAGCGCTTATACCAGTCATTTTTATCTACTTCGGTTCACTGATATTTCACCCATGTAAGTAAGTTCTTGTTCTGTCTCCTATTGTTTCTCCTCATGTGTCCTTGGAATTAGAAGACACAGACACCAGAGGAGGAGCTCGGAGTTCCTCCTGGGGAGGTCTACTGTGCCACCAAAGACATCCAAAGACACACACAAGAAGGCGCCTATCGCTTGTAAAACAGACACAGGGAAATTGATATTTGAGAGATGGTCAAAGTGTTTGCATGTGTCCATACAGCCATTCAGCCAGCCAGTGCTTTCATTTCATCTTTATACTATTCTTTCCTGATTGTGTAGTTATGTGAGTAATTTCTTGTTTCTGCTCCTGTTCTGTTTCGTCTCTTATTGTTTCCTTTCATGTGTCCTTGGAATTAGAAGACACAGACACCAGAGGAGAAGCTCGGAGTTCCTCCTGGGGAGGTCTACTGTGCCACCAAAGACATCCAACGACACACACCCGAAGGCACCTATCGCTTGTAACATAGACACAGGGAAATTGACACTTGAGAGATGGTCAAAGTGTTTGCATGTGTTGATGCAGCCATTCAGCCAGCCAGTGCTTTCATTTCATCTTTATACTATTCTTTTCTGATTGTGAAGTTATGTTAGAAATTTCTTGTTTCTGCTCCTGTTCTGTTTCGTCTCTTATTGTTTCCTTTCATGTGTCCTTGGAATTAGAAGACACAGACACCAGAGGAGAAGCTCGGAGTTCCTCCTGGGGAGGTCTACTGTGCCACCAAAGACATCCAACGACACACACCCGAAGGCGCCTACCGCTTTTAACATAGACACAGGGAAATTGACATTTGAGAGATGGTCAAAGTGTTTGCATGTGTCGATGCAGCCATTCAGCCAGCCTGTGCTTTCATTTCATCTTTATAATATTCTTTCCTGATTGTGTAGTTATGTGAGTAATTTCTTGTTTCTGCTCCTGTTCTGTTTCGTCTCCTATTGTTTCTTTTCATGTGTCCTTGGAATTAGGAGACACAGACACCAGAGGAGGAGCTCGGAGTTCCTCCTGGGGAGGTCTACTGTGCCACCCAAAGACATCCAACGACACACACCCGAAGGCGCCTATCGCTTTTAACATAGACACAGGGAAATTGACATTTGAGAGATGGTCAAAGTGTTTGCATGTGTCGATGCAGCCATTCAGCCAGCCAGTGCTTTCATTTCATCTTTATACTATTCTTTTCTGATTGTGTAGTTATGTGAGAAATTTCTTGTTTCTGCTTCCTGTTCCGTTTCGTCTCTTATTGTTTCCTTTCATGTGTCCTTGGAATTAGAAGACACAGACACCAGAGGAGAAGCTCGGAGTTCCTCCTGGGGAGGTCTACTGTGCCACCCAAAGACATCCAACGACACACACCCGAAGGCGCCTATCGCTTGTAACATAGACACAGGGAAATTGACATTTGAGAGATGGTCAAAGTGTTTGCATGTGTCGATGAAGCCATTCAGCCAGCCAGTGCTTTCATTTCATCTTTATACTATTCTTTTCTGATTGTGTAGTTATGTGAGAAATTTCTTGTTTCTGCTCCTGTTCTGTTTCGTCTCTTATTGTTTCCTTTCATGTGTCATTGGAATTAGAAGACACAGACACCAGAGGAGAAGCTCGGAGTTCCTCCTGAGGAGGTCTACTGTGCCACCACAGACATCCAACGACACACACCCGAAGGCGCCTATCGCTTGTAACATAGACACAGGGAAATTGACATTTGAGAGATGGTCAAAGTGTTTGCGCATGTGTCGATGCAGCCATTCAGCCAGCCAGCGCTTTCATTTCATCTTTATACTATTCTTTCCTGATTGTGTAGTTATGTGAGAAATTTCTTGTTTCTGCTTCTGTTCTGTTTCGTCTCTTATTGTTTCCTTTCATGTGTCCTTGGAATTAGAAGACACAGACACCAGAGGAGAAACTCGGAGTTCCTCCTGGGGAGGTCTACTGTGCCACCACAGACATCCAACGACACACACCCGAAGGCGCCTATCGCTTGTAACATAGACACAGGGAAATTGACATTTCAGAGATGGTCAAAGTGTTTGCATGTGTCGATGCAGCCATTCAGCCAGCCAGTGCTTTCATTTCATCTTTATACTATTCTTTCCTGATTGTGTAGTTATGTGAGAAATTTCTTGTTTCTGCTTCTGTTCTGTTTCGTCTCTTATTGTTTCCTTTCATGTGTCCTTGGAATTAGAAGACACAGACACCAGAGGAGAAGCTCGGAGTTCCTCTTGGGGAGGTCTACTGTGCCACCAAAGACATCCAAAGACACACACCCGAAGGCGCCTATCGCTTGTAACATAGACACAGGGAAATTGACATTTGAGAGATGGTCAAAGTGTTTGCATGTGTCGATGAAGCCATTCAGCCAGCCAGTGCTTTCATTTCATCTTTATACTATTCTTTTCTGATTGTGTAGTTATGTGAGAAATTTCTTGTTTCTGCTCCTGTTCTGTTTCGTCTCTTATTGTTTCCTTTCATGTGTCCTTGGAATTAGAAGACAGAGACACCAGAGGAGAAGCTCGGATTTCCTCCTTGGGAGGTCTACTGTGCCACCAAAGACATCCAACGACACACACCCGAAGGCGCCTATCGCTTGTAACATAGACACAGGAAATTGACATTTGAGAGATGGTCAAAGTGTTTGCGCATGTGTCGATGCTGCCATTCAGCCAGCCAGTGCTTTCATTTCATCTTTATACTATTCTTTTCTGATTGTGTAGTTATGTGAGAAATTTCTTGTTTCTGCTCCTGTTCTGTTTCGTCTCTTATTGTTTCCTTTCATGTGTCCTTGGAATTAGAAGACAGAGACACCAGAGGAGAAGCTCGGATTTCCTCCTTGGGAGGTCTACTGTGCCACCAAAGACATCCAACGACACACACCCGAAGGCGCCTATCGCTTGTAACATAGATACAGGGAAATTGACATTTGAGAGATGGTCAAAGTGTTTGCATGTGTCGATGCAGCCATTCAGCCAGCCAGTGCTTTCATTTCATCTTTATACTATTCTTTTCTCATTGTGTAGTTATGTTAGAAATTTCTTGTTTCTGCTCCTGTTCTGTTTCGTCTCTTATTGTTTCCTTTCATGTGTCCTTGGAATTAGAAGACACAGACACCAGAGGAGGAGCTCGGAGTTCCTCCTGGGGAGGTCTACTGTGCCACCACAGACATCCAACGACACACACCCGAAGGCGCCTATCGCTTGTAACATAGACACAGGGAAATTGACATTTGAGAGATGGTCAAAGTGTTTGCATGTGTCGATGCAGCCATTCAGCCAGCCAGTGCTTTCATTTCATCTTTATACTATTTTTTTCTGATTGTGTAGTTATGTTAGAAATTTCTTGTTTCTGCTCCTGTTCTGTTTCGTCTCCTATTGCTTCTTTTCATGTGTCCTTGGAATTAGAAGACACAGACACCAGAGGAGGAGCTCGGAGTTCCTCCTGGGGAGGTCTACTGTGCCACCACAGACATCCAACGACACACACCCGAAGGCGCCTATCGCTTGTAACGTAGACACAGGGAAATTGACATTTGAGAGATGGTCAAAGTGTTTGCATGTGTCGATGCAGCCATTCAGCCAGCCAGTGCTTTCATTTCATCTTTATACTATTCTTTCCTGATTGTGTAGTTATGTGAGAAATTTCTTGTTTCTGCTCCTGTTCTGTTTCGTCTCTTATTGTTTCCTTTCATGTGTCCTTGGAATTAGAAGACAGAGACACCAAAGGAGAAGCTCGGATTTCCTCCTGGGGAGGTCTGCTGTGCCACCAAAGACATCCAACGACACACACCCGAAGGCGCCTATCGCTTGTAACGTAGACACAGGGAAATTGACATTTGAGAGATGGTCAAAGTGTTTGCATGTGTCGATGCAGCCATTCAGCCAGCCAGTGCTTTCATTTCATCTTTATACTATTCTTTCCTGATTGTGTAGTTATGTGAGAAATTTCTTGTTTCTGCTCCTGTTCTGTTTCGTCTCTTATTGTTTCCTTTCATGTGTCCTTGGAATTAGAAGACACAGACACCAGAGGAGAAGCTCGGAGTTCCTCCTGGGGAGGTCTGCTGTGCCACCAAAGACATCCAACGACACACACCCGAAGGCGCCTATCGCTTGTAACGTAGACACAGGGAAATTGACATTTGAGAGATGGTCAAAGTGTTTGCATGTGTCGATGCAGCCATTCAGCCAGCCAGTGCTTTCATTTCATCTTTATACTATTCTTTCCTGATTGTGTAGTTATGTGAGAAATTTCTTGTTTCTGCTCCTGTTCTGTTTCGTCTCTTATTGTTTCCTTTCATGTGTCCTTGGAATTAGAAGACACAGACACCAGAGGAGAAGCTCGGAGTTCCTCCTGGGGAGGTCTGCTGTGCCACCAAAGACATCCAACGACACACATCCGAAGGCGCCTATCGCTTGTAACATAGACACAGGGAAATTGACATTTGAGAGATGGTCACAATGTTTGCATGTGTCGATGCAGCCATTCAGCCAGCCAGTGCTTTCATTTCATCTTTATACTATTCTTTTCTGATTGTGTAGTTATGTGAGAAATTTCTTGTTTCTGCTCCTGTTCTGTTTCGTCTCTTATTGTTTCCTTTCATGTGTCCTTGGAATTAGAAGACAGAGACACCAAAGGAGAAGCTCGGATTTCCTCCTTGGGAGGTCTACTGTGCCACCAAAGACATCCAACGACACACACCCGAAGGCACCTATCGCTTGTAACATAGACACAGGAAATTGACATTTGAGAGATGGTCAAAGTGTTTGCGCATGTGTCGATGCTGCCATTCAGCCAGCCAGTGCTTTCATTTCATCTTTATACTATTCTTTTCTGATTATGTAGTTATGTGAGAAATTTCTTGTTTCTGCTCCTGTTCTGTTTCGTCTCTTATTGTTTCCTTTCATGTGTCCTTGGAATTAGAAGACAGAGACACCAGAGGAGAAGCTCGGATTTCCTCCTTGGGAGGTCTACTGTGCCACCAAAGACATCCAACGACACACACCCGAAGGCGCCTATCGCTTGTAACATAGATACAGGGAAATTGACATTTGAGAGATGGTCAAAGTGTTTGCATGTGTCGATGCAGCCATTCAGCCAGCCAGTGCTTTCATTTCATCTTTATACTATTCTTTTCTCATTGTGTAGTTATGTTAGAAATTTCTTGTTTCTGCTCCTGTTCTGTTTCGTCTCTTATTGTTTCCTTTCATGTGTCCTTGGAATTAGAAGACACAGACACCAGAGGAGGAGCTCGGAGTTCCTCCTGGGGAGGTCTACTGTGCCACCACAGACATCCAACGACACACACCCGAAGGCGCCTATCGCTTGTAACATAGACACAGGGAAATTGACATTTGAGAGATGGTCAAAGTGTTTGCATGTGTCGATGCAGCCATTCAGCCAGCCAGTGCTTTCATTTCATCTTTATACTATTTTTTTTCTGATTGTGTAGTTATGTTAGAAATTTCTTGTTTCTGCTCCTGTTCTGTTTCGTCTCCTATTGTTTCTTTTCATGTGTCCTTGGAATTAGAAGACACAGACACCAGAGGAGGAGCTCGGAGTTCCTCCTGGGGAGGTCTACTGTGCCACCACAGACATCCAACGACACACACCCGAAGGCGCCTATCGCTTGCAACGTAGACACAGGGAAATTGACATTTGAGAGATGGTCAAAGTGTTTGCATGTGTCGATGCAGCCATTCAGCCAGCCAGTGCTTTCATTTCATCTTCATACTATTCTTTTCTCATTGTGTAGTTATGTTGGAAATTTCTTGTTTCTGCTCCTGTTCTGTTTCGTCTCTTATTGTTTCCTTTCATGTGTCCTTGGAATTAGAAGACACAGACACCAGAGGAGAAGCTCGGAGTTCCTCCTGGGGAGGTCTACTGTGCCACCACAGACATCCAACGACACACACCCGAAGGCGCCTATCGCTTGTAACATAGACACAGGGAAATTGACATTTGAGAGATGGTCAAAGTGTTTGCATGTGTCGATGCAGCCATTCAGCCAGCCAGTGCTTTCATTTCATCTTTATACTATTCTTTTCTCATTGTGTAGTTATGTTAGAAATTTCTTGTTTCTGCTCCTGTTCTGTTTCGTCTCTTATTGTTTCCTTTCATGTGTCATTGGAATTAGAAGACACAGACACCAGAGGAGAAGCTCGGATTTTCCTCCTGGGGAGGTCTACTGTGCCACCAAAGACATCCAACGACACACCCCCGAAGGCGCCTATCGCTTGTAACATAGACACAGGGAAATTGACATTTGAGAGATGGTCAAAGTGTTTGCATGTGTCGATGCAGCTATTCAGCCAGCCAGTGCTTTCTTTTCATCTTTATACTATTCTTTTCTGATTGTGTAGTTGTGTGAGAAATTTCTTGTTTCTGCTCCTGTTCTGTTTCGTCTCTTATTGTTTCCTTTCATGTGTCCTTGGAATTGGACGACACAGACACCAGAGGAGAAGCTCGGATTTCCTCCTTGGGAGGTCTACTGTGCCACCAAAGACATCCAACGACACACACCCGAAGGCGCCTATCGCTTGTAACACATACACAGGGAAATTGACATTTGAGAGATGGTCAAAGTGTTTGCATGTCTCGATGCAGCCATTCAGCCAGCCAGTGCTTTCATTTCATCTTTATACTATTCTTTTCTGATTGTGTAGTTATGTGAGAAATTTGTTTTTTCTGCTCCTGTTCTGTTTCGTCTCTTATTGTTTCCTTTCATGTGTCCTTGGAATTAGAAGACACAGACACCAGACGAGAAGCTCGGAGTTCCTCCTGGGGAGGTCTACTGTGCCACCAAAGACATCCAACGACACACACCCGAAGGCGCCTATCGCTTGTAACATAGATACAGGGAAATTGACATTTGAGAGATGGTCAAAGTGTTTGCATGTGTCGATGCAGCCATTCAGCCAGCCAGTGCTTTCATTTCATCTTTATACTATTCTTTTCTCATTGTGTAGTTATGTTAGAAATTTCTTGTTTCTGCTCCTGTTCTGTTTCGTCTCTTATTGTTTCCTTTCATGTGTCCTTGGAATTAGAAGACACAGACACCAGAGGAGGAGCTCGGAGTTCCTCCTGGGGAGGTCTACTGTGCCACCACAGACATCCAACGACACACACCCGAAGGCGCCTATCGCTTGTAACATAGACACAGGAAAATTGACATTTGAGAGATGGTCAAAGTGTTTGCATGTGTCGATGCAGCCATTCAGCCAGCCAGTGCTTTCATTTCATCTTTATACTATTTTTTTTCTGATTGTGTAGTTATGTTAGAAATTTCTTGTTTCTGCTCCTGTTCTGTTTCGTCTCCTATTGTTTCTTTTCATGTGTCCTTGGAATTAGAAGACACAGACACCAGAGGAGGAGCTCGGAGTTCCTCCTGGGGAGGTCTACTGTGCCACCACAGACATCCAACGACACACACCCGAAGGCGCCTATCGCTTGCAACGTAGACACAGGGAAATTGACATTTGAGAGATGGTCAAAGTGTTTGCATGTGTCGATGCAGCCATTCAGCCAGCCAGTGCTTTCATTTCATCTTCATACTATTCTTTTCTCATTGTGTAGTTATGTTAGAAATTTCTTGTTTCTGCTCCTGTTCTGTTTCGTCTCTTATTGTTTCCTTTCATGTGTCCTTGGAATTAGAAGACACAGACACCAGAGGAGAAGCTCGGAGTTCCTCCTGGGGAGGTCTACTGTGCCACCACAGACATCCAACGACACACACCCGAAGGCGCCTATCGCTTGTAACATAGACACAGGGAAATTGACATTTGAGAGATGGTCAAAGTGTTTGCATGTGTCGATGCAGCCATTCAGCCAGCCAGTGCTTTCATTTCATCTTTATACTATTCTTTTCTCATTGTGTAGTTATGTTAGAAATTTCTTGTTTCTGCTCCTGTTCTGTTTCGTCTCTTATTGTTTCCTTTCATGTGTCCTTGGAATTAGAAGACACAGACACCAGAGGAGAAGCTCGGATTTTCCTCCTGGGGAGGTCTACTGTGCCACCAAAGACATCCAACGACACACCCCCGAAGGCGCCTATCGCTTGTAACATAGACACAGGGAAATTGACATTTGAGAGATGGTCAAAGTGTTTGCATGTGTCGATGCAGCTATTCAGCCAGCCAGTGCTTTCTTTTCATCTTTATACTATTCTTTTCTGATTGTGTAGTTGTGTGAGAAATTTCTTGTTTCTGCTCCTGTTCTGTTTCGTCTCTTATTGTTTCCTTTCATGTGTCCTTGGAATTGGACGACACAGACACCAGAGGAGAAGCTCGGATTTCCTCCTTGGGAGGTCTACTGTGCCATCAAAGACATCCAACGACACACACCCGAAGGCGCCTATCGCTTGTAACACATACACAGGGAAATTGACATTTGAGAGATGGTCAAAGTGTTTGCATGTGTCGATGCAGCCATTCAGCCAGCCAGTGCTTTCATTTCATCTTTATACTATTCTTTTCTGATTGTGTAGTTATATTAGAAATTTCTTGTTTCTGCTCCTGTTCTGTTTCGTCTCTTATTGTTTCCTTTCATGTGTCCTTGGAATTAGAAGACACAGACACCAGAGGAGAAGCTCGGAGTTCCTCCTGGGGAGGTCTACTGTGCCACCAAAGACATCCAACGACACACACCCGAAGGCGCCTATCGCTTGTAACATAGACACAGGGAAATTGACATTTGAGAGATGGTCAAAGTGTTTGCATGTGTCGATGCAGCCATTCAGCCAGCCAGTGCTTTCATTTCATCTTTATACTATTCTTTTCTGATTGTGTAGTTATATTAGAAATTTCTTGTTTCTGCTCCTGTTCTGTTTCGTCTCTTATTGTTTCCTTTCATGTGTCCTTGGAATTAGAAGACACAGACACCAGACGAGAAGCTCGGAGTTCCTCCTGGGGAGGTCTACTGTGCCACCAAAGACATCCAACGACACACACCCGAAGGCGCCTATCGCTTGTAACATAGACACAGGGAAATTGACATTTGAGAGATGGTCAAAGTGTTTGCATGTGTCGATGCAGCCATTCAGCCAGCCAGTGCTTTCATTTCATCTTTATACTATTCTTTTCTGATTGTGTAGTTATGTGAGAAATTTGTTTTTTCTGCTCCTGTTCTGTTTCGTCTCTTATTGTTTCCTTTCATGTGTCCTTGGAATTAGAAGACACAGACACCAGAGGAGAAGCTCGGAGTTCCTCCTGGGGAGGTCTACTGTGCCACCAAAGACATCCAACGACACACACCCGAAGGCGCCTATCGCTTGTAACATAGACACAGGGAAATTGACATTTGAGAGATGGTCAAAGTGTTTGCATGTGTCGATGCAGCCATTCAGCCAGCCAGTGCTTTCATTTCATCTTTATACTATTCTTTTCTGATTGTGTAGTTATATTAGAAATTTCTTGTTTCTGCTCCTGTTCTGTTTCGTCTCTTATTGTTTCCTTTCATGTGTCCTTGGAATTAGAAGACACAGACACCAGACGAGAAGCTCGGAGTTCCTCCTGGGGAGGTCTACTGTGCCACCAAAGACATCCAACGACACACACCCGAAGGCGCCTATCGCTTGTAACATAGACACAGGGAAATTGACATTTGAGAGATGGTCAAAGTGTTTGCATGTGTCGATGCAGCCATTCAGCCAGCCAGTGCTTTCATTTCATCTTTATACTATTCTTTTCTGATTGTGTAGTTATATTAGAAATTTCTTGTTTCTGCTCCTGTTCTGTTTCGTCTCTTATTGTTTCCTTTCATGTGTCCTTGGAATTAGAAGACACAGACACCAGAGGAGAAGCTCGGAGTTCCTCCTGGGGAGGTCTACTGTGCCACCAAAGACATCCAACGACACACACCCGAAGGCGCCTATCGCTTGTAACATAGACACAGGGAAATTGACATTTGAGAGATGGTCAAAGTGTTTGCATGTGTCGATGCAGCCATTCAGCCAGCCAGTGCTTTCATTTCATCTTTATACTATTCTTTTCTGATTGTGTAGTTATATTAGAAATTTCTTGTTTCTGCTCCTGTTCTGTTTCGTCTCTTATTGTTTCCTTTCATGTGTCCTTGGAATTAGAAGACACAGACACCAGAGGAGAAGCTCGGAGTTCCTCCTGGGGAGGTCTACTGTGCCACCAAAGACATCCAACGACACACACCCGAAGGCGCCTATCGCTTGTAACATAGACACAGGGAAATTGACATTTGAGAGATGGTCAAAGTGTTTGCATGTGTCGATGCAGCCATTCAGCCAGCCAGTGCTTTCATTTCATCTTTATACTATTCTTTTCTGATTGTGTAGTTATATTAGAAATTTCTTGTTTCTGCTCCTGTTCTGTTTCGTCTCTTATTGTTTCCTTTCATGTGTCCTTGGAATTAGAAGACACAGACACCAGAGGAGAAGCTCGGAGTTCCTCCTGGGGAGGTCTACTGTGCCACCAAAGACATCCAACGACACACACCCGAAGGCGCCTATCGCTTGTAACATAGACACAGGGAAATTGACATTTGAGAGATGGTCAAAGTGTTTGCATGTGTCGATGCAGCCATTCAGCCAGCCAGTGCTTTCATTTCATCTTTATACTATTCTTTTCTGATTGTGTAGTTATATTAGAAATGTCTTGTTTCTGCTCCTGTTCTGTTTCGTCTCTTATTGTTTCCTTTCATGTGTCCTTGGAATTAGAAGACACAGACACCAGACGAGAAGCTCGGAGTTCCTCCTGGGGAGGTCTACTGTGCCACCAAAGACATCCAACGACACACACCCGAAGGCGCCTATCGCTTGTAACATAGACACAGGGAAATTGACATTTGAGAGATGGTCAAAGTGTTTGCATGTGTCGATGCAGCCATTCAGCCAGCCAGTGCTTTCATTTCATCTTTATACTATTCTTTTCTGATTGTGTAGTGATATTAGAAATTTCTTGTTTCTGCTCCTGTTCTGTTTCGTCTCTTATTGTTTCCTTTCATGTGTCCTTGGAATTAGAAGACACAGACACCAGAGGAGAAGCTCGGAGTTCCTCCTGGGGAGGTCTACTGTGCCACCAAAGACATCCAACGACACACACCCGAAGGCGCCTATCGCTTGTAACATAGACAGAGGGAAATTGACATTTGAGAGATGGTCAAAGTGTTTGCATGTGTCGATGCAGCCATTCAGCCAGCCAGTGCTTTCATTTCATCTTTATACTATTCTTTTCTGATTGTGTAGTTATATTAGAAATTTCTTGTTTCTGCTCCTGTTCTGTTTCGTCTCCTATTGTTTCTTTTCATGTGTCCTTGGAATTAGGAGACACAGACACCAGAGGAGGAGCTCGGAGTTCCTCCTGGGGAGGTCTACTGTGCCACCAAAGACATCCAACGACACACACCCGAGGGCGCCTACCGCTTGTAAAATAGACGTAGGGAAATAGACATTCGAGAGATGGTCAAACTGTTTGCATGTGTCGATACAGCCATTCAGCCAGCCAGTGCTTTCATTTAATCTTTATACTCATCTTTCCTGATTGTGTAGTTATGTGAGTAATTTCTTGTTTCTGCTCCTGTTCTGTTTCGTCTCCTATTGTTTCTTTCCATGTGTCCTTGGAATTAGGAGACACAGACACCAGAGGAGGAGCTCGGAGTTCCTCCTGGGGAGGTCTACGTGCCACCACGGACATCCAACGACACACCCCCGAAGGCACCTATCGCTTGTAACATAGACACCGGGAAATTGACATTTGAGAGATGGTCAAACTGTTTGCATGTGTCGATACAGCCATTCAGCCAGCCAGTGCTTTCATTTAATCTTTATACTCATCTTTCCTGATTGTGTAGTTATGTGAGTAATTTCTTGTTTCTGCTCCTGTTCTGTTTCGTCTCCTATTGTTTCTTTTCATGTGTCCTTGGAATTAGGAGACACAGACACCAGAGGAGGAGCTCGGAGTTCCTCCTGGGGAGGTCTACGTGCCACCACGGACATCCAACGACACACCCCCGAAGGCGCCTATCGCTTGTAACATAGACACCGGGAAATTGACATTTGAGAGATGGTCAAACTGTTTGCATGTGTCGATACAGCCATTCAGCCAGCCAGTGCTTTCATTTAATCTTTATACTCATCTTTCCTGATTGTGTAGTTATGTGAGTAATTTATTGTTTCTGCTCCTGTTCTGTTTCGTCTCCTATTGTTTCTTTTCATGTGTCCTTGGAATTAGGAGACACAGACACCAGAGGAGGAGCTCGGAGTTCCTCCTGGGGAGGTCTACTGTGCCACCAAAGACATCCAACGACACACACCCGAGGGCGCCTACCGCTTGTAAAATAGACGTAGGAAAATAGACATTCGAGAGATGGTCAAACTGTTTGCATGTGTCGATACAGCCATTCAGCCAGCCAGTGCTTTCATTTAATCTTTATACTCATCTTTCCTGATTGTGTAGTTATGTGAGTAATTTATTGTTTCTGCTCCTGTTCTGTTTCGTCTCCTATTGTTTCTTTTCATGTGTCCTTGGAATTAGGAGACACAGACACCAGAGGAGGAGCTCGGAGTTCCTCCTGGGGAGGTCTACTGTGCCACCAAAGACATCCAACGACACACACCCGAGGGCGTGTACCGCTTGTAAAATAGACGTAGGAAAATAGACATTCGAGAGATGGTCAAACTGTTTGCATGTGTCGATACAGCCATTCAGCCAGCCAGTGCTTTCATTTCATCTTTATACTATTCTTTCCTCATTGTGTAGTTATGTGAGAAATTTCTTGTTTCTGCTCCTGTTCTGTTTCGTCTCTTATTGTTTCCTTTCATGTGTCCTTGGAATTAGAAGACACAGACACCAGAGAAGCTCGGAGTTCCTCCTGGGGAGGTCTACTGTGCCACCAAAGACATCCAACGACACACACCCGAAGGCGCCTATCGCTTGTTACATAGACACAGTGAAATTGACATTTGAGAGATGGTCAAAGTGTTTGCATGTGTCGATGCAGCCATTCAGCCAGCCAGTGCTTTCATTTAATCTTTATACTATTCTTTCCTGATTGTGTAGTTATGTGAGAAATTTCTTGTTTCTGCTCCTGTTCTGTTTCGTCTCTTATTGTTTCCTTTCATGTGTCCTTGGAATTAGAAGACACAGACACCAGAGAAGCTCGGAGTTCCTCCTGGGGAGGTCTACTGTGCCACCAAAGACATCCAACGACACACACCCGAAGGCGCCTATCGCTTGTTACATAGACACAGTGAAATTGACATTTGAGAGATGGTCAAAGTGTTTGCATGTGTCGATGCAGCCATTCAGCCAGCCAGTGCTTTCATTTAATCTTTATACTATTCTTTCCTGATTGTGTAGTTATGTGAGTGATTTCTTGTTTCTGCTCCTGTTCTGTCTCTTCTCTTATTGTTTCCTTTCATGTGTCCTTGGAATTAGAAGACACAGACACCAGAGAAGCTCGGAGTTCCTCCTGGGGAGGTCTACTGTGCCACCAAAGACATCCAACGACACACACCCGAAGGCGCCTATCGCTTGTTACATAGACACAGTGAAATTGACATTTGAGAGATGGTCAAAGTGTTTGCATGTGTCGATGCAGCCATTCAGCCAGCCAGTGCTTTCATTTAATCTTTATACTATTCTTTCCTGATTGTGTAGTTATGTGAGTGATTTCTTGTTTCTGCTCCTGTTCTGTCTCTTCTCTTATTGTTTCCTTTCATGTGTCCTTGGAATTAGAAGACACAGACACCAGAGAAGCTCGGAGTTCCTCCTGGGGAGGTCTACTGTGCCACCAAAGACATCCAACGACACACACCCGAAGGCGCCTATCGCTTGTAAGATAGACACAGTGAAATTGACATTTGAGAGATGGTCAAAGTGTTTGCATGTGTCGATGCAGCCATTCAGCCAGCCAGTGCTTTCATTTAATCTTTATACTATTCTTTCCTGATTGTGTAGTTATGTGAGTGATTTCTTGTTTCTGCTCCTGTTCTGTCTCTTCTCTTATTGTTTCCTTTCATGTGTCCTTGGAATTAGAAGACACAGACACCAGAGAAGCTCGGAGTTCCTCCTGGGGAGGTCTACTGTGCCACCAAAGACATCCAACGACACACACCCGAAGGCGCCTATCGCTTGTAAGATAGACACAGTGAAATTGACATTTGAGAGATGGTCAAAGTGTTTGCATGTGTCGATGCAGCCATTCAGCCAGCCAGTGCTTTCATTTAATCTTTATACTATTCTTTCCTGATTGTGTAGTTATGTGAGTGATTTCTTGTTTCTGCTCCTGTTCTGTCTCTTCTCTTATTGTTTCCTTTCATGTGTCCTTGGAATTAGAAGACACAGACACCAGAGAAGCTCGGAGTTCCTCCTGGGGAGGTCTACTGTGCCACCACAGACATCCAACGACACACACCCGAAGGCGCCTATCGCTTGTAAGATAGACACAGTGAAATTGACATTTGAGAGATGGTCAAAGTGTTTGCATGTGTCGATGCAGCCATTCAGCCAGCCAGTGCTTTCATTTCATCTTTATACTATTTTTTTTCTGATTGTGTAGTTATGTTAGAAATTTCTTGTTTCTGCTCCTGTTCTGTTTCGTCTCCTATTGTTTCTTTTCATGTGTCCTTGGAATTAGAAGACACAGACACCAGAGGAGGAGCTCGGAGTTCCTCCTGGGGAGGTCTACTGTGCCACCACAGACATCCAACGACACACACCCGAAGGCGCCTATCGCTTGCAACGTAGACACAGGGAAATTGACATTTGAGAGATGGTCAAAGTGTTTGCATGTGTCGATGCAGCCATTCAGCCAGCCAGTGCTTTCATTTCATCTTCATACTATTCTTTTCTCATTGTGTAGTTATGTTAGAAATTTCTTGTTTCTGCTCCTGTTCTGTTTCGTCTCTTATTGTTTCCTTTCATGTGTCCTTGGAATTAGAAGACACAGACACCAGAGGAGAAGCTCGGAGTTCCTCCTGGGGAGGTCTACTGTGCCACCACAGACATCCAACGACACACACCCGAAGGCGCCTATCGCTTGTAACATAGACACAGGGAAATTGACATTTGAGAGATGGTCAAAGTGTTTGCATGTGTCGATGCAGCCATTCAGCCAGCCAGTGCTTTCATTTCATCTTTATACTATTCTTTTCTCATTGTGTAGTTATGTTAGAAATTTCTTGTTTCTGCTCCTGTTCTGTTTCGTCTCTTATTGTTTCCTTTCATGTGTCCTTGGAATTAGAAGACACAGACACCAGAGGAGAAGCTCGGATTTTCCTCCTGGGGAGGTCTACTGTGCCACCAAAGACATCCAACGACACACCCCCGAAGGCGCCTATCGCTTGTAACATAGACACAGGGAAATTGACATTTGAGAGATGGTCAAAGTGTTTGCATGTGTCGATGCAGCTATTCAGCCAGCCAGTGCTTTCTTTTCATCTTTATACTATTCTTTTCTGATTGTGTAGTTGTGTGAGAAATTTCTTGTTTCTGCTCCTGTTCTGTTTCGTCTCTTATTGTTTCCTTTCATGTGTCCTTGGAATTGGACGACACAGACACCAGAGGAGAAGCTCGGATTTCCTCCTTGGGTGGTCTACTGTGCCATCAAAGACATCCAACGACACACACCCGAAGGCGCCTATCGCTTGTAACACATACACAGGGAAATTGACATTTGAGAGATGGTCAAAGTGTTTGCATGTGTCGATGCAGCCATTCAGCCAGCCAGTGCTTTCATTTCATCTTTATACTATTCTTTTCTGATTGTGTAGTTATATTAGAAATTTCTTGTTTCTGCTCCTGTTCTGTTTCGTCTCTTATTGTTTCCTTTCATGTGTCCTTGGAATTAGAAGACACAGACACCAGAGGAGAAGCTCGGAGTTCCTCCTGGGGAGGTCTACTGTGCCACCAAAGACATCCAACGACACACACCCGAAGGCGCCTATCGCTTGTAACATAGACACAGGGAAATTGACATTTGAGAGATGGTCAAAGTGTTTGCATGTGTCGATGCAGCCATTCAGCCAGCCAGTGCTTTCATTTCATCTTTATACTATTCTTTTCTGATTGTGTAGTTATATTAGAAATTTCTTGTTTCTGCTCCTGTTCTGTTTCGTCTCTTATTGTTTCCTTTCATGTGTCCTTGGAATTAGAAGACACAGACACCAGACGAGAAGCTCGGAGTTCCTCCTGGGGAGGTCTACTGTGCCACCAAAGACATCCAACGACACACACCCGAAGGCGCCTATCGCTTGTAACATAGACACAGGGAAATTGACATTTGAGAGATGGTCAAAGTGTTTGCATGTGTCGATGCAGCCATTCAGCCAGCCAGTGCTTTCATTTCATCTTTATACTATTCTTTTCTGATTGTGTAGTTATGTGAGAAATTTGTTTTTTCTGCTCCTGTTCTGTTTCGTCTCTTATTGTTTCCTTTCATGTGTCCTTGGAATTAGAAGACACAGACACCAGAGGAGAAGCTCGGAGTTCCTCCTGGGGAGGTCTACTGTGCCACCAAAGACATCCAACGACACACACCCGAAGGCGCCTATCGCTTGTAACATAGACACAGGGAAATTGACATTTGAGAGATGGTCAAAGTGTTTGCATGTGTCGATGCAGCCATTCAGCCAGCCAGTGCTTTCATTTCATCTTTATACTATTCTTTTCTGATTGTGTAGTTATATTAGAAATTTCTTGTTTCTGCTCCTGTTCTGTTTCGTCTCTTATTGTTTCCTTTCATGTGTCCTTGGAATTAGAAGACACAGACACCAGACGAGAAGCTCGGAGTTCCTCCTGGGGAGGTCTACTGTGCCACCAAAGACATCCAACGACACACACCCGAAGGCGCCTATCGCTTGTAACATAGACACAGGGAAATTGACATTTGAGAGATGGTCAAAGTGTTTGCATGTGTCGATGCAGCCATTCAGCCAGCCAGTGCTTTCATTTCATCTTTATACTATTCTTTTCTGATTGTGTAGTTATATTAGAAATTTCTTGTTTCTGCTCCTGTTCTGTTTCGTCTCTTATTGTTTCCTTTCATGTGTCCTTGGAATTAGAAGACACAGACACCAGAGGAGAAGCTCGGAGTTCCTCCTGGGGAGGTCTACTGTGCCACCAAAGACATCCAACGACACACACCCGAAGGCGCCTATCGCTTGTAACATAGACACAGGGAAATTGACATTTGAGAGATGGTCAAAGTGTTTGCATGTGTCGATGCAGCCATTCAGCCAGCCAGTGCTTTCATTTCATCTTTATACTATTCTTTTCTGATTGTGTAGTTATATTAGAAATTTCTTGTTTCTGCTCCTGTTCTGTTTCGTCTCTTATTGTTTCCTTTCATGTGTCCTTGGAATTAGAAGACACAGACACCAGAGGAGAAGCTCGGAGTTCCTCCTGGGGAGGTCTACTGTGCCACCAAAGACATCCAACGACACACACCCGAAGGCGCCTATCGCTTGTAACATAGACACAGGGAAATTGACATTTGAGAGATGGTCAAAGTGTTTGCATGTGTCGATGCAGCCATTCAGCCAGCCAGTGCTTTCATTTCATCTTTATACTATTCTTTTCTGATTGTGTAGTTATATTAGAAATTTCTTGTTTCTGCTCCTGTTCTGTTTCGTCTCTTATTGTTTCCTTTCATGTGTCCTTGGAATTAGAAGACACAGACACCAGAGGAGAAGCTCGGAGTTCCTCCTGGGGAGGTCTACTGTGCCACCAAAGACATCCAACGACACACACCCGAAGGCGCCTATCGCTTGTAACATAGACACAGGGAAATTGACATTTGAGAGATGGTCAAAGTGTTTGCATGTGTCGATGCAGCCATTCAGCCAGCCAGTGCTTTCATTTCATCTTTATACTATTCTTTTCTGATTGTGTAGTTATATTAGAAATTTCTTGTTTCTGCTCCTGTTCTGTTTCGTCTCTTATTGTTTCCTTTCATGTGTCCTTGGAATTAGAAGACACAGACACCAGACGAGAAGCTCGGAGTTCCTCCTGGGGAGGTCTACTGTGCCACCAAAGACATCCAACGACACACACCCGAAGGCGCCTATCGCTTGTAACATAGACACAGGGAAATTGACATTTGAGAGATGGTCAAAGTGTTTGCATGTGTCGATGCAGCCATTCAGCCAGCCAGTGCTTTCATTTCATCTTTATACTATTCTTTTCTGATTGTGTAGTGATATTAGAAATTTCTTGTTTCTGCTCCTGTTCTGTTTCGTCTCTTATTGTTTCCTTTCATGTGTCCTTGGAATTAGAAGACACAGACACCAGAGGAGAAGCTCGGAGTTCCTCCTGGGGAGGTCTACTGTGCCACCAAAGACATCCAACGACACACACCCGAAGGCGCCTATCGCTTGTAACATAGACAGAGGGAAATTGACATTTGAGAGATGGTCAAAGTGTTTGCATGTGTCGATGCAGCCATTCAGCCAGCCAGTGCTTTCATTTCATCTTTATACTATTCTTTTCTGATTGTGTAGTTATATTAGAAATTTCTTGTTTCTGCTCCTGTTCTGTTTCGTCTCCTATTGTTTCTTTTCATGTGTCCTTGGAATTAGGAGACACAGACACCAGAGGAGGAGCTCGGAGTTCCTCCTGGGGAGGTCTACTGTGCCACCAAAGACATCCAACGACACACACCCGAGGGCGCCTACCGCTTGTAAAATAGACGTAGGGAAATAGACATTCGAGAGATGGTCAAACTGTTTGCATGTGTCGATACAGCCATTCAGCCAGCCAGTGCTTTCATTTAATCTTTATACTCATCTTTCCTGATTGTGTAGTTATGTGAGTAATTTCTTGTTTCTGCTCCTGTTCTGTTTCGTCTCCTATTGTTTCTTTCCATGTGTCCTTGGAATTAGGAGACACAGACACCAGAGGAGGAGCTCGGAGTTCCTCCTGGGGAGGTCTACGTGCCACCACGGACATCCAACGACACACCCCCGAAGGCACCTATCGCTTGTAACATAGACACCGGGAAATTGACATTTGAGAGATGGTCAAACTGTTTGCATGTGTCGATACAGCCATTCAGCCAGCCAGTGCTTTCATTTAATCTTTATACTCATCTTTCCTGATTGTGTAGTTATGTGAGTAATTTCTTGTTTCTGCTCCTGTTCTGTTTCGTCTCCTATTGTTTCTTTTCATGTGTCCTTGGAATTAGGAGACACAGACACCAGAGGAGGAGCTCGGAGTTCCTCCTGGGGAGGTCTACGTGCCACCACGGACATCCAACGACACACCCCCGAAGGCGCCTATCGCTTGTAACATAGACACCGGGAAATTGACATTTGAGAGATGGTCAAACTGTTTGCATGTGTCGATACAGCCATTCAGCCAGCCAGTGCTTTCATTTAATCTTTATACTCATCTTTCCTGATTGTGTAGTTATGTGAGTAATTTATTGTTTCTGCTCCTGTTCTGTTTCGTCTCCTATTGTTTCTTTTCATGTGTCCTTGGAATTAGGAGACACAGACACCAGAGGAGGAGCTCGGAGTTCCTCCTGGGGAGGTCTACTGTGCCACCAAAGACATCCAACGACACACACCCGAGGGCGCCTACCGCTTGTAAAATAGACGTAGGAAAATAGACATTCGAGAGATGGTCAAACTGTTTGCATGTGTCGATACAGCCATTCAGCCAGCCAGTGCTTTCATTTAATCTTTATACTCATCTTTCCTGATTGTGTAGTTATGTGAGTAATTTATTGTTTCTGCTCCTGTTCTGTTTCGTCTCCTATTGTTTCTTTTCATGTGTCCTTGGAA
This sequence comes from Ornithodoros turicata, assembly GCF_037126465.1. Classification (NCBI taxonomy): domain Eukaryota; kingdom Metazoa; phylum Arthropoda; class Arachnida; order Ixodida; family Argasidae; genus Ornithodoros; species Ornithodoros turicata. Next base: position 3,570,283 of record NC_088201.1, read on the forward strand.
TTAGGAGACACAGACACCAGAGGAGGAGCTCGGAGTTCCTCCTGGGGAGGTCTACTGTGCCACCAAAGACATCCAACGACACACACCCGAGGGCGTGTACCGCTTGTAAAATAGACGTAGGAAAATAGACATTCGAGAGATGGTCAAACTGTTTGCATGTGTCGATACAGCCATTCAGCCAGCCAGTGCTTTCATTTCATCTTTATACTATTCTTTCCTCATTGTGTAGTTATGTGAGAAATTTCTTGTTTCTGCTCCTGTTCTGTTTCGTCTCTTATTGTTTCCTTTCATGTGTCCTTGGAATTAGAAGACACAGACACCAGAGAAGCTCGGAGTTCCTCCTGGGGAGGTCTACTGTGCCACCAAAGACATCCAACGACACACACCCGAAGGCGCCTATCGCTTGTTACATAGACACAGTGAAATTGACATTTGAGAGATGGTCAAAGTGTTTGCATGTGTCGATGCAGCCATTCAGCCAGCCAGTGCTTTCATTTCATCTTTATACTATTCTTTCCTGATTGTGTAGTTATGTGAGAAATTTCTTGTTTCTGCTCCTGTTCTGTTTCGTCTCTTATTGTTTCCTTTCATGTGTCCTTGGAATTAGAAGACACAGACACCAGAGAAGCTCGGAGTTCCTCCTGGGGAGGTCTACTGTGCCACCAAAGACATCCAACGACACACACCCGAAGGCGCCTATCGCTTGTTACATAGACACAGTGAAATTGACATTTGAGAGATGGTCAAAGTGTTTGCATGTGTCGATGCAGCCATTCAGCCAGCCAGTGCTTTCATTTAATCTTTATACTATTCTTTCCTGATTGTGTAGTTATGTGAGTGATTTCTTGTTTCTGCTCCTGTTCTGTCTCTTCTCTTATTGTTTCCTTTCATGTGTCCTTGGAATTAGAAGACACAGACACCAGAGAAGCTCGGAGTTCCTCCTGGGGAGGTCTACTGTGCCACCAAAGACATCCAACGACACACACCCGAAGGCGCCTATCGCTTGTTACATAGACACAGTGAAATTGACATTTGAGAGATGGTCAAAGTGTTTGCATGTGTCGATGCAGCCATTCAGCCAGCCAGTGCTTTCATTTAATCTTTATACTATTCTTTCCTGATTGTGTAGTTATGTGAGTGATTTCTTGTTTCTGCTCCTGTTCTGTCTCTTCTCTTATTGTTTCCTTTCATGTGTCCTTGGAATTAGAAGACACAGACACCAGAGAAGCTCGGAGTTCCTCCTGGGGAGGTCTACTGTGCCACCAAAGACATCCAACGACACACACCCGAAGGCGCCTATCGCTTGTAAGATAGACACAGTGAAATTGACATTTGAGAGATGGTCAAAGTGTTTGCATGTGTCGATGCAGCCATTCAGCCAGCCAGTGCTTTCATTTAATCTTTATACTATTCTTTCCTGATTGTGTAGTTATGTGAGTGATTTCTTGTTTCTGCTCCTGTTCTGTCTCTTCTCTTATTGTTTCCTTTCATGTGTCCTTGGAATTAGAAGACACAGACACCAGAGAAGCTCGGAGTTCCTCCTGGGGAGGTCTACTGTGCCACCAAAGACATCCAACGACACACACCCGAAGGCGCCTATCGCTTGTAAGATAGACACAGTGAAATTGACATTTGAGAGATGGTCAAAGTGTTTGCATGTGTCGATGCAGCCATTCAGCCAGCCAGTGCTTTCATTTAATCTTTATACTATTCTTTCCTGATTGTGTAGTTATGTGAGTGATTTCTTGTTTCTGCTCCTGTTCTGTCTCTTCTCTTATTGTTTCCTTTCATGTGTCCTTGGAATTAGAAGACACAGACACCAGAGAAGCTCGGAGTTCCTCCTGGGGAGGTCTACTGTGCCACCAAAGACATCCAACGACACACACCCGAAGGCGCCTATCGCTTGTTACATAGACACAGTGAAATTGACATTTGAGAGATGGTCAAAGTGTTTGCATGTGTCGATGCAGCCATTCAGCCAGCCAGTGCTTTCATTTCATCTTTATACTATTATTTCCTGATTGTGTAGTTATGTGAGTTATCTCTTGTCTCTGCTCCTGTTCTGTTTCGTCTCCTATTGTTTCTTTTCATGTGTCCTTGGAACAGACACCAGAGGAGAAGCTCGGAGTTCCTCCTGGATAGGCCTACACTCTTAGAAACGAACTTCACCACATAGCACAGTCTTAGCCAACCATCATCCCGAATGACAACGTTCTCGCCCCTGATTTGTTGAAAACGGGAGGCGGAGTCTATTCTGTGCCTTATGTATCATGTGCCTGTGTATTCTGTGTTTTATTTCTTCCAAATCAGAGCCAATTCTTTTCCAAGTCTGGATCGACGCTCCCTGTGCAGTGAAATCGACCGCCAATATTTTTTAGCCGATTCCACCACAGGAATGCCCGCCACATCTCTCTGAGTGAGAGAACCCCAAAGTACCAACACGGACGACTTTTCCCCGACGCACGCCCATACACATCAAGCATCAACACAAGGGGGGGGATAAGTTTATTACGAACAACAACAACAAAGAAAAGCAGGCAAAAAGGAAAGATCAGCCAAGGGCTGACACAACACAACACAAGGGCTGAGTTGTATACTGAGAGTCAGATCGTCTGCGTATACGCGAAACACGTCGACTGAGACTGACTCCCAGATACCCGGGGTATCTCGACAACGGCAGCGAGGTTTCTGGCGAAAGGGTCGAAAGCAAGCACGTAGAGCAGAGGAGAAAGCGGACAGCCCCGCCGTACTCCGGAGCCAACGTCGAAGATATCGGTGAGAGTTCCATTAACATTAATAGAACTTTTCGCTCCCGCGTACAGCAGTTGAACGAAGCGTAAAAAAGACGTATAGGGAGACCCATTTTTTTTTCCAGCAGAAAGAACAAAAACTTGCGATTGCGGTCAAATGCCTTCTCCTGGTCAACACTGACCATGAGGCACGCCAGGCACTTTGTCCGTATACATACTCCGAAATTTCTCTCAACGCATTGAGGTGGCTATGTATGTGTCGTTCAGGCACAGCACACACCTCAGCGGGACATACTATAGCAAAGGCATGACCTATATACGAGTTTGTGTTCCAACGCTTGGAAGGAGTGCTCCTTCCAAGTGCACTCTAAGGAAAAAAGGAGTACTTTTACTCCTTTTGGCGACTAAATGCATTGCTACAAAAAATAGTCCCTTTCGGGAGTCAATGCACGGGAGTAAATGAATGTCACAGGGTGGAGACTGCATTTCACGCGCTGTTGTAAGAGTCCCAGGTACATAATTGGTGCGCATGCATGAAAATACTTTGGAGCAAACCGTCAACCGTGATATATTGCGTGATATAAAATCTTGCGCCATACATAGGGCACAATTTGCGAAGAAAGATGCGCTAACTGTTTCTTAACTCTGTGTGGCTGGAAAATTGCTACGTTGTCTGAGTTATACAGCCTTATGTCGTTCAAATTGACCAAGGGCACATATTTACCTAGACTGTTGCATTCAGGAGACCATTCGCGAAGTTTAGTGACAATCTGCAGTCCTGGGGAGTAAATGTCGGGTTAGGGGACTAAAATGGGGAGTAATTGCAGACTAGGGGAGTAGAAGCTGCAATTACTCCCCGTTTTACTCCTTTTTTTTTCTTAGAGTGCGGAAGGACATGTGCCCCCTCGTGCCAGTGTATAGATACACATGGCTTGCAAGCCGTCGATCTCCAGGTATAGTTGGGGATTTCCATTCGCGGCTCGACGACAACTCTTCTAGAACCTTTCTCCACTGACGGAGTTTCCCTGAAGTAGTCTCGCTTGACTTATAACACTTCGCCATATTTTGCTAAGACTTCCCTAATGTCGTCGTCGGGCACTTCAACCGAGCAAGAAGTGCACTGTTACGAGCACCGTATAGTGCAACCCAAAGGTATTAACGGAGCGGTGTATATAGTTCCGTATCGGGACCACTCGTTTTTAAAAATTAGTGAAAGGGTTAGGAAGGTAAATATTGCATAGAAGTGGAAGAAGGTCATACGCTGAATCTAAAAATGTAAGAATTATAAAATTCCGTGGACTAGAAGTTTTTTTATATGCATTTCAACAACCCCATCTGATTCACTTTTAGCGCAGGAGAAACACGGGAATGCTAAGCCTAACGGATTCGAAACTTGCCGTCTTGCGAAAGGTAGGGTCGTTGAAATGGGCTAAATCCCCTCACTTTAGTGAGGTTAGGTTAAGTTTGGTTCTACAGATTGGGGTGGGGGCCTGGGGGACGGCGCCCCCCCCCAGGCACGCACTAGGCGGTGCGGGCGTCGAGACTGTGCCTCGGGTTAGGTCAGAAGGTCCTCAGCCAAGGTGGCGGATCGCCATCAAGACACCGGCGGTAAAATTTAATTTTTATACGTTTCACGCAATATACGAGGGTCATTCCTGTTTAATTTGGCTACTAATTAGCTCTTGATTTTTTGTTTTTATTCCTTTTTCTTTTGAAAAAGCCAGTGGTCCCGAAACGGAACTACATCCTTAACGGATACTCCCGTCCAGCAACCTCAAGTATCCCCTTGTTCGAAAGGGTCTCCGCCGCCTGTAGCGTTTTCGTCCTAACGACAAAACGCCCATTTCCGAAAGGGTCCACGGCCCGCACCGATGTGCCCACCCCTCTTTCATTAGACCTTGAAAGACCTGGGACATCCTGACGCCCCTATCTGTCTCCAGCTCGAAGCTGAATTAAGTCTCTGTTGATCTTGCGCATAGCCATCTTAGAAACGAAGTGGGAGCTAGAAGCTTCCAAATCTCGATGCGGCGAAGAAAATACCAGGACCCCGGCACACTGCCAGAACCCGGGCTGTTTGAATGTCGTGAAAACTCACAGAGAACCCACAACTTCAGCAAAATGAGCAAGAATTCGAGAATCTGAGCGGAGATTCCAATAACACACGTCTTCTTCACTTGACGATGACGATCCGATGACGAAGGCGAAGGAGTCGTGTTTGTGTATTGTCATCAAGCAGGAGTCGTCATGGAGTCGTGTGTATTGTCATCAAGCAGGAGAGCTACCTATGGAGGTAGTCCCCTTTGGACAGACACTAACTTTACGTTACAGTCCAAGTGCGTATTGTCATCAAGCAAGATAACTACCTATGGAGGTAGCCTCTACGATATATATGTATTGGCATCGGAGCGGCCTCTACGATATGTATTGTCATCAAGCTGGAGAGCTACCTATATGGAGGTAGTCCCCTTTGGACAGACACTAACTTTACGTTACAGTCCAAGTGTGTATTGTCATCAAGCAAGATAACTACCTATGGAGGTAGCCTCTACGATATATATGTATTGGCATCGGAGCGGCCTCTACGATATGTATTGTCATCAAGCTGGAGAGCTACCTATATGGAGGTAGTCCCCTTTGGACAGACACTAACTTTACGTTACAGTCCTACAAGCTAGATAACAACACTCTCTAGGAGAGTTTCCTTTTCGTACTGACCATACCAAGCGAACAATCCAAATACGGGAGGGTCGCTGCGGAGTGCAGTACGGTCCTAGCGAACTGGCTAGAACATGATTTGCCACTCACCCTGAACGTGGCGGAAAAGACGAGTAGACGTCAGTCAGCGGCGAGAGCACTCCACAAGACCATAGAGTGCTTGCTCACGGACAATGTGACTACGAAGCCCTGCCCTGACAGCCTGAAATATAGCTGCGCCTCCGAAGTCTGGGCCACCGAAAGCCAGCCGGCAACGACGGATCCAAATTTGAAAGTTGATCTCGGTAATTAATCAAGCGGCCAGTGGCGTCGGAACTATTTTTCCATTGGGGGAGCGAAAAAAAATGCTACCATCATCATCATCATCATTTATTTTCCTTGAGGGCTCATGCAGGCAATACAGGGGTGGTACACAAATTGAAAACGTGCGCCAGGCAAATTACGACATGCGCATACTTGTACAGCAGAACTAAACTAACATTGCTGAAGTAATGTGTATGAATATAGGGAATGAATATCAATCTGGGGGAGCCGTGCTACCTCATCTGTAAATGAGGAGGAGCCGTCGCTCCCCCTGCTCCCCTTGTTCCGGCGCCCCTGATCAAGCCAATTGTTTACGCTGAACGCGCGGAACAGGCAACGGTTCCAGGAACTGTACGGTGGCCCAGGCGACAGTCGATAGCTGAAATATCTGGGTTACTCTGGGATAACAGTGTATTGGCATCAAATGGAAGGCCGGCTGGGCGTGTATTGTCATCAAGCAGGAGAGCTACCTCGTATTGCCAACGTGGGACAAGCGGGACATGGGATGGGGAGCTACCTATGGGATAACTGTGTGTATTGGCATCGAGGCGGGAGACCAGTCACAAGGACTGGCTTCCATATAACTATCCCTATGGGATAACTCTCTCTGTATAACTCCCTCTCTCTCTCTGTTATCCCTATGGGATAACTACGGCGCAATATCATATGGGATATGAGGGTTTCGATGAATGCCCATGTGGGTCAAGACGGTATGTGGCTGTTAAACATGTCCGTTGTTATACCGCAAATAAATCAACAAACTGCTGTTGATTTTGATGATGATCAACAAAAATAAAGGGTAGGGATTGAATTCTTCGCACGACGAATTCGGTTACTCCCATAAAGAACCTGCCCTCCCCCCCTCCCCTCGAAATAAAAAGAAAGAAAAAGCACGAGGCAAAGTAAGCGGCTAAGTAAAGCACACACAGACACACAAATCAGTCAATCGAACCGATGAAATTCTTACATGACTTTCGGAATTAACAAACTGCTCTGATTTTACGCTGCAAATCCACATCTCCTTATCAATATCTCGAAAATCAGTTTTGATTTATGCTCCGCTATGGATATCTATCCGAAAATAATATGTTTATATAATATAATATAATAATTTATATAGTGTATAAGTTTATATATATAGTTTATTTATATAGTATAATAGTTTATATAATAATTATGCTGTTAGGGCATCGTGAACACCGTGGTCAACGAAATAACGAAAACGCTGCTCCGCCCGTACAATTTTGAATTTCAATTTAATCGCGAAATTACGTTCTCGCCTCTACTATTGTCGTTAAATTTAAGACCTGTACCAACATCCGGATCTGTACTAGCAGGTGGTTCTGACGGCAGAGTGCAAGTATATATATACCAGTTATGTCGTTACATTTAAAACTTGTACCAACATCCAGATCTGTACTGGCAGGGGTTTCGGAGCGGTACAAGTATAGCAGCCGAGGATGGCAGATGGAAATTCCTCACGTGCTTTGGGGAGTCCTTGTGGCGTTAATCAGGGTGGCAGAAAAATATACCAGTTTTGTACATTGCAAGCAAAGCATCCATTTGAATTAATCTAATCCAATCGATCCAATCTAGTTGATTGATTAGTGCCCCACATTTCAAGACGCCATTTGTCGGACACCTCAAACCATGCCATCAACTCATGGCAAAAAAAGAAAAAAAAGAAAAAAAAAAGAAAAACACAATAAATATGCTTCTGCTGTTCATGGAAAATCAAAACATACTGGTCAGAATATTTGGTATTCGTACCTGCACTCTTAAAAATGAACTTCACCGCATAGCACGCTCCTAGCCAACCATCATCTCGAATGATATCGTTATCTGTCCTGATTTGCTGAAAACGGGAGGCGTACGCCATTTTTGTGACACTTATGCTGTTCATAATTGTCACAAAAAAGGCGTACGCCTCCCGTTTTCAACAAATCAGGACAGATAACGATATCATTCGAGATGATGGTTGGCTAGGAGCGTGCTATGCGGTGAAGTTCATTTTTAAGAGTGTGGAGACCTATACAACTTGGACTTTGGAGAATATTTTAAGTCTAATTTAATGGTTTCGACGAATGCCCTTGTGCGCCAAGAGGGTATCTCGCTGCTAAGCATACAGTGTCAACGGCGTAACGGTGTCCGTTGTACGCCTTCTTTGTGGCAATTTGGATACATGAAAATTGCCACAAAAAGGCGTATGCCCCCATCTCTCTCCGAATCGGAAGCGGTAACCTTACCATTCTCGGCAGTGGTTGGCGCACAGCGTGCTATGCGGTGAAGTTCTGTTTTTAGAGTGTGGCAGAAAAATATCCAGTTTTGGACATTGCAAGAAAAGAATCTAATCCAATTGATCCAGTCCAGTTGATTTGCAGTGCCCCACATTTCAAGAGGTAATTTGTCGGACACCTCAAACCATGCCATCAACCCATGGCAAAAAAAAAACAATAAATATGCTTCTGCTGTTCATGGAAAATCATGGTATCTGGATACCAATACAACTTGGACGTTAGAGAATATTTTAAGGTTAATGTAACAGTTTCGACAAATGCCCTTGTGCGCCAAGAGGGTATCTCGCTGCTAAGCATACAATGTCAACGGTGTGCGTTGTTGTGCCTCAAACAAATCAAGACATTGTGTTCACGATGTTGATGAATGTAGCTACTCCCATAGACAACTCCCCCCCCAAAAAAAAACAACAACAAAAAAACAAACAAAAGAAAACACAAGGCCAAATAAGCGGTTAAGCGAAGCACACGACAATAAAGTCAATCAATCCAACCAACGAAAGTATTACTTGATTTGCGGAGCAGACGCCTATACGGGAATTAACCGTTCAGCTCCGTTTTTTCTATATACGCGCAGGCAGTGATGGCCAGTAGATAACTACATGTAGTTAAACTATGTGATTGTAGTTAAAAAGTAGTGATCAACTACTTGCAGAAATGAAAATAGACCAGAAAGCCTCTCAGAAAGCAACTCAGTTTCTTTGCTGATGATGACGTCTGCATAGACGTTGAAACGTCCAGACAAATTTTGTTACTTTGTTTGTTATGTAAGCCAGTGCTATCCTTCATTTTATTAAACTTGCAGAAATGTAGTGGCAACTACTAGTTAAACTACTATTTCGAGGAGTTAGCTACAGTAGTTAGGTTATACTGCAGGCACCAACTACTTCCGATTTTGCCGCAAGCTTTACGGCACGATTGTGCTTCCGACTTTTCCCTTGACCTACTTGTTTGATGAGAACGGAGGTGCAGAGTAATTGTGCCGTGCATGTGTACTAAATCTTCACTTTTATCGCTGCTTGTGATTCATATTTAGGTGTCCAAGAACACTATAGAATGGGACTGGTGTTAATGGACAACGTTAAGTAGTTATAGATGTAGTTAAAATACATTGAAGTAGTTAAAGAAGCAGTTTTAACTACCTCCCCTGAAAAGTAGTTGAACTACTAGTTACACTATTATTTATTACGATTAATATTTATATTATAAATATATTTAATATAGTATGTATGGATAACTGGGTAGAGATGGACGCGAAAAAAAAAATAGACTAGAAGTGATGAAGAGACTTGGGAGGCCGTATAGAAGGGTTAAAAACGGTTGCTACTTTTATTACATTAATAGTTAAGGGGGTACTCGAAATATATTTATAGTTAGGGAAGGGCTTATGTACAAGGGAAAGGGGGAAATGAGAGGGGAACAGTGCACGTGGAGCAGCGTTGGTAATGTTGCAGGATCATTGTTGCAGGTCGTCCATTGAATAGTTGCAGGGTGTTGCCCGATGGGCAAAGGAGGAGGAGGAGGAGGAGTGTCGTTGGGAGGAACCCGAGAGGTCTGCCTGCCTGATTAGGCGGCATGTTTCTCGGGAAGGGAAAGGTGGTGGAGAGGAGGAGAGGAAAGGGTGAAGTGGAAGACCGAGCGGAATCCGCTCGGGGGGAGGACAGCTGCGTCCTTGGGCCGACTTCAGGGGAACTGTGCCGGCATACGCCTATTACACATCTGAGGGAAACCCAGGAAAAACCCCAGACGGCACAGCCGGCCCGCGGATTCGAACCGCGGACCTCCCAGTCTCCAAGCGCACGCGTTACCGCTGCGCCACCGGAGCTGGTCCGATGGGCAAAGGTCCACATTGCTGGTGCATAAGAGGGGGTGTATGAGGAGGAAGGAAGATATGACCCTTCGTGTGCAAGAGAAAAGACAAGGGCCTTCGTTTAAGACGGTTCAGCACGTCAACAACACATCCAGGGAGGGACTGCAATACTATACTTTGAGTCACACGTAGTCGTGGGTCACGCAAGTCCACGCATTGCACCACACGGAGTGCCGAGTGCAAGCTCCCCAGCGCTGCAGAAGAGGAACGAGTGACGTCAGTAACGAGTTACCAATTTTTGTAACTGATTCCGTTACTATTACCATTTTTTAAAAAGGTAACTGAATCGTTACTTCGTTACCAAAAAAAAGTAACCGTTACCAAGTAACGAGTTACTTGTAACGAGTTAGGCACAACTCAGCCCGGATGATTAATATTTTCCTTTGAATGATTACACGCTCCTCCACGGAAAAGCAGTCCAGGAACACTGTGCTTCACGCCAGACTTGTGCGTAACGCGTTACTAGTAATTGCGTTACTTGTAATCAATTACCTTTTTGAGTAATTTTTCGAGTAATCAGTTACTTTACTGTCAAAGTAATTTTTCGAGTAATCAATTACTTTTCTGAGTAATCGATTACTCAGTAATTGATTACTTTTCCGGCAGAGATTGGCTTATCTTTCAGATGTTCTGCCCCAAGTCAAACCCCTGGTGCCATCAGCCTTTGTTGGGCTGTTCTACTATAGCAAGCGGAGGTCATTGTAATAACGCTCTGGAATTGCAGAGTCTCTCTCCCTAATCTCTTCCTACACCAGTGTGATGGTACCTGAACCTTTTGGAGGTTTAGTGAGTTATGGGGAAGTTCCACGCAATGCTCTTCCACAATCGGGTCAACGTCTTCCCGGGCGTACAGATCTCCTTGTCCTACGTGTTTTTGTTTGTCTCGTTATTTCAGCTGTTCCGCTGTTGAACCTTTTTTTTTTTTTCTGAGGCACACAAAGACGGTTATAATTTGCGTGAATGCAGAGTAACGACCAAAGTAACGCGTTACTTTTCTACTCGTTACTCAATTACATTTGAAGTCGAGTAATTGGTAATGGTAATCAATTACTTTTTCAACAGAAGTAACGGTAACGGTAATCAATTACTTTTTTCGAGTAACGGGCACAAGTCTGGCTTCACCTCAGCGCTATTCCTCGTCTATGGCTTTCTGTAGGTTTCGCTTTTACCGCTGGCGAATATTTTAGAACGAAATCGAGGAAGCAGGTCATCTATATGCGACCCGAAGAAGTTACAAAGCGCGCGGGCCCGAAAAACAGCCGGTGGCCCACACGAGACGACCGGTGACGTCACGCATGGTACAGGAGGTAGTAGAGGGAACCTTCAGAAGTTTCGGTTTCGTTTTGAGCTTCCCAGCTCTATTGTCAACTAACGAGTCCCCGATTGCCAAACCAACTGTATTTCTCATATCGGAAGAATGTGTCGAACTTATTTACACAGCCATTACAATAGTTTCGGATTGTCCCGGAGTCTAAGTAGCTCGCGCTCCTGGGTTCGGCTGAGGGCGTGCAGGACGGGGATGCTGTAACGCAGTGTCGTGTCTCCAACACGAGGGCCTGGTGGACGCGACGAAGATTAGAGCAAGACGGGCCCCAGGATGCACCAGCGATGCGCCTGACGAAGAACTAAGGCTGTCTCCTTTGTAGCAATAATTTTCACGTGGCGGGATCTCGTCAGGTCGCTATACCTAGGTATCGGCACGACGTGAGAAAAAGTCAAAGGCGAAGCCGTCAAGGGAGAAGGGATACTTGCGAAAAGATTTGCACGAGAACGCCATTGCAACGACCGGGGAGACCGTTAGGCAAGGTGGTATAATTCTGTGTAGAGAGCGTTGCAGTCGGCGCTGGATCGTATCTCGCTGTATTGCAGAAGACCAGATACAGATGACGTCGGCATATATCGTGATGGAGTATGAGCAGGGAGCAAAGGGGTGATGGGGGGTTATGATGAGGCCAGAGGACGTTTGGAGGAGGACGTTGGAGAGAGGTTTGGAGGTGGGCTTGCCTAGAGTCACTAAATGAGCTTCGCTTCAGAGTATCGACACTGAGGTCCAAGGGAGAGCAGGAGCGCCATCTTGTTGCATCCATACTCTGAAGCCTAGCTTATTTAGTGACTCTAGGCTTGCCGCCTGTTCGGGGGGGGGGGATATATTGATTAGAACAAAGAAAAACAAATGGAGTAAAGGTCAGTCAAACGGGACGTCGGATTTCACCCGAACATTCGGAAATTCAAGGCTTGCGTTCGGTGTCCGGGTGAAGGGGTAATCTGGACACAAAATGTTCAGGAATTGGTGAAGTCGGAGAAAAAAACCTTATGACCTGAGTTTTTCGTTTGCGTCATCGTCACCAAAGATTGAGCGATAGCGAAAATGAGCAACCAAAGCTACGTTGATCCACACGAAGACAATGTAGATAACCTGGAACCCTCTGTACGCCGCGCTCAGCATTCAAGTGTCAAGAGTTTGATGCTGTCCTTCACAATCCACTATAGTCTGTGATTATCCTCCCCGGCATCCAATCAATTCTTCCTAACCTACCGAAGACGAAAACCTCGCAATCGGAGACGTAGATAGAAGATGAGGACTGCTTGCTGGAGAGGTGAGCTGTACAACAGAAGTCGCGCCAAGAGACATCCAACATTAAGTCTACTGCTTGTAGATAAAAGTGTACACCAGCGGTGTTTAGTGTGTTTCTTTCAAGTAAGCGGAAGAGCCGATGCTGCCCAGCCAGTTTGCTGAAACAGTGAGTGTACGTTGTGTTTGTTTGCTTTGCCGTAATCACCCGGCAGACATGTACAAGATACCTCAAAATGTATAATAAGATAGCAAATACTGCCACAAAATCATAATTAAGATAGGGTATAAACACTTTAAAATTAAAGTAATTAAGTTAGAGTAGCAAATACTTCCGAAAGTATTTAAGATACACTTAAGATACTTCGGTAGGCGTCGTAGAAAAACGAGTGAACGTGAATTTAACACACGTTTGAGTTTGATGTCTTCCCGGTCGAAAGTGTCTTCTTTTTCGGTAAGCAAAGCTTGCATTTGACTGAAATATTATCATCGGTTTCCGAAATATATTCGAAAAACGTCCGAAGGTATGACCAAGGGAGTGGACGCTTGACTTATGTCCCTAAATGCAAAAGCCCAACAGGGACTGCGGCACTCATTGACCGATCTGTCATACATCACAAAGAGAAAGAGTAGAAGCTTGCCATGTAGGGGTGACCTAGAAAGGCTAGAACAGAGCCAGGGGGGATATTTAGGTCCGAACTCTGCTGCAGCTGCAGGGCACACAGCACACACCCCTTGCTCTTGAATTCGGATTTCCCAGAAAGGTCAACGTAGGGTGTTCAATGGGCGTGGGAATGGAAATTCCCGGACAGGAAGCATGCCAATGAAAAAAAGAAAAAAGAAGAAGAAGAGGAAACTGGAAAACTGAGAGGCGGTCCAAAAAGTAGTTAGAGTAGAAGATACCACCAGTAGAAGATACCAGTAGAAGATAGAGGTATTTGAAATAGAGTACAAATACTCCTCCGGAAAAAGTATTGAGTAAGATACCAAGGTACCACAAATAGTATGTAAGATACAGTATCTTAAATATAATACTCTAAATACGTACAAGTTTGAATCGCCGACAGTATTACCAGCAGGGGGAGGGATTAAATGCCCCTCTCCCTCAACGCTATGCGGCTTCCCCTTTTTTTTACTTCCGTGTTTGCGCCGCGAAGCAACTGGTGCTATGAGCGGCGTACAGACGTGGACAGATGGAGAGAGGACAGCAGGAAGGAGTGGGGGACAGGGGGGTTAGTATGCGTCCTGGGCAGACTTCAGGGGCTAAGGCTAAGGCAGGGGCTAAGCAGGGCAGTAAGATGCACCATAAGAAGTAATTCACCCCACCAGGTCGCTGACCCCCACTGACCAGCGAACCAGAACGAGTTGCCCCTGTAACGTCATCGGTGACGTGGCATCATACTTCTCGTCCTCGTTATATACCCGGAGTGGCGAGTTAAGGGTGAACGCGCGGAGCCATGTTTATGTGAGTTTTTTTTCTTTTTTTTTTCTGTGAAACAAACTGCACACATCAAAACCTTTCGTGCAGTTCGGTAAAATGACACGCACACTTTCATCAGACGTCATAATCTGAAAAAAAAATAAAAATTGGATGGCCCTCTGTACTCTTTTAAAAACTCGTTAAAGAAATTAAGAAAAAATGTCGACTCCAAAAAGAACTCTGCAAAAATCGAAGCGTCATGGACAAATATAGTCCATATTTACTTTATACGAATTTCCAGTGACTAACGTAAACGCCATGCACAATAAGTATAGCTTCGTGTGATTCACCAAAGCAGACGCCGATTTGCTTTCTGCAAACAGATGGGGCATAGTTGCCAGCCTGGAGCATAGGTTTCGTGCTGTACAGTTTGCCGAGCTCCAACAAATTAAGCACAACCCCTTACTTCTCGGCTCAAGGACCTCCTCGATAAAATGTTTGCTTCTGAAGCGACCTCTCTAACAAAAGTTGCGGGAAGTATTAGTCGCCTCGTTGGCGTCCTTCGCAGACGACGTGTTGAGCCGCGATCATGGGTTGAATGACCCTTTTTAAAGTGAGACTGCGCAACAAAATCGCCACAATGATTGTGACATAGCAGTGACCCTTGCGGTGTTAGGAACATACATACGAAATATCGCGTTCCCAAAGTGCGCAGATTTTATTCGAACGAATTACGACGAAGTGAGCGCTTCGCCTCTGTGAAGCATGAGGGCGCTGAAAGCAACACTGCCGACGTCATCCTGCGTGAAAGAATGCAAGCTTCGTTGCAGACGACAATGCCGGGTGACGTCACAGTAGCTCCTCCGGGCGAACCGCTGTGCGCTTTGCATGTTGGTTTCGGTTTGGTATTGTCATCATTTACGAATTAATTACTCGCACGAAATGAATGCGAATGTTCATTGTTATATGTTATATTGTTATTGCGACCGTGATAATGTAAACGAGCAAAGCACCTCTCATGCATGCCTTTCTGAGCCACACGGTGTGTAACAGTCGTCGTTTCATCGAAGTGGTCCTTCGCAAATTTAAATGACGAAAAATTTGCAAACCATGTAGCACGAGCATCATTTCGGTCAAGTATTTAACGTGATCTTTTCTTAAAACCATTGTCATTCGAACATTCCGTCATTTAATTTAAATTAAGTATCGTAAATAATTATCTAAAAAATATGCAAAAGTTGTGGAGGCTAAGCATGACGTTCCAGTACATACATGCGCGCACCGCTGTTGCTGGCGTATTCTCCGGCGTAATGTTTATTGAAATATGAATCGAGTTAAATTTTAACAACAATATAGCTTCCAATCCATAGTGCTACTTGGTAGATGTGTAAACACGGTTAAAAATTTTGTGGGTTCATCCACAGAATCGACCCATTTAACTGTTAATTCGTGCGGTTGGCAGACGACACCCCGAGTGCGCCTGCTTAAAGCGAAAGCAGGCATCCGTATGTATTTCCTTGCGTCTGCGTACATCGTTGTCTATAGCGATCCAGTGTTTCATATTTATCTGTAAAAGTGTGTTCGGAGACCCCAACACCCTCTTTTTTTTTCTTTATCACATGACCATCATCACCACCACCACCGAACACCTGGCATGCACTTTTGAGCCTAAGATTTCACGCAAACGCATTCATGTCGACAGGCGTGGGCATATTGATTATGGTTGGCAATGTGTATTCACACGAGCGCCATTCCCCCAGAAGCGGAAGATGCGAAAAGCGTCATAGCTTTCTGCTGTCACGTGAGCGCGTACACTGCTAACCGTGGGGAATATCCTGCTACACAGCCACAAGATATACCGTAGCAGACGACAGGAAAATACGCTGACGGCGTCGTCTGCGAAGTGTCGTCTGCTAAGTGCGCAGTACGCAACTTCCGATATTCCGCACCGCGTGAATGCTCAACATAACACGGGTCGGAACTTCGGCTCTGTGTGCAGTGTTTTCGCTTTTTCTTCCACTAGAATCTTCCGTGAGGATGTCGCTCGTGCGAATACACAGGTAATGCACTATATGCTGTTACAGACTGGTACAACGGCAGGGCAAACGCCGGCCAGAATAGGCGAACTTAGAAATGAGCCTCGCAAGGCATTTCAGGCGCGAGGATCCCAAAAGCATCAGTCATGAGCCCAACTATTTTAACAACGGAATGCGTTGGGCTCCTGCAAGCCAAGTGTTTTCCGGAAGAGTACCGAGGTACTCCATCACGGTGGTAACCAACAGACATGTGGTGCTTGTTGGCAGCTAAACGGGTGTCACGTCCCGCTCACGGCCCAGCCGTCCGGATATCCCCAGATAAATGAGTTAAACACGTCACCTGGATTGCGTTCGCGCGTAAATGCGTTCGTTATTCAAAATATGTACAGTGAACCCTCGTTAATATGACCCCCGATAATCTGACATACGCGCTTTACGACCATACTCCTGTGGAACAATGCAGTGAAACCTCTGCAAATCCCCCCCCCGTTAATATGACAATTCCGCATTATGACCAAAATTTTCGGGAACGACCATTGGTCATAATAACGAGGGTTCACTGTACTCGTACAGGTGTGCCATGCAGGTTAGTGCGAATACAGAGTCTCTACTTCGTTCAAAAAACAGCGACGCGTTGGTCCACCGAGAAACTGATATTTCTGCTGCCAGTATACCATTACAAACTGTATGACGGGGTACCTCGATGACTCTTAGCAATGGAATGGCTTTCGGGAAACGCATAATCTGGCCATGCCGGATTAATCACGGCTTTTAACTATTGAAGACCATAGTGAGGCCAGTTGTAGTTAGGGAGTGACTTTTTCGGGTTACACCCGATTCCGCCCGGTTATTCCCCCCCGAGCTGACCTCCGACCAATTCGGGTTAAATCCGATTTCTCCCCGAATTCCAGTCACTATAAAATCCTCAAGTGACGTTTCCACTGAAGACGAACAAATGTAGTCACGCGTAACACATGTAAGAATGGGCCACTTACTTTCCAAGCAATACACCCATGTGTGTCAACACTGTCTATGTCTTCGGGGATTACCGCTGGAAGGTCACGATCCCGCAAAAAAAACAAAAAAAAAAACAACAACAACAACAACAAACAAAAAAGAGAGATTAGGAAAGGACTTAATAGACAAGAGAAGAAACAAAAACACCCGATAACACAATTATCGCCCGATTTCTCCTCGAATTACAGGTTTAAAAATAGCGACCGATTTTTACCCCCCCCCCGAATCTGAGAAAGGCATTTAACCCGAAAAAGTAACTCCCTACTTATAGTCACTAGATAAGTCACTAAAGCTATTTAGTGACTCCACCAGGGTAACAGGATCACTTTGTGACACTTTCGTAGATGTGGTTCATCACATAATGCACATACGTGTGAAAAATACGTGTCATACTTGGCGAGATATGAACCTTTCAACACACGTCAAGCTCTGACGTCAGAGCTCCGGCCATTCCCGTTGGTATAGTTTTGCGCTTTCTTGCTCGCCTGCCGTGACGTCAGAACAGCACACGAGTTTTGGTATTGCGGTGACGGTTATTGATTGAAAGGAGAGAGCTATATATATGTCTAGCTTTCTACGCTATGTCTAGAACCCCCCGACCCGGGTCCGAATCCGGGCGCAGGTTGTGCTGTCTGCGTGTTTTCCCTGGGTTTCCCCTCAGACGCTTTAAGGCAAATGTCGTCCCTGTGAAGTCAGCCCATGACGCAGGGTCCCCCCTGCCCCCTTGCGAAAGTCGTGACGTTGCCAGCCTTCGGACTACGGCAAGCAGTGGCACCTAGAACCACCTAGTTTCACCTACTTCTACCTTTGCTGTAAAACTTGGAATGCCGGTTCATATCGATGCAAGGAATTGCATTTATCCGGAATAACATGAGACGCAACTCCTTTAGAGGGACTACCGCATCCGGAAACGTGTGTATGTCCGGCACCGCTTCACACTTCTCAAAGTTTATCTTCCGAAAACAGCTTACATATTAAATAAACGAGTTTTAAAGATTCCCGCTCCCTCCGCCACCGAGAAAGCCCCAGCGACAGTAACATCACGATGACGTAAGCCAGGCACACGAATAGGATCGCAGCGCAGGTGATTGTCTCCGAGCTCGTCTGCTTTGTGTTCGCTCCGCAATACAAAGTGAAAACAAAAATCGGTAAATACGCTGACCTTCGCTTACCAGTGTGAGTTCTGACGCGATGAAAGTGAAAGTCACTGAAAAGGTTAGCTAGCTGTAGGGATCGAACCCACATCTTCTGGATTACCGGTCCAGGGCTCTACCAGTTGAGCCTTGACCGGTAGTCCAGAAGATGTGGGTTCGATCCCTACAGCTAGCTAACCTTTTCAGTGACTTTCACTTTCATCGTTGATTTCTTAGGCAATTTGAGGCTTTGTCTGTATCTGTCCCTTCTATGTTGTTCCAGCCTCAGAACATCAGTTTCTCTCTGACGCGACCATGTCGCGTGGAACACGGTGTTACGCTTCTGGCTGTACGAACACGTCCGACGCTAACCCAGAAGTGGCATTCTACACTCTACAAGCCGATATCACAGACTCTCCGCGACCTGCAGACGCCCTCCCACCCGCAGGTCGGTCACCAAAGGCCCTCCGGCCGCTTCCTGATTTTACTTGTCCGCGCCAATGGGCGCTCCCTGATTGGTGTCGTCCGAGTGACGTTTTCTCCGATTTCCAGAGAGGGAATTCCGGCATACTCTCAACCTCAGTCTCCAATTGAACAGAAACTGCTCCACTAATTCGCGTCGGATTATCGGTGATGAATATAGTTTCGGAAGCGGCGCGACCTGTGTTGCATGTTGTCTTCTCTTGGAGCGTTTACAAGTACAGTTTCTCAACTACTCCTGGATTACCGGTCCAGGGCCCTGGACCGGTAATCCAGAAGATGTGGGTTCGAGTCCTACAGCTGGCTAACCTTTTCAATGACTTTCATCTTTCATCGTTAATTTCTTAGGAAATTTGAGGCTTTGTATGTATATATTTGTCCTTTCTATGTTGTTCCAGCCTCAGAACATCAGTTCTCTCATATTCCAACATATTCGGTTTGTAGGATACATTGCTCTCATACGAAATTGGACTAAAGAGCTGCATATCCCATTCGGAATTGGAATCGCTTCGGTATTGCAAATATGCCAGCAGCTCCACTTGCGTGCTTCGCCGCGTTAATTCGGTCAACTTAACTCTGTGGTCAACTGTGTTCACGAACCTCCGATCACAAAAATACGCTCTCGCTTGGCATTCTCCCGCGTGTTCTCCTCCTCCGTGCCGCAGAGCGCCACCATCATCATCCCTTGGCCGGTCGCCCAACACACGTCCATTTCCACATCACATGCAATGTTGCTGTTGGTAGCGGTCGCGTGTCTTGCGCTGTGCAACGGAGCCCTGGGAGGCCCCTGCCGAGGCCTGGCCCGATACAAGATCACCCTCGTCACGTCCTGGACTGCCACACGGTTCCCTAGACAGTACCCGCGCTGGAGACCTCCTGCTCACTGGTCAATGCTCGTAGGTACGTCCCTATATGCAATAATCAGAGTTGTACGTAACGCGTTACTAGTCATTGCGTTACTAGTAATCAATTACTTTTTTCAGTAGTTTTTAAGTAATCGATTAATTTTGTGAGCAAGTAATTTTCCAAGTAATCTGCTTACAATTTTCGGTAATCCATTACTGAGTAATCGATTACTTTTTTAACCTTCTGTCAACAATGGCAACCCTTTTCAGCGAGCCAATCTGTTCTGTTCCACCACGAGTTCGACTGAAGCAATGACGCGGAGGTCACTGTGACGGCCGTCTCTAGTCCACACGTGTTCCATGCACACCACAGTAATATGATAATCCCTTAAAACTGCCGCCCTACTGGAGCAACAGTAAAATAGGTGACTGTATTGATAAATTGTGCGTGCTGAACATAACAATAGTAACAAAACGAAGCGGATGTTTTGATGTTGTTTTAAATATGTACATAAATCTGTAATAAACGCGTGTATGTGTTTCGTATGTTGCTTTCAAATGTATTTGTGAATTTCACTTATCATGTATGTCGGTGTCTCATTAGAATTTGCAACAAGAGCTGCATATTTGCACACTGTAGGCTCTCGGCTTTGTTATGGCCCACAATTTAAAAGTAACGGGAAAAGTAACGCGTTACATTTTTAATCGGTAACGTATTACATTTTCGATGAAGTAATTTGTAACGGTAAAGAATTACTTTTCGCGCAGTAATAACAGTAATTGTAATCAATTACTTTTTCGAGTAACGTGTACAACTCTACTATATGCATGGATTTCGTTTGACTCCTTTCCGCTTGTCCAAAAGGTGCACGCACAAAACGGAAAGCGTACCAAACGATACGAGGTTTTACTTAAAGGCATTATAAACCTGGGTAGACATCAGGCGAGATACTCGTGGTCTTGCGGCGAGCCGAGATTCGATTCGAACACGAAACGAATAAAGGCGAGTGTATACTTCACCCTCTTAACAGATTGGACCTGATAAGCTGTCCATAGAAAAGGTTTTTGCGCGATTGCCGTGCATGCGTGTCGTACCAAAATTTGTAGCCGTATAGAAGTATATCGACTGTGAGAGGTATGGTATACCGCAGTTGTCGCTGTGGATCACCTCAACCCATCGTCATTCATGTAGTACAGTTGTTGTTGTTCGACTGTGAGTACTGGAGGGTTGAACACTTCAAAAAATTGTAAAGAAAGGAACCACTGCGAGACAGTCCGAACAAGTCGGAGCCCCAGACAGTGAAGCGCTGCAAAAAATAACAAGCACGGCAATCCTACACGGAAAGGACGCGAAGTCGGAGACCAACAGTTGATTCAACCGAGCGCACGGTGCCTCGGCTTACACAATATACTGCAGGGTGCTTTCTTTTATTACTTCTGTTATTCTTTCCAGATGTTTTTTATATATATAAAAAAAAATTATGAGAGCAGCGTATAGATAACGTTTTTTTTTTAGGTGGGTTTATTCGGCCAGGCGAACATTCTCTCCGTGAGAGTATATGTAACTACTATGACTAATTACTACTTAAAATTGATTAATGATTTAATTAGAGGATTTTAGGCAAAAGTGAGATAGCAGAACGGGAGACTGACTTCGCGTGGAAAGGCTTTCTATTTAAAAAAATAAAATTCCTGACACGAGCACGCGTGCGCTAAAATGTCGATAGTCGAATTTTGCTGCGCAAATGAGCCAAAACCCGTCTTGGGATCCCGGGATTTATCAGGAAAAAATTCCCAAAATCCCGGGACGGAAAAATGACCCGGCAAAAAGTGACCGTTCGCAGAATATGTCGGAGAGCTAGACGTCTAACCCAATGTGGTCTAACTCCATGCTAGAAAGATTCCACAGACATCACAGATGTGCCATTTCACGCGTTCGTGTGTTGAAAAGCACAGGAAAACCCAGATTGGGGACGTTCGGCCGGCGCAGGATGGACAGCAAGTACACTGTAAATGTATCCGGAGATTATAGGTATGGCTGTCGATAAAAAAGGTGTCAATGACCGTCTTCCAAAAAGTCTCTAGCTAGGGAGTGGCTTTTTTGGGGTTAAACCCGATTCCGCCCGGTTATTCCCCCCGAACTGACCTCCGACCAATTCGTGTTAAACCCGATTTCTCCCCGAATTCCAGTCACTATGAAATCCTCGAGTGACGTTTCCACTGAAGGCGAACAAAGGTCACCATGTGTAACACATGTAAGAATGGGTCACTTACGTTCCCAGCAATACACCCATGTGTGTCGTCAACACTGTCTATGCCTTCGGGGATTACCGCTGGAAGGCCACGTTCCCGCGAAAGCAACAACAAAAAACAAAAAAGAGAGATTAGGAAAGGACTTAATAGACCAGAGGAAAAAAAAAAAAAACACCCGACAACACCCGAAGGCACAATTATCGCCCGATTCCTCCCCAAACTGCACGTCATAGTGTTCGACAGCGCCACCCATTTGCACTCTAAGAAAAAAAGGAGTACTTTTACTCCTTTTGGGGAGTAATCGCATTACCACAAAAAATAGTCCCTTTCGGGAGTAAATGCACGGGAGTAAATGAATGTCACAGAGTGAAGACCGCATTTCACGCGCTGTTGTAAGAGTCCCAGGTACATAATTGGTGCGCATGCATGAAGATACTTTGAAGCAAACCGTCAACCGTGATATATCGAGTGATATAAAATCTTGCGCCATACTAGGGCACAATTTGCGAAGAAAGATGCGCTAACTGTTTCTTACTCTATGTGGCTGGAAAATTGCTACGTTGTGTGAGTTATACAGCCTTTATGTCGTTCAAATTGACCAAGGACACATATTTACGTAGACGTTTGCATTCAGGAGACCATTCGCGAAGTTTAGTGACAATTTGCAGTCCTGGGGAGTAAACGTCGGGACTAAATGTTGGGTTAGGGGAGTAAAATGGGGAGTAATTGCAGACTAGGGGAGTAGAAGCTGCAATTACTCCCCGTTTTACTCCTTTTTTTCTTAGAGTGTGGTAGAGTTGATAGACTCGAAGTCACTGGTGAACACGTTAACGCCCGAAAGCCACGGTCTTGAGGGAATTTCGATGGTCCCTGAAAGAGACGCGACCTTCGGCCCTCTTTCGATAGGAGGCAGCGAACAAGTGCCCAATCCTGGAACCCAACCCTTCCATTCCGATCTGTTTCGTTTTCAGTCCGTCTATACCAACGTCATGATGACGTTTCTCGTGTAGAGATCTATATTGTGGAAGACGTCCCTAAACAGTTGGTAAGCACAGAGGTAAACGTCACATTCGTAATTTTTCATCGAGTACTTATTTTCCTGACGAACGCAATGATTCCGGATATAGAGTCGCTATCCGTGCAGCCCAGGTTCAGTTATCCTCTAAATAGCGTCGCAGCGGGTAAAGAGGTTAGAAGATGAGAAATGGCCAGAGATAAATTGTGAGATGACAAAAGAACGACTCGAGTTAAACCCTGCCCACTTGACTCGATTGCTGCTATAGAAAGAGTTATTTTCCATCCAAGCAATTATATTCCTACATAGCTCCGCTTTCGTGACAGCGCCTGTCTTTTGGGCACTGTCATTGTGTCAATGAAGGCACCTGATGGACGGCACCATTTGAGCCTTTCAGTTAGCCGGCATTTGATGCGTCTATCCGATTCGTTGAAAATGGGACGGACGCCTCTTTGTAGCATTTATGCTAATGTCACTGATAGCTCTCTCCATAAATGAGGACGATATCATAGAGATATTGCCTTGATCCTGTGGCACGGCGTTTTCTCGAGATAAAGTGTGGAATGAAACCACTTCGAACGCCCTCTGCATATAAGGCGCAGATGATGGCGAAGCAAAAGGGGACGCCACAATGACGTTACACCCTGGTTGCACCTATTACAGGGTTCGCACAAAAATTCTGACCCAAAATTCGGGGGCAATTCAATTATTTCAAGGATTTCAAAGGGTTAAGTTCAAGCAAGGTTAAAAGATTTTCAACTTTCCCTCGAGTTTTGAACGATGTAATGCATAACAGAGCTTGACATTGACGTCCGATTATACTTTTGCTTCAGGTACACTCTTAAAAATGAACTTCACCGCATAGCATGCTCCTAGCCAACCATCATCTCGATTGATATCGTTATCTGCCCTGATTTGTTGAAAACGGGGTGCGTACGCCTTTTTTGTGACAATTATGAACAGCATAAGTGTCACAAAAAAGGCGTACGCCCCCATTTTCAACAAATCAGGGCAGATAACGATATCTGTCAAGATTATGGTTTGCCAAGAGCGTGCTATGAGGTGAAGTTCGTTTTTAAGAGTGTATGCATTCAATTGTTTCATCAAATACATAACAGCACAGAGTATTCCGATTTCTTCACCGTGTCTTGAACTTGAAAGCAAAATATGGGACTAGGCTGTGTCGGGATATGGCCTCAAGTTTTTAACGTGAATACTCGGTGTGAATGGAGAGAGTTCAAATAACGATAGTAGTTTGAATTAACTGTGTATAATTTCAATATCACAACGTTACTGCTGTTCGAGTTTAGCACCTATTTATTACAGTAAATGAAAGGTACGCGATAGTTTTATATTATAGTTTTCTATAATCTTTATGTATACTTTCCTACCGCATCTATCTTTTTTTATTATAATAATTTTTATAATATATATAATTATTGTTTGATGTATGTTTATACCAGGAGATGCAAACAAAATAAATAATAATTTCAACGTCACAACACTACTGCTGTTCGAGTTTAGTACCCATGTATACACAGTAAATGAAAGGTATGCGATAGTTTTTTATTATAGTTTTCTATAATCAAACTCAAACAAAAAATATTATAGTGTTGTTCCTGAAACAAAGTCAGTGGGTAAACGATACAGCCACGCTCGACTGGACCACGCTGGACTAACACCTCCGTTTTTTCTTTTACAAATCAATCAATCAATCAATCACGCTTGCGTGATGGTCTCGATTGGGCGAGGACGGTATCGTGGGCGGCGGAGATTTCGTTTCACCATTTTGTTCAACACACCGGACGATAGTGCGAGAAGTAGGAGATGTAATATAGACGACTCGAGAAAATCCCAGAGCGCTAAGCGCCGCATTGAACTATGGGAACTTGCTGGAAACAAAGGAGGAGAAGGTCTCCAAGCTGTTTCGGTTCCTCCTCTCTCGGCCGATTATCCACGAGGAGTCAACGTCGGCGAAAACGAAACGCGAAGGGACAGTTCATTCCAGTAATCTCCCAGCATGCAACGCGAGCGCAAGGAGCACTGGGATTTTCTGAAATCGCCTATTGAGACATTCGACGCTCATGTTGCGTGGTGACAAGTATTGCCAAGAGTCGTATACTCGTCGTCACCCGTGTCGCGCAATCGATATTGAACGTGTCCTTCATGAACATGAGAAATTGATGATGAAAGAAGGAAGTCACTGAAAAGGTTAGCCAGCTGTACACACTCTTAAAAATGAACTTCACCACATAGCACGCTCATAGCCAACCATCATCTCGAATGATATCGTTATCTGCCCTGATTCGTTGAAAACGGGTGGCGTACGCCTTTTTGTGACAATTATGAACAGCAGAAGTGTCACAAAAAAAGGCGTACGCCTCCCGTTTTCAACAAATCAGGGCAGATAACGATATCATTCGAGATGATGGTTGGCTAGGAGCGTGCTATGCGGTGAAGTTCATTTCTAAGAGTGCACTGTTAAAACAGAACTTCACCACATGGCACGCTCCTAGCCAACCATAATTCCGAATGATATCATTTCTGTGCATTGATTCGGTGAAAATGGGAGGAGGCGCCTATCTGAGACAAATTATGCTTGTCCCAGATAGGCGCCTCCCCCCTGTTTTCAACCAATCAGGACACAGAATGATATCCTTCGGAATGATGGTTGGCTAGGAGCGTGCTGTGTGGTGAAGTTGTGTTTTATCAGTGTCCAGCAGGCTAACCTTTTCAGTGACTTCCTTCTTTCATCATTAATTTCTGAGGCACCTTGAGGCTTTGCATGTACACTCTTAAAAATGAACTTCACCGCATAGCACGCTCCTAGCCAACCATCATCTCGAATGATATCGTTATCTGCCCTGATTTGTTGAAAATGGGAGGCGTACGCCTTTTCTGTGACAATTATGAACAGCATAAGTGTCACAAAAAAGGCGTACACCTCCCGTTTTCAACAAATCAGGGCAGATAACGATATCATTCGAGATGATGGTTGGCTAAGAGCGTGCTATGCGGTGAAGTTCAGTTTTAAGAGTGCACTTGTCCTTTCTATGTGTTCCAGCCTCAGAACATCAATTTCTCATGTTCAACAGTTGCCGCTCGCGTCGATCCCGTCGTATGAATGTGTGTCTGAGTGAGCAAAAATGTAAGAGTGAAAGGAGGATAAGTGAGAGAGAGTGGCTGGTTTGTCCCTTCAGATGACGCACCCTGGAAGTCGCTAAGGAGGCGTGTTTTAGCTTAGCTCAATTGGTAGAGCCCTGGACCGTTAATCCAAAAGATGTGGGTTCGAGTCCTACAGCTTGCTAACCTTTTCAGTGACTTTCATCCTTCATGAAACCGACCAAGTGTGTGTTCTACTGCGTTATGTCCACGTTCAAGTGACCATATAAGATCATGTCGGCGTCTGTTCGAAAAACGGATGAGGGTTGTTGTTGTTGGCGATGTAAGGCGCTAGTGACCGAAACAAGAACATATGCAGGCAACCCTCGTTAATATGACACCCGTTAGTATGACATCCTCGCTTTGTGACCATTTTTCTGGCGCACGGTTTGCTCCCAATCGAGGTCCTCTGTAAAGGCCCCGCGTTATTATGACAACTCGATAATCCGACTATGGACAACATACCGGGGGGGGGGGATAAACCGGAGAGAACACGTGTATTATTCTCTCGTTATTGTGACCGTCCACCAGTGACTGAGTCATCCGGCTGACCCAAGGTCCTCCCTAGTATTTTCAACATCAACACAAACAGTTTATGGTCCCGCGAAAACGCACGCGCGATGAATGCCGAAGTCACGACCCAAGTCCTGAGGTGACTCGCTGGCTAAAGGCGAACTGCAATGAAATACTGCGCCTGCAATGTCTACACCTTCAATAAACTAGACAGATCCAAACAGAGTTCTTTTATGAAGGGTTTACGTGGATCATCAATTCATCATCCATGTTGCTCGTTAATATGACAATTCGCTTTATGACCAAAATCCGCGGGAACGGCCCTGGTCATATTAACGAGGGTTCACTGTATACAGTGAACCCTCGTTAATATGACCGCCTCCGTTCCCGCAGATTTTGGTCATAAAGCGAATTGTCATAATAACGAGAAAGCGGTCCAGTGGGACCAGAGGGCATGCACGGCAGAACAAAACGTACGCATGATGCTGTACAACAATTTATTTAATAAAAAAGTCTGTCAGCAATGACTGCTTGGAGTAGCTTGCAGTGATCAGCTTTTCTAACTGTACAAGAGTATTATTGATCACGCAAACATTATTAATGTCATTGTGTTGCTCAAAAAACAATAAGGCAACCTTCAGTGCTTCACTGCTTTAGCAATCCGAGAAGAGGTATGAGTAATCTTGAGGACAACAACGCCTCGAGTCACCCTAATCCTTTGCGCCCCACCTTAACTGTGTCACTTTGTTCCTGAGAAACTTAAGCAGCCACTCAAAGGGGTGCGTGACTCGGTCATAACAACGGGAGGATAATACGTGTCTTTGATCCCAGCTGTGCCCAAAAATCTCGGTCATAGTCCGATAAGCGGAATGTCATATTAACGGGAAAGATTTACATGGGGAAAAACTGTTGCCCACGAATTCGGTCATAAAGCGTGAATGTCAGATTAACGGGGGTCATAATAACGAGGGTTCACTGTATACCGATGTCATGTGACGATGAGCCGGGAAGTATGTATAAGACGGAGCCGAGGGGCAGGGTCGAGCGTTATTTCTGCTTGTATGTTGCAACACCACCGGCAATGTGTTTTGCCGCCGTAGTTCGAACGGGACACGCATCCAGGCCGGTGATCGATGCAGCGGACTCGTGATCGCGCATTCATGTCTCGTTGAGCACAAGGTACTATATATTGCAACTATCGTTATCAAGGTATCAAGGTTATCAAGGTATATATCGCACTGCTGCAACACAGTGTCCGGCAAGCCTCACATTCCTCTTCCTTACATCTATAGGGTTCCGCGTTTCCGGTTTTAATCGAAAAACGCCGAAAAACATACGCCTGGGAAATTTTCCCTCATTCGGTTTCAATAAAAAAAAAAAAAAAACACCGAACACAGAGGAGCATTCCAGGAACGATGCCACACTCTTAGAAATGAAGTTCACCGCATAGCACGCTCATAGCCAACCATAATCTCGAATGATATCGTTGTACGCCCTGATTTGTTGAAATCGGGAGGCGTACGCCTTTTCTGTGACAATTATGAACAGCATAAGTGTCACAAAAAGGCGTACGCCTCCCGTTCTCGACAAATTAGGGCAGGTAACGATATCATTCCAGATGATGGTTGGCGAGGAGCGTGCTATGCGGTGAAGTTCATTTTTAAGAGTGCAGAGATAAATTGCTGCACAGATGCTCAGCAACTTGTTGATGCAGAAAAAAAACAACAAAAAAACGTACAAAAATACGATGGTCGTGAAAAATGTCCGTGTACTTTTTCGATAGCCGTGAAATGCCACCCCAGCGAACAACGCCATGTTGAATGAGCGTCCCGCGGAAATAGACCTCTCCCTGTTTGTAAACAAATGACGTCATAGTATTCGACAGCGCCACCAGTTTGGTAGAGTTGAACTATATGCTCGAAGTTAGGTGGCGAACAAGATCGAAAGCCAAGACCGAAAGCCACGGTCTTGAGGGGATTAGGATGATCCCTGAAAGGGACGCGACCTTTCGGTCCTACTTTTCTTTCAGTAGGAGGCAGCGAACAAGCGAACATTCGTGGAACCCATCCCTCCCCTTCCGGTGTGTTCCGGTTTCAGTCTGTCTACCAACGTCATGATGACGTTTCTCGGGTAGAGGTTTACTGTCGGGTAAACCATGTATAGACACCAAGAGAAAAAAAACATCGAAAAACGCCGATTTCGCGGAAAAATAAATAAACACCGAAAAACATCCGCCAATCCGCCGAAAAATAAAAACCGAAAACGCGGAACCCTACTTATATCACACCACCACCACCACCACCACCACCACCACCAGTGTCCGTTGTGATGTCGACTGAATGCGTGGCAAGACTCTATACGTTGCAGGTGCTCAACGGAGTGTCTGGAGACGTGCAAGAAAGGGTGAGTGCGAGGTGATGGTGAGGACTGAGACCGATGTTGATAGGGCGCTCGTTGATTGAGGTCGAGTCGCGCGATTGAGCGTGTTTGGTTTGCTGAGAATGCGAGAGGTCGAGATTTACTTTATTGTCGTGTGCTTCGCTTAACCGCTTATTTGGCTTTGTGTTTTCTTTTTTTTTTCTTTTTTTTTAGGGGTGGGTGGGTGGGAGGTTGTCTATGGGAGTAGCCACGTTCATCAACATCGTGAACATCGTGTCTTGATTTGTTTGAGGCATAACAACGGGCACCGTTGATTGATTGATTTTAAAAAAGAAAAAAATGGCACCGTTGACATTGTATGCTTAGCAGCGAGATACCCTCTCGGCGCACAAGAGCATTTGTCGAAACTGTTACATTAACCTTAAAATATTCTTTAACGTCCAAGTTGTATTGGTATCCAGATATACCATGATTTTCCATGAACAGCAGAAGCATATTTATTGTTTTTTTTTTTGCCATGGGTTGATGGCATGGTTTGAGGTGTCCGACAAATTACCTCTTGAAATGTGGGGCACTACAAATCAACTAGACTGGATCAATTGGATTAGATTCTTTTCTTGCAATGTGCAAAACTGGATATTTTTCTGCCACACTCTAAAAACAGAACTTCACCGCATAGCACGCTGTGCGCCAACCACTGCCGAGAATGATAAGGTTACCGCTTCCGATTCGGAGAGAGATGGGGGCATACGCCTTTTTGTGGCAATTTTCATGTATCCAAATTGCCACAAAGAAGGCGTACGCCCAACTCTCTCTTCGAATCAGAAGCGATAACCACATATCATTTGTGGCAATGGTTGGCGCACTCCGTGCTATGCGGCGAAGTTCTGTTCTTAAGAGTGTGGCAGAAAAATATCCAGTTTTGCACATTGCAAGAAAAGAATCTAATCCAATTGATCCAGTCTAGTTGATTTGTAGTGCCCCACATTTTAAGAGGTAATTTGTCGGACACCTCAAACCATGCCATCAACCCATGGCAAAAAAAAAAAAAAACAATAAATATGCTTCTGCTGTTCATGGAAAATCATGGTATCTGGATACCAATACAACTTGGACGTTAGAGAATATTTTAAGGTTAATGTAACAGTTTCGACTAATGCCCTTGTGCGCCAAGAGGGTATCTCGCTGCTAAGCATACAATGTCAACGGTGTGCGTTGTTGTGCCTCAAACAAATCAAGACATTGTGTTCACGATGTTGATGAACGTGGCTACTGTGCCAAACGTATGTTCACGTTGCGTTCCGTTGCGATGCGTTCTGTTGCGATGCGTTCCGCTGCGATGCGTTTCGTTGCGATGCGTTTCGTTGCAATGCGTTTCGTTGTGATGCGTTCCGTTGCGATGCGTTCCGTTGTGATGCGTTCCGTTGTGATGCGTCCCGTTGTGTCACCGGCTTCATAGTATAGACGGAATTGTGGTTCGTCGTCATTTTTTTTTATTCTGCGTTAACGCCGCGAAGCAGCTGTGGCTATGATTGGCGTACAGATGTCGACATGACATGGAGAGAGGCAGAGGACAGAGGACAGCAGGAAGGGGTGTGTGAGGGGGGAGGGGGGTTTGACGTCAGTGAAATCGGTTTCTGACCAAACAACAAAAATGAGAAGCGGTAACATAACCCAGTGACGCTGCGGCAGATGACAATTACTTGTCATCAGAATATTATCCGACTACAACAAATATACTGTCTTTTGTATACCTGTATATGAGTATTTTGAAAATAGACTGAACTCTACGGTGTATATAGGCTATTGAAGAATGCTAATTATTATAAATACTCCGCCGTCATTATTAGAAACGATCTAGAATTGGACAGCCATATTAAACGCGTGTGTTCTTAGGGTGCTCGACAGGACGTGAAAAAGTTTTAATCATTGGGGGGTTTACGTCGCGAGACAACTGAGATCATGAGCGACGCCACACAGCGGTCGGTGGATTGCTTTTGCCCACCTGAGGGTTCTTTAACGTTGCGATGAAAGCTCGGAAAACGGCGTGTCTAAACAACTTGAACACCGCCACCAAGTTGCTGGCGTCCTAAACCGGGTTCGATCCCGTGACCTCAGGATCAGAAGGCGAACACGCTACCGACTGAGCCACCGCGGCCGGTATGTGAAAATGAACAACAACTTCACCTTAAGGTGATGTATGGGAAGTTTCGTCGCCCATTGCTGGCGGTGATGAGGGGAATGAAATAATGGAAAAGAAAGTTTTGCTTCGAACAAGGAAAGAAATTAAAGGGGGACTTCGCAAGGATTCGAAAAAAAAAAAAAAAAAAAAAGGTGAGCATCATACCGAATACGGACCGCTCCCTGGATACCGAATACAACATTCGCACATTCATTTCGTGCGAGTAATTAATTCGTTAATGATGACAATGCCAAACCGAAACCAACATGCAAAGCGCGCAGCGGTTCGCCCTGACGAAGATACCGTGACTGTCACCCGGCATTGTCGTCTGCTACGAGGCTCGCATTCTGCCATGAAGGATGACGTCGGCAATGTTGCTTTCAGCGCCCCCTTTGCTTCACAGAGGCCGAAGCGCTCACTTCGTAATAATTCGTTCGAATAAAATACTTTGCGCACTTTGGGAACGCGATATTTCGTACGTATGTTCCTGACACCGCAAGGGTTACTGCTATGCAGTGATGGCCACTAACTACTTCTACAGTAGTTTAACTATAACTACTAACTACTTCGCGATGGAGTAGTTTAACTAGTAGTTCAACTACTTTTCAGGTGAGTAGTTAAAACTACTTCTTTAACTACTGCAATGTAGTTTAACTACATCTATAACTACTTAACGTTGTCCATCAACACTAATCCCTTGTAGTGTTCTTGGACACCTAAATATGAATCACACGGAATGATAAACTTTGGCTCAAGCCACTGCTACGACAGTCAAATACAAAGCTTGCGGCGGGATTCTTTCTGTGCCTACGCGATAAACTAAGTTGCAGAATTACTTCACAGCAAATGAGGCTTCACTGGACAAGCATTAAAAGTTAAGATTTAGTACACATGTACGACACAATTGCTCTGCACCTCCGTTCTCATCAAACAAGTAGCTCGAGGTAAAAGTGGGAAGCACAATCGTGCCGTAAAGCTTGCGGCAAAATCGGAAGTAGTTGGCGCCTTCAGTAACCTAACTACTGTAGTTAACTACTTAAAATACTAGTTTAACTAGTAGTTGCCACTACATTTCAGCAAGTAGTTGATAACTACTTTTTAACTACAATCTGGTAGTTTAACTAGTAGTTTAACTACATGTAGTTAACTACTGGCCATCACTGCTGCTATGTCACAATCGTTGCGGTGATTTTTTTGCGGAGTCCCACTTTAACTGGTCAATCTTATCTTGAACAGGCATGAGCCACACCGAGGCGGCACGACTGTGGCAGTTGGGCTCCCCGGCGTCGGATGCCTTGGCACAGTTGGCCAATGACAACCGCTTTGGCCCCTCGGTCCTGCTCTCGTCATTGGTACAAGGGAAACGCGGCATCCTGGACTCCTTCCATGCTCCTGGAATCTCCAAGGGCAGCGGCTACACAGCCACGACTTTCTTTGCAGATGCTCTTCACACCAAGGTGATTGTGACAAAAACGGATAAGAGCCCCACAACGAGCAAGGACGTCATATCTAAAAGGGCGAATAAGGACACCAAATGGTCTGGAAGGACGTCGGCTCTTATCCGTCCTAAAGGCACAACATTCAGCATCGACCGCCCCCCTTTTTTGTGGCGCACGCCCCACCCCCCTTGAAGTGCCACTATATACACTGTTAAAACAGAGCTTCACCACATAGCACGCTCCTAGCCAACCACCATACCGAATGATATCATTCAGTGTCATGGTTTGTTCAAAACAGGGGGGAGGCGCCTATCTGGGACAAGATAATCTGTCCCAGATAGGCGCCTCCTCCCATTTTCAGCAAATCAAGGCACAGAATGATATCATTCGGAATGATGGTTGGCTAACAGCGTGCTATGCGGTGAAGTTCTGTTTTAACAGTGTACACTCTTAAAAATGAACTTCGCCGCATAGCACGCTCCTAGCCAACCATTATCTCGAATGATATCGCTATGTGCCCTGATTCGTTCAAAACGGGGGGCGTACGCCTTCTTTGTGACACTTATGCTGTTGTCACAAAAAAGGCGTACGCCTACCGTTTTCAACAAACCAGGGAAGATAACGATATCATTCGAGATGATGGTTGGCTAGGAGCGTGCTATGCGGCGAAGTTCATTTTTAAGAGTGTACGGACTAAATCTTGGGTCTCCAGAATTTATGCAATTGCGGTGTTCTCCTAATACATTGTTTCCCTATATGAAAGAGCAGCAGAAGTGCAATTTCACAAGATTTCTCTATTCGATATCCTCAGTACTCTTACGTCCCAACTGCGCTCATAGTTCCCTGGAAAATTAAAATTTAAAAGTACGGGCAACACTGTGTCCAAGTTGCCACCAACTGCGCATTGTCCGTCCGTCAAGTACCAGGCGTAGTCATCATGAGCAGCAAGCCAGTCGGGAACATAGATGCTTGACCACGACCTACTAGATTATAACGACCATGTCATAATCCGAAACCCCTATGAGGATCCCGTCCGGACGATCCGCTAGGGGCGCTACTCATCGGCACGCGAGATCTGCATCACGATTGGACGATGGAGATTTGAATTCTGAACGCGGAGAAGCGTATGTACGACTACCGTAGCAGACGACAGCAATAGCTCCTATGAAAACGCGTAGAATGATGATGATAATCAACCTCAGAGTGAAACATCTGTGGAATATTCACCGCTTGTACAGAAATACTAAGGTAAGCTGAAGTACAAAGTATTGTAGAAGTTGAGGAAGCAATAACTGGGACGATGAGTAGCGCCACCGCTACCTTCCAAAAATGCGGCGCTGGGAAGGGGTGCCTTCGGCGTGGTCGTTATAACCTAGTAGGTCGTGTGCTTGACAAATTGGGGGTTCTTTCCCACCAGACGTCGCCCCCGAGACGTTTTACCGCAATTTTACTGGCAAGTTAGAAACATTTAGCGTTCCCTGTCACATTTATAATTTGTCGTGCTGGGTTTCCAAGCAACAAGCTGTTAAACTCATTTCCAGCCTGTAATTTCTCTCCGAAGGTCGATTTCTGTCTCCTCCCCATTCGCTCCCAGATGGAACGCTGCGGAGAAACTATGAACTACCGTAGTGTGGATAGCTTCCTCGCGTCGTCTGCTTTTCCACGTTTATTCCGCGTTAGCAGTGAACTAGATTAGGTTAGGTTTGGGGAACCGAACAGTATCGTACCATCGCGGCACTAGTGATCTTCCGGTGAAAATCACAAGAATAGACCTCTACCCGAGAAACGTCATCATGACGTTGGTAGACAGACTGAAATCGAAACAAATCGGAAGGAGAGGGCTGGGTTCCACGAATGGGCACTTGTTCGCTGCCTCCTATCGAAAGAAAAGTAGGACCGAAGGTCGCGCCTCTTTCAGGGACCATCGAAATTCCCTCAAGACCGTGGCATTCGGGCGTGACCTTGTTCGCGACTAGCTTCGAGCCTATCAACTCTACCAAATTGGTGGCGCTGTCGAACACTATATGACGTCATTTGTTTACAAACAGGGAGCGGTCTATTACGGAAAAGAACCAGCAACTCCGAACATCGGTCGGCGTGTTATCCACACCAGAAAGGTGACGGTGTCGCCCCCTATAGGTCGATCCCGCAGCGAATAGCAAGAGTGCTGTAAGTGGCCAGAGTATATGGTCATCGAACA
Source organism: Ornithodoros turicata (assembly GCF_037126465.1). Lineage (NCBI taxonomy): Eukaryota > Metazoa > Arthropoda > Arachnida > Ixodida > Argasidae > Ornithodoros > Ornithodoros turicata. The sequence continues at coordinate 3,604,861 of NC_088201.1, forward strand.
CTGAGAAGTGACTCTCCTTTGACGATGATTCGAGTTTTTATGATGCATCCACTGCTAAGGCCATAAAGTGACGCTCCTGCATGACATATACACGGGGCTGTCCTCCAACATTCAGTAAACAGCAGACGCGCCTACGTTGTTGTTAGAAGAGAGACGCCAACTCTCGATGACGCCATGTACTCTTGGAGAATCTGAAACTATGACGGGTTCTTCGTGATACTCACTGACGGCATTTATATTTTGCGTATCGAGCCTTTGGGCGAGATCGAACGCGAAATAAAATAATTATTCTTTTCTAATCTGCAGGCGCAAAAAAATACCTATATAAATTACGCCGCGAGACAACTACGATCATGAGAGACGCCACAGAGGTCGGATTAATTTAGCTCACCTGAGGATGTTATAACAATATCGTTAAATGAGGGCGAAGAAAGGAGTGAAGAGAGAAAGAGAAAAAGGTATAATAAAAGGAGACCAAGGAGTGAAGAGAGAGTAAAAGGAGAGTGAAAGGGAGGTAAGTGTAAGATAGACGCACTTCATCCCTTGCGCCGATAGTGACAGTAGAATTGGAATGCAAGACGATGATTGTCCTGTTGCCAAAATTGTCAGTCTTGGGTAGTAACTCAGTTACTTTTAACTTGTAACTGTAGCTAGTTACTTTTGGGGGTAACTAGTTACAGCAACTAGTTACATTTCCAGAGAAGTAACTTTTAACTGTAACTAGTTACTCTCTCTGTGAATGTAACTGCAAAATGTAACTAGTTCCTCGAATAAATGTCGTTCTTTTCTTTACCCTACCTTCCCCTACTTCCCCTTTACCTCCCCCCTTCCATTGGGCTCTCGACCGAGCAGGGTATTCCAGCTTTGCGAACAGATATTAGTGAAGTTAGTGACCCTTTTTGGTTACTGGAAGCAGTTAGTGGAAGACAATTTTTATCGCACTTCAGTAAACGTAGATAAATGTACGTTTTTAACTATTTTATCACCCTCTCATGGTCATTTTCATAAAAAGTAGCTGTAATGTAACTAAGTTACTTTCTCTCAGTAACTGTAACTGCAACTAGTTACTCGACCGAGAAAGTAACTATAACTGTAACTTAGTTACCATTTTTGGCAGATAAACTGTAACTGTAACTCAGTTACTTTTTAGAAGTAACTTACCCAAGACTGAAAATTGTGAACGTCACAGCGAAGAATAACCTTGCGAAGGGTCGGCAAAGACAGAAAAGAGCACTATGAGGAGAGGGAGCTAGATAATGATGAATCTTTCTACTCTCGCAATAGAATCGATTTGACTTAAGCGTTCATCCCCCGGCCTTAGGTGTCCGCCGTTGCCCGGCTGGTGCCCAGCCCCGACTGGTTGGTCGGTGTAGATAGCGTGGACCTATGCCCTGACGGCCAGTGGCGCGACTCCTTCCAATTGGAAGCCGACGTGGTAGACGCTGGCACGGATCTGGGGCTCACGTTTACGGCGCCCAGATGGAAGGCCGAACCGCGGGAAAACATGACGAGAATCACGTCCCGACACCCTGCCCACCCAGCATCTTCCTTCTACTATCCACAGCTGAACAAGCTGCCTCGGATTGCAGCCTTCCGTTTTCGAAGGCAGCAATCTTACAGCCTGAAGCAGAGCAGCCCACAGGAAACAGGTGAATCTCTCATTTCACTAATTATTATTATTATTATTTAATAATTTGGGGTTTACGTCGCGAGACAACTGAGATCATGAGCGACGCCGCAGCGGTCGGTCTGTGGATTGCTTTTGCCCACCTGAGGGTTCTTTAACGTGCGATGAAAGCTCATCACACGGCCACCCCGTATTTAACGTCCCCTCATTTTATTTTCACTACACCGGAAGATGGTGTTCGAACGGGTGCTGACGTGTCGAGAAGCATAGTATATTACAGGGCTAAGACATAAGACATTATCAATTTTTACAACTTACGCTTAAAACTTTGGACCGGCCCTCTGCCATCGTGACAGTACTCGTTTCTGTGCCGCGATGCTGCTTCTCAGTTATGGTTAACGTCCAAGTGGATGACGCAAGTATCGTTTTGTTTCGTTTTCAATTTCAAGGTGCTAGAAGCCATCAAGGGCCGCGTTCCGATTTAGGAGAATCGGGTGGGAACGTGAAAACACTCGGCAAGGGTCGTCTGCGAGCCGAGCCAACCCAACTGGCGATTCAAGGCTTCCCCAAGCTGGACGGACAGCGCGCCAGACGCGCTCAGTTCGCGTCGTCACCTGCGAGCGGCAGACGTACGAAACATCGATGTCTGGTGTCCCCGTGGTCGCCCTGGAGTCCCTGCAGCAGAACGTGCAACGCGGGTCAGACACAACGGCAAAGAGTCCTGCTACGATCTGGCGAGTTTTGTCCAGCACTGAGTGAAGTAAGACCCTGTGGCACATCGAAAGGCTGCACTTCAAACCTCGACTCGAGCATACAATTCCTGTGGTGATAGTATTCGGTATACATGCAGGGTTTTCAATCTTCAGTCCATGAACAACGAACAGTTCAAAATGTGTTGATGGTTTATCAGGATTTCATCGGCAACGGACAGGCAGGCGCCATTAGTTGTCTATAGGGAGTGACTACTTCGGGTTAAATGCCTTTCTCGGATTCGGGGGGTAAAAATCGGGCGCTATTTTTAAATATCTAATTCTTGGAGAAATCGGGCGATACTTGTGCCTTCGGTGTTATCGGGTGTTTTTGTTTCTGCTCTTATCTATTAAGTCCTTTCCTAATCTCTCTTTTTTTGTTGTTGTTTTTTGTGGGATCGTGACCTTCCAGCGGTAATCCCCGAAGGCATAGACAGTGTTGGCACACATGGGCGTATTGCTGGGAACGTAAGTGACCCATTCTTACATGCGTTACACGTGGCGACCTTTGTTCGTCTTCAGTGGAAATGTCACTTGAGGATTTTATAGTGTCTGGAATTCGTGGAGACATCGGGTTTAACCCGAATTGGTCGGAGGTCAATTCGGGGCAGAATAACCGGGCGGAATTGCGTTTAACCCAAAAAAGTCACTCCCTAGTTGTCTATGAAATTAGCACCAAAGCTAACGAGTTCTGAAGGCACGAATAGCTGTCCGGTGCCAATGACAGCCATAGTTCAAATAGTTCTTCCATAGGTGTGTGTGGCCGAGATTTCCGTCGGCGTCCAGGTTGTACTGCAGCACCTTAAAAATGTGCTCAAGCAATTTGTTGTTCTTCGGTGCTGTGCAGGGCGAATGGTGATGGCAGGTTTGCACTGCGGACTTGCCATAGACAACCCAACAAAGTTTCATCCATACTTTGAGGCTGTACATTGGCTGATATACCAATATATGAATTGGTCTGTGTATAATTCTGTATACATACATTGCATACGTGTAATGTGTACGTACACTTACTTTCAGCGTCGTTCATTGTCTCGTCATCATGTCACATCTCATTCCATCCCATGCCTTGGGGTAATGGGCCGCACCTCATGTGGCGAATTTCCCCATTCCTCGTCATCAATTTATCTGTTGTCGTCGAATATTCGCTTTTGGTTTGAGCCTTCGTGTCCTCTTTAAAGGGGCATGGAAGGGCTCCAAAAATATGTCAGAACGAATTAGGGTCCTAGGCCCTGGGACACATATATTCGCACAACAACAACAACAACAACAACTTCATTACAAGATGATGACTGAGGAGTTTCATCGCCAGGGGGCGATACTCTACCCCATTGCTGATGGTGATGTGGAGAATGAAATAACGAGCCCCTTCACAATAAGGATCCAAGTCCTATGGTATCCAGATGAAGAGGGCTTTGAGGGCAGAGTGTTGGTGGGCTGGATGTGGCCAGGGACCAAGCAATTTTGTGTAAGAGAGATAGGGGGGCGGGAGTCTAACTCGTTAAGGGATCCGGAGAGTACGGTTCGGGAAGGGTTGGTAGTGTGGGCAATGGAGAAGAATGTGCTCTAGATCTTCTACAGCACCGCAGCGACTGCAGTGGGGAGAGTCAAGTTGCCTCAAGCGGTAACGCCACTGTGCTGTAAAAGCCACATCGAGGCGCATTCGATGAACTAATGCGGCATCTTGACGAGATATATATGGAGGCATGAGGAAACCGAGCGCTGGATCAACTCTGCTCAGCACGCACAAAAAGTACCAGCATATATTCGCACAAAAAGTACCAGTGGAGCGCCTAATCCTATAGTGCGCAAGATAGCTTTCAGGTTAGAAAAGCTTCTCTATAGGGTTTATTCACATGACGTCATCCGCAGGAGACCGCCACTCAGGTCCCCCAAGGTCGCCATTTTCCCATGTATTTGTTCCTATCCCGATGCGTGCAATGCCGGAGGCCGCCCTTAGATACCCCATTGTTACCAGACGTTGGCTTGCGTTTGATTGTAGCGCGCTAAAGATCCAGTTGAAGCACAATCTAAGCCAGGCCAAGTCACCGAAGGAGAAATGGACGACTGCGCCTGCGGCGCCCAGAGGCGGCGCTTCGTACGACAGGTACGCCATGTGATGCACGCAGCCGTGCACTAGATCCTTCCGATCGCTCAACACGTTTAAAAACGCGACCAAAAGGTGAAACACGACACAGAAAGTTGTTATACGCGTTTTATTTGTACATATAAAGACTAGATTCATTCGCAGAAACAACAAAAACATTTTGCCGCTATAAACTTAGCGCGCTGAAGTGATCCGGAACGGCAACAGTGGGGTATCTAGTGGCGGCCTTCTTCGTTGCAGCTTTTCCGAGGTGAGTTTGGGGGACCTGCCGCCACTGTCGTGTGCAGGCAGATGTGCTGCATCGGCCGCCATATTGTAGGTCCCATCCAAGCCATTACCCACATCGCACCCACCGTATATTTGGTGTTTCAAAGTTATTGTGCAGTGTGATTTGTAGCATAACCAAGCAATTTCCATGTTTGCGACGTTAATAGTCACCCAAAAAGCACATGGCAGCGAACTAATGTGGGAACATAATTTCGAGGGAGCTACAGTATGGCGGCGAGGTGACGTCAGTGAATAAACCCTATAGGCTTCCAGACTGCGCGCCTGCTTTACTTTCTTCTTGCGGTTGTATTTAGCGCATCTGAAGCAGAGCGCGTCGGTACAGTTCCCTGTGAAGTCGGCCAAGGACGCACGGATCGGACGCAAGGACAAGGATCCCCCAACGAGCAACATGCTGCCACGCCGGCAGGCAGATCGCTCGGAAATAGCGCACCACACCACCACCACGTGGAGCAGAGCAGCCGGAGCCGACCCGATGCCTGGCTTCCTCCAGCGCCAATAGACATGCCCCGGTGATATGGCGTCACAACACGCCTGAAGGAAGGAGGGAGAGATATTGCCGCCGCTCTCTTGTAACCGAATTTTCTCAGGATATATGCTGCGCGCTTCGCGAAAGAAATTTTTTGCGTGACAGTTCCTGAATGTTCAGATCACGCGATAAAAAAAAATATATATATACGTTCGAGGAGCCTTTCCTACTCCTTTAAAGGGACTATAGCATCCGGGAACGTCTGCGGGAACGTATGTATATGAGACCGATACGGTGATGTTCGTCACCGCTTCACAATCAACTTGGCCAAGTTTCTCTTCCGGAAACAGCTTACATATTAAATAAACGAGTTTTAAAGATGCGCACTCCCTCTGCAGCTAACACCATGATGACTTAGCCAGGTGCACGAATGGGAGGGCACCACAGGCGATTGTCTCCGAGGTCGTCTGCTTTTTCGCTCGCATTGCAATATACTAAGTGAAAATGTCCTCGGTAGATGTACGCCGACTTTCGCTTACGAGTGTGAGTTCTGACGTGACCAGTTGCGTGGAACACAGTGTGACGCTCCTGGCTGTACGAACACGTCCGACGCTAACCAGAAACAACATTCCGCAAGCCGACCACAGAGCAGACGCCGTCCCCTATAGTCCCCCTAGTATACCGGCTCCCCGCCCACCTGTCGGTCGGTCGCTAGTGCTACCAAGGTCCCTCCAGCCGCTCCCTGACTGGTCTCGTCCGCGCCAAAGGGCGCTCCGCTCACTGATTAGCTCTGTGATTGGCCTTGTTCGGGTGACGTTTCCAGAGAGGGAATCCCGGAACACTCTCATGGCGAATTAGGGTGATGCATTTCGAGCACGAGTGAGAGCGCTCCCGGTTTAAGTTCCACACAAGGACCGCCCTAGGGCAGTGGGCAGCTGAATTCACCAGCCACACTTACCATCAGAGGCGCTGCGCACTAGGAGAACTTCTGGCTCGGCCTCTCCGAGCAGGAGCCAAAAAAAGCGGCCTAGAAGGGGCGAGAAGTGCTCCGTGCTGCATGACTCGAACACGCGACGCTTACTAAATTGGCATCATCCGAATTTACAACCCGCTCTGAGGGCAGGAAAAAGTGCCCCAAATGCATCTCCCGAAATCGCCATCTTCGCCGGCTCTTGCAATGTGTTGTACATCAAACTGCACTGCACAGGAAGAACGCCACTAATGAGCCTTTTTCTCACAACGGGCTATGCGCATGCGCATGACCTTGAGGCGCCGGAGGTGGTTATCTCCGTCTTCGTTAGATGGCGCAGTATGGGGACGACAGACAGAGCCATTTCAGAGCCTCAGACGCTTTCAGACATATGTCGGCGCAGTTCCCTTAGAAGTCGGCCCAGGACGCGCATTCCCCCAGGGCGTGAGTCGTGACGTTGCCCACATACGTGAGGCCGACAACGGCAAGCCCTATCACCGCCACCACCAGAGCCATTTAGAAGTAGGGACCAGTGAGGAGACCGCACGAACGGCGCAAGCTCGTCGGTCTCACTCCAGACAGGTTTGGGTCCTTTGTGCTCCCCACGTGGACTTGTTTTGACGCACCCCGAGAGTGGTTTGCTATGGAGAGCCGCTAGGATACGACGCGGATGTGAAAAAGGTCCATTCGCGTCAGGGGGGTATGCTTATTAAGAGAAAAGAAAGGAAAGGTCAGCCAGACGGAGGTCGGCTTGCTATTCCAAAAAAAGGAGAAAGGGGAAGAAAAGGAAAGGAAAAGAAGAAAAGAAGAGGAAGAAAAGAAAATGTGAAGAAAAAGGAGAAAAGGGGAAGAAAAGAAAAGAAGAAAAAGAAGAAAAGGGGAAGAAAAGAAAATGAGAAGACAAAGAAGAAAAGAAAAGGAAGAACACAAAACTAAAACTGAAAAGCACACACACGGTCATACAATCACAAGGCGTTGATAAGGTTAGGAGGTGTGAGAAAGCGGAGCGGAGGAGCGCACTGGTGACTGCCCACTGGGTCGACTGAAGAACGGGACCCAGTAAGGCAGCCAGTGTCACAGTGCCGTAGCCAAGTTGGGATAGACGACGACAGAGGGCGTCAAGGTGCAGAAGGTGTTGCCGGCAGTGTAGGATGCAGCGGGGAATATCACCCACCACGCCACAGCTAGTGCAGAGGGGGACTGCTAGATTGACACATTTTGAACAGTTGCAGCGGTGTGCGGGCGGCGTTTAGGCGGAGACGGTGAAGGAGCGATTCCTTGTGACGAGTGCAGCGACGCGTAATAAAGAAGTCCACTGCGGGGTAGATTGATTGCAGGTGACTGCTGTATGAGGCGGCCTCAGCTCTGAACGCTTGGGCCCGAGCAGCACACCGGCGGCATATAGACATACGGCAAGCAGAAACAGTAAGGGGCAGATGTACAGTAGCATGAGTCACAACTTGTGCAGCACGTAGTGCAGCCGCATCTGCGCGTGAGTTACCGGATAAGCCCACATGGCCGGGAATCCACTGCAGAGAAAGAACATGACCATTTGCACAGAGCCGATTGTATGCACGAATGATCATGCTGGGCAGGTCACATATGATGGTGGGGTGGGAAGATAGCAAAAGAAGGAGGGACGCCCTGTTGTCAGTGAGGACAACCCAGGACTTCTCAGGTGACAGGCCAGCAATGTGTTCTTGGGCTGCGAGGATGGCATACCAGTTCCGCCTCAGCAGAGGACATAGGATAGGGCAACGTGTAGGCTTGTTCGTGGTCCGTATCTGTGACGTAAAATGCCCTGATGTGTCACGCGTCACAGACGCATCTGTGAAGACTTGACGACAGCAAGGGTAGGTAGAGTTGATATGTGCCAAGGAGAACTGATGGACTACTACTGGAGGAGCTTCGTGTTTTCGAGGGAGGTCCGGGATTGCAGGTTGAATGACGGGACATTCAAGGGTCCACATAGCTGGCGCAAAGGAGGGAGTAGGTGCCGTGGGCGGGAGATAATCCCTTAGGCGGGCAATGGCAGTACCGAAGGCGGAAGCAGGGCAGCTTTCTGCAATCTGACCAAGGGGATGGAAAGGGTGGGTCAGACAGCGGGTGTATACGCGCAGGGTGGTTGAGTCCCGTAGAGTAGGAATAGGGTGTTCTCTAGCTTCTGCGAGGACGGAGTAGGTCTCCGTTGTCCGAGGGACCCCTAGGCAGACACAGAGGCTGCAGGCTCGAAGGTTGAGAAGCTCTCGGTCTGGCGTGGGGCTGATTCCATGGAGGATAGGGAGGCTACACCGTAGCGTGCCCAAGAGAAGAGCCGTATGGACTCGGTGGAGGTCACGGCAGGAGGGACCCCAGGACGCACCTGCGACACGCTTAAGGACCAGGGGCGGATCCAGACCCTCGGTTTGGGGGGGGGGGTTCCTTTGTCGAAGCTCGTAGTGGGGGAAGAGAGAGAGGGAAATCCAATGTATAAACTGATATTTTTTGGGGGGGAGGGGCGATCGCTCCCCCCCCCCCCCTGGATACGCCACCATTAAGGACGTTAACCAGGCTTGAAGCTGGCAACGCCACGTTGGCTTCACGTGAGGAGACCACGTCAAGCCTCGGTCGACGGTAAAACCCAAGTAACGGCAGGTTGAGACAAGTGTGATGGGTTATCCAGCAAGGGACTTGTGAAATGATTTCCGTGAAAAGGCCGTGGCTACAGTCTTGGATGTTCGGCGTTACTATCAGTGGCGAATGCGGAGTACAAAGACACTATAGTCTCACTTTCACCACAAATAGCAGCTACTTACAGTCACAACCCAAACATGCTTTACGGTCATGGCCCCTACGTATGTAACACAGTAACGGAGGATGTTTGAAACAATTCATTTATACAACTTCTCAAATTGGCAAATGAGTTGCAGAGTGGCCATGCTTTTCTTGATATGTCATTGGGTCTCAGTAAAGTAATAGTCCTTCCTTGGATGACAGCTTTCTAATATGAAGACAGCTGTGTCTGTATTATGGCCAATGTGTTCCAAATGCAAGACCAAGGGGGATTTCCATGAACTAGGATGATTCTGATTGAGGTGTCCTCACGTCAGCGGGAAGTCGCGCCACCTTTCGAAACTGTTTGACGTACGAAACAGGACACTGCATCTCCGTCCAGCTGATAGGGGTCATAGGATAGCCTGCACGAAACGGATGAGCAGTGAGCGCAAGAGCTATGGCAGTGTGCTGGAAATGTGCCGTTATCCGGTTCTTTATCCGATCAAGTTAGCTACAGGTCACAGCACTTTGTACTGCATCGAAGCGTCAGTCGTCTCCTGAAGAAATGTACCTATGTAAAGATGCACCACAATGTTTGCCATTGTTCGACAGTCTACTTAACCAATTTTAGCTCCAGAAAAAAGTGCGCGGATATTAAATAAGCCAATTTTACGGGTTAGCAGGGCAGCGCACGGTCGACTGGCTTAGCAGATGACCGTTCGCGAATTCGTACCCTCTGCGCCTTCCAGACAACCTTTGTCAAAGGCTTGCCACCATTCATCGGTTACAGTATGACGTTCTATTTTTGTTATTTTTCCGAATTTTTTATCCCGTTATTATCTTTACCCCCCCCAAAAAAAAACATATTCCCCTGAATATACTGAAGTGGTACAGCTCCGGTCAACCTTAATAATAACACTGAAAAAAATTCTGTTTCATTTTCCAGCGCGATAACAGCCACCCTTGGAGCACTGGAGGAATGTTAAGTGAACAAAATCCTTGTGTTAAACTGACAGAATAATTTTGTTCAATTAAGATTTCCTTATGGCCCCAAGGGTTGCTGTAATCGCGCTCGGGAACGAGACCACATTTTTTTCCAGTGTTATTATTAAGGTTGATCGGAGCTGTACCAATCTACAAAGCATCAGGCACGGAAATAGAACTCGTATGTGTCAAGGTCCTGTTCCGCAAGGAATTTACAAGGCTTACCTGCAACGCTAAGTGCCACGACAACGCCCAGCTCGTTCTCTGCGGTTGTCAAAAAGTAAGACATAGCATCTCCGATAGATATCTGACACATCTTCGTCAAGGAACAATAACACAGTACAATGCACAACGCATAATATACGACAATTTTGTTTTTTATATTACGAGACAACTGCGATCGATCCGTGGCTTAGTTCCGTCCATTTGAGGGGTTCTAAAATCTCGGCACCCATATTTCTTGCAGAGAACATGTCCAAAGCCAGCTGTACCGTGCCACTAGACGATTTTGACCACCTCTTTTCAGGGATCAGTCACGAGGAAATGTTAAAAGAGCCTCGAAAATTTCATTAATTGATATAACAGAAATTATCCAAAAATTACACGAAGACATCGTGCTCGACAAAATTCGATTTGATTGAAACCAAGAGGGACAAGGATACCACCCGAGCAAGCACAATGTCTCCGACACGGAAACTCTTTGAAATGTCTACCTAGAGAAGGGAAAAAAGAAAAGTGCATAAAACAGGAGGGAAAAGCGCACGAATATTCCAAACACTAAAAGCGCACAAAGAGGTGCTGCAGGACATACCCTATCCTTTTCAAAGGCTCTGATATCTTCTTTCCTGAATGTACGACAGAACAGATCACATCAACTTGCTGGAATATAAACACAAAATTCTTCCAAACCTTAAAAGGGTTACGACACTTGGTCCAGAGTTATGCCAGATAAATGGAAGAGAAGCGATTACAACAAAGGAAGTAACAGAAAATTGGTGCTAAAGGAGTACAGAGGGCCATAAAAAAAAATTACAGATTAAGACGTCTGATGAAATTGTGCGTGTCATTTTACCGCATAGCGTGAAAGGTTTTGATGTGTGCAACTTGTTTCCCCGAAAAAAACTCACATATACACAAAAAACATGGCTCCGCGCGTTCACCCTTAACTCTCCACTCCGGGTATCATGAGAATGAGAAGGTATGATGCCACGTCACCGATGACGTTATAAGGAGAACTCATTCTGGTTCACCGGTCAGTGGGGGGGTCAGCGCCTTGTCCCTTTGCCTTTGGAGAAAGGCATTTTCAGAACCCCGAACAGCCGAGTAGCAGACGACAGAGCAGACAACATTTCTCTAGGCCAATCAGCGAGCGTTCTCCTTATAGCGTCAGCGCGAGGTTTCAGGCAGATCACAGGCTAGTACTGCTCTTCACCACCGTTGCGCACGGTCGCTTTTTGCGGCGTATTTTAAATTCAATTTTTGCGATAATTATGACTCTGTGGTGCGAATTACTTCGCACGGTGCATCTTACTGGCCTACTTAACAGTTTTATAGGAAGAAAACTGGGTGTTAAAAATGACTTCTGTGCTACTTTAAGTAGTGCACCTTGCAGACCAGAGGGAGGGAGGATTCTGACGTCATGGAAAAACTCAGATTTTTTTAAGCACTGAGAAACGTGGAATTCGATACTGCTCACGGAAGGAGGTGGGCTTGTCATTTGTAGATAGCGAGCGAAAAACTCTTTCTGTGTCGCTGAAAACCGCGAGGTTTCCATTGTGAACCTCGCTCGCTCCAGAGGAACTGGAACACACGATCGTAATGCAGTAACGTAATTTCGATCGTAGCTTCGTAATGGAATTGAAGCCTTGAATTACGATAACAAATGCGAAATTAAAATGGCGTGTAACGTAATTTGAAGTGAGCTTGTTTTTGCATTTTAGTGCCCCTTTAATATTACGAGCCTCTAATAACGGTTCTGTATTACGGTTTATGTATAGATTTACGAGCTGGCTGGTTTATTTTGCAGAATGCGGGACAGATCGTAAGTTACGTTAAACGTCTATCGTTGACTTGGAAAAAAAAAAGAAGAATTTGCTAAATTTTAGTGCCACATTTGTTTTTCTTTTCTTTTTTTACTGTGGAAAACTAGTAGCCCTGGTCATGACTCTGGAATACCAACTCACATCCATTGGCACTGCAAATACCAGTGATGGCCAGTAGTTAACTACATGTAGTTAAACTACTAGTTAAACTACCAGATTGTAGTTAAAAAGTAGTTCGCGAGGCTTGCTTTCTGATGTCGCCCTGGCTCAGGCAGGTGGAAGTGTTTGGGCTGAACGCGTTCATCTGCCGAGATTTTAATACCATCAAATTGCCTCACAATCTCTTCTCGTGCTCGCAGTAATCTTTTATTTCTCAATTCTCGTCAGCATGACTCGAGGCGTAACTCGAGCGACATCAGAAAGCAAGAGAGGTCACATGCTTCAGAACCAATTGGAATGGCTCTCTGACATGACAGCTTGACACGGGGTCTAACCAAAAGCCTCGCAAATTATCCACTGTATTGTGGTGTGTTCCTGGGTTATTCCTCGGACGCCAAATGTTTGTAGGGATCGTTATATCTGTGCTATTTCGTGGTGGTGCCTTTGTCGCCTGGTTAAGCCCTTACCAGATCCTCAGCAGCATATACTGTTCTCATGCCTGGCGATAACATCAATGAGACCGAAACCGGAATCACTTTCAACACTACTTGGCTTCGACGGTAGCAATCCGCACCGCGCCACAGAGCAGACAAAGCGACACCTACATGCCCGAGAAAAAGGGCGCAGGAAGGCGACCATCGAGATGGAAGCCTGAGCCAGTCCCACATCCAGAGCCTCAGACCAATCCGACAGCCAGCTAGCCAAGCGGGATACGTTATCGAGGCACCCCATACGTGAAACATCTCCAGCGCCATCTACAGACCGCCTCCGGGATTAGGGGGAAAATGGATTAGGCGCAACTGAACCTGAACCGAAACGTGCGCTGATAATAAACTTTCTTTTTGTTCTTTGGTCCACTCTACGCGGTCCTGATTTCGTCCTCACACGTGTTCCGGCAATGTCAACCAACACCTATCAAATGAACCGAGGTCCGAGGTCGCCATGCAGTAACATTGAGGTCGGCAAAGGGGCCACAGATGCGAATGAGGTTACCTGATGATGCCTCTAAAAGGTTCCAAAAGTTGCGATTCTTCAATGGCAATGATGGTGCACTTGCAAAACCGTGGATTGATGCTCGTTATTTTCACGGTGACGACGTTGCCTGGAGTTGGAATGATGTTTAGGTTGGCGCAACGCTTCACTTGTACCAGTGTTTTCTGTAAGAGTAACGAATAGAAACTGGACTTATCGAACTGATAGAACAAAGGGGGAAAAAAAAAAAGAAAGACATACAAAAAAGAAGACAAACACTAAAAGGAGGACAAACACAACGTTGTGTTTGTCCCCTTTTTTAGTGTTTGTCTTCCCTCGTCACGGGGTTTCTTCATTATCGAACAGTACGTCGCAAACTGATCGAAAGTATTGCTGTACCTTATCCTGTTGTCGCTTGATGCTTACTCGGCCCGAGAGACTGGAATACACATATCCATGCTGCACATAAGTACCTTCGCCGCCAACGAAACACTCCTTGCTGGCGCACAGCCTTTGACCTGTACGAAAAACAGTGGGTTGTATGGCGGTAACTGACTTCGTTTCCGCGGACTGTGTGTTATCTGGCCACAGGGCTACTTCGCGCGGAGTCAAGATTCTTTATTAAGGGCGTTTTAATTGTAAAGAGAGAGACAGCACGTACCAGGTATGCAAAACATGCTCACAGAATTCGCCGGCACCGAGCGTAAATAACGCAACCAACGCAACCCCACGATGTGATCACGACCAACTCACCGATGGTAAAGTTCGAGTTGGTCGAGTCACATGGGAAGGTCTCTTTGCCGGCTATCAGCCTACCCACGTGACTCTTTTAACGCTCATTCCCACTCTCTCCCACTTTGCACCCTTTTCCCAATGAAAAGATGGCTAAGAAGTAAAAAGCAAGCAGAGCAAGCGAGCTGGTGAAGTTGATGCATAATGTAAAACCTCCGAGACTAGGGATCACGAAAAGACAGACACAACACGAATCTGGGCCTGGTGTCAGCACCTCTTTACCTTGAGTTGTTTGAATTCGTCAAAAATTGAGACCTTGGGCGCGTCCATATTCATTTTACGCGGGAATAATTGAAATGGAAACAAGCGGGAAATGAGCACAGCAGGGTATGAGCACTTCCGCAGATATTTATAGAAAACGGCTTTTTGTAGAAAAATGCATGCAACACGGGATAAGCGACCTAATGTATACGTAAATTTTCTGCATATTGCACAATTAACACAACGAAACACTGAGTGCATTTTTCACTGTGGTTTTCAGCTAGTGCTAAATCCCTCGAATCCAGGGGCGGAAACAGACACTCGTTTTTATTCATTTATTATTATCTTTTTTTTTTTTGGTGTGTGTGTGTGTGTGTGTGGGGGGGGGGATCCACCACCCCGGATCCGCCGCTGTTCGGATCAGCACGAACGAATCATTAAAAAGTAAACTAACAGCAATAATGAAAAAATGGCTAGGAAGCAAGCGAGCTGGTGAAGATGATGCATAATGTAAAAAACCCCGAGACTAGGGAACACGAAGGGACAGACACAGACAGTGTCTGTCACTTCGTGTTCCCTAGTCTCGGGGTTTTTTACATTATGTAACAGCAATAGTTCGTACGGTCTCGGGCATCAATGAAGGAATAATCCTTTTATGTCAGCAAATTTGCAACACTAGTGCATATATACACTTTTGTTTGCAAATTTGTTGTTACATATGCATGTTAGCCCTCTTATATAGCCTTCATTTATGCTTCATATTATATCGCGACATGAGTGTAACACTGTACTGGTAGAAACACTTTGAACAATTTTGTCTGGAAGCTGTTTTTTCTCTTTGTTTTTTCATTCCCCGTGTTAGCGCCGCAAACCAACTGTGGTGAGCGGCGGAAAGATGTGGACAGATGGAAAGAGGACAACAGGAAGAAGTGGGAGACAGGGGGGTGGGTGGGGGTCCTGGGTCGACTTCAGGGGGAATTGTGCTAGAACAGGCTGGATTGGGCAATCTCAGAAGTATCAGAGGGGAGTTTGCAAAACACCGGGGGGGGGGGGGGGGGGAATCTCTGCATGGATAGTTCGTAAGGGCTAAAATTTCTTCGGCTAACAAATCAGGCCAGCAGTGTTGTTATTGTGTGCTTTTATTTAAAAACATGACACATTTATATGCAAATTCTTGGCAATAAGTGGTCGAATAATTTCAAATATTCCATCTTACATATGCACGCAGAATCAGGAGAATTATTTGTGTTACTATATACATACCCAAGCATAAATGCTTCTTCAACGTTAAGTATTTTTATTTCCAAATGTTTCAGTGAAGTTTGTATTGATGTATGGAAATGGCCAGACCTGTGGCAGTCTTGGATAGATCCCCACAGGCTGTAGTGTTCTAGCGCTCAGGTGTGCGGATGAAACAATGGACCTCGCTGCAGGTAATTATTGATGCAATAATTCTCATTTCCACTGTAACCTTCGACAATTTGTATGGACCACAATTAGCTGCAACTACAAGCAGGTAGTGAGTTTCTTTATATCGTACTACTGTACGGAATTAATTCACTGTAAATACTGCAATTGTATAGAATTTACCTAATTTGTACAAGAGCCTGGTCTTTCATATATAACGCAAATCTTTCAAAATAAAACAAAATTCAACAGTTCTGCTAAGAAAGCTTAAATTTTTTTCACAGTTGTCGGCACAAACACGAACTATAATAGCACACTACGTAACTAGTTTTTGTTACGAACCAGCCAGCCTCACCTTCTTGTCAAACTCCCGTATGATCTAAAAACAAGATTTTATTGACACATCTGGACAAATAAGTACCTTTTCGAAAATGCTACAGAGTCTGTGACATGAAAACAGCCGTGAACGGGAGAAATGGGGGGTAGTAAGCACAAGACTAAAAAACAGCCATCTCCTATGAAAAAACAGTCTCGCAGCAAAGACGTCCGCACCGACCGGACGAACAAAAGGGGGCGGTGTAGCCCCCCTCCCCCCCCCCTAAAACCAACGCCAATGTAGAACATTGGGTCACAAAAAGAAAAAAAAAAAAAAACAGGAAAAGAAGAAGCACTTTCTGTCCTTTAGTTCCCTAGACTCCCCACATTGAAGCGTTTGAGATCGGGCAGCGGTTCCAACGGCCGAACCGGCCACGTCCGCGGCTTCTTTAGGGCCAGAGCGTCGTTCTGCAGCTTGTCCAGACGAAGAATCGACGGGTAGATATTTTGCTCGATCCACTCGGCGACCGTGTACTCGTCGAACACTTCGCGGAGAACGTCCCTGGCTTGGTGAACGAGCGACGTCAGGGCGAACATCGTCGACGAGAACTCTTCCAGGCCCTGGTCGACTCGGCTCGGAAGGCTCATGTTGCGGCGGATATTGTAGTCCGTGAGCCATGCCTTGCTCACCGTGACGTCCATGAGGTAGTCTCTGGCCTTTTTGATCGCTTCGCTGTGAGTCTGTGTCATCCGGAACACGGCCGAGCCCGGGAAAAAGCAGCCGTAACCTTTCTGCCAGAGGAACGGATCACCCTCGAGATCCATCTGAGTCCGAGAATGGGTGCACTTGAGCATGCTGTGGAAACGAGTAGGGAGAGCATTGGTGTATGCTCCGTTTGTGAGTACCAGTAAGTCAAGTATGAGCGACGGCAGTCCCGACGGAAAGAGCTCGCAGAGCGACGCGAAGTGGTCGTAACGCTGCCACCCCGTCACCACGATGCCGCGGAAGTTTTTGAACTTCCCGTGCTGTTCGGACATGACCTCGAGCCAGCCTTCGTTATTTTCGAGGTGCATCTTTGCATTGGGAACCGTCAGCGTTTCCCCAAAGGCCCCTTTGAAAGCAGACGCCGCCCAGACAGAGTCAAATATCTCGCCGTACGTGGCCCAGTTGCTGTAGCTCACGAATCGGTAAACGTCTTTGACGTACGTCCACACCATGGGCTCCACGAGCGTGCCCACAGAGTACTGCCGCAGTTTGTCCGTGCTAATCTGCCGAAGCATGTCGTCCCAGATGATGGGGATGCGGTTGTGCTTCTCCCGCACGTAACGCGCGACGCGCGTCACGTGGCTGAGGAACAGCTCTTCCCTGTCGCGCTGCTGACAGCGGGAACAGTAGCCGAGATGGAACACTTCGTCGCAACCAATGTGCAACCAACGAACGTGCGGATGCAGGGACAGCACCTGGTCAACCATGGCAGTCACCAGCGTGAAACTATCGTTCCGCGACGGACACAGCGCTGTCGGATGCTCGTCCGTCTCACGATTGTGACGGAACTCGGGCAACTTTAATACAAACTCCATGTGGCCAAAAGTCTGCACGAGCGGAATGACCTCCAACTCGTTCTGGCGGGCCGCCTCGAGGATCTCCGCCAGCTCTTCTTTGGTATACGCGTTCTTTGCACGTACGGGAGCTAAGGTTCCCTCGTAGGGGAACATGTCTTCGTATTCGAGTAAGAGTCCGTTGGCTCCGGCTTCGTGGAGAAGCGGAAAGACTTGCTTCATGTAAGACACCTTCGGTGGTGCCCCCTTCAGGTCCAGGTGGACGTAGCGTTGTTCCGGAATGTAGACCCGCTTACGAGAGGCGGCGTCGTAGACGCTTCCCGCGACGGGTCTTCGTTCCTCGGAGACCCGCTCGGGCTGCCCCACCATGCCAATGGGGGCGACAGCGGGTCCCGGTTCGTCCCGCATGTGATGGGCTGAAGTGACTCTGACAGGGCTGTACTGCAGGAACACGAAGATGGCCAGCACCGTCAACACGGCCAGGACGAGTAATGGCTTCCTGCGCCACATTGCCAAAATGACCTGATGCACACACAGCCTTCCCGTGGCAAACATTGCATCCCTCACACAGAGGACCTGTAAGACATAACGGTAAGAAAGATGTGAAGTCGACAGCTCTACGAGATCCATCCGTAAAAAAACACCGTCGCTGCTCACAATAAATAAATAGTCACTCTAAAGCTGTGGTTACAGTTTCTGTGCACAGCATTCAACAAAACTTGCCACTGTGTCAGTTTGCAAAGCACTTTGTTCATTTTTAAGGGGCAGTACAAGACCCTAACAAAACTGTTCGATAAAACACGCGCGTAGCACGTCTTTGGAGCACACAGCAGTGTGTCATCCTCCCCCACGTGCGATTCTCTTTCTTGTACAGTGCTGGGCAAAAGTTTACAGAACATGCTCCGGCGCATTCCTCCCTCCGAGTGACACGCTAGGAGCGAATGACACCGTACGGACTTGCCGAACAGTTGACTGGGTTACCTAGGTCCATGTCTGTAAGTCCGTATGCTCCCATTCGCTGCTGGGGTGTCCGTTTGAGGAAGGAATGCGCCGGAGCGTGATCTGTAAACTTCTATCCAACACTGTACACCACAGTACAAATTAGGATGTGGGGATAACTACGTAGCTTATAGCTACAGTACATACAGGGTGTTTCACCTGAGGTGATAAAAAATTCCAAATGGCTATGTACTCGCTGGAGGATTGGAGGAATATTTACGATTTTTTTAAAGACTGTTTTCGTTGCGATACTGTGCATAGTTTCGGTTGGGTCTGTGGTTATCCGTGGAGGACTCGATATTTCTGTAAAAAAAAAGTGAGGTTCGCTCGGCAATTTTCGAAGTTTTTTTGAAAAAAAAAAAAAAAACTCCCACAATTAAAAATTGCCCAAAGCCTTCCTCGGTGGTGGCAAAAGTTTCCGGAAGCTAATTGCCGAAAGTCCGGCAATCCTCCGGTGAGTATGTAGCCAGTTAGAATTTTTTGTCCCCTTAGGTGAAGCACCCCGTAGATACTTCCTCGGTTAACCACTTATGCTATGCTGCTGCCCGTAGGAAACAGCATTTTCTATGGTGCTCCAAAGGCACCTTCGCTTTCCTGGGGCCATGGTGGTGTCGAGCAACGCCATCTGGTGCTTCCCGCACTTTCTCTGGTTGCTAGGTGCACTTCCTCACCCAGAGGTGACTGCAGTATGACACCCTGCATTTCGTTCTACACAGCGTTTCAGTACATTCTATAACAGGGTAACAAACGTGACAAAATATCTAGGAAAGGATTGCAAGTCTAGAGCATGCTGTGCGTGCATAAAGATATATATCTTTTTCGTTTCAAATGCTGTTTCTACCAGAGCCCGAAAGTGCCTTCGGTAAGCAATACAATGTACCTTTGTATTAACAAGTTTCGCGAAATGCAACTTCAGATTATAAGGAAATCGTGACAGAGCGGCGCACTAAACATTTTCTCCTGCACCTGCTGTCAATTAAAGGGCGGTTCATAATAAAGATTGGGATAACCACGGAAGGAACTTACAACGTTCTCCGCTGAATAGTACGAGGAGCTTGTTCTGTTAACCATTCCTCCACTAGACACTCCAAATTAAAGCTTATACATTCGCGGCCTGTAAATCCACGCCTACGACAGCTAATGAAAGCAATTACTGTCACAAGCCAAGCTGCATCAATCATACAAATTATATTTTATATAACCTATTCTTCATATAACTAACAGGTGTTGCAGTGTACGAAAAGGCCATGGGGGCTTGAATATGTTGTCGCACGTGGTAGGCAATACACATGACTTCTCGAATTTCGATCTAAGTAGACAGGTGTTCCTAAGCAGATCTTTATGGTGCCACAGCTGGGACGATACTGGGAGGATTGTGTAGTGCAGGGATGTTCGTCTGACACTTACGAGCGTTACTAACAGACATCCACAATATGCAAGGCAACAATACTTTCCATCAATCGGAAAAAGAAAAAAAATATCTCGAGGAAGAGAAGCACTTCAAAAGGTGGGAGGTTGGGCTTGCTGGTAGAAGGTCATCATTGACTGGGAAGCGCAATAGGAAAACACAGACTGAGAGAAAACAGGCGCTATCTTGCAACTGACTTTATTTACCTAGAAACGGGTATTTTAACACTTGCCAATCCCTTATTCAGCATGGCAGATTACACTGATTAAGGGATCAGCAAGGGGTAAAATATCTGTCTCTACGGAGAAAAAGTTAGTTGCAAGTTAGTGTTTGTTCTCACCTCTTCGCCCGCGTTTTCCTATTGCGCGACCCAGACAACGACGAATAGTAGTAGTCTGTTTCCCATTTTACGTTAGTGTCAGAAAAATTGCCCAGAATATCTCATTCCAGAAATGAAAAAAAAAAAAAAATCAATTTATTGCACAACGTATCGCATAAATGAGGCGAAAATCTGAACGAAACATTTTGTTTCATAGTTTTTCCAACAAGTCAGTCTTTTTGAGTCATATCAAACAAAAGCTATTCCTCCTTTTATGTACATGGCGAACAATCGCACTCTATTACTAAACTTAACCACTGAACAATGAGCGTTAGCGTAACTCCAGCATTTTCTTTCTTTGAATTCCTCCTGAACAGAAAATCTGAGAAACCCATCCTTATTCCAGCAAGTAAAAATTACCGGGAATTCTGCATCTCCACATAACAATTTTACACGTTTGCTCGTGGAGACTTGCATGAATGATTACACTGACTCAAACTCGTTATATTTCATATTGATGCGCAAAACAAGTAAAATCTATATAATTTACTTTTCCTACGATTTGTTCCCTACTAAGTGTAAGTTGTACAAGAGCAAAAATTTCGTTTTCTTTTTTTTTTTTTCAAAAACGAAAAACAGTTTTTTTTTATAGGTGTTGAAAATTTCCAGAAATTTTGCATCTCTAGCAGCTAAAGCGTGTAACCGCAGTCAATTTTAATAACCGCAATACCTTACAAGACTTGAGCTGTGCGACTCAATTTCGCCCTAGCATACTGAGATATTTACAGCAAAATTTACAAAATTTTACAGCAAATATAGAAGCAAAAGTAATGTGCGTGTGTCTGAAAAGAGAACTATAGGAGCGAGAGTGAACGCCTGTCCCGTCCACGACCTACCAGATTATAACGACCATGTCATAGGCACCCGTTCCCAGCGCCGCATTTTTGGAAGGTAGAGGTGGCGCTACCCATCGACCCAATTATTGCTTCCTCAACTTCTATGATACTTTGTACTCCAGCTTACCTTAGTATTTCTGTACAACCGGTGAATATTCCACGGAAGATGTTTCATTCCGAGGTTGATCATCATCATCATCATTCTAGCGTTTTCGTAGGAGCTATCGCTGTCGTCTGCTACGGCAGTCGTACGTACGCTTCTGCGCGTTCAGAATTCAAATTTCCATCGTCCAATCGTGATGCAGGTCTCGCGTGCCGATGAGTAGCGCCCCCTAGCGGATCGTGCGGACGGGCTCCTCATAGGGGCTGCAGATTATGACATGGTCGTTGTAATCTAGTGGGTCGTGGTCCCGCCTGTCAAAAGATGCCCGTCGGAAAGTCGTCGGAAAGCGGACGCCAGCGCGGTCGAATTGGTAAAGGCGCCCGACCGCTTAATCGAGAAACGCGCGGTTCAAATCCTGCCGCTGTCTGGCTTTTTTTCGAAGACTGCCGTATTTCAATGGTTCTGTATTGTTTTGGGCGTCATTCTTCAAATTCAAAACGTCGACAAACGGTCGTTGCTCTGCAACGTAATTCAGCTGTCATCATGTGAGAACCGGCAGCTCGACAATTCTGACAGGAAGCATTCACTTAATGTGCACAAACACACATGCGTGTTATTACACTGTGTGCCACAGTCTCTATAGTTCTATAGGTGGGGTGCGTCGGTTCACCGGAAGGAGGGAGAAAGCACGGGTAAAGCCGTGGCATGCCTATACACATTTTCCGTCCCTGTCCCGTCCGCATTAAAACCGGTCTTAACACAGCTAAGAGAACATACTGGTAGTACAAGAAACAGCGAAACAAATAAAATGTTCTACTAACATGGTTTTTGTCGGCCTTGTGCATTTTTGTTTTGTACTTTTCTTGCATGCAAAAGAATTGAACAAGCGATTAGGACTACAGAATATGGGAAACAAGTCAGAGGCACTATTTCCTTCTGCAAGTTGAACTCATGCAGAAAGCACTGCTACGCTGCCTAACTACGTAACGCTACAGACATGTTACCGTGTGAAAGTCTAGCTACACAGAGGCCAAAAATTTAACTCACGACACATTAGATTACAAACCAGTAAAACGGGTATTGCCGGCGGACAAAGATACGTGTGGTGATAGTCCCCATGAAGCCGCTGTCAGATGAGTCGTTCAAATGGGATTCCCTGTGCACGAGAACAACATGCAAGTGTTCCAAACGCAGCAATGATGCGACTACATCGAAACTAGTAGCAAACACAACGTTACCCGAACGTTTCAATAGAAAGTGACTGCACACTGCAACCACTCACACTGATTATTTATCACCTTCTAACGTCGGAGCGTAAAGAAGAAGAACAAGCTACATGGTCGCAGCCTAAGACGTTCGGCAGGACATTACCCTTCCATTTCACGGTGGCTGCACACTGTGGTCCTAGAGCAGAACGCCAAAGGCAATCGATTCGAGTAAGAAAAGTTCACACGGTTTGTGTTTCACGTTCTAGCAAACATTCAGCACGCAGGCTCATAAACAAATTTTTGTCATCCTTTTTCTCGTCCACTGACATAACAGACGTAAGGGAAGTGATACATTACCTCGTCTTGGTTCCCATTAATGCGCTAGATTTTGCGGCCACCTGGCAGTGTTCAGTGTTCCAAGTAGGCTGAACCGGAAATTAATGGATGCGAAAACGGTGCGACTATAAAGGGAATCCCCAATCGCTACCGTATTATTTTTGTTAAAACTCTACGACGTCGACCATTTGGACAGAGCAACACGTCTACCCATCTAGAGCCGACTTTTCGTGAGCGACTTCTGTCATTGGCGCCACCTAACGTACAGGAAAGAGTCTGTCGTAATTTTGGTGACCGGTGCACAGGGGCACAAGTCAGTGCAGGCAGTGCAGGTGTAGTTGGAAGTTCTACGTGTAACGTATAACTTCCTGCTGTGCGTCGTTGTTATAAGTAAATGGGAGTCTTTTTATGAGAGCATTCGTGCAAACCGCAATTGGAGCTGAGGAGCGCTTGGTTCGGAACGGAATAGCAGAACAAAAGGCATGGGTCCATCTCCGTTCGTTCCCTCTCTCCGCCAGGGCACAGTCACATGGTCACATTTTGTACCCACACACTGGTACAATTCCCATGTTTGTCTATGGTTTGGGGGGTTTGGGTACCGTGGGAGCGGGTCAGCGGGAGGACACAGGACATGGGCGACACAATAGTTTGATGGTAAGTGGAGACACCTGGAGGATCATAAACTGAGTATCAGAACCCCTCGCTAAAAAAAAGAAAAGAAAAATGATGCATGATGTGAAACCCCCGAGACTAGGGAACACGAAGGGACAGACACAGTTGAGTTGTGTCTGTCCCTTCGTGTTCCCTAGTCTCGGGCTTTTTACATCATGCATCATCTTCACCAGCTCAATTGCTTCCTAGCCATCTTTTCAAATAAAGAAACAATGTGGAAGATGTTTCATTTTCTTCCGCATTTGACTATTTTTCGTTGCGTGAAAAACATCCATGGTTGCATTCAATGGGGAAACCACTCCTTTGATCTTCTATTAATCGTTGGATTCGGTGCTGCTTCCAAAAACCAGTCTGATCGGGCTATGCCGTACCAAATGTGCCATGGTAACACAACGCCAACAAAACATGCATTTCCCAGGAATCTTTGCTACCTTCATAAAGCAATCACAACAAATATATGTGCGATATTTCACGGCACATTCCAAGGCACAGTTTATGGAACATACATTGCCTTTTCGTATGACTAAAGCTCTCTCTGTCAGCAACGGCCAAGTTTCTGGCAACACGTTAATATCTCCTGGGACAAAAAGTTGGAGAATGACGAAAGAAATGGAAGCTGTTTCGGAACACGCTACACAACAAGGTGTAGATTTTGCGACCAATCTATTGCATGCAGTTATACGTTACACTTGAGCGATGAAGGCAAAAAATGTTCACAGTCCAGTCCGGTAGTGAAAACACAATAAGTCCAGGGAATGAAGCTGTCTGTTGAATTGAACTTTAATAATCATAAGCTTATGATTCCATGAAAGTTATGATTCAATTTATGAAAGCTCAATTCCACAGAGTGCCTCATTCCCTGGACTTATCATGCATTTATATGTAGCTAAAATCGCTGGTGCACAATCAGTTGTCAGAGGGTGATCCTCATCCAAGAAAGGCCCGAAGCAAAGTCTAGGCAATTAGAACCCACACACAGAAACTAAATGCGATATCCAAAAATACACAGTGTGCTACTCCCTCTAAAATAAGTTCTATAATGGTGGAATTTGAAGAAAGGGTTGCCCTCCCCCAGCTGCGAATTTCAATAAAAAGAAATTACGTATCACAAATTGGGTGCCACAGACCTCCATGTGTGTTTGTGCTTGTCTCAGTGTCTCTGGGTTTTCTTCCTGTCGTCATCATGTACCTTCTATCACCCCCATATCTCGGCAGCGGAAGCCTGTTGGTACGAGATCAGTTTCGAAGCACTACTGCGTTGTGTACCTCTCCCTGTCGTGTTCCAGTAGCACTTTAAAAGTATCTACTGGCTTTTCAGACATTTTTTGGACTTTCTGGGGACCATTCCGAGATCTTTTGAGGGTAAGAAAATCCCCGGATATAACGTGCTTATTATACATATTTTAGTAGGCCCATTAATCTCATTTAAGTTCTACACAAATGAAAATGTTCTAACCTAGTAGCTTGACGATCAAAAATTTCTTTCAAACCAGAACACGCATGGGCAGGAGAGAAACTGGAACAAGAACTTGTTCAATATAGAGTGCAAAAGCTGACATTTGTGCCAATACGTGTTATACATAAAAAGAAGTCTGCCTCCATTTCTTTTTCCTCTTGTTCTGTCACTCGCGAATAAAATGGTCAAAAAGCGTGACTACAAGGTGAAGAGGCTGCACACAAATTGCAGTGCGCAAAATCAATAAATCATGTATCACGTTCATGCTGAAAGCATTAAAACCGCTATCCTTCCACCAGAAAACACTCACGACGTCAGACAACACAGCACTGTACTAATCACGTTAATTAAAGTAGACTGATTAATAAGATTTAATAAGAATTTGTAATCTCTGTAATCCATAGCATCATGGGTCATAAAAGAGCATGCAAAATGCAGGCACTTGGTTCAAGTGGTATTCCATGGTACAACAAATGTGGTAGGGCCACAGGTGCATGCAACACCCCTTTTGCATGTGCTATACCAGTACCATCAACGTAAGCAATAAAAGACATTGCAGAGTTAAAACATATACGCACTCGCGTAAACACATGAACTCCTTTTGCACTAAGTAATGCACGTAAGGGACATTACATTCCACCCAACAATATACAATTAGGGTTTGATCTTTTTCGGGTTAAACCTGATTCCCCCAATTATTCTCTCCCGAATCACTACGGGACCCGTTCGGGATAAACTCAATTTCCCCCTGAATTCTAATCTATCAGGTTTTACCACTTATGATTAGGGCCTGACTTTTTCGGGTTTTATTTTTGGCCAAATTCGGGGGGTAAATATCGGGTGATATTTTTCATTCGAAAATTCGGGTGTATTCGGGTTAAATCCCGTTACGGCATATTCTGTCGTCAGGAATTCGGGTGTATTCGGGTGATTTTTTTTGTTTAATAAAAATTTGTCTTAACATGGAACTAATGTTTAGCAATGTTATCAAACTTTATTTTAATGCACACTTATGAGTGTGCCACGCGACCCGGATGTTTTCGGGTAGATTCGGGTTAAACCCGAATTTTACAGATTTTGTTCGGGGGGTAAATATCGGGCAGATACGGGTTTAACCCTAAAAAGTCAGGCCCTACTTATGATGTGCACCATTTACTAGCAATTTACAGGAAAGTGTGATGCAGATATTATTTGAGTGCAACAGTAAGCGTGCGAAACACATTTGACACGCTGCTAGTCCCTGTAAATCCCAAGGTGCGTACATTCGACTAATATATGCACTTTAACCACCGGCGGCTTGCTGGACAAAATGCACCCCAATAACACCCCAATGTATGAGTAGCACCCGATATTACCCTCCCGAATCCAGTAAAGGCATTTAATGCGAAGAAGTCACACCATATATATATATGATATATATTTAGGGTTCTCTGTTTTCGGGTTTTATGATTTTTTAAATTCAAGAGGGAAAAATCGGGTGCTATTTACGCACGAGAATTCGGGGAGAAATCAAGCGCTACGATTTCCGTTTGATATGTCACCGTGGAATTTTCGGGTGAAACGAAATGGCACATGAAACAAGCCACTGCTGTGACAGTGGGACGAGAAACAATAATCTCTATATTTCCGCTCGGAACTGGGGCAACGAATGACCAAGGATATTCAAACACTCCACAAAAGCTCATCTTTGACTCCTGCAGGAGGGAATCGTAAAAGGACAAATAGGGTGTCACAGATATTATTATTAGAGCCTGAAGTTTTAGGGTTTTACCCGATTCTTCCCCGAATTTGCACCCCGAATTGAAGGTTGCCTCTTTAGGGTGAAACCCGATTTTTACCCGGCAAATTGCCCTCAGTGGGATGTCTGTAGGAATGCACTAACTTACTTGTTTGTCAGAAAAATGCAGTTACATCACCATTTGTACTAAACCGCTACAATTAGTTTGAATAACTGAGCCCGATTTCTCCCCAAATTTAGCGTACTGGAAGTTTTTTCACCCGAATTTGCATGAATTTAGTGCACATGTTTATTTACCCGATTTTTACCCCCCGAATGTAGGAAAAAATATTTCCCGAAAACTTCAGGCTCTAATTATTATTCACTTTTCAGATGGTTTACTGAGAACGACAAGTTGAAGGACTTCAAGGATTTCGCGTAGATATTGGGTTTTACCCGAATTCTTGAAAATTTGTTTGGGGGGGGGAGAACCATTGTGAAAAATCTGCGCACATGTTGGGGCATACATATACAGGGTGTCATATACATAAAAACACTATTTGTCCAAAAAATATCGGGGCAATGGTACTAGTCACCGTGAAATAGTTGCCACATACAATAGCTCAATTAGACTATATTTAATTACGAGGAATTCCAGGGCTTCAAGCTGCGTTTCCATATTTGTCAAGTTAACGTAACATAAGACAACATTCCCTTAACTTGGCAAAACTTTAACTTGGCAACATGAATTGCAGCTCCCTGCAAAAGTTGCCCGACCATAAATACGGTCAACCCCAGATTTTTGAGACGGATAAGAGAAATATGCCCCAAAATATGAGTGCTCAATCGATATACCAGCCCAGTTAGAATTTTGAAATTAGAGCCAAGGAGAGGGTGCAAGCAACAGTAATCTCATCAGTACACATTATGATGCATCTAATGACATTATTGTTTTCAAAACAATAACCTGAAGCATTTGACACATTCCAAATAAATTGGACTTTCACAAACACTGAACAAGGGTGAGAGCAGCGCTTGTTAAGGACACCGACAAGATAGACAAGGATAGGACGACGCTGAAACATGTCCTTAAGCGCTGTCCTCACACATGGATACATACCAACTACCCTGTTTTTGCTCCCTGATTCAGAGTAATCCAAGCTTTCCGACTGCGTTCAAAATCCAGGCTTGCAATTAACGTGGGGAATGCATATCGAATGTACAGGGTGTATCTTGATAAACTATAACATCATTTGGCACTGTACAATGTTAAGAGTAAGTGATACACTGACAAGGCTTATCGAATTATTTCCAGACTACCGTAATTTCACGCGTATAAGCCGCACCGCAGATAAGCCGCAGGTAACGTTTTTAGGAACGTTTTGAAAATGTTCGGACAGATAAGCCGCACTCGCAGATAAGCCACGGGCAATACGAGGCGACTGATTCGTGCGACAAAGGAGACCACGTAAAACGCCATAAACCCGGTGGTTGATACTCCGGGGTTGGCATGGTGTACAACAGAGGAGGTCAGTTCTAATGCTCTACCAAGATCGGATTGTGCCCTTGTTGTGTGCTTTTTCACGGATCGATGGGTTAGTGGAGACACTTCCAGGAGACATGAATCACTGTCACCACTTTCGTCAAAGCTGCTTTGGGGAATGCACCAGGAAGATCAATCTACTTGAATGTGGACCCGTCCCTGTTACGCACTGTTCGTGCATTGGCAGGGCGGTGCTGTTCCAGAGACACTGTCCGCTCCTTGGTTAAAACCTGGGTATGGGGAAAATACCGGGGCAAAATAGTCATCAGATAAGTCGCAGAGCGGCCGTGAGAAAAAAAAAAAGAAACTCGCATAAGCCACGGCTTATACGCGTGAAATTACGGTAAAACGTTTGCCCCCCTATCTATCGCTACCTTCTACGGTACAGTATGTGCTACAAGTGCATACTGCCAAACCTCGATGTAACGAAACGCTATACAGCAACATAGTTTCTATTCCCTGCTGCCATATTTCGTACAGGTTCGATACAACGAAATATTCGGTACAACGAAAGAAATCGTGTTCCCAGTGTGGTTTGTCATTACAAATAATTAGGGAGTGACCTTTTCGGGTTAATAACCTAATCGGGCGCTATTTTTAAATCTGTAATTCGTGGAGAAATCGGGGCGATAATTGTGCCTTCGGGTGTTATCGCGTGTTTTTGTTTCTCCTCTTGTCTATTAAGTCCTTTCCTAATCTCTCTCTTTCGTTCTTTTGTTGCTGTTTTTTTGAGAGATTGCGAACTTGCAGCGGTAATCCCCGAATGCATAGACAGTGTTGACACACATGGGTGTATTGCTGGGAACGTAAGTGACCCATTCTTACATGCGCTACACGTGACAACCTTTGTTCATCTTCGGTGAAAACGTCACTTGAGGATTTTATAGTGACTGGAATTCGGGAAGAAATCGGGTTTAACCCGAAAGAGTCACTCCCCACAAATAAGGTGCTGTTTCCAGGAAGGTACGCTTTGTGTGGCTTTTTTTTATTTTGCAGGCTGGCAACTACGATATATCACTGCCAACAACATTAACATATACGAGCTTTTTTTTAAAACTCTTTGCACATGTTAGTTTGCTGCATAGCCACACGGTAACGACCTTTGTGCACTAATGATCGGTGTCTGACAATGTGTGGATACCCAAAAAAATGTTAATGCAATGAGTGAACATGTTTAGGATTACGTTGGCAAGGCAACTGGACTTATCGCGGTACACCCCACACGACCAAGTTTCCACTAAGCAAGCCTAAGACCTGTTTTATAGAGGAAATAAAACTCTAAAACCTTGCGATTAATTATGCACAGTATCGTTCGAGCACCCGAGCATTTTCCTGAAAGTTTATAGGTAGTCGGTAGTCGACATGGCAGGCTCCTTCATAGGCGGCACCGATGGCAGACGACACAGTCGGAGCAAGCAGGGTGAAATTCTTGATGTACGGACATACTCGTTCCATGAACCCTGGAAGCGTTGCAAACGGTGGTATTAATTAATGGGCAGTTTGTTGATAAGAACGAAGGTTCTTAAAATTTGTAGCTTAAGAATAACTGCATTAGCCAAAAACTAGCTGCTTAATTTGATAGTTTGCTGCTGATTATCTAATTGTTTTACTTCATAGTTCATTTGTTAACATACGTGTTACTTCGTCAGTAATTAAATTGTCAGGCAGCTAATAAGCTAATTCGTTAATTTGATAGTTGTGTTAACTAGCTAATTCATGTTTCTGACCATTGCTAATTCATTGTTTGTTCATTCATCGCAGAATCATGCATGTATGTATTGCAAGCATAGTATGCTTAAATTGTGCCATCAGATGGTTAGTTCGTCAACTGTGTTTGTTGCAAAATATATGAGACACACATAATACATGTTATAGTAAGCGTGGATAAATATGCAGTAAAAATTCCTGAAATATGCATTCAACTATGCGCAGAAAGCCTTGTAAACATTACAATGAAAAGTTACACACACAGTTAGGTTACAAGTAACATTACAAGACTTCGAGGTAACTCGTTACTTTAACTAAGTTCCTTTTTTTGATAACTTGTAACTTAACTCGGTACTTTTGCGCCGTGCTAACTTTCAGAGGAACTCGTTTCTTTTTCAGGTAACTTTGGCAAAGTAACTTAAGCTAAGTTCCAAGTTACTTTTAATTCGCTTTTCAATCACGTCCACATATTTTCTTGCTTTCTCTCCGGTTCTTTCACGGCATTTTATGCCATAAAACGTGATATTCAATCAATGACATTATTCTATTCAGGAAGAATGAACTGCTGCCATTGAAATGAAGCTGAACCATTGTGTGCCCACAGGGAGTAAGATGCAAAGTGTTCAAATTGTTGGACATAAACAAAAACGATCTTAGCGTGTTGCACTCCTCCACAGGCAACTCAAGGCTGAACTCAACTGCTCACGTGCGCTGCACCTGCATAGTGCTCTGAGTGTGTCTGAAGTAACTTGGAAGTAACTCGTTCTTTTTTTTAAGTCATTTCAGGCTGAAGAACTTCGTTATTAACTTAGTTACATTTTTTACATGGTAACTTAACTTGTAACGGGTTATTTTTTACGGGTAACTTCTCGATCTATGGAATGAATGAATGCTTGTTTATTCACAATGTTCACAATGCGAGAAGCAAGAGCAAAACGCTGCCAGTGGCAGTTTGACACGGCCCTAGTAAAAACAGCTGTAAAAGCCCTGAATGCATATATATAGTGTTTTTCCTTGTTCTTGGTACAAAATAATAGTTTGTGACGCTACGTGGCAAGACAATTGTGATCATGAATGACCCCACAGTGGTCGGCATGCGGGTTAATTTCGCCCACCCGAGGGTTCTTTAACGTGCAGTGAAACCTCAGTGCACAGCATTTAACATCTCTCACGGAAGACTGCATATCTAAGCAACTTGTACCCTGTCACAAAGTTGCTGGTGTCCTCGACTAGTATCAAACCTGCCCCCTTGGGACCAGTAGGCGGATATGCTACCAACTGATATCCACCGAGGGATATCTTGTCATCAAAGCAATGCATCGAATGCCTATTTGACAAAATTTGCACGTTATCAAGGACAACACGAAAAAAAT
The DNA here is from genome assembly GCF_037126465.1 of Ornithodoros turicata. NCBI lineage: Eukaryota > Metazoa > Arthropoda > Arachnida > Ixodida > Argasidae > Ornithodoros > Ornithodoros turicata. Next base: position 3,635,991 of record NC_088201.1, read on the forward strand.
AAAGCCGCCTTCATTCACGAGTGCACAACAAAGCAGAGTTATTGCAACAGATGTAAGTCACAGCTGAAGGCGTTGTACCACGGTGCGGATTAAAATGTGTAACAATAAAGAAAGTGGCGTAGGCGAAGTAAAGGCCATTGCACGAGCAGCGAACGCACTCAGGCTCCAGGCGAGGGTGAAAGCCTTTAACGCCACACTCTAAGAGAAGATCTGTGGGTGCATTCGGCGTAGCGGAGAAGCCAGGGTGAGGCTGAACACCACACGCCCCACCGAACCTTTATCACAAATATTCGAACCAGAATTTTCGCAAAAGATGGCGTAAAGCCTTCTTGAAGCCGCTGAAAACTTCCATAAAAAGAAGCAGGCTCTTGCACCTGTGGCAATCAGAAAATGCGGCAAAATATGCCATGACGTGCAAACGTGCATTTATATGCACCACAGAACCTTTCTAATTGGTCCCAAGCCATGACCAAAGTGTTTTTGTTTTTTTTATCGTCCAGATACAAAAGCATTTAGAGAAAGTAACATGCATTTGCATGGAAATCTGCACTCTAGCGATCACTGATACAGCTGGTTAGCAGTTATGGTACAGGTTCCTGTTTTGTGCTGTTCCAGTGAACGGTTTCTACGAGGCACCTAACGACGGAAAGGACGTTTTTATTTGACTACAATTTCGGTGCACAAACAACGTGAGAAACCATGAGTAAAATACTTGAGCTCTGCCGTGCACTCCAGCTTGCCCGCACAAACTCATAAAATGTGCTCCCAACAACACTGAATATCCTCTGGGCGTACAAATAATGTCCTAATGCGTACACCCAGAGGATATTCGGTGTTGTTGGGGTGCGTGCATAAACCTTTGCCCTTGAAAGATTTACCCTGACGGCTTGCAAAACAACTTGACAGGTGTATAAAAGACCGTCGCGGGCACGGTTACGGGCTCACCTGCGCGGAGCAGTTGCCAGCTCCTGAAGACTGATCCCACACAGACAATGCAAAGACCTCCTTCGTCCTTTAATAAGCTCTACGAAAAGAAGGTGGGAAAAACAGTGCTTACTAAGACGAATGTGAGCCGGGTCAAAATCCATCTAAAATTTCACTTTGTCCGCGCCCAAATGTAATGGGATGAGCACAGCATCGATCGTACGAGAATATTGTATAAAAAATTCTATTAACCTCGCTCACAGAGGGCGCCACAGCCACCACATGATCCGCGAGCTCTTTGCCAGCCAGCCAGAAAATCTGCTTGCACAATGGGTCACCTTCAACAGCAGCTAGACGAGAGAACAACTGCGGTTATTGAGGCGGCAATCGTCTCCCAGCTCTTTGCATAGTCCATAGTTTACCATGCGCGATAACATGATCACTTGAAGGGAGACTTCGGAAGGATTCGAAAGAAATTAGGTGAGCATCATACCGAACATGGACCGCTCCCTTGATGCCGAATACAACATTCGCATTCATTTTGTGCGAGTAATTAATTCGTAAATAATGCCAATAACCGAAACCAATTTGCAAAGCGCGCAGCGGTTCGCCCGGAGGAAGATACTGCGACGTCACCCGGCACTGTCGTCTGCTACGAGGCTTGCGTTCTTCCATGTAGGCCGCCGCCGGCAGTGTTGCTTTCAGCGCCCTCTTGCTTCACAGAGGCGAAGCGCTCACTTCGTAATAATGCGTTGGACAAAGATCCGTGCACTTTGGGAGCGCGATATTTCGTATGCATGTTCCTGACACCGCAAGGGCTACTGCTATGGCACAATCGCTGTGGAGTCCCACTTTAACAAGCAGCCGTTGTTTGTTTTTCTGTTCCAGAGGGTCCCGATACTTTAAAAGATGCAGTTTTATCAACAAGCCCACATCCCTGTGGCATAACAAGCCTGCAGAGTTCCAAAAGGGGGGATTCTTTGCGAGAGGTGTTGACGATAAACCCACGTTACCCATCTGTCCTCACCTTGAGCAACCTTGGTGCAGAGGCTAGCAATGAGTGGCTTGTCGAAGTTACTGTACACGTAGGGCAGCAAACCAAACATGTCCTCGACCTAACCAGAAGAGACCGCTCGTCATCAAACAACAACTGGCTCCTGCCGGACAGGAGATCACCTTAAAGTGCTCGAGGACGAGGCTCCGGATCTTTTTGGCGCTGAATTCTGGCGGAGAGAAACCTTCGTCCTCGTTGAGCACCATTTTGATCGCTCGCACTGCCACGGAGAATCCTGTCCAATGAAATGTAACCTGGTGCATGTAATGGAACTCAATTTTCTCACAGCTTTGAGTTAACGGGGGGATGCGGCTCTTACGGTGGTGAAGAACGGCGAAAAACTCGTTTTTTTTCGAAAACAATTTTATTGCAATGTTTGTTATTTGAACTATCAATGCATCAAGTATTTTCCAAAACTCAGACCCCAAAATATCAATCCAAGCAATACAGTCTAAACTCGTTAATATGACCAAGTCCGTTCCCGCCGATTTCGGTAATAAAGCGCATTGTCGTACTAACGAGAAACACCCAGAAAACATCATCCCCCCCCCCCTCTCACAAACACACTGCGTGTGGAGGATTGCGTGTGGAGGATTGCGTATTCACTGCGTATTCATCCTCGCGGAAGATTCTGGTGGAAGAAAAAGCGAAAACGCTGCTCACAGAGATGAAGTTCCGTCCCGCGTTATGTTGAGCATTCACACGGTGCGGAATATTGGGAGCGGCGTACTGTGCACCTAGCAGACGACACTTAGCAGACGACACCGTCAGAGTCTTTCCTGTCATCTGCTACAGAATATCTTGCGACTGTGTCGCAGGATATTCCCCACAGTTAGCAGTGTACACGGACACCGGACGTTGAGCGCTCGCGCTCAGAAAGCTAGGACGTTTTTCGCGTCTTCCGCTTCTGCGGAGAAAGTCGCTCGTGTGAATACACCGTTAGTGGTTTATTCATAATTTATTTCCAATAGAAATCAGTCAAAAGTGTCTGTCTTGCAGCACTTTCAATTTGCAACTTTCAACTTTGCCGCCGCTTGCGCTTGGTTCCAGCCATGGCCAATGGGCTATCCGCATCAACGATGATCAAGTGACTGAGGGTCCTGTCCCTTTTAAGTACTGCTTTCTGTGCAAGAATTATGACTCACAATGAATTCACCTGAAAATGGGGTTGTGCTTTGGACGATCGACATCATCCACACACGCGTCACCCGGGGCCACTGTACCTGTACTTTGTGGAACAGAAGAGTTCCAAGGTCCTCAAAACTCTGTTCATAGTCGTCATAGGTCAACAGTTGGTGGTCAGGATAACGGGGGGGTTCTACCCGATCCGACCTCAGAAGTTCGGTCATAGTCGGATGAACGAGTTGTCGTAATAATGAGGGAGAAACATATGGTGCTTCTATGGGGAAGAAACAGTTCCCCAGAAGAACAGTCACAGAGTGTGGAACGTCATATTAACGAGTGTAGATTGTATATTTGTGTCCGCTTGACGGTGCCGTATTCCAGACGTACCCTAACCTTGAGGCTCTTTTTGCACTGCCAGTTTGCAGTTTTGAGACTATGTATCACGCACGCTATTTTTCATCTCTCTCGGCCTGCCCTCGAGTGATTCCGGTGAGATTGGTACTGTCACGTTCATGAATAAATCCTACGGGGGGTGACGCTATTTTTGTTGTTGCAAGTTCGGCGTGCAATTTGCTGTGGTTAGCAGAAGGACATAACTGGGTCACTTATTCTGACCATTCCAAGTTTTGTGTACCTGCCACTAAAAATTGTTGTATGTGAAGAAAAAAAAATAGCATCACCCCCTGCAGTAACCTGATAGCTAGATGAAAACCCTATTTTTCAGAATGTTTTGGTGGCTATTCACCTTCAAAATTGCGTAGCAGTGGGATCTATTGTTTAAAATTCAGTATCCTGTAGCTTTATTTTTGATGAAGATATCTATAATCTGAAGCCAGATTTGAGATCGGCTTATCTAAATATGTATAACTGCAAAGTTTGATTAATACCTGAAAAAAATAAAGGTTTTGGTTTGGAGAGCCACATCCCCCCTTAAGCAGCAAATTTCGAAGGAGCAGCGAAAGCACTTATCAATTTTTCGTTTCTGGGTGTGGCAGATTTCACAACAGATGTCTTGCCCATACCTGGGTAAATTACTTCAAACATGTAATTAAATTACATTACTCCAGCTAGAATTTAATTAAATTACATTACTCATTATTGCAATCGAAATGGAATGAGATTACATTACAATTCCTACGAAAAAGGAATGGCATTACAGAGACTTTACTGCGAGTTTAATCGTAACGATGTTGAGGATGTGGAAATGCATTGTCAGACAACAGTACGCTGTAAAAACGGGACATATCTTATTCTGCGCCGATTGCGTGCATCACCGTTCGTAGTGGCCGTTGGAATTCTTTTAATTCGCCAGTCGGCAACTCTCTTTCTGCCAAGCGCCAATACAGAACACACACTCGACTGTTTTGTAAAAAGTAATGAGTAATGTCATTAAAATTACTGCCCAAATATAATTAAATTCCATTACAAATTACATTATGTCAAAAGTAATGCATTACATTACAAATTGCCAGAAAAGGTAATTCATTACTGTAATTTGATTACAGTAATGACATTAGTACCCAGGTATGGTCTTGCCTTACATACAAACAATAAGCATGGTTGGCAACGTATCTTTCACGAACAAGCGCTTCGGCATACCATCTTATCTCTAATGAGTTACCGTCCTATGACATGGACATAACATTGCAAACTGTTTACCCGAGCCTTCGTCACCCAAGACGTGTCCCCAGCCACCGCACCGTCTCACAGTGTTGTTCGGATTCACCAAAAGGCAGTTAGATCCGGTTCCAGAAATTAGAACGACACCACCTGCATAAGAACTTTAAAATGTCAACAGGAAAACTAAATTTCCACACATTTTTTACCACACTGTGACGAAACACACTGCTTTTTGAAGAAGGACTCCGCAATTTTGTGGATAACTTAATCGAAACTGCTGAAATTCCATGATGAGATCCTGGTCTGGTTGTAGAAGTCACTAATAAAAGCCCATATCGTTTGACAATGTAATTAACAATGCCACACACTTCATAGAGCGTGAAAGTAATTAGTCTTTCAATAAGAGGCATCTTAAAGGAGCAGTCTGGAGCAAGACTTTGAGATTGCTTGGATACCGTATGCAAATGTTCACTCGGCATGAAACAAAACCACACGATCACATCCAGTTTCAGTTTTGGGGTTCCATACACACAAGGTACTGCACTGCACTTTGTCACAACACTTTGTTTCATAAAGGAGAGGTAAAGGTGCTCATGTATCATGAAACATAGTTTTGTCTCAGCTTAGATGTCTGACAGAACAAGAACTCGAAGGTGATGAAATTCCATTATAAATAATTTGTCACAAATTTAATCGAAATATTTTGCACTGCAACCCTGCGCATCATAAGAAACGTGACTGTGGTTTTTTTTGCTTTACTTTGAAATGATTGTGGCAAAAAAAACAAGAAAAAAAATCACAAAGTTAGACCTCCCTATTCCTGCATAAACCATCACACATGTTTACCCCAAACCCTGAATATACAAAAAGTTATTATTTGACTGGCCAGTTGCTATCACTGGTGACCACATTGGGCAGGCCTCGAATTACGAAACCACGTGTCAGCTGCAATCGGAGTCCTGCCGGCGTTGCGATCAACCTGTACAAAAAATGCAATACCAAAGCTCCGAGTGCCCAATTTTATGTTGAACAGCCTCAGCCTGTGCTTCACATATTTCGGGTTCAGACAAATGCGAGTCGTCAAGCAGGTGGAGAGTTACGGAAGCGCAGTGCATCTTATAACGGAATAAATACGATAACTGCACTGAGCTCGAAAACAGCTGTCTCACCGTTGGGTGTCACCGTCTTCAGCGATCCGACGACGTCGCTCTGCACGTGCACGTTACTTGCCAGTGCTGGATACTTTTCCCGGAACACTTGCTCGAACACGCGGTTGGCGGACTCCTGCTCGCATCCGCTGAGGCACATGCTCTGGCAACATCAGACGCATAGCAGTTGAGAGCAACGTATATGGCACAACTCTGTGGCTATGTGGCTCAAAGTGAAAGACAAGCTTCCACGGTTTGAAAAGTGGCGGCAGAAATCAAATTTGGCGCATCGTAAAAAGGGGGCATATGTTTGTGCCGTGGGTAGGGTTGCCACCTTTCGTAGTGCAAAATGCCGGCTGAGGGAGAGGAAGTGGAACAGAGGGAAAGGAAGAAATGTTCGCGGGAAAGGGAAAGTGGGTGAGGGGTGGAGAGTATGCCGAGAGAGAAAGAAGTAACCAGCGTACTGGCTCAAGACAACAATGATAATAATAATAATGAATAACTAAGAAAAACGACTGCTGACTATGGAGAAAAGCCTCAGAACATCAGTTTCTCTCTTGTTGACTATGGAGTTGGGTCTGTGCTCCAGATTTATTCAAGCTGTAGTGGAATGTTGAAAGGAAGACCCCGTAAAAGCCCCTATGAAAGGTGTTGAGCCACAAATACCGGCAAAAGGCTCCCGGTATCATCATCTTACCGGCAACCGGGCAGAGCGAGCGAATAACCGGCCGTGCCGGTATAATACCGGCCTGGTGGCAACCCTAGCCGTGGGGCTTTCCAAAGGTAGAAAGCTCTCTTTCTTAACTGAAAAGTGAAATATCTTTTCCATTTCAACTTACCAAACACTGCAGCTCAGTGTCCGAACTCAGACCGGCGCATTTCTTTGCATCTTCGACGAGATCGTGTATCTTCTTCATACACTCGTCTCTGCCAATGAGCTGAAAGCAGCTCACTTCAGTGTTATCATTACCCGATCATTACTTACTTAACAAAGTCCCGAGCGAACTTCAAATAGTGGTGAGGTACTTGCCAGGTAGTTCATGGGTCCTCCATTTGACCAAGACAGGATTTTTCCATTTCCATTCAGAAGCACAGCTCGGGATATGGTTGCACCACTGTGAGGAAAGAGTTGTTGTCATGTCAAATGTATTGCGCCTCCCAGAGAACTTTGATTTTGCACCATGTCTGTTCTGCCAACCACGAGCAATTCTGCAGTCTAAGCATTAATTCTGCCCACCCAAAGGTTCCAATCAATTGCGTTATGTGTGCACTCAACACAAGTGGTGGGTTATCGAGAGGCGGACATATGTATTTCTTCAGTAAGGCGGGCAATAATACGCAATGCTGTTACAACATAACTGTAGTTATAACTCTCCCTCCCAAGTTTTTACAAACCCCCCGTGTACCTGCGATTCTGAATAAACCACTAAATTCCCCTTGCCTCACACCAGCACCACAGCGCGTGTGTTGTCCTTTCTACCGTGTTGCAGCCTCAGCACATCAATTTCCACGTACAACAACCTCGTCGTGTGACACAAAATCACCCTCATGTCAATAATGGCTATTTGACGGCAGATTGGAAGATTGATTACAATAATACGGACTGGCGCAGCCTAGCCACGTCAGTCGCGTGCGCTGTCAAATATTAGGAGGCGACGGTGGTGAGTTTTAATACGTTGATATGAAAAGCGGAACACATACCCCTCGACACCGCCGAATATTTTCATGACAAGCCGATCTGTCACGGAGACTCAAGTAGGTGAACGAACGAAAGAAAGAAACTGCAACGCAACAATCAGTCTCTCACAAGCCCTACACGCTCAGGTGACTGTGCTGACACACGATCACTATGATACGATACGATCCTCTTGTAAAAAAAAGATGCAAGTAGCCTCGAACACATATGCGCAATGCGTCGTCGTCGCGTTATGCAACTCGCACCTTCTCGAAGTGCATTAACTCGGATATTTTCAAGTTCATCTCGATAGCCGCTCTGACATTGAACTTGCGCCTGATAGGTGTATCACCACTACACGTAAATACGCGGAAAACGTATGTATGAATGACGTCGTTTTTCACCCATATCAGCTTATCATGGGATATTTACCCAGTATTTACCGTTTGTGCGTCGTCTGCTTGCGCTGTTCGGCTGTGATTGGAGGGATCGGCGTACTGAAACATAACAAACGGACAGGACCTTTTCCCTATTTATTATTGTTACCTTTTCTTCTTCCTGCTTTTTTGTGTATTTGTCAGGCTCGCGAATAAAATCCTGTTGAGAACTAGTAATCTTGTAACCACTCAGGGTGAACCATCGAGATATGTACTCTACTGTCTCACTATTTACTTGATGTATATCTCAAGAATTGTCCGAAAAACAGGATGCAACCTCACCTCTGCTTCCCCCCCCCCCTTTTTTTTACTGCTGAAAAAAATAAAGAAATAAAGGAAAGGCTTTGTTATTGAAAGGGGTTTGTCTCGCGCTCGGAACCGCCCCACGCTGCTAACTTCCGGGTGACCTATCGAACGCAACACATCGCAGAATTTACCTTCCACCACAAGTTTTATGCATGATTGAAAGCGAAACCGAAATTCAGCGAGCACCAAATGGTGCTGCGCCTGCGTCGTCTGCACCGGAGGAGACACGGCAAGAGAAACAGCGCGTGCTCCTCGCATCCCCATCTTCGTTTTTGGTGCGGTCAAGAGGGGGAATCCGCCCTGTGTAACGGCAAGCTCTTCAAGGAGGAAGATCGATTTGAAGCCTTCGTAGCTTTCTTACATTTGTCCCGTTCCGTTTGATCGCAGTTTGCTAACGATTGCACCGCACAGTTAGGGAATCCCAACATGGTGCTGCGAGTTGTGCCGTTAGCCATTTTCTGCGCGTGTACAGTGCTAGGTGTGTACCTGGGACGCCCCCGTGATCGTGGTTCAGTTAAGGGTGCATTATTTTTGTGTACTGTTGTTAATGTTTTCTTTTTAGGTCTAAAACTGCAGAATGTTCGTAATCAGCCTTTGCTAACCACGCAAGTCTTCCATTTTCATGTTGAAAAGGGGATGTTTGACACTTCTATAGGTGAGTTCATGTGTGGGAGCATTTATTAGAATGGTGTTAAAGCCAGCAAAAGGGAATCAACTGAGTGTTATTCGAAAAAGATTATGCTCAATTTAACATTTTGAAGACTGTACTGCTCAGTGACAAGCGAAGCTAGGGCTGTAAAAGCTATAAAGCAATGCTTATGAAATTGTAAATAAACGAGTCTGCGACCTTATCCTTGCCTAGGAGGCACCTCGACATTGAAGTCACTTCAGAGGGTGCTCCAAACGGGTACCCTGTGTTTAGTGACTCTACTCGATATATGGAGGCGTTTTGCGTTAACTACAACATAATATAACTGCTCATAACATGCCGGCTGCTTCCTACTGTGCAATCTTCTTTCATTGTCTTTTCTTGCTGGTACTATTCTATATGCATATAACTTAGTGTCTCGCTATTATCTATTGTTACCATGCTATCTGCTTTCCGTGCAGATAACTACGGCAACACAGAATACCGAGCAGCACTTATGGGCAAACCAGACCTCCCCAAATGGATGTTTCTTAGGCAGAAGAACGACCGGGCCCTTTTATACGGCTCTTACCGCGAGCCCGGAGAACTCAATATTGAGGTAACGGATATATATATATACGTTTGAGAGATGTCGGACTTCCAAAGAATGTCCGAGCATATCCCGCAAAGGTCTCTGAGACATCCCGGTGTCTATCAAAAGACGTCCCATAACCCTCCTTGGGACGTCACGTGTGACGCACTGGGATGTGATTCGGACCTGCTGGGATATTGCCTGCCACGCCCTCAGGCCTCAGGGTATTCACCTCGCTGTAAAATGTGATTTGGGTGTCCTGACTGCAGGAAACATTTTGATATGAGTTCAGTTTGGTCGTTGTCGAGTAAAAGGGATACATTGCCATGGCTGCCTTATTTCTGGCAACCCAATATGATGCTTTACACTTTGGCATGTACTTGAACAAGCAGAGCAGTTGCCTAGTGCCAATAGGTAGATAACATGAAGCCGAAAGCTTGAGGTGACTTACTTTCACTACAAATGTTTCCTTTTTTTGTCTGCACTACACCGGGCGCTTAAACTTAATGTTGAGTTTGAAACATCACATAAATGGAATAATAGGCCACAAAGCCCAGAAAACTTGCTAATTCCCCTTATGCCCTTTACAAAAGCTCGTAACACCGAAAGTATATACAGATGCGATATATTACTCGTCTTGCAAGCTTCCGCAAATTCTAGAGACATGCTCGTCTCTGAGTCAAAAAGGGTGAGGTGTCTAATTTGATGGCGTATACCGAAATAACGTTGAACTGAGGAATTGCTTAGACTACTGTAAAACCCTTTCTTTTTTTTTCTTTTTTTTCGCGGCCCGCAAATTTCGCGAATTGGGCACTCGGGATTTGTTCGCGGCCCCTAAATTTCGCGAGTTGTGACCGGAAGACGAAAATCGGATTCCCAAAGGTCCCCATTGTTGAAGCTGACACGCCTCGGCCTGCGCCCGAAATTTTCGCGTGCCCCTTAAATTCGCGAGGGCTCGATTCGCGAAATTCGCGAAAATTATGGGCTCGCGAAAATAAAGGGTCTTACAGTATTATCTCACCATCGGGATAAAGTCTGTGTTTCTCCACGTGGAGCGACAACTATAGCGTGATTTTCGCGTAGCGCGACTTATCCTTGTTGGCGCGACGGGTCAGCGACGTCGCAAGCGACCGCCTCTGCCAGATTTGCGTTGCGGTCGTCCGGCGCGACACCGTAAACCAGAGCGCGAAGTACCAATCAGGACATGCCGGCACTGACGCCACCAACGCGGTTCTTTCGAAAGGTGGAGTGATCAAGGTTATCCCGTGCGGCGTTAAGTAGCAACTCTTGCACTCCGAAGGGAGTGTCCCTGTCTAACCCCACAAGGAGCCTCTGTTTGACGCTCCAAATCCTCACCTGGAGGATGCGCCTCCGAGCGAATAAATATAAACGCTCTGAGAGATGGTGTCAGAAATTTTGACTCCAGTCTGGAGTTACGAACAGCACCGGAAGTGCGCTTAGGAGTTTAGTGGATAGAGTCATGTGACTCTTTTGACTCTGGGCAAGTGCACGCACGTGTACCGCTTTGGGACGTAGAGACTACAAAAATAAGGCCATTCTTTTCGCCTGCACCGCCTGAACCAGTTCAAGGAGTGCAGCCCTCTGCTCTTCGTCATAAACCCGCATGTATTTGAGAACTGGTGCAGCACGAGTGCAGCACTTTTCTTTCGAAAAGAATAGACCTATTATTAAAAAAATAAAAAGAAAAATGAAATAAAACGATTATAAAAACAAAAAGCGGCGACGAAGTCGACGACAGAATACAGAGAACGCGTGAAACAAAAACGAAACTCGAGTGTTGAGTTTGATTATGAAACCGAAACCGAAATGTGTTGCGCAATCATGGTGCCTATTACGCCACATACAGGCACATGCGTCTTTTGTCAGCGTCAGAAGAACCCAAATCAAACCTTTTGTCAGTATTGAACACACCTCTACTTCCCGTCGGTACAGTTGGTGTACCGTGGTCAGTACGGTTGGTGTACCGGTGGTGCTGTACCGTCGGTACAGTCGGTACAGCAGTTGGTGTGCTTTTATCAACGTCGTGCTACGTCGTGCAACCTCGGCGACACGCACGTTTGGGTGCTGCGTGCGCGACATCGCGTTGTCGCCGCGCCTTGTATAGTTTCCCAGGCAGCACGGTGACGTCCGAGGGATGTCCTACGGATATACGTTTGGGACGCGATGTCCCAGCATATCCTGCGGAAGCCCTTGGAAAGTCGTGCGAGAGAAGACATAGATACGATTCGGACCTGCTGAGATATTGTTTGCCATGCCCTCGATCACGGTATTCCTGGTTTGGTGTCCTATAGCTGTAGGAAATAATGAGGTATTTTCACGTTAGAAGTTCAGTTTCGTTGCTGTGTTATATCCCCAAAACTGCTTTATTTATGGGAACTCAAAATGATTCGTTACAGTCTAGCCACCCTGTCGCGCTTGACGACGCTGTGTTCGACGATCACTCTCAAAAATCGTTCCATGTGGTTTAGCCTTTCTTGTTTTATTTTTATTTTATATTTTATTTTATTTATTTATTTATTGTCTGAGAAATTCAGTCGGTCCCGAAATCAAACTTGCGCAGCGCGGCACCGTTGCGCGTTTCTGTCTGTCTCGCAACGAACGCTTCATGTAACATCCCGTAACATATCCCAAGTGCGAGAGACTTGTACAGGGTACATTCCAGATGGAGTCCCGTTGAGATATCCCTAGGACGTCCACACAAAGTTTCAACGGGACATCTCGTGATATGGGACGTGATGGCATCGCGGGGACAGGCATATATTGGAGGAACGTATAATAAGCACACTGATGAGTTACAGCTCAATGAGCTAACAGACATGTTGAAGTACTCCATATTGAGGTAACCGCTAAATTGACTCATATACGTATCTTATCGTTCTCTAGGTATTTGCCATCAACAAGTACAACTATAAAACTTCTTTACGAGTGATTAGTCTTCAGGTAGACAAACGACCAAGTAAGTGTTTTTGCAGATATTATTTTCCGGCGTGTGCCTAGTTCATTTTTTCTGTGTCTTGGATGTTCCCATGTGATGGAGCTTCTCCATCGCGTTTTGTCGTGCAACGGCTGCTTCTGGTAATCAAATGCCACTACTGTGGCTGTCAGGCTGTAGTTTATCAACAAGCCCAACTTTCTGTCGTGATTGTCAGGCCTCGTTCGTCTTTTCCAAGCTCAGGGACATGTTGCCAACGCGAAGCACTTTTATCCCGCGACGTGGTTTATCCGAGCTCCAAACGGTGAGACAAGACAAGCCAAGGCTTATCCTAGTGGTGGTAGCGATGGCTTTTTCCATGATGGAAAGTAGCGGTACTCTATGGCTGAAACACGCAACACAAGTCTCAAGATGCGTATAAGAACATACACAATTGAACTATGGCAGACAGTGGCAGGATTTCAACCACGCACCTCTCGCGCTATCCAGTCACGCTACGCTGGCCATCTGCACTCCTTACCAAATTCAACTACTAACTCTCTTCATATGCCTCTACCTTGTACTTGTGCGTGTGGTCCTTTGGTAAGCCGTCGGAAAGCAGAGAGGTAGCGTAATATTGGTTAGCGCAATCGCCGCCGTATAAACCTCTACCCGAGAAACGTCATCATGACGTTGGTAGACAGACTGAAACCGAAACAGATCGGAAGTGGAGAACTGGGTTCCACGAATGGTAATTTGTTCGCTGCCTCCTGTAGACCTCTAGTTGTTTGTAAATAAATGACGTCATAGTGTTCGACAGCGCAACGAATTTGGTAGAGTTGAACAACGTTCAAAGCTAGTGGTGAACAAGGTTGCGCCCGAAAGCCACGGTCTTGAGGGGATTACGATGGTCTCTGGAAGGGACGCGACCTTCGGTCCTACTGTTCTTTCAGTAGAAGGCAGCGAACAAATGCCCATTCGTGGAACCCAGCTCTCCTCTTCCGATCTGTTTCGGTTTCAGTGTGTCTATACCAACGTCATGATGACGTTTCTCGGGTAGAGGTTTATTGAAAGAAAACTATAGGACCGAAGGTCGCGTCCCTTTAAGAGACCATCGCAATCCCCTCAAGACCGTGGCTTTCGGGCGTGACCTCGTTCGCCAGTAGCTTCGAACGTAGTTCGACTCTACCAAATTCGTGGCGCTGTCGAACACTATATGACGTCATTTGTGTACAAACAGGTAGAGGTCTATTGACGACGACTGCTTTTGCCATGGCTCAGTTTCTTGCTGTAGAACGTGAAGAAAAAACAATGTACAAGTTTCCGGCGATGCAGAATCAAAAATAAAACTATAAATATATATAAAATATATACGTATATAAAAAATATAACCTGAAGAAGTGCAGCCTACTGCACGAAAGTCTTGTTTTTTATGTATATAGTAAACAGTTGATGCTCTTAACCGTCTTTGTTATTTTCTTGCCTGTAGTTAGGCTCGTGGTTAGGGTTGCCACCAGGCCGGCATTATACCGGCACGGCCGGTTATTTGGGTGCTCTGCCGGTTGCCGGTAGGAAGGTGATACCGGCCGCCTTTTGCCGGTATTTGTGGCTCAAGACCTTTCATAAGGGCTTTTACGGGATTTTCCCTTCAACATTCCACTACAGCTTGCATAAATCTGGAACACAGATCCAGCTCCGCAGTCACCAGTCGTTTCCTTAGTTATTCATTATTATTATCATTATCATTGTTATTTCTAGCATCAATGATACAGCCACACACAGGAACATATGTTTCCTCGTGTTATCTTGAGCGAGCACGCTCTTTCTCTCTCTCTCTCTCTCTCTCTATGTGTGTGCTCGTCCAACCCTCACCCACTTTTCCCTTTCCACGAGCCTTTCCTCCTTTCCCTCTATTCCACCTCCTCTCCCTCAGCCGGTATTTTTCACTACGAAAGGTGGCAACCCTACTCGTGGTCCAAATTTCCAGGTAATTGTGACTTGTTCCTACAGCAGAGGCCCTCTTCGAGGTGGAAATGAAGTTCCTGAATTTGAACATCGAAGATCTGTTTGAAGGGGAGTGGCTGCCGAACCTCGAGGAGATCTTTCGCGAACACCTCTGGAAGAACAGTCCCGTCGTCTACGTCACTAAGGTGGCATCCGTTGTGGATGTTGGAGGAAGAGTTCCGGTCAACCCACGAGACAAAGAAGGGTAACAGATTTTTTCGCTCCCCGTATATAGGTTCCGTTTCACAGGAATGTATGTGACGCTCGCAGTGTTGTAGTACGTGTGGGAGGATCGGCAAACTTCTCGCAGGAGTTGCGTACCCTGGAACTGGAAGCCAATCAGCTGCGCAACCGCGTCCCTTGTCCTCGCGACTACAAGCGTACCTCCGCAGAGTACCGCTTCCGCCGGAAGCACTTCTTGTCTGACTGGTGTGGCTTTCGGTTGATTACGGTAAGTAATTAATTTTCCAGCTACTGGGTGCTTCCAAGCCACAAAAGTACACGTTGGTATACTCATACCGAAACAAGGCATCAAACAGGAAGGCTCCCTGGTGGAAATGGTCTGCGATATCCCAAGTGGTTTATGAAACGTTTTCCACTTTGAACCACTTTGCATTCTTAGAAATGAACTTCACCGCATAGCAAGCTCCGAGCCAACCATAATCTCTAATGATGCCGTTATCTGCCCTGACTTGTTGAAAACGGGAGGCATACGCCTTTTTTATGACAATCATGAACAGCATAAGCGTCACAGAAAAGGCGTACGCCTCCCGTTTTCAACAAATCAGAGCAGATAACGGCAGCATTAGATATTATGGCTGACTAGGGGCGTGCTATGCGGTGAAGTTCATTTTCAAGAGTGTAGAAATGGTTTCATAAACCAATTGGGGTTGCAGACCTTTTCCACCAGGGTTGACAGCAGCAATTCCCTGAAAGTGCCATTTCGGGCTCGGAAAACAGCGTTTATTTTATTTAGTCCATGAAGAGATGGCGCCTACAAGGATTTTATACGCGAAATTTTAATCCTGTTTGCGAACGCTGTGCATTTCTGTCAATTTTTGAAGATCTCCTGATCCTCCACGAGTTTCGATGTCGCCAGGAGCGGGTGACGTAATCATAAACCCACAAATTGCGATGGCGTTCATGTTCTGGAGAGGGCACTCTTCTCCTAGCCACGACGCCGGGCGTGGCGTTACCAGAGGAGGGTCACGTGGTGGAGAAGTCACGTGACGCAGGGGTGACATCCAATGCATTGCTCCGTAGACGAAAGCGTGCCGGGCGAACGCAATGCATCCTGGACAGGTCCTGGTCGCACGTCACAGCAAACGTCAAGGGTGACCTTAAAGGGACCATGAAATGATTTTCGCGAATTCCGAGTACTCTGCAGGAAACCGTTCCCATGATCCCTCACTATCGTACACACATCGACTTTTAACCGCACTCAGTACAACGGGGGCGCGGTTATCAGCCAAAAATAGCGGTGCGTGACCGCTGGATATACAGGGTGTCCACGCTAAGTGTGAACAGATTTCTTAAAAATATATCAATCACTTTTTCCGAGATGAAATCAATTGCAATATAGCATATGCTGAAGGGCACTCCCTAGGGGGGCATTAACAGACTGCTAAGGCAATGTCTTAATTAACTTTCAATAATTAACTTTTTAATTATAAAAGCTACGAAGTTGCTCCAGTGAGAACATCTGATCTCTTCGGTCACCAGATACCAAAGCCGTTTTCAGAACAAAAATCCGTTCGATAGATCGTCCGCAAAAAATTCGTGAAGGAACGCCATTTTTTTCTTTATTTTGTTCATTGCGCATCTCTAGAGACGCGTCTTTCCTTCGCTCCGTGGGTAAGAATGTTACGCGGTGTTTGCCGGAAAGTGAATACACAACGTTCAAGAAACGTGGAGCCACAATGTTCCTTAAGCGTTGCTCGGCAATGCTGCAAGAACGTTCGGCTGCAACGTTCCTGCAACGTTGCTTGAACATGCTTAAAAAGCAGTCGAAGTGCAACCTCAGGTTTTGTGTGCCCTGAATTGTGTACGTCCTCAGGAGTAAAATGCCGCAACATTTTCTCACATAGACGTTATAGCTCCCGAAAAAATCAAAATTTAAATCTGCTGGCATCACTGTGGCGAAGCACACCGACGAAACGCCAACTCCGCCAAGTACGGCGGCGGAAATGTCTCATGCGCACGACTCTGGGCCGAACACAGCGACGTACGATAGCAGCGCCACGGGGCTGAAACGGGCTCAGGTATAGACGTTTAGCTACTAAGTGCGAGATTCGGCTTGTGTTTCTTTTCTTTCACACAACTTACATTTTTCTCAAAAGGTAGTATTTGCAAATCCCAACAGGAAAGCCATATGTTTATCGGTCTCCTTGTTTACAGAGTTGCTTGACAAATTGAGGACTTCTTCCCACCAGGCGTCGCCCCGACATTCTTGATGCGTTTTTCTTTACCAATTAAAAATAAGAAGATACGAAGGCAGAAAAAAAGGCGATGTCAAGTTGCCGGTGATGAGTAGATCAAAGAGTGATATTAAACGGTAGGAGCAACTTATTTATTTACACATGGTAACAAGACTTTCGTGCACGAGACTGCACTTCTTCAGGTAACCTTGTTACCATGTGTAAATAAATAAGTTGCCCCTACCGTTTAAAGGTACTGTAAAGCAGCACCGATCAAATGTCATTTAGTGTGGCTATTCGATAGTCCAAGGCACCAAGACAAAAACTGCGCAAGTTTCATTCCAATCGACTGTGCAATTAATTAGAAAATTAGAATTAAAGATTACAGGCAACACTGTACTAGGTATTCGAAATGAATCCCTACCCCTGCCACATACGGCGGCAACCACATTGCATGCGTATAACACTGGGCCCGACATAACAATTCACCACAATCCACCATAAAATCCGCCCCTGCAATCCACACAACGATCCACATCTGAGGATAAACGAATAAGCGAAATGAAATGAAATGCTGAGCCGTTGAAAAAAATGTGTCAGACGTTCAAGAAGCCAGACAGCGTCGGGACTTGTTTGTTCACAGAGGTTCACAGAAAGAGATTGTTCGTTCGAAAGATGTCGCGAACAGAAGGAGCGCGCAGGCGCAGCAGAGAAGTAGGGAGAGCCTCCATCGCCAGCGTCCAGCGCTGGGTTACTTCGCAAAAAACACTGTTAACAGGGGTTTCAGGATGCATAGGTAAACAGGGAAACTAATAATATGGTTACTAAAATAACGAAGTTCCGATGTAATAGTTTGTAATACCAATTTTCAGTGTTGCCCGCTGTACAGGGGGTTGTTTGACACCAGGCGTCGCACCGCTCCACTACGCGGCATTTTTCATGGCAAATTAAAAATATTTATAGCGCGTTGTCGGTCGTATGGTTCCGCATGTGGTATTTAGAAGGAACAAAGTCTCTAGTCACATCACCGGCATATCATGCTTGTCTACTGCTTTACAGTACCTTTAATATCACTCTTCAATTAAAAATGCTTAGAGTAAACTCCTGCGCATATTACTTGTTGTGCTGAGCGTTTGAGTCAAGCATTCTCACGTCATGCTGATTGCATAGGTTTGACCTCGACTGCTTTATAGTACCTTTAACGTCAACATGGGACAACATTCGCAACATTGCTGCAGCATCGATAAAAAAATATGTGTTGCTAGGGTATGCTTCTAATATTCGTGGAAAATCTGAACGTATACTGTTCCGGATATTTGGACTGTGTGTATTGGCATCGAGGCGGAAGATCAGTCACAAGGACTGGCTCCCATCTAACTATCTCAACAAGCTAGGACTAAAACTAGAACTAGTGCAATGCCAACTCCTGCTTGTGAAATCACGTCACGTTAAGGATTGCTGTTCGTGCTTGTCGTCGCCATGCAACAGACCAAGACTTGCGGAGAGTTGCGTACGCGGGATAACGTCACGAAGGAAAGTAATGCTTAGTAGTGACAACAACAATAAATGAAGAAGTGATGATGACATGTGATGTTTCCCCGTGGTAGCCACAGGACACTACCCCATTTCACAGTGGTTAATATGAGAGGATGAATTATGGTGAGAGTGAAGCAACGACAGGTCGGAGTTCTGTTTAGAGCTCTTCAAGGAGTCCAGTGGCCTGCATGAAAACGAAAAGGGAGCGAAGAGCCCGGTACTGATGTTCAGGGGAGCTCCATGGGCCAAGTACTTTGGACAAGCTGAATGGTCTATGGTCGAGGAGTTCAAGTTGGCGTCGAAGTACCCGGCGTTCACACGTGTACCGCTCACAGTCCTCGATGATATGGGGGATCGTAGCTGGGGTGCGGCAAGCTAGGCACAGCGCCGTGTTACTGTAACCCAGCTTAACACGGAACACAGGGGTGAAGGCGACGTTGAGTCGTAGACGCCGCAGGAGCGTCGTAAAGCTGCGAGGGAAGCCACCTGGCATCCTAAATGATAATGACGGGTCCACTGCATGGAGGAGCGACCATTGAGTGATGTCATGCAGCCATTGCTGGCGGGCCAAGGGTGACACCAACGCAGACAAGTAGGAGCGCCTATCCCCGTTGGAGAGGATAATGGGCAGGGCTCTGGAGATACGGTGGGCCGCAGCAGCCGCCAAATCTGCCTCTTCGTTGCCCTGAATGCCGGTGTGGCCGGGGACCCACTGTAGGGTCACCCGGTGTCCCTGTTCGCCGAGAACCTTGAGCGCCGTCAGGATACTAACAACCACCGGGGACAACGAGCCGCGGATGCCCATGGTTCCTACACATTGCAGGGCTGATTTTGAGTCGGTGTATATCACCCAGGAACGGGGAGGGTACTTTGAGACAGACTTTAGAGATAACAAGAAGTGCTTAGTAGTGAACAACGTACCTTCCATGCGTTTCTTCGAATAGCACAGACGAAGTTAGCCAGCGTCTTCCGAACTCCATAGCACCAAGGACTGCTCTCTCCCTCTGTAAAACTCTGCGAACACCCGCTCGAACTAGGCTTAGAACATGTGACGGCCCCTGAGCGCGACCGCCGTGTACTGCTATGCAGCGCGCAATCCACACTTGGTAGTTTATCTCTACGGCTAAGAGAATGAACTGTCGTCTATCCCGGATTGGAACGGGGGGTTGAAGGAGCGTTTGAATGGTGCTCCATGCAGCGAATCTGTGGAACCCCATACAGCTCCTCAACTCTGTGCCACAAAACGTCGGGAACGAGACACTCACGAAAAGCGTGCTGCGCAGTTTCATGGCTAGAACAGAAAGGACATCGAGGCGAGGTGAGACCATAACGACGCAAACGATCCCTGAGTGGCAGGACATCGTGCGCAAGTCTCCACTGCAAACTTGCACGACGAGAGTCCAACCATCCTGCAGTAGCGTAGCGCCACGCGGTCTGACGCGGAACAGATAGCTCCGATGCACCCGTGGGTGCCGGAAGTAAGCCCAGCAGGGACACATAGAACCGCCTCACTGACCATGTAGAAAGATCAGCGTCCACGTGGCTCTCGCGGAGGCGACGGACTGATGACACGTACTCTTTTAAGTGGGGAGCTGTAAACTCTGAGCGCGGCCTATTCTGCTGAAAGGAACAAAAGAAACGAATCTCCGGGCCAAGAAGGTAGTGCAAAAGGTCGTGTGCAGGATGGTTAGGCTCACTCAGGGCATCAAAAATGGCCTTTATACCTAAAGCAAGGCACTTCACTTTTACATGTGGCACTCGCAAGCCACCAACCTCACGCGACTGGTACAGACGCGCGCGTGACACCCATTACCCCATATGAACTGAAAAGCAATACGGGTCACAGTAAGAAAGATCTGACGTGGCGGAAGCGATATGGTACCACGGTACCAGTACTTGCTTAAGAACCACGACGCCGCTAGCCGGGCCTTACAAGTAAGTGGAATCATCAGACCCTTCAATGCTACACTGGTGAATGCGCATCCACGATGATACTGCGATTCCCCGACTATTGAAATAGTATCCCAGTATGCGTAATTCAGTTTTAACAGGTATCCCGAATGGAGACGCACAGGTTAAGAAAAGATCTTCCCGGAACAGCACCGCGAGCGGTACTGCCCCGACGACCTTGCTATCGGCCGCGCGTTCAAAGATGTATTGTCATCAAGCAGGAGAGCTACCTATGGAGGTATAGGCTCCTTCCGCGCGTTCAAAGGAACTGAGTAGCAAGACATAGTGTTATGATTCTTTCGATGAAGGCGTCTGTGCGTCGAGATAGTCTGTGGCAGCTAGACATACAGCGTCGATGGTGTTCGTTGTTATGCCGCAAACAAATCAGCAAAATCGACCACGGACTTGTACCGACCAACTTCGGAACCAAACGGATTTCAAGCTCGCGATATTCCCACAATCATTTTACACGAACTGAACAATGTTGTGAAATATCTCACTCGAAAACGAAGGCGGAATCATAAAGACGATTTTCGAAATTTGAAAAAGTCTGGTCTTTCTCTTCTTCTTCTTCTTCTTCTTAAGAGTTCCGAGAGGTCAGTCAACACATGACTTGCTACTCGGCCGACGTCACCGTGCATTAGTCTTACCATTCCTACGCTGTTTCCTGACTCTCAGGAAAGCAGATGTCCGTTGTTTCTTTCTATCTGTGTCTGAGTGATCTGATCCCCAATCTTCGTCCATTGTTTTTTTTTTTTTCGGGAATGCAACGCAGCGGCTACGACCGGCGTTGTATAGGACTTGCCCGCACCATGCAGGGTGACGTAACGCGTTGGCCTTCGGTGGGGAGAGTGTTTTGAGACTCCTCTCCACATTGCTGTTTCGGTTTGATCGCTCGCTTATTTGAGGCATAGTTCCTCACACGAGAAAGAAGCGAAGTTGATGGCACGGATGTTATGCAGCAAATTTTGCAGTTTGCTCGCAAAAGGCCATCCACGAATCGGCAACATGTTCCGTGTGTGATGTCACTTCCGGTTCGCCTCGGGAGGCGGGCCGTAGCAGCTGCCGTTCACGGCCGTGGCTAGTATAGAATATCTTCGCTATTTGAACCATTTTCAACGTCATATTTCACAGGGTGAATGCTTTAGTACAGGGGAACAAGTTAAAGATGATCGTGGGCTTGTCAAATATTCTTTCATGGTCCCTTTAAAGATGGCGACGCCCGTGATCGGCGGACAAACCGTTTTGTAAACAATGGGGTTGTTGTTTCTGCGCGACGTTTTAGATGTCTTTCGATCACGGCAGTTATTTTTATCCGATAATCTCGCAGGAAAACGCTCAGTTTTGCACATAATGCCTCGTACTGTTGACGACTTCCAAAGATGTGATGACGACCGCGCGTTAAGAACCACTGAGCCGATGCGATGTACTTAAACTAAGGAAACGCTGTGGCAAAATAAGTTCATCTCTCGGCTTTATGACGACGGAAATATGTCGGTAAGCGGCAAAACGGCATGCAAACAAAGTCACATGACCTCAAAATGACGTTTTCTATGACGTGCGACCAGGACCCTTTTGGCAGTCTTGCCAAAAGCGCCTGCTTGAGTGTAGAATGGCGGGTTTTGTGTCACCCGTGTCACCCCTGTGCAAAAATGGGAGAGCTGTCTTCTCCCTCCTTGCGTTTTCGATCCTCCTTATCCTCCTTCGATCCTCCTTATCCTCCGGCGAAGGCCGGAGGATATGTCACGTGGGGCTCCGCCTACGGAGTGCAAAATTGCTTGACGTAAAATGCTTTGACGTAATTGCGGTGGAGCCCGCTGATTGGTTTAGAGCGGCGTGGAAGGCAGTGTTTATCGGCAGCGTTTTTCTTATTCTTATCAGATCCAATAAACGGCTGTTTTATTGCACGGCGCCGGGAAACAGAAAATCTTTGAGATGGCTTTTTGTGCTCCTTTAAAGGGCTAAACGCACGGAGCGTTTTTCCGACGTTTTCAGGACGCGCGCGCGTTCGGCGTGCACGTGACGTCGTAAAAACCAGTTTTTCAACGCGCGCGGAGGGCGAACGGCGGAATCTGTCGACTACAGGTAATCGCGCGCGACTGGGCGCGTTTTCCGAGAAGTAGACAGAACCATGGCCGTCGTGCGGCAGACAAAGTGGCGTATGAGCAGCTAGCATAAATTTTTGGGGCATTATCCATCACACTAAATTTACGTGGAACATTTTAATGGTATTCGGAATGAAGGAACGCAGAAATCACAGGAAAGAAGAGCATCGGCACGTTCTAACAGATATTTGTGGTCGACGAATATAGCAACAGTGGCGCGCGTCACTCGCTCCGTACACGTCCCATGCGTTTCGGGTGGTCGCCTCGCTGGCGTTTCTTCGCCGCGTGTGCAAGGCCATGGCGTACGCGCGACGCTTTGACGCTGAGAAAACGTCCAATGCGTTTCGCCCTTAAGGCCATGGCGTACGCGCGACGTTTTGACGCTGAGAAAACGTCCAATGCGTTTCGCCCTTAAGGCCATGGCGTACGCGCGACGTTTTGACGCTGAGAAAACGTCCAATGCGTTTCGCCCTTAAGGCCATGGCGTACGCGCGACGTTTTGACGCTGAGAAAACGTCCAATGCGTTTCGCCCTTAAGGCCATGGCGTACGCGCGACGTTTTGACGCTGAGAAAACGTCCAGTGCGTTCGCCCTTTAATAGCCGTCGCTACCTTTGTGACGTCAGAAGTATATGGCACGTCTTGCGTTCCGATTCGAGTTTCATTTCTGGTTTTTATTGATCTCATTTTATTCGTGTTTCGCGTAAGAATTGCTAGGATGAATTGAGCTCACACTGACACAAGTAACAGATGTAAACGCAAGATGTTGAAACTTTTCCAGCTTCCCGAGCGGCTAGACGGCGAAGGAATGCGTCAACACACGGAGGACGTCGGGCCTGTAGGATTGGACGACGGCAGTTGGGCGCCCGGAGGCACAACGGCGCCACGGCGTGACCTGCTTGCAGACTTTTTAATATCGCTGGTGGCGCCAGCGTCTGTTACATTAGCCCTGCTAGGATCTCTCGGATGCCTGGTGTGCTGCTGCCGCCGTCAACACGGGTAGGAATCATTTCTCCACTTGCTGGCCCGCATGGAGCGTTTTCCGCGCGCGACAGCGCCACGCGCGGCAAACGCACACTGGCGCGCAAATCTGCGCGCAGCAGACGATGTTCTGCTTACCGCCGACCCCTGCAGGTGCCTTCCCCGCGCGCGCCGATGTGCTTTCCGCCTTTCATGTTGGTTCTTTCATGTTTATGAGTCTAGCGGTTTCGTCCAATGGCTTGTCCTACACTCTTAAAAATGAACTTCACCGCATAGCACGCTCCTAGCCAACCATGATCTCGAATGATATCGTTATCTGCCCTGATTTGTTGAAAACGGGAGGCGTACGCCTTTTTTGTGACACTTATGCTGTTCATAATTGTCACAGAAAAGGCGTACGCCCCCTGTTTTCAACAAATCAGGGCAGATAACGATATCATTCGAGATCATGGTTGGCTAGGAGCGTGCTATGCGGTGAAGTTCATTTTTAAGAGTGTAGTCAATGTGTGATTCGAGTACAACTTCCTCCTTGAATAAACAGACGAATTTCGCTGGTTGTTTTCGTGCAGCGCAGTGTGCCGGTGTGGGGTCAGCCCAGAAACGAACGAAGAGACGAATGACGAATTTCGATTAACACGATAATTATTATTAATTTCGATTAATTATGATAACACTTCTAAGCTTTTTTCAAGTGTAAGTACTGTAAGTCTATGTATTCCTTGCATGTCGGCCAACACGTCGGCTCGCGGGGTCAGCTGTCCGGCGCAAACGAAGAATAATTGATGCTACAAAATGGCAATAACAAAAATCAACGACAGCGACAGAGCTGTTTATTTGAGGGAGGTCACGGCAATGATTTTTACCAATGTTAAAATCACGCAATACTGCGAGGTTTGTCAGTGCTGTGTACTATTCAACACTAGCATTCCGCCATTCTTCATATGAAAGCAAGTCAGTTTAGAAATCTGGGATCTTAAACGATGAATTCTTAACGGGGGGATATCATTGTATCCCCTATTTGAGCTTGCCTGCCGCTATGTGCATGATTCGCCCTGTTGATTATGGTCCGCACGTACACTCAGGAGGGCAGGATTGTGTGTGTGTTTTTTTTTTAGTCTTGCACGCAGTTTGAAATGTTCGTGCGAGGCAGGTGCCCTGATATAGGCCAATAGTTGTGAGCTCTGAGCTTCAGCATGTCGCTCTCAAACAGCGCAGTGTCCGAGCAGCAGAGCTCCGTGGAGCGGGCGAGCAACATGCTACGTCAGCTGGCGGGACAACGGGCGGTTTCCCGCGCTGCCAGTCCTGATGGGATCCGAGCGTGAGTCTTGCATGCAGTGTGCTTCCTAATACTGACCAAGTGACGTGTTGTTTAAAGGGACGGTCGCTTCAGGAAACCCATCGATGAAGCCGATACCACTTTGTTTCGGCATCGGCCGACAACCTACTTGGCTACTTTTTTTTCTTCTAGAGTCACTGAATAGGGGTACAGAGTATCGCATTGCTTATCCTCGCCGGAGCCACCGTCCGGTGTCCGCGATTGGGCCGATCGTGTCACGTGGTTTCTCCTTCCAGGAACGCGCCGTCCATGTTGAAACGTCCACGAAACCGGTTTGGTGGGTTGCGAGCTGCTTCCACTGCGCGTTGTTCTCCATCGGAGAAGGTGGAGATTGGCGTCCCATTGCTAGGCAACGCAGCCGCGCCTGACTCAAGATGGCGGGCTCGCTCGCTCGCAGGCGTGGCTCAGTGTCGCTACTCTGCTCCCTATTTAGTGGCTCTACCTTTTTTTTTTTCGTCCGAAAGGCGCCTAGATATTAAACAAACGAATTAGAGGCTCCGACGGCGTGACGTCACTCGCTGACAGGAAGAGGGAGAGGGCGGCGCACAGAGGAGAAAGGCGCGCCGTCCAGACGCCCACGGCGTTTCTTTTCTCGAGGCCGTGCTCTGATTGGTGGTGCGGGGAATGACGTTTTCGCCTCTTTTCAGAGAGGGAATTCCGGCATACTCTCAAAATCCGTCGTCTGCTCTTGTAATGTATAATAATAACTGTCTCCCTATTTCTCGTGGTATTTTCGATAGCGTGGTCATTGACCCACGATGAATAAAATGACAATATCGTTTCGAAATCGACTGGAACAGACGCTACCGTCCCTTTACCGTGTATTCACACGAGCGACATCCTCACAGAATATTCTAGCGGAAGAAAAAGCGAAAACAGTGCTCGCAGAGCCGAAGTTCTGTCCCGTGTTATGTTGAGCATTCACACAGTGCCGAATATCGGGAGTGGCTTGCTGCGCATCTATAGCAGACGACACTTAGCAGACGACACAGTCAGCGTGCTTTCCTGTCGTCTGCTACGAAATATCTTGTGGCTGTGCAGCAGGATATTCTCCACGGTTGGCAGTGTACGTGACGACGCTCGCGCTCACGTGAGAGCAGAAAGCTATGACGCTTTTCGCATCTTTCGCTTCTGAGGAAATGTCGCTCGTGTGAATACACGGTTAAAGCAAATCATTGTGAACGTAATTTCTACTTGACGCGCAAGCTACGTAAAGTTCATTTCTAATTTTGATAAATATGAAACGCAACACTGTTGCTCCAAAGTAGAAATCAAACTCAATCCATGTCAAAGTGTCTTCGTTAGAGAGGTGCCATATTTTTCGCAGGTCAAGGCAAGGAACATTGAGGGCTCTGCCACCACCGCCATACCCTTCATCCCAGGAACAAATATAACCGGGTTTCACTCCCAGGATACGAAAAGCTTCGTCTGAAAGGAACAACACAACTCAAGCAAAATGGCGGGACGACGGTGTGCTACAGTGAAGAATTTTCTTACATGTTCCACCGGGTTTGTGCAACGCCATCTACACTAAACAATGTCCGACACGGAAAAAGTTGGGGTGTTGTTTGCGACCTTTCACTCTCTCACCATGTGACACGCGTTGGCCAATCGCGGCAGACGATCTGAAACGCCTGTGGCTACCAGCGACTGATGACGGATTTTTATTTCGGTCGTGGCAGCAGCGTCACGACCACTAGCAATTCGACAGTCTACATGGCGTTTCACAAAGTGCCGGCTCCTCCCTGTGGCCGTGGTTGGTGGGGCTACTTATGGTACGTCACAAGCGGGGCTCCTTTAGTGTAAATGACCCGTCATAAAGTTATTGTAGAATAAAGACACATCGGCGATGTTGTTGTGTTGATACGTTGTCGGCACCGCATTTTCATTTTGTCATTCCACGCCAAATGATGCGATGGTCCTGCTCGACATTTCGCTTCCCAAAAATCATCGTGGATACCCCGTGCTATCCGTAGGAGTTTGCCCCCAAACCCTACTGAAAAATATCGAACCGCTCTCGACCTACACGCGGGGTCAAAGCTTACGAAAAGAGTATATACTACGTAGGGGGCGGACGTTTTTTTTTTTTTTTTCAACAGTGACATTGCCAAGATTCGGACATTGCTCTTGCACTGTCGTAACGGATTCTCAGCGTATCTCTATGGTAATCTCATAAAGTTGTTTTTTTATGGACACCGACGCAACAATAAATAAAATTAAATAAATCTCTGGCTGACGTTTCTGGTACCCATATCGCTGTGACTTGTCTTAAAGCCTTCGCCCAGATATAGAGGTGAATAGGTTCCAGTACTTGACCACCAAAAGGCCTCTCCTGTTCTGTCGCATGGCCCTTTCCCATGTGCAGTGTCATAGAAATGTCATGCTGCCCGTATCCACACGAAGCGTCATTTCACTCCCGAAGATTGAGAAGCGTGTGGACGAGAAAAGCAGTCGAAACACGCGTTGGGTGATGATCAACGAATACACTGTCGCCAATAGCGGGAATGGTTTTGCATGCCACGGTGCATTGTCGCAACTACGTATATAGTCGTCTTCAACTTAAGAAATCTAGTCCGTCAACTACATACGTCGGTTGAGATAAGGAAACGCAATAGCGCGCCAGGAGAAATACTGCAGCTCCACCATTGGGGTAGCGCACTTTCTGCCGCAGCGTAGTGTCATGCGGCCAGTCTTAACAGCCAATACGGAAGCAGAGTGAGCATGATGGATTACATTATCTGGCGCAAGGAGGCAGCGTGGCCTCACTGTGTCCAGCCATATCCGCGGCGCAGTAATATTTTGAGAGAGAGCTGACGGACTAGATTTCTTTTCCTTCTTAAGTTGAACACAACTATAGTGACTCCAGTGAGTGTCTATAGTCACACAACATGGGACATCAATGACCTTCGCATTTGCTGCTTGAGGGTTATCTCTCTCTCTCTCTCTCTTTTACATATTTCCAGACCCCCTCTAAAGGCCGGCAGTAAACTTGAGGCACGCACTCCAGGTCACATGCTGCGGTGCCTGTGCCGTGACGGGCCTTGCACTCAAGGCAGCAAAGTTGGAGTCTGGTCAGGGAAGGGATGGCTTTGAGGAATTCTTTCTCCAGCAAGAAGCATTCATCAGTGTAGCGTTACGTTTTATGTACGTAGAGTTACGAGTTATGTTTTTGCTTCTTCTCTTCTAGGCGAAGTAAGCTACCCGTCGTGGTGGAAGCGGTCCCTTATAGTTCACGTAACATTGACATTGGCGATATCTCCGCACGATAGAAATTATCGCCTGGCTGTAGTTTTGGACAGCCGAGAACACGGTGGTCTTGCCCTATAGCACAGTAGCGCTGTGTTCGTCAAGCCCGCCGACGCACTGCCATCGTGGGCGTAGGAAAAAATAGTCCTGGAAGAAATGGTCCCTGGTTGTGCGAACGGAAAAAATAGTCCCGCGAGCTCCTGCGCGGCCAAAAATACAGGGGCGTAGTTGTGGATAGCTGATGAAACACAACACGCCCATTTGCTCTTCCAATTTCTTGGAATTGGGAGGTTTTTTTTTCGTTTTCTTTCGTGTGTTAATAGACCTCTACCTGTTTGTAAACAAATGACGTCATAGTGTTCGACAGCGCCACCGATTTGGTAGAGTTGAACTACGTTCAAAGTTAGTGGCGAACAAGGTCGCGCCCGAAAGCCACGGTCTTGAGGGGATTACGATGGTCTCTGAAAAGGACGCGACCTTCGGTCCTACTTTTCTTTCAGTAGAAGCAGCGAACAAATGCCCGTTCGTGGAACCCAGCCCTCCCCTTCCGATCTGTTTCGGTTTCAGTCTGTCTACCAACGTCATGATGACGTCTTTCGGGTTGAGGTCTATTGAGAATGAGACGTACACGACATTCATTGAGCAACATAAAAGCGATGTCATTCGCTCCACTAGTTCGGTAGCGATATCGTTCGCTGGATGCTATTACAGTCGACCCGCGTTTATCCGGACGGCTCCGTTTCCTGTGAAAATGTCAGGATAGCGGGGGAACCGGATAAGTGAAACACGAAAATCCAGAGTGATCCTAAAAGGACATCTTTATTGACCATTACACAGAAAACTATCCATTGTCATCTGTTTCATTCTAATACACGCATCCAGTTCTTGCAAACCTTTGCTAATGGCATTAACTTGAGAAATATTGTTCTGTTGCTCGAAAAATACTAGCGCTGTTCTCAGTGCCGCCCGCGCATTTTCTACCGTCACAGCTGGTACATTCCCTCTTTCATTATTAGGTTCTTCTTGAACACTATCAGAAGCGACGACACTGACGATGTCGTCACCTATGATTGCAGCGCAGGGGTCCTCGTTGAGGACCTTCTTAGTCTGAAATGACCAGACTGCTCAGGTGGATTACTTTTGTGTAACGTGCACGTTAATAAATGGAAAGGGAGAAAATTCTTCCTAGGAACACCGTGTTTGTGTGAGTAAAAAGGAGGCCACGACCAGGGTTCTCGACCTCGCTTAACTAGGTGCGGGCCAAGTGTCATTCCTGGACAATGACCGGATAAATGAAGCCGATTGTTGGGTATCAGTCACTTCTGTTCCCTGGAATTCTCGTCCGAGTCCGGAAGCTGAAGTCCGGATAAACGAGGGCGAAATACGTGGGGAGAAATCTGTCCCCATGCTTTTTTGTCCGGATAGCGCAGGATCCAGATAAATGAAGTCCAGATAAACGCGGGTCGACTGTATTTTCCTATACTGTTGGTCAGACACGAGTTTTATGGTTGCCCCCTGCATATTTTTTCTCTGTCCATGTTTATGGACAATAAAAGCTGTACGCCATCTTATTCATTGCCCTTACAACTCCGCTTCTGCTGAAGATAAGGTTCACCGACGTAGAAAGTATGAGACAACAAGTGCAAAACCTTTGTCTGACCAACGATAGGAAAATACTAGCATCCCAGGTTGAGCTGGGAACTACATCCGACGATATCCACGTACAGCGAGCGTCAGGTCGGAGCCTTAGGATAGTGAGCTCGGTTTAATTATATGCGTTTTATTTCATTGGTACGAATACGGAACGTAACTTTTTCTCACTACTCGTGCGGCCAGTAGTAAAACACGCTTCTTTGCTATTATATGTGTTGTCGTCACTACGCTCAAATTTTTCTAGCATTCCTGCTTGTCCGTAAAGTATTAAAAAAATCGCAAACATGTAAGAAATAGCGGTGTAACATGAGCCATTTTGACGGATGAAAAATAAAATTATTTTGCCTCATTACCTTATCCTGAGACTAAAAACTTTGCCCGGCAGAAAAAGTCCGCCCGCTGACTTCCCTCTTTCGTAGTAGGTATACAGTCTTTTCGTAAACTTTGACCCTGCGTTGATCGAGAGCGGTTCAATATTTTTCGGTATGTCTAGAGGAAATGCCTACTAATAGCACAGCGTATCCATGATGATTTTGGGGAAGCGAACTGTCGAGCAGGACCATTGGATCATTGGGCGTGGAATATGACCCAACACAAAATAAACACCAGAAAGACTGAGACTGTGACAAAAGCTACAGCCCTGTGACGTCATCCCATCGTCATTCGTGTAGTTGTTGCCGTACATCTCAGTACGGAGCTACATTTAGGGTCAACTTTTCTCTTTCCTTCCTTTTTGGCGGTGGTGGGTGGGGTGGGGGGTGGGGGGTGAAATGCCTTTGAGAAGATTGGGGGAATAAAAATCAAGTACCATTTATTCGTACGATTGGGGATAAAAAAAACGGGTATAACCCCATACAGTTTCGGCGAAAACGAACTTTATCCTAGATGTCGTAACCCGCCTATAGGGCAGCGAACAAAGTGAAAACTACTCACAGCTCACCCGAAGTTGCTCGCAATTGTGAGGCCGGTAAGAATCCATCGTTGTCGAACAACAAGCGTTCCCAAAAAGCGGTTGACACAGTGGACGCCGCCCTGAGCGAGCCGTTCCAGGTCCCTCCACTTTTGGGGCTCCTTATCTTGGTCGTTCTTATCGGCCGTTCAGATACCGGAATAATGGCGTTGCAGTGTGCTTCCGTCCGTTGTCCGTGGAGAGAAGAATTTCTCGGTGCCCAGCTTCATGACAGATACGAGCAACAATAATAGCGTAAAGACTACGGCAGAACTGATTTTTTGTTCTCTAAATGTGGTAGTACATGAGAGAACTATGTTCTGAGGCTGGAACAACATAAAAAGGACAAATACATACAATAAGAAATTAACGATGAAAGATGAAAGTCACTGAAAGGTTAGCAGGCTGTAGGACTCGAACCCACATCTTCAGGATTATCGGTCCAGGGACCGTGCCACACACCGTACACACCGTACCAGCGACTTCCAAGGGCGCGTCCATCTGAAGGAACAAATCAACCACTCTCTCTCTCACCCCCCCCTTTTCACTCTTACATTTTTCTCACTCATGTACAGACTGCTGAAGACACTGGGACCAAGGAATGACATTTCTAAGGGTCCCGTCATGTCACCACAGCTCGTTGGGTTGAGGTATTCGCAGCACCGATTGTCTCCAACGAAAATCCTACTTGGGCTATGCAACGCGTCAGACGCGGTTCGAGCTTCGGAATCCGGTCGGACTTTTTTTTTGGGGGGGGGGGGGGGAGTGGATAACATTATGGTGTTGCGTGTCCTCCCATTGAGCCTGTTACCATTTTGCATAATCTTTTTTAGCGGATTATCTCTTAGCATGTTCACTCACTCCAACTACACGGAGTCCCATTTTTCTTACTGGCTTCTGTCACGTGTAGAAGTGAGCCGGTTCCTCGGCACACCGGCAATAATATTTGAGACACATTTCTTTGTCTCATTGTATTTGCCAGCCGCCTCGTAGCTATATAGACGACGGCATCGATTACGTAACGCCACGGCCGCCCAAAGCATGCTGGTGGCCACTATCAGCTTTATCAGCCTATCAGGCGAGGCATCTTGCCCACCATGCACAGCAAAATATAACTTCGAACCAGTCTTCTGGTGACGTCACATGTTTATAAACAGAGGGCCGTCTATACCTTCGGTTCGGCCACGTATCTTTGCCTACGTATTCATTCAGGGGGACAAAGAGGAACACTAAGGTAGGACTTACGTTCCCATCTTTTTTTTTTGTCATCATCATCATCATCATCACTAAGGTAGGTACACATTCTGTCTGCGTTCCAATACCCCGGTTAGTCGACTGCCTAGCGGTCTAACCGGAAGTGCCGCCATGTTAAGTCTCGTTCCAAATCTCGCCAAGTCCGCTATTCAGTCGGCTACCGCCTAGTGCGCATCGATGCGGTCTAGTTAATACGCCTGACCATCTGACAGCCGGGATGGCTGACAGCGGGAAACGCTAGTACCTGCTGCGCTTGCGCCGTACGCATTTCTTGCGTGAGCAACGAGATGGCGCCACGGGCGCCTCGGCTAGGCAAGTCTGTTCCAATAGTGACAAGCAAAGGGGTCTACTCAGCTGCCTAGTCAGGCGGCTTCGCGGGCGCGAGATATTGGAACGCAGCCTCTGTCTCAAAAAGAGAAGAGACATACAATGATTACAAGCTAGAAAAAATACAGGGAAAAGACGACGAATCTCTTTGGATTATGTGTTTATAAGCTGGGTGTCGAACCGAAAAAAAAGAAAAAAATACGGGTTCGGTTCGGGTTCGCGTTGCTTTGATTTCGTTCCGGTTCAGTTCCGGTTCGGCCACGCCAAAAATGGAACCGGTTCGCGAACCGGTTCAACGCTTCCATTTTATGTGTTCCATAAAACTGCTTTTATCGGGAAATGCGTGGCTAATAGCTTACTGCCGTTGTCTGCATTGACGTTTTTAGCGGTCAGGTACTCCCTTTAGCGAGAGAAAGGAGAAATGGATCGACACTTATTGCAAATAGAGTCCACGCTGGTGAAGGGGTGTAGTCCTGCTACTTTCTGTTCCCAAAATATCTTTTTTCGCAGGCACAGTGCCAGCAAGATATATTTAAAGGAAGCCTAATAAGATGGACAGCATTTTACATAGACGACGGTACTTGCCGGCGCACTGCATTCGCAGCGTGAATCGAACTGAAACCGTATTGAAGCATGTCGAAAATAAGCCTGCCAGTCTTACTCTGTCCGAGCTCATAGCAGTGTACTAGATAATCCACAACACTAAGGCAATGTGTCACGACACAACTGCACTACCAATAAGCAGAACTGCATTTACTTTTCAAACCACGACCAATCAAACAGGCACCGTTCTGCGTACGCTCCTTCTCCACTTCTCATGCTTCTGACGTGTTTAATTTTTACTGCTCACGTGTAAAGGGAAATGTTGGGCGCTTATACTTAATCACATATTCGTCCTATAGAGCTACATAACTGGCCTATATTCCATTCTTGTTTCATTCGTCCGCGTGGCGCCTCGTCTCTGAAGAGTAGACGCCGCAGCGCGTGCGTGGGGCGCTAGCCGCGGCGCCCACAAGGACAACTGCGCTTCAACGTGTTAGAAAGACGCTGAAAGTACACTTGCTATACGTCCTCGTTTGACTGCGAGGTGAAAGTTTCCGAAATCCATGATATGGACACGTGATGATGATACCAATGTGTCTTCGTTCAGGGACTGAGAGCAACTCTTATGCTGACTTCTTTTATGTCCGAACCGTTTTGTTGCGAACCGGTTACCGCTATTATTTGTTACGGTTCTGCTCCGGTTTGGGTTCAACAGTGTCATGAAAATTTCGGTTCAGGTTCGGTTCCGGCAAAACTAACGGTTCGGGTACAGTTTTCGGTTCGGGTTCGGTTCGACACCCTCTTTACAAGTGCTCAAAACGTCGCCATTCCAGCACTGGACAGCTATATATATAGGAGGACATCACATATTACGTGTCCTTCAGACGTCACCCACTCGAACGTTGCCTACCTTGGCACTGCTGACGATAGCCCAATAAGGCCGCAACAACTGTCCAGTGCTAGTATGGCGACGTTTGAGTACCTGGTACTCATAAACTAATAAAAATCGTTAACCAAGATGCGGACGAAGATTGCACTTCTACGAGGCAGCAGGTCAAGGACCTCGTTGTTCCCGAATGTGGGTAAGTTTTTGTCCCACAATGGGGGGGGGGGGGGCACACCAGTCAAATCTACAGGCCGTTTTTTTTACCATTTACATAATTTTTATTTAAAAAAATCTATGAGAGCAGCATAGATGTATCGTTTTTGCAGTCGATCTCTACGGCCAAGCGGACATCCTCTCCAAGAGAGTATGCAACTACAACATGACTAATTACCTAAAATTCATTAATTCATTTATTTATTTATTGTCCAAACCCAGGGGCCATAAGGCATTAGACGGTAGAGAGAGGATGGAAAGACAAATACGATTTTGAGTATACAAAATCAGAATACAGTAAGCGGCTTGGAGTGCAATAATAAATAACAGACTGAACACGGTGGTTAGAAGTCAAATTTAACAACACACACACACACAAAAAAACGAGTATGAAAACAATATTATGTGCGATGTGTGTGTGTGAGACCGTGCTGCAGATTTGAAGGATGGCAGACATACAACAGATTCTGGCAAGGAATTCCATAGCTTAATCGCGTGTGGGTATAGAAACAGTGAAAGAATAAATCGGTTCGACAAAATAAAATAAAATAAAAGACTCGCACTTATAGCACTATAAATGCGAGCCTTTTATTTATTTTTTATTTTTTGTCGCACTGATTTATTCTTTCACTCTTTCTACCTACACGCAATCAAGCTATGGAATTCCAGCGCATTACACTAGTAGACCTTCGGATCACTCCTGAGTAATCCAGACGTCAACTAGAGTAATGCGCTGCAGCGGGGAGTAATGCGCTGTGTCCAAGGAGCGGGGAATGGTAAAGACTATTGTTGAATTCCAATGGCAGAATCGGAGCAAGTGGCAGACTCGGCAATGGAGCGGCTTGGTCAGGCCTAGAGCAAGTGATCCGAATCTGCGACTGGAACACTTCCGCACAACTTGGAGTTTAGCTCTGGCCAATCTCCCTTGGTGGATGACGGCCAGAGACGGAGGAAGAAGAAGAAGAAGGTACTCATGTTCCATTATAACGCCATGTTTAGCAACATCAAGGTCCTTCCAATCTCCTAACGTGGCCATTGTAATGTCTGACTTATCGCTTCCTTCATGAAACAAAGTCGCCAACGTACGACGCGAAAGACTAGTCACGGCGAAGACGCGTTGCGAGGCGTCCATGTTGGTGAAGCAGAGGCAGGAAATAGGAAGCACAAGCGACAAGTGACACGTCACGTAGAGTTCCGGTTGAACCTGCCTATTTTGGCGGAGCAGTCTGGGTTGCTCCCTGGAGCGACCTTGGCTCGAATGCCGCTCCGAAGCTCCCATTAGAAGACTCCAGAACTGTTCCCAATCAGCCAATCGAACAGACTTGCTCTCGGCGGAGCAACAAAACTTGCTCCGAAGGCGCTCCGAATCTGCCATTGGAATTCAACATATGAAACAAAGCCCGAGTTTGGCATCGTTCGGCGGTGTTCTAAAAGATCAAGGTCAAAAGTGGATTTCAGTGATATGTGACGCTATAGCAGAGGAGGAGTAATCAAGCGAACGGCGCGGTTTTGAAAGGATTCTACGAAATTTTAACGGATTCTGATTAACTCTGCAATTAGGGAATTTTGGGCAAAAGCGAGATAACAGAATGGGAGAGAATCCACGTTGAAAGCCATTCTATTCTACCATAGAAAAATTCCGAAACAAGCGCGTGCCATCACAAATGAGTGGAAACCAAAAGAGCGCCTCACCTTCGCCGACGGAGGCCTATCTGGCCAATCATCTCCGTCGCTTCAAAGCACGTGACCCACTGATGTGGAATGAGCGCTGTGCTCCCTGCGCTCCCAGTCGGCGCGGTTTCGGCTTATTTGCGCATCAAAATTCGGCGACGGATATTTCAACTCACGTTCGCGTTTCTGGATTTTTAAAAGATAAGTTGACTTTCAACGATGATTGTCTCCCATTCCGCTATCTCGCTTTTGCCCGAAATCCACTAATTAAAGGGGTAATTAAGGAATTTTATAGGTATACGCAAGTATACGGCCTTCGTAGCGGACCGAAGGGCCCTGTGCAGAAGCGCGCCCGTTAGGAAGAGAGACTGGTGTCCAACGCCTCGGCGCCTTCGGAGCCGAAAGCACCAGCCGAGGGCAAGAAGGCACATGCGGTGCCTTCGTTCCAAGGTACGTCGGCCGAGGTACCTGCAATGCCGCAGTCAGACGCCATTGCAACGGCAGAACTCCTGTCACGCGCATGACGCACTTGTGTTCGTTGATGGTTCAACGCCTTAATGCCGGGTCGGTTTCGCCGCCGCAGGCTCAAGCGCCTTTGCGACTCAACTTACCTTCTCGGGTTACACCGATAAGAAGTCTGTTGCCGATTTCCTGGACGGTCTACCGTCTATCAGACGGGTATGGGAATTTCGGACGAAGTTCTAATCCAACGCATCCTGCAGGTTGCTTTGGTCGGGGACGCCGCCCGCTGGCTTCGGTTGCAATCGGAGTTAAGTCCCTTCAGGACTTCCAGAAGCGGTTCAAAAACGAATTTCTTCCCCCGGATTACGAATACCGTGTCCTAGAGAGAGGAATTGCATAAGCTTATCTGAATTCGTTCGGGCGTTGCAAGATCTGTACAGCAGAGCGGATCCCATTGCTACGGAGCGCGTCGCACGGGCTATCCGTCAGTGCCACCCGCGCTTCCGGCCCTACTTACGAGCCCATCGCCTTACTACCCCTGAGGCGTTGGCCCAGGAGGCTCGTTCAATACAAGGCGACCTCCTCGCAGAGCTCGAATACCGGCCCCCTCCCCCCTGGAGCTGCGTTACCAGCTCCGGTGGCGCAGCGGTAACGCGTGCGCTTGGAGACTGGGAGGTCCGCGGTTCGAATCCGCGGGCCGGCTGTGCCATCTGGGGTTTTTCCTGGGTTTTCCTCAGATGTGTAATAGGCGTATGCCGGCACAGTTCCCCTGAAGTCGGCCCATGGACGCAGCTATCCACCCCCCGAGCGGATTCCGCTCGGTCTTCCACTTCACCCTTTCCTCTCCTCCTCTCCACCACCTTTCCCTTCCCGAGAAACATGCCGCCTAATCAGGCAGGCAGACCTCTCGGGTTCCTCCCAACGACACTCCTCCTCCTCCTCCTCCTCGGAGCTGCGTTGGAACCGCGCTGCGCGTGGTCGGGAGGAGCCGCCTCGGTCGAACGCCTGCATGCAACAGGATTGGGTGACAACCCCCGTAATTTATACAATGCGGAGTCATCCCACCGAGCCCTAGATTCCTTTCTCTATGACCAGAGGACGATCCCTGCAGGAACGAGCCTTGACAGACCCGTCCCTCTCCGCCCCGAAGTCGCGGTCAGCCTGGCCTTTCGGCTAGCGAAACCCCACGGCAGCGGGAGCGGCATCATCCTGCGCCCCCGCAGCCACGAGCGCCCAACAGCTGTTGGAATTGCGGCAGCCCTGACCATTTTCGTCGCAAGTGCCCGCGACAACGACCAAACACCCGTAATGTACCATCGGGAAACGGTCGCAGCCGGCGTCCATGAATGCTCGCTCAACGACGTCGGCAGGTTGCGAAGAAAGCGAGCAAACGGTTACTATCCGTGGCCTTGATCATTCAAAAACTAGCTTGCAAGCAGTAAGTTAACGCAAAGAGGTGCTTTTGGCTCCTCTTGCTTTTTCTGTCCGAGATTTCATCGACGATAAGGAACCAAACATCGATCGCCGTTCGAATTTTCGGTAGAGATCACATCGCCCTTATCGATACAAGAGCTACGCTTTCCCTTATAGACGACCTGCACCCCTACGTGATTGATTACGTTTCGCCGCGACGCAAAGCATGCTGGTGGGCACCTATCAACCTAATCAGCCTTTTCGGCCTATCAGCCGACGCGTTTTTCCCGCTTCTTGCCCACCACAGCAAAATATAACCTCGAACCAGTCTTATCGTGACGTCACATGTTTGTAAACAGAGGGTCGTCTATCGGGGACAGTGTTTACGAGCATTGCGTATCACGGCATGTGGAATTGCAATCCACTGATGTCACCCTGCGTCTTGCTTCCAATGGCGCCGTTCCAGCACAGGCTGCAGTTCTGCTCTGGCTACGTTTTGATGGGAGGCGACGAAAGCAGCGCTTCGTGCACCTTCCGGGCCTGGCAGTTCCTGTTATCCTGGGCAGAGACTTCATCATCCGGCAGAAGTTGGCGCTGGACAGGCCAATGGAGGATATGTGTACCACGGCTCGTCGGGATTTTTCCGCTTCGCCGCAGCACGGGAACACTGCACAGCACAGCAAGCTATGGCAACGTCCGTTGAAACGTCTGGACTGCCGAATGTCTATGGGTCATTCCATGGTCCAGAGGAGCAACACCGTCAGCTTGAAGAAGTACTGCGGCAGTTTGACGGAATCTTTACGGAGAAACCCGGTAGGTCGTCTGTGTTACAGCATAGCATAGACACCGGTAACGCTAGGCCCTGGCGTTGCAATCCGCGCCCATTGAGTGTTCATAAGCGCGCCTTATTAGACGCCGCTCTTGACGAAATGCTCCAAACCGGTGCAGTACAAAGGTCTCAGAGCCCTTGGGCCTTTCCTGTTGTCCTCGCTCCGAAACGTGATGGTATACGCCTAGGTTATGCATCGATTACCGTCGACTTAACTCAGTAACTGTAAGGGACTCTTACCCCTTCCCGTCCATTGAGTCAGTAATGTATTCCCTGGGCAATGCGCAGCTGTGTTTTCAACGCTTGACTGCAGTAGAGGATTTTTGCAAATCCAAGTTGCCCCGGAGGATGTCCCAAAAATAGCCTTTACGTGTCAGAGGTTTGTTTGAATTTATACGGATGCCTTTCGGTCTGTCTAATTCACCCGCTAGTTTCCAGCCCCGGATACAATGTTGGGAGATGGGAAGTTGACGGACACAATGTTGGGAGATGCGAAGTAATGCAATTTCGCAATGGGCGGCCTTTGCCAGCGGGTGTCGCAGCTTGGATAGCTGAGCAAGACTCTGCGGACACAGGAACGACTGACGGACGGCACGACTTCTATCTGCTGGGCGAGGGTGGCATCCTGTTCAGATAGATACCCTAGGCAGACGAGGACGACGGCTCATCCCCGTTCAGAGTCGTGGTGCCACGGAAGTTGCGTAAGTCTTTCATACGTTACTTTCATGACTCGGCCTTGGCAGGTCAGAGCAGCGGCAGGAAAACTTATGAAATGTTGTGTCGTGTTGCGACATGGCCAGGAATGAGGCAGCATGTAACAAAGTATGTTCGTACTTGCCCGGTATGCCAGAGAGCAAAACCTCGTGGTGGTTTACTTCCTGGGCGCTTACAGCCTGTTCAGAGCAATAGACCCTGGCAGATAGTTGTTTGTGATGTGATGGGACCATTTCCCCGTAGTCCTAGAGGTAGCCAGTATTTGTTTGTGGTTACTGATCATTTCACGAAATGGGTTGAGCTGTTTCCTCTTAGGACGCTGACTTCCCAGAGAGTGTGGGAAAAACTACTCGACACCTTTTGCCGGTTCGGGTTTCCCGCACAGCTGATCACCTACAACGCAACCTACTTTACAAGTAAGGTGTTCTCAGATTCTTGCGCTGTCTTAGGCATTCAGCACGAGAAGACTTCCCCGTATCACCCTCAGGCTAACATTACCGAACGTGTTAATCGGAACCTGAAAATGATGTAGGTTGCTTTTACTAGTCAGCACCACCGTGATTGGGATCTTCGCCAGTCTGAGCACGCGTTCGCTATACACGGACGACGGTCAACAGGTCACTTGGGACGAGAGGCCTCTTTTCCACTGGAGAACACTCTGGGCCTCCGGGATGGTGCAACCCGGCCTCCTTACTCAAGGTTCGCTGAGGACCTCTGGAGTCGACTGGACGATGCAGCTCGGACGGCTGGAGAACCTGGACGTCGCAGGGTTGGACCAGGCTCGCCAGTACAACCGTGGACGTCGGAACATCACCTACAGCGTTGGTGACCTTGTCCTTCGACGGACTCACCCGCTAAGTGATGCGTCACGAGGCTTTGCAGCTTCACTTGCAGATAGGTGGAATGTCCCCTTCGAGGTAAGTGTGTGCTCCTCCGGCCTCACTTACAGGCTTCGTCGCTGTGACACCGGCGAAGAGACTGGGCCAGTTCACATCTCGGACCTGAAGTCTTACCAGCTCCGAGACCCTGACGGAGAGGAGCCCGATTTGCAACCTGCCTCCCACCAGGACCCGGATCCCGTTCCCGGACCTGCGTCCAGCCGTTACGACTTTGCGTCCCCGCAGGCGGCGCACGTAGCTGCCACTATCGCCATCGCTAAGCGTAGTGCTTGTGATTTAGTGTTTTATTAGTGTGATTTCTGTTGCACAGTTTTCCGCTGTTTGTTCTATGGAGTGCCCTTCCGGCGCCCGCGGCTTGGGGATACCCTCTTACCGTGTTCCCTTCTTCTCGCCTCGCATTCAGATGCGTCGCGGACCGGGGAGACGGGACGCAACAAAGCAGCCCGCTCCCTTTCCCGCGGAAGCCGCACGGATCCCCCCGGACCTCCAGACCGGGCCCAGGTGCAGGCAGTGGCGTATCTAGGGTGTGGCAGGTGTGGACAGCTGCCATGGGCGCCAGGTGAACAGGGGCGCCATTATGTGGTCGGGTGTGAATGTGCCAGGTCGGGCACTCAACCTGGCACATTCATAAATGATCTAAAGCGCCCGCCATTAGAGAGGTTGTAGTGTGAAACCTAGTGCGGAACACATGAAAACGCATCCCCAAGGACGTCATGTTAACCATGTTGCCATGGGCGCAGGTAGCTCTAGATACGCCACTGGTTGCAGGTCCCACAGCACCACTCCGTCGCGACTTGGACGGTAGTGTCCAACGGCCAGCCCGTGTCTGGGGAAAGGGGGATCCT
The DNA here is from genome assembly GCF_037126465.1 of Ornithodoros turicata. Taxonomy (NCBI): domain Eukaryota; kingdom Metazoa; phylum Arthropoda; class Arachnida; order Ixodida; family Argasidae; genus Ornithodoros; species Ornithodoros turicata. Next base: position 3,676,664 of record NC_088201.1, read on the forward strand.
GGTGGTTGAGTGGACACAGAGGTGTTTTGGACCCTTCGGGGCCCCTCTGGGGATTGCCTGCTGCCGAGACAAGGGAACGAGAAGCTTTGTTGGAAAGTAAATAAACTGTATGTTGCATTGATTTCGTTGCGGTGCTGCTTGTTCCTTCGCGTGCGGAACGGACGGGCTCACGCCCCGGGTTGTGGGAACTGAGGTTTCCACAAACATTTCTTGTCGTACAATATTTGTCGCAGAAACTGCAGGCCAAAATGACGCGGTATGAAGGCCTTGAAATCACGGAGTGGCGAAACGGCAGGCCAAAAAGACAGACCTTACAATTCTGCAGAAACAGCAGAAACTCGTGACTCGCATATCCTGTGAGCCCGCTGTCCTTCAGGGTGGCCCACGTCAAAGAACACTCTCTTCCCCTTCTTCATTTACCTCTTATTTTTATCAGTATCAGGGTGCACACGGACGAGGAATACTGAAGGACGCACCTACACGGCGAGCAGAGTGCGTGAAAAGAACGCGCCAAGCACGCCCAGAGTTTCTTGGCACGGACACACGGTCCGTGAACAAATGTGTATATGTGAAAAACACAGACCCGTGAAAAACATTGTGAAACCGGCCTTATCCTCATATCCAAACATTGTCGCTTGCACTAACCCAAGCAGCACAATGTACTGAAAGTCGAGTGCAATAGGGGTGGACGGTATGTGTCTTATCAATGTTCTTTAGTTTCATCAGTCTGTTCAAGGCCTTCCACCTACCCGTCCACCCCTATTGCACTCGACTTTCAGTACATTTTGCTGCTTGGGAAAGCACAAAGAAATTATCTGTTAACCTTAACTTAATGTCGCATGCATTTCCTGCCTTGTTTTTTTCTAGCCACGAGTTGTTACTGCTGTTTCGATACATGTTTTTGTGTAACCTTATCTATCTCTTTATCTGTTGTCACTGCCTTGGGCCCAGGACCTTGTCAAGCCGATTTCAGCAGCTTTTTTGTCCAGGGTGCCGCACTGTACGCTCAGTGAAATTAATAAAGTGCAATCCTTCTAGGGTCAGAGGCATGTGCAGCAGCGGCAGTATCATGGCGGCGAGCAGTGAGTCTGTAGCTGTGGAACAGCGATGCATAATCAAGCTCCTTGCGAAGGAGAACGTCAGAGTAGCTGAGATTTTGCAAAGATTACTAGCATATTATGGGGAACAAATGATGTCAAAGGAAAGAGTGTGTGAATGGTGCAGACAGTTTTGCCAAGGACGGGATATGGTGACGAACTACGAGGGGCATTCAAGTCAAACCGGGACTTTTCATTTTTCGCAAAAGTAAAATGAACTTACAGGCTAGAAATAGCTGCACTAATGCACTTGTCCCAGCGATTCACGAGGGCTTGGATGCCAGCAGCGTAGAAATCCGTACCGGCGCGTAGCAGCCATGATCGGACCTCACTCTTGACCTCGTTGTCGCAGCTGAAGTGGCGGTCCCCAAGGAACGCCTTCAGTGGCCCGAAGAGATGGAATCTCTGGGGGCGAGGTCTGGACTGTAAGAGGGATGTGGCAGCAACTCCCAGCCAAGTTCCTGTAAGGTGCGTGTCGTGAGAGGCGCGGTACGCGGGCGTGCATTGTCCTGCAGGAGGAGGACTCTTCGCGTTCCTTTTTCTTCCTCTTTTTTTTTTTTTTTTTTACAGAAACAAAGTTGGATTTACCCCATTACATTGCAAAATACGTTCCCTATACTATTTTGGTGATAGTTGAAAAGAAAAAAAGCGAAAGACTGCCCTTTCGAGGCGCGCAAATTGTCGGCCAACGCCCTTTCCTATTTCGGTTGTAATGATGCGTGGGTAATGATACGTTGAGCTGTTATGAAGTAACTATAATAACGACCCCCCCCTCCCCCATGCTTGGGATTCCGGATTAAACCACTGTTGAGGACTGTTTGGAATGTCCTGTTTTGCAGGTGCAATTTAAAAAACCAATTTTCTAGCAGTAGAAAAAAAGCTGACGAAAATCGAGTCGGATCATGTAGGTGTGCATTCTGTCGTCTACTTTCGGGGGCGATGCGGATGGTGCGATCAGATGCAGAGCCGTGTATAAAAAAGGGAAGCTACAAGAGGAACGCGCGCACGTGGAGCTCTACTCACTTTTTGAGGCGCCTGGCCAATCACGGGCCGAAACACAGTGCGGTATTATCACAGGATATCCAAAGTTACACCTCACCCTGGGGGCCACCATGTTGGAGAAACTGGACTGGTTTGGATTGAAACGGATATACCTCCCGACACACCAAAACAATGGATTTTGCGACCGCTTTTATCAACGCCGTCTGGATGGAGAGAGAGGCATGTCGGGAAGACGCAGAACTGCAGAAATGGTTGCTGACAGAATTGATTGGCCACGAGAGGGGCAGCGCAGAACCGCTTCTTCGTAACCGGACGGTTGCGGGGATTAACTTTTAATCACGTAACATAAGCAGATGGAATCAAAAATGGGCAAATATGTAAATTAAATTTAATGATATAATGCAAAATGTTACGCATCAGTGGCGCCTTTACTCCTATTTTCTTGGGATCGCGGTCTTCTAGGTCGACACAGAAACGTTCTTCCAACTAAGGCAAAAGTTATGACCTATAACGCACTGGTTTACCCTCACCTCACATACTGTCACCTAGTTTGGGGAACCACAACGCAAACAAATCTTGAAAGGTTAGTTTTGTGTCAGAAGAAGGTACTTCGTCACATAGCAAACGTTCCCTTTTTACATCCAACAGGATCCCTCTTCGCGAAATTTAGCATAATCAGAATTATGGATCTCTATAAGTACCGTATGTCCATTACATATGCAAGTTCAGTAAAGCAAAATAATCACATCTTTCTAGCCCTACACTCTTAAAAATGAACTTCACCGCATAGCACGCTCCTAGCCAACCATCATCTCGAATGATATCGTTATCTGCCCTGATTTGTTGAAAACAGGAGGTGTACGCCTTTTTTGTGACACTTCATAATTGTCACAAAAAGGCGTACGCCTCCCGTTTTCAACAAATCAGGGCAGATAACGATATCATTGGAGATGATGGTTGGCTAGGAGCGTGCTATGCGGTGAAGTTCATTTTTAAGAGTGTAGCCAATTTAACCATGAGATTAACCTCTTATTCACTACGGTACAATGAGCCCTACTTCACACCGTATGCACGAACTAACTATGGCTCACAGTTGGTTTCATATAATCTTCCACGACATATTAATTCCCATATCCAAAACAACATTAACATCAGCCGTCTTTCAATTCGCTCAATAAAGGCCATGTATGTTCAGTAGGATAGTCATATTATTTCGTGTGTTCTCATAACTTTTTTGTTTTATGCATCTTAATGCATTGTGTTCATTACCATTGTCTAACTCCGTGATTCATCTGGTTTGCTATTTGTCATCGCTGTTCGCTTTGCATTGTCTGGTTTGCTGTTTTGTCATTGCTTTATCTGTCGAGTGTACAAAGGGGGGTCAGACCTCGTCAAGCTGCAGTTTTGCAGCTTTTTGTCTGTATTCCCCCACCAAGTGTCATTGGTGAAATAAATTATTATTATTATTCACTAGGCCTAACGCGTTAGCGTTGAAACATCTTATTTTCGCGTAAATAATGATGACGGAACGAAAGTTGAAGCTGATTTTGTAGCTAGTTACAAGAGGATGTATACTCACAGAATGAAATTAAAGTAGTTTAGGAAAATTTTTGTCACGAAATTCCCCGCTTCACCTCCAGCAATGGGGTAGAGTATCGCCCCCTGGCGATGAAACTCCCCACCCACCCATTCCGAAATAAAGTTGTTGTTTGTCACGAAATCCCCTCTTCGACGTTCCAAGGAACACCTCCATGATGATGGAAAAATCTTGGTGTCATGGCGGCCCCCATAGAAAACAGCAACCAATAAAATGCGCCCAAGTTTGGTTGACAGGTCGAGCCTTATTTTTAAGGCTGCGGTCCCGCTCATCCCGTGATAACCGCCATTTTCCGCGCAGGATATCTCCGCATGTGTGCGCCTGTTTGTTAAGATATTGGTATGATTGGAGAGCTGGTTGCTTTGGCTAGGGTGGCCAAGAACCCTTTTTTTGATAGGACTCTCGACAGCGGACCTACAGGACCGAGAGTAAGACAACGTCCTCGAAAATCGCTGTTCATCCCAGAAAGATATTGCGAGAACAAAAGAAGATAGCACTGTCCAACCATTTGCAGCGTGTTCTTACGTCCTATTTGAAGGGTGCTCAAGGACGATATTTTTGACATCTGGTAATAATAATTTGTAATGGCTTTGGGAAGAGTATGAATAATAGCATTTTTTTTTCAACTGGTCGCTTTTGTCCGTTCCGCGATTCCGCGGCAGGCAAGAAGAACACCAGAGACGCAGAAGTACACACTTAAAAATGAACTTCACCACATAGCACGCTCCTAGCCAACCATCATCCCGAATGACAACGTTCTCGCCCCTGATTTGCTGAAAACGGGAGGAGGAGCCTATTTTGTTCTCATTATGCACGGCACAAAATAGGCTCCTCCTCCCGTTTTCAACAAATCAGGGGCGAGAACGTTGTCATTCGGGATGATGGCTGGCTAGGAGAGTGCTATGTGGTGAAGTTCATTTTTAAGACTGTACGCGTACAATAAGTTCTAGAAATTTCGCAATAATCGACACATTTACAGTTGAGATATGACGCCCCAGAACACACGCACTGACTTCACGCGGATATGAAAATGAACCAACACTGCAAGAGCGGATTTCGTGTACGCGGAAGGCAGACCGAAGGTCTCAGAACAATCCAGACTCAGCAACTGTCTTTGGGCAACACGCGATACAGGCGGCGTATTGATGCCTCGCGTGCGTTTCACGAGTCAGCAGTCATTTTCTAAAGCGCCTTGTAATCAATTTCATTGCACGCGTCCTGTGAACGCGTACACACGCGTTCGATCACGATGCAATTCAATTCTCCAGTCCGGCTAGATTTTGCACGGGAGCATTTTTCCTTATCGTGTCGTGCACGCGTAAGATGCTTGACTGGAGTCCAGAAAAAAACTTGCTCCCTTTGGATGCGATAAAAATCCCAAGTACCAAATCGTTCCGGACCTTCCAGACACAGAAGTGCGAACATTGTTGTCGATATCCCGCCTGTGTTCGTTTAGCCAACCAGGACGCAGGAGGACCCTGATGCTGCACGAAAGAACGGCCCAAATGAAGGATACATATGGAAGGAGCACAGCACGCTCCTAGCCAACCATTATGGAATATCTCCTCTGATTTGTTCGAAACGGGAGGCCTTTTTGTGACACTTAGGTTAATTGGCACAAAAACGAGTACAAATCAAGAATGATAAAATGCTGTGCAATGGTTGGTCTTCAGCGTGCTATGTGCGGTGCAGTTCTGCATGTCGTGACGTTGCCTACCTCTGTGAGGCCGACAACGGCACCAGCACCACCACCGCCATCTGTAGGGAGCATAAGGAGTCACTCTGTCCTGAAGGAGGCGTGACGAGGCGTGATAAGGAGTGATAAGGAGTGACTGAGTGACGTGAGTGACGTCCCGAGACGTGAAGGAGGCGTCCCGAGTCCTGAACTTTTCGCTATCTCGTAACGCTTGCTAAACGCTCGTGCTCCCCGGTTGACGGCCAATGCGCGTGACGGAATGAGCGCGCAAATTTTGAAAAATAGCTATAACGATCGCTATGTGAGGATCAAGATTGAGCCCCTGGATCACGTAGCCGTTGTCATCCGAACATCAGTGCCGTCGTTTGGATCACGCTAGGGGCATGGCGGTCGCTCGTGTTCCGTCGTTTGCTAATCCACGCAAACCATGTTATCTTCAGCGTGCTGGCCAATCAGGTTGGAGACCTTACTCCTAGTAAAGGTGGTTCTTTCCTCCCTCTCTATAAGTAATCCCCGAGGCTGGCCAGTTGTCGGTGAAGATGACGGTTGAGTTGCAGGTACTCGACATCAGACGATCTTCAATAGTTGGTAACAGGTTTATTTACAACAATAGATTTTACGTGGACAAAATTTACATCATATGGCAAAGTCACTCCGAGCCTCCGAGCAGGTCCGTTTGCTACGGAGTCCGCAGGCCAAGTCCCTCCAATTTCCCCAACTCCCCCGCTCTCTGGGTTGTTTTTCGTCCCCCAGATGTCCTCCTTTCGCGCTATTCAACGAAGCACTCAGCAAAAATATAACAAGACAACACCCCTCGCACAACCGTTAGCTCGACTGACCCAACGTCTTCGAACTCAAAATTTATTACCTCTTCTCGTCGGCTACGGACATGTGCGAGGCGCGGCTCACAGAAACCCGATCCTGCGTGCCTTGGAGTCAGAATCTGAGGACTGCTTCCAGACCACGTGTGTGGGAGGAACGACGGCAAAACCTCACAGTGGCCAGTCGTTTTCCGCGAAAAGCGGGGAGAAGTAAACACAAAATAATAAGCCATTCGGTCGCACAGGAAGTTTCCCCTTTACACTCCTCCTTTCTGATAAGCAAGTTCCCATAGTTCGAAGCGGCGTTAAGCTCTCTGGGATTTTCGGAAGTCGTCTATTCGTCGTGTGATGAATTCAGTGTCTCCCTTTTATTCTTTGTTGATCATCATCACCATCATCATTATCAACATCATTTTGTTTGCGTATGGTTTGCGGTATAACAACGAACACCATCGACGCTGTATGCCTAGCAGCCACAGACCATTTTGACACACAGGGGCATACATTGAAACGATCATAAAACTCCTTGGAGCAATACTTGAAGTATGTTTTCACCCGTAATTACGCCACCCGCTGAATAATTTTTTTTCCCCGCGCATATGTTTTCTGAGTTTACTGCCGAATCCAATCATTTTAGCAATCTTTATGACGTTCGCAGGAGGCTTCATATTCTCCATCTCGCGCGTATGGACTTCAATGAGGTCTGGCGACGCTTTTTTTTCTTTTCTTTCTTAGCAGACCATCCATGGGGTAGTCACCCTCCAAAGGAAACAAAGATTTCGCGACTTATTCGTTCATTTTTAATATTTAAATGTAATTATACCGTATGTTACCTGGACAAAATGAACCGCGCAGCAGACCTTTGTATTTTCTTTATCCCAGACTGCTGATACATATATTCCAATCAAGATGTAATGATTTATATGCTGTTTTTTTTTTCGTTTTTCTGTTTCGTCTTTGCGCTCACTCGCTGTTGGGTCACGTTGTCTTCGTGCAGCCAATGACAGCGCGCTCTCACCCCCCACGGCTGCTGCATTTCTTTCTTTTCTTTCTTTATTTCTTTTTTTTTTTTTCCATGTCCTCACCGATTTGTTGCAACGCCAACCAATGGCGCGCCGAATAAAATGTTACGGACCACGACGCCATTACGTTGATCAAAGCACCCTCATACAGCTATCCCTATAATATTTTGCGAGAATACAATGTGGGATTCAGACCGGGCCGGGATGGCTGTAACAACATATTGAACGCTAACTAGAAAAAAGAAAGCCCTAAATACTGGGACGTTTCCCAGGGTTCAGCATTTGCGTCATCCTCGACACATACAGTAACAATCCCAATGCTCACACGTACGTATTTGCTTCCTCGGCATTTATTACGAAAAGACAACAAACAGTGTACATATCCATTATTTTTATACTGGTCATTGCAACTGACAAATAAATACGACACTATTATTTAAATATTGGCACTATTTACACTCGAAAAAAAAAAAAGTAGAAGGCACACATGAGCATTGAGCACAATATGCCTGTCAGCACAGTACATATGCCCAGAAAATGGACTAACTGACTGGCCCGCATACAAGGACAGGTCGTCTAACACTATAGAGTCCACAGCAATTGTCTGGCTACCTCACAGGGTAACCGGTAAGTCGTGGGCTCTCTCGTGTCGCCAGAGACAACGCCATCTACACTAAATAAGGCCTGATCACTAATTTATGTGACGTAATGCAATGCCCAAATAAGAAGCCTCCAATCATAGCCGTTGCCACGGAGATGAGCCGCCATCAGCCGGCCTTCTGTGTTTCAAATCGTCTGTTGCTAAAGCAGACGACATCGTCACTCGATGAGGAGTCCTTTTTTTAGTGTGGAAGGCGTCGCATGGTCCCACGCTTAGTGTTACGACACGAGCTCGTGGCATATTATGTTTTATACCGTGTATTCACACGAGCGACATCCTCACGGAATATTCTAGTGGAAGAAAAAGCGAAAACACTGTTCACAGAGACAAAGTTCCGTCCCCTGTTATGTTGAGCAGTCACACGGTGCGGTATATCGGGAGTGGCGTACTGCGCATTTAGCAGACGACACTTAGCAGACGACACCGTCAGCGTGTTTTCCTGTCGTCTGCTACGGAATATCTTGTAGCTGTGTAGCGGGATATTCCCCACGGTTAGCAGTGTATAAGTGAAGACACGACGTTGAGCGCTCGCGCTCAGGTGACAGCTGAAAGCTATGACACTTTTCGCATCTTCCGCTTCTGGGGGAATGGCGCTCGTGTGAATACACGGACATTCTGCTATTCCCAGCCCCCTCTCCGGAAAGCTAATTTTCAGAGACATTTCAACTCCAATCGACATGATCACTGCAAGACTCCGCACTGCTGCACTCGAGATGAAGGTAAGAGTACGACCTACTAGATTATAGCGACCATGTCATTTGCTCCCCGCCTTCTTAAAAAGGGCTGGCGCCACCGCTCGGCTAACTGACAAAATAAAATGACAGGCATGGAGCGTAGCGCTTGAGCATGTTCTGTTCGTATCCATGATGGACGTGTAATGCTGTTTTGGTTCTGATATCACGGCCGCGGTGCCCCAGGAAGCAACATCATCTACTTAGGGCACTCATGCTTTCGTCATAAGTTCGAGGAAGATCGTCAGCAGTTTTCTGTGCCGCAACAGCGAGCAAATATTGCGTGCGCTGGATCTGCTACGTTCACGGCAAGCGACTTCCACTTCCGAAGGGCGGAATGCAGTTGCAACATTGATGTCAGCGAGCTGCAAAATAACAGTTTTGTGCGACTTTTTAAAGCACGCCACTTTTTATGCCTGCCACTGATGAGGAACTGCATAAATCGTATGTTGCCATTCAGATGTGAAGCAATGACGTGGACGGTGCAGATCCGCGCCTGGTCGTGGGTCTAGACTGGAGCCCACTGCGCGCCCAGAGGCAAAAGAACCATGCAGAATCCAATGTGCACGCTCCGGTTTTCTGGTGTGGGGCACGCAGGGGCGTACCCAAAACCCTCGGTTGGGGGGGGGGGGGCGGTTTCTTTGTCGGAGCACGTAGTGAGGGAGGGGAGAGAGGGAAATCCAATGTATAAACTGACTTTTTTTTGGGGGGGGGGCGATCGCCAAACCGCCCCCACGATCACCGACTGGGGGCACGTTCCCAGGCTTAAAGAAATCAGTGCCTGACCCTAGGTTTCGGGATCGGTAGCAGCGCCCAACTGACCCTACTTCGAATGCTAGCTTGCGCTTCACGTGCCTACCAATTCGCTTCGCCACAACCGGCAAAACAGCTGTTCCGTGCCTACCAGATCGTTTCAGCATTCTGCCACGCGGTGCGCAGTGGTCTTACGCATGCGCTGTACACATTTTTGGTAAAGGCGGAATCGGCCCCTTGCTATGATACCTTCTACTTCAGCTTACCTTAGGATTTTTGTACGAGCAGTGCATGTCCCACGGGAAAGGCGTTCTTGCTAGAGTCGTAAATTGATTATTATATCACCATTCTATTCGTTCTGTGTTGCTGTCGGCTGCTACGACCTTATGTCCGCTTCTGTAAGTTCAAACTATCATGCGAACGGGCTGCTACATAGCATTGGGTTTTTTTTAATCATTTTTAATTTAAACGTGTACCAACCAGCCCAAACACTTGCTCTGTTACATGCGCTCCTACATAGGAGTTGCCGATTTTGACATGGTCGGTATAATCCAGTAGATCGTGGGCAAGAGACGCCACGCAATACGAACTTTTCATTCGCAAGGGCACCCGTCGCTCGATGCGAGTGCACAAGAGCGACTGTGCAAGTTGGCAACCCTGCAGGAAACCTCAAACAACAACTTTAATTCGGTGAAAATGAGCGGGGTATATCGCCACAGGCAATAAATACCACGCCAGGGACGTCTACACCGCAGCAGACTATACACAAACGTTGCTTCAGTGAATTGTTCGCTGGTTTCATTAGCGCTGCTTTTTATATCGCAGACGGCAAAGCCACTGATTGATGCAGCTGGCAACTATACACTCTAAAACCAGAACTTCACCGCAGAGCACGCTGTGCGCCAACCATTGCCACGAATGACACGGTTATCGCTTCTGATTCGAAGAGAGAGGTGGGCGTACGCCTTTTTCGTGGCAATTTGGATATATGAAAATTGCCACAAAAAGGCGTACGCCCCCTTCTCTCTCTTCGAATCAGAAGCGATAATCCTGTCATTCTTGGCGACGGTTGAAGCACAGCGTGCTATGCGGTGAAGTTCCGTTTTTAGACGGTGTATAGCGCTGTGAAAAGTTCGTAACAAGGCGACGGCAAGTGGCTCGTGGTAATGACGGTGGACTATTCGATGGTTTCGCATCACTCGAGGTGCGAAGACGAATCCGGTCTTCGTCACTAGTGGTCATCATAGCGGCTTTCAGCAGCGACCGAGTTGCTGTCACCTCGTGGCTCGCAGCGTGCGCCTGAACACGTGAGGCCAGCGTCGCACGGGCAGAGCAGGGTGTACGTAGAACGCGTCTCTATGACAGTTCCGTGCGGATAGTACAAGGTCCGGTCTTCGGCCAAGTTGTAAGGGCGGCAAGTGGCGCCGATCTGACCCACCTTTTCACATCGTGGTATGCTGTAGCGTTGCATACCTGCAAAGAAAAAAAATGTGTTATCGTTACTGCATTTGCGCGTCCAAATTTACAAAAACATCCAATGTGGAACCTTTATCAAGAATTAAAGGAGGTAAGAACTCCTACCTGCACGTATTTAGTTACGGGTGTAATATTGTTCTTCTACGCTTCGTAATTCTATTTACAATTTATTGTTCAATGGCTCTCATTCATAACGTGTGCGGGGTTAATACAAAAACACACTTTTTTTTTATACGGGCGACTAGACGCACCGCCATCCAGACACCTCTATCCGTTGCTACGTCATCTGAAGAATAGTAGCACCCAATCAGACGCCAACGCGGAGGTATACATAACGTTCTGCTTTACACTCTTTAAAATGAACTTCACCACATGGCACGCTGCCAGCCAACCATAATCCCGAATGATAACGTTCTCGTCCCTGATTTGTTGAAAATGGGAGGCGGAGCCTATTTTGTAACCATAATGCAGTACATAATGGCCACATAATAGGCTCCGCCTCCAACAAATCAGGAGCGAGGACGTTGTCATTGGGAATGATGGTAGGCCAGCAGCGTGCTATATGTGGCGAAGATACGGGCCTATCAGATTCATCTATTCAAAAGGTGTCACAGCCAACAAGTTAAAATCGCCGTTTGGAGCCGACAGAGTCGGCGGGCTAGCTTGGTACACTCTTAAAAATGTTCACCGCATAGCACGCTCCTAGCCAACCATAATCTCGAATGATATCGTTATCTGACCTGATTTGTTGAAATCGGGAGGCGTACGCCTTTTTTGTGACACTTATGCTGTTCATAATTGTCACAGAAACGGTGTACGCCTCCCGTTTTCAACAAATCCGGGCAGATAACGATATCATTCGAGATAATGGTTGGCTAGGAGCCGTGCTATGCGGTGAAGTTCATTTCTAAGAGTGTAGAGTTCATAGCTCCTTTAAAACGTCCAATTTCAAGTTGCCCCTATTGCGACGTAGCAGTTGGTATTGCGGGTCATGCTTGACGACGGCATGCAAGTACACTCTTAGAAATTAACTTCACCACACAGCACGCTCCTAGCCAACCATCATCCCGAATGACGACGTTCTCGCCCCTGATTTGTTGAAAACGGGAGGCGGAGCCTATTCTGTGCCGTGCATAATGGCACAAAATAGGCTCCGCCTCCCGTTTTCAACAAATCTAGGGCGAGAACGTTGTCATTCGGGATGATGGTTGGCTACACTGTTTAAAACGGAACTTCACCACATAGCACGCTCCTAGCCAACCATCATTGCGAATGAGATCATTCTGTGTCCTGATTTGTTTAAAACAGGGGGGAGGCGCCTATCTGAGACAAATTATGCTTGTCCCAGATAGGCGCCTCCCCCCGTTTTCAACAAATCAGGACACAGAACGATATCATTCGGAATTATGGTTGGCTAGGAGCGTGCTATGTGGTGAAGTTCATTTTGAAGCGTGTAGACCCCGACATGCCTGTGACTGCTAAGCACATGGAAAACACGCTGTTGTGTTTCATAACATAAACGCAAGAGGGCGCAGCCCAACAGTGACGTGGCGAAAAGCGCAACCACGGAGCTTTCCTTTTGTTAAATGCGTACGAAGAAAGTCTCGTTTCCAGAGATTCCTTCAAAACTCCTCCACACGAGCCAGGGAAGCGCAAAATCTGCGCTTGCACAACACACCCATATATAAACGCCGTTGCGAAACTCAAGGGGGAGTGAGGAACCCACCGAGTGAACCATCACCTCGTGACCTCCGATGCATCACGATCAAGTGCTCTTAGCAATCCCCTCTGGGGCAAAAAAAAAAAAAAAACAGAAAAAAAAAACTGTACGAGTGTCTTTTAAGTCGTTGAACTCTCCTATTCAGGATGGAGATAAGTAAAAAGAAAAAATGGCAAGGGAGAAACACATTCCTCCTGTCTAAAATGATTTTTTTTTCTCATTCTCATCATTTAAATCTTCTCTTCCTAACAGCAACGCGAGAACTGTTTAACCCTTAACATTTCATTATTTGCCGTTTGTTGTTTTATGCTTTGTATTGTGTTCCCTGTGTCTTGGTGCACCATCCGTTAGACCCCACGGTCGTTGATGGGTACCCTCAAAATAAATAAAATAAAATAAAATGACTGGAAACATTCACCGTCAGCCAGCCAGACTCATAAAAATGAACTTCACCGCATAGCACGCTCCTAGCCAACCAACCATCATCTCGAATGATATCGTTATCTGCTCCGATTTATTGAAAATGGGAGGCGTGCGCCTTTTTTGTGACACTTATGCTGTTCATGATTGTCGCAGGAAAGGCATACGCCTCCCGTTTTCAACAAATCAGGGCAGATAACGATATCATTCGAGATGATGGTTGGTTGGCTAGGAGCGTGCTATGCGGTGAAGTTCATTTTTAAGAGTGCACTGTGCTGCAGACAGCGACCAATATTTCATAATGAAAATTCAGTTAAGTTAGCTTCGACAGCTTCAGAGCCGTCGAAAGAGGCGAGAAACAAAATGCTCACCAGCGCCATCTGAACCTGATATGTTCCAAACAAGTCCAACTAGAGCCAATAGCAGTTTAGCAACAACAACCATAAATGCGCCATTTTCCTCACATCTAATTGCGGTTCGGTGCGAGGGTAAGCAAGTAATATAGTTTCATTCCAAACCCAAGTTATTCCCGATTGTTCCCGCCCAAAAGTTTGGCATTGTGTTTGTAATTAAGTGAGATATTGATAACGTATTTTTAAATATCAATTTTAAAGCCGAGAAAAAAATTGAAAGCAGTAGAGAAACCCCGGATTCAATTGTTTGTAATCAAGTACCTCTTAGGTGGTACCTTTTCTTGCTTTTTCCTTTTTTTTTTTGCCCCTAAAGTAAGGAAAGAAAAAAAAAACTGCAGAAATGGCGCGCGCAACGCCGACGACGCGATAGGGGACGACGCGCTTCACAGGCGGCGCTTCTGCGACATTCAGCGCCTCTTGCGGGAGACACTCGCAAAAATTGCCTGAAGCATACCGTATGATTCGCATTACAGTCACTATATATAAGCTTCGCTTATATAGTGACTGTAATCCACCACTTTTATGTAAATGAACAAATCCTCGGGTCAGACGTATAGCGATCGCAGGAAAATGCGTGGCACAGACAAGTCGACATATTTACCTGCTGCACACAACTGCACCTGCAAATGTGTATCATCACTTCGATGCCTACTCAGCAAAGCAGCAGCAGCGTAGAACAGATATCGCATCGGCCAGCACTCCCCACGTGAACAACTGTGCATATCGCGCGCGGAAGCAAGCAATCTTCTTTTTCCTCGATCTTTTCGAACGTTGATACACTACTCTGATGTTTACCGGATGATTAGTTGTACGGAATGTTACGTTATCGTCAGTCATACTCACTAAAGAGGGCGGCCACGAGTATTCATCCCAATAGGAAGAGATATTTTGGCAGTCCACACCCCTGTTGCGTCGTCGCTGGGAACGAGGCTAGGGAGCGTACGGAGACTAGTGGTTTGAGAGTAACGCGACAAGGTGTCAAGCAGTACACTCTCAAAGCTCAAGTGCGGCCTCTCTGTGGACTATCAAAGGATGTGAGCTCTTACTGCGGGCACTAAAGTCACTAGAATACATACTTAATCAATTAATTAGTGACAATACAAAAATACATTGACTTGTGCGAGACGACTTCCAACCAAATCATTTGATTTGAGATTGAAGCCTTTGGTGTCACCCTCGTATAATGCTTCGTATTAACCGTGGTTCAAGTTACGTGAAACACCCTCCATGAGACAATCTCTGTTGGAGATATTGGCGACCTGAGGCTTCTGCTTCAGCCTGCCCTCTAAACGGGGTGTCGTAATAATAGTAATAAACATTATCCGGTGTACGCCTCGTTCATTTACTACTTTTCGCGGCCGACTATAGCATTTGAATAGAAATAATTGCAAGCAAAAACCCCAGTTGGGTTAATTGAAATCCTTTCCGAGCACCCCGTTTGTAGTTATAAGTATAGTGTTTCTCGCGTTCGGGGATTTATATTTTTTGCGCGCATAAACCAAATTACAGTAACGCAAATTTCAAATGGCTTGTATCATCATAGGGATAGGTTCTCTTTTTAACCCCATCTTCGCCCTACCTCGTAACACCCGGAAAGATATGAGCGGAAACGAGAAACCTTGTTTATATAAACAAATAAAACGTCTCTTTTCTATCGCCTGCTAAAGAAATGGCTCGGTTTACTCATACTTAGCGTGTACGGCACGAAGAACCCGTCGAAGTTGTTTCGGAGAAGAAAAAAAAAGAGATTCCTGCTGAGAACGCAAATTACTGACAGTAAAAGAACATTCTGCTCGAAACATTGGCTCACGCCAGCCATTCTTGCCATGCGCGTCGCTAGCCTCTTGACCTTTTTCCTTCATAAATTATTCACACCCTGCCCCATAGTCTTCCACAAGCACGAGAAACATTCCCGAGATGCCGTTCGATGAGGTCACTTCAATCACGTGATCCCTGTTTAATGACGCACCGAGGATGTGCGCATTCTATAAGACGTTTTGAGACTAGCAGCAGCAAATAGTTGTCTCCTTTCACGAGCTATGAACGCGAATAAAATGATTCATTTTGCGTGTTCCGCATCAGTAGACATTTTAGCGGTGCACAAGACTCCGGTTGGATTTACCGACGAGTGAGTCCTACAAAGTAGGTCACGCATTCGTAAATCCATTTGACGAACATTTGTTTGGAAAAAGTGAAAGGCTTAAAGGTTCACGTCATGCTCCACTCAACTATACACTCTTAAAAATGAACTTCACCGCATAGCACGCTCCTAGCCAACCCTCATCTCGAATGATATCGTTATCTGCCCTGATTTGTTGAAAATGGGGGGCGTACGCCTTTTCTGTGACACTTATGCTGTTCATAATTGTCACAGAAAAGGCGTACGCCTCCTGTTTTCAACAAATCGAGGCAGATAACGATATCATTCGAGATGATCGTAGGCTAGGAGCGTGCTATGCGGTGAAGTTCATTTTTAAGAGTGTATGCAAGACCAGTTAGACTTCCCTCCCTTCAAATATTGGCTCAAGCGGGGCGTTGATTTTGAGTCCAATCCTTCTTTCCGTGCCCACGAGCAACAGCAACACGCGGTCTGGTTGTTAGGTAAAAATAAAGCATTATAGGAAAGTAATTGAAATGCGTGGTGCTTACCTACAAGACAGCACTCATCAGGCTGGCAGTCCTCGGGTCCCGTGCAAGACCCGGGTATCCTGGCGCGACATATGGACACCTAAAACGGCAAAAAAGGTCAACCGTGAATCATCGCCGGCCTCCTACTCGATGATTTCGCAAAGGATTCCGTAGGCGAGTTATTCGCCAACCCCAGTCCCCCAGCGTAAACGTGAAAAAGCTCACTCACAACAACTGGTATCGTTTTCGCGTAAACAGAGGAACTTCGTTTTTTTTTTAATAAGCAACGCGTGTAACGACATACATTTATAACTAGGGTTTCGGAGTTTATTTTCTCTCATGTTCGGCTTTCGGGATTTACTATTTTCCGAGTTTTTCGTCATTTTTCTTTTTTTTTTCAGACAGAGTTAACTGATGGAAAAGCGACGGCTCCGAAACAACTGCTCACAAAAGGTATGGAACGGAGCTGAGTTTCAAGAAGCCGCGTTCGAGGCGCGGCAGACAATAGAGGTTTTTAGCAGACTTGGAGGTACCTTGAGTACCGTACTCTGAATACTGTATCTTAAATACTTTTGTTGGTATCTTAGTCTCTCACTGAGTACACTTCGTCAAAAGTACTTGTACTGTAATTAAAATACTTTTTTAGTATTTACTACTCAGTACTCTAATTACTCTCCCCTGTTTGTCGAATATTCAGATTGGCATTCCTTTTTTTTTTTTTTTGCCGCACCCGACAACAGCTGACCTTTCCAGGCCGTTTCAAAGGAAGTCTACGCTGTTATCATTTGACTTGAGGGTCAAAAAAAAAAAAAAGAAAAAAAAAGAAAGAAGAAAAGGTTTTCAAATGAAGGGAGGACGGTTGTCGGATGAGCACTTTGAAATGCACCTACCCTACTACTTGCGTTCAAATAAAGCATATGTCTAATTTGCAGGCATATTTTGACACTTCTGTGGCTGTTTATTTTTTTTAGTATCTTATAAGTAACTTCAATACTTTTTATAGTATTTGCTACTGTACTGTAAATACTTTCATTTCCAATTATCCTTACTGCATTTTAAATACATTTTGCACTCGGTATTTAGTAACGTAATTTAAATACTTTTTGGTAGTATCTTCTACATGTCTGGTTTTTAGTATACCGTACACACTCTCTCATCATGCACCAGCTTGTCAGCGCCCTGTCACTTCTTTCGTACACAAAGGCGATAGCGTGCGTAAGGGATAGCCTTGGTGGTACTGGGCACTGTGCGAAGCGTTTGTAAAGACCACCTTTCTTTTTCTTTTTTTTCCAACACTGGTTGTGAGCAGAATTGTGCGTTGGTTTACTTTTAAAAATGAGAAGTTGACGTTCCATTGACCTCGTGCAATAAGAAACTTTTTTTAATACATATAAATACCACGAACGAACAACGTATTGGCCATAAAATGGGCGACAGGACGTTGGACCTGTTGTGTCCTTGCGAGTCAAAATGTGGCATCGCTGAAATGATGAACGGAGATCGATAACTTACCAAAACAGTATCGGCGGAGTATTAACAAATATCAACAGTACTAGTACTCCAGAGTAACGATCAATTCTTATAGACGGTTGTCGACAGTAATATAGTTGAAACAGTGTCATTTCTAAATATCAATAGCATAAGACAAGAAGAACATTCTTTTGAGAGAACAGACGAGACCAGACTTGTACGTATTTGGAGTATTGTATTTAAAATACTGTATTTTAAATACAATTTGGGGTATTTTGGTACTCTACTCAATACTTTTTGTTTTGTGTATTTGTACTCTATTTAAAATACATTTTATGGTATTTTCTACTCAATACTCTAATTACATATTTTGGATCTCCCTCACAAACTTTCTGTGTCTAGTCTTTCAATTATCTCGCTTGTTCAGTGGAAATTTCCTGAGTCTCTCGGACTTGACCCGGACACTGGCCCTTCTTAGCAGTCTCCATTTAGAGATCTTGCCGCGTGTGTACTAATCCTTGGCCAGTGAGGGTCCTATTATGTGTGCCCTGACGCGGTGACGCCGAATTCTGACCTCGCCGAGCAGGGACCTGCTAGAAGTTTGGTTTGTTCTGGGTCACATATACTTAGTGGAGTTATGTGGTATCTCTCTGTCGTCTTTTTGGGACTTGTGTTCAGATGACTCCTATCACACAGCGGCGGCTAGCGTAGTCCGCGGGGTTTAGGTGATTCATGTCACATAGCGGCGACTTGCCGCATTGACCAGTGACTTTTTGCGTTCAAGGATAAATAGTATCTTAATTGTATTTCAAATACTTTTTGAAGTATTTTGTACTGTATCTTAATTACTTTAATTTTCACGTATTTATACACTATCTTAATTACATTATAACGTTAGTATTCATTATCTTATCTTAAATACAGTTTTGAGTATCTTGTACATGTCTGGACGATACTTATATCCGGGCATATGTCGCTATATGTCTGCGTATGTCTGCGTACGTACGCCAGCTTGCTTTTGCGTTAAATATGAGGGAAAACTACGATCAGTAAGCGACGGTCTGCAGATTAGTTGCTCACACGACGATTAAGGAAGCACAAAACACTAAAGCTTTCCTTTATTAGGTAAAAGCGTTCATGCATTTCGTTAGGTACAAAAGGGGCACCGTTGCAGTCACACATACAAATAGGATTTGTGTGTGTGTTTTTTGTTTCATTCGTTACAGATTTTTTTAAATTAAAAAGTTACGAGAGCAGCATAGATGTCGTTTTTGCAATAGACCAGTATTGGGTAAGTTACTTCTAAAAAATAACTGAGTTGCAGTTATAGTCACTTTCTTGGTCAAGTAACTAGTCACAGTTACAGTGACTGAGAGAAAGTAACTTAGTTACATTACAGTTACTTTTTTTTATAAAAATGACCATGAGAGGGTGATACAATCGTTAAAAACATATTTATTTGCATTTACTCAAGTGCGATAAAAGTATTATTGCACTTAACCAGAAGCTGTATAAGTCAATATGTGGCTCTCCGACAGGAAAAAATACGACATGTGTTCGACAACGATCGACATTTATTCGAGTAACTAGTTACATTTTGCAGTTACATTCACAGAAATAGTAACTAGTTACAGTTAAAAGCTACTTTTCTGGAAATGTGACTAGTTACTGTAACTATAGTTAACCCCAAAAAGTAACTAGTTACAGTTACGAGTTAAAAGTAACTTAGTTACTACCCAAGACTGCAATAGACCTCTCTACCCGAGAAACGTCATCATGACGTTGGTAGACAGGCTGAAACCGAAACAAATCGGAAGAGGAGGGCTGGGTTCCACGAATGGGCATTTGTTCGCTTCCTCCTACTGAAAGAAAAGTAGGT
The DNA here is from genome assembly GCF_037126465.1 of Ornithodoros turicata. Classification (NCBI taxonomy): domain Eukaryota; kingdom Metazoa; phylum Arthropoda; class Arachnida; order Ixodida; family Argasidae; genus Ornithodoros; species Ornithodoros turicata. Next base: position 3,696,050 of record NC_088201.1, read on the forward strand.
AGGACCGAAGGTCGCGTCCCTTTCAGAGACCATCGTAATCCCCTCAAGACCGTGGCTTTCGGGCGCGACCTTGTGCGCCACTCGCTCCGAGCGTAGTTCAGCTCTACCAAATTGGTGGCGCTGTCGAACACTACGACGTCATTTGTTTACAAACAGGGAGAGGTCTATTGAGTTATACGGCCAGGCGAGCATGCTCACTAAGTGAGTACGGGGCTACTAGATGACTAATTACCTAAAATTGATTAATTAACTCTTCAGATAGGGGATTTCGGTCAGAAGCGAGACAGCAGGATAGGAGAGAGTCCTCGTTGAAAGCCATTCTATTTTTTAAAATTCTAAACACTGCTATGCAAATGAACGGAAACCAAAACCGGGCGCATCGTCTTCGTCGACGAAGGCTTATGTGGCCAGCAGGTGAGCACCTGCTCCAATCATCTTCATCGCTCCAAAGCACATAATATGTAAGAGATTACAAAGTAATCTCTGTAATTACGAAGAATATGTAACATATAGTAATATATAGGAATATGTAAACCGAAACCAATTGACTGCCTGAAAAAAAAAACCAACACGTGTCGACGCGTTTTCGTTTTCTGGAATACTTTTTTTTTTAGCTTGTTTGGTAAAACAGAGGTGCCGAAAGCGTACCAAGTGAAACATAAAGGTTCGGAGTTTTACGTAATGACTGCAAGAGAGTCGCTCACTGCTCTGTTCTCGGCGGGGACGCTCACTGAAAAGAAAGTTCTTCAATGGCGCCACCTGTTTACGAATTGTTCGGGCGGGAGACCTTCGTGAAACACCCAGTATATTCAGCTAACTCCCAACACTTGCATATCAGCATGCGTCGCAAAAACACGAAGAATGCCGACTGATGAACATTCTAAAGTACTCACAACGTCCAAATATTTCATTCCTAAAAAAAAAAAAAAATTGGACGTACTGGACGTAATCTTATATCTTTAACTAGTAAGTCAGTTGTTGGAATGAAAAAAAAAAAAAAGAAAGAAGAATAGATAAACAGAGCAGGCTGAGCATTTGTTTTTCGTTTTACTTGATGTATGGTATGGCATCTTTCGGTGTGAAGTTTCGAGTTTTTTTTCGAGTTTCAATACGGATTTTTCGTTTTTCTTCTTACTTTTTAACAAGAGCGCTTCAAAGTTGCATTCAATTTTTCCCGTGCTTTCGCAACGCCTAGAAAAATGTCAAGAGCGAAAATAAAAAATCGGTTCTGAAGCTCAAATGCACCATTGGACAAGCTATCGTACAAAACAAACCGGGTGAAAATCCGTCGAATATTAGCCGAGATTAAGGACGAAACGTGTTCCATAGAAAATACATGGGGCCTTTGGAGCTGGTATCCCCTCTTAAAGCCTACCTTCAATCGTAAAAGAAGCAATTGTTTACTCGCATTCGGAGGCTCCGCTCCCTTTTCGGACGAAACAAGCGGTTGGATGGTACGGGTATTTGGACGGGTTGGGCAAGTTCCCCCCCCCCCCCCTTTGGTTCAGTTCGTCCAATGCCCACTACGTCCAATTTTTTTCGGACGTCCTGAGTAGTTGGACTGAGTAGTTGGTAATACGAGCACAAATGGCAGGTACTGTCTCAGAACAGTTATACTTTCAATCTTATTCACAAATGTCGTGTGGCGTTACGTGGTGAAGGATATACTCTATTATCACCTCTTTCCAGTTCTCGTTGTCAAGTTGGAGAAGAAGAAGAAGAAAAAGAAGAAGAAGAAAAATGGAATCGCCCTCCCCCACTCGACCCCTGTATGGGTCTTTTCTCCTCGGGTTATGCACTGGAATCTGACTGCAATCACGTGTTACGTTGTATCATGTATCACGTACACGATTTAGTAGCACTTTGTGCCGCACGTATCCCGAAAATATTCTTTAAGTGCAACAATAAACTATGCGAAGTTACAGGGTGCGGTGTTTGTGACTATAAATCGCGAGGAATGAGTGTTTCATCAATATGTGCGCGTCTTAACTACGGGCCGCTTGCGGACAGAAAGAAAAACGTAACCCGGTAACACCCAATTCTATCAAGGGCACCCTATTTCACCCGAATTTCAGATTTCAAAACAGCGCCTGACTTTTCCCTCCCGAATTCGGCAAAGACATTTAACCCGAAAAAGTCAGACCTTATTCACTGCGTGTTATTCTTTTTTTTTTTCGCTAGATAGAGTGCAGGTTCTGCACGAAAGCTTGTCTTTAAAACTACACTGTAAACTTTTTCACACCTTTAAAGGTGTGCGCTATGAACATTCAACCTGGTTGCGTAACATTGCATCTCCAGGGTGATATTTTAAAAAATTTGGAAAGCATTACTAAAGATCAAGTGTCAGTGCAAATCTTGCTTTCATTATGTCTTGGATATCGTAGGTACGAGCTAATGCATATATGCATCGCTATCGATAATAGAGCACGCGCAAGTGTCTACAATACTGTTGAACAATGTTGAGATGTTGCAAGACTGAATTTTTGGAGGACAGACAACACTCGAGTAAAGAAAATTTGTGCGAAACCGTGCTCCATTATGGTGTTACGAAAATTACACCTAAAAAGGCGTGCGCCATGCACGCTATTACACCTTTAAAGGTGTGAAAAGATTGTGTGTAGACGCTCCCAACCGCTTGTATTTTACTCCGATATTCTTTGTAGAACAAATAAATATAAAGCGAGCGAACGAAACGGATGACGGAAGAGGACGCGATGGAGACTCAACTCGACCAAGTCTCCGTCGCGTCCTGTTCCGTCATTCGCATAAAATAAAGTTGATATCCGGTATATACTAAAGATAAGCAGCCTTCCTCCAAGTGCGCGGTTGGCACTTGACGGCGAAAGATATGCTATTTCCTCTTTCCTTTCTACTATCGAAAGTTTTCTACGAATTGTGTGTCAGCACCGCCTAGCAACTATGACCTTCAGCGCTCAATATAGAGTATATACAAAGTCGTCCTCGAAGAACTGTTCATTTTAATTAGTAATTAAGCGATTACTACTATACTCTCGTTGGGTGCATTTGGAACGAAGAGATATATTTAGGTGCAGCTCTTATTACCGATTATACGATGATTTTTTTTTTTTGCGTCGTATAATCACCACCAGAAGCAATCACCAGAATCACCTTCATCACCGGCTGCGTCCTAAAAAGAACCATGTCCACTCAGTACTCGCCAGAAGAATGCTAAAGGTTTTGCATTTTCGGCTTCCAACAACGTACCAGAGGCCATTTTCGGATGTTCGTAACGCAGCTCCAAATGATTCTCTTTCCGTTTAAATTTTTGTTTGTTTGTTTGTTTGTTTTTGGGGGGGGCAAAAATATTGAAATAGCCCCACCAGTGATAATGCAATACGGTTCAGAGAAATTTTCTTCATGATACCTTGATTGATTGATTGACTTTTAAAAGAAGGGATGATACCACTCATTAACTACTTGGTGATTTCAAGCAGAGTGAGGCAGGGTGGTCCGGTCGCCCTCTCAGATTTTTTTTTCTTTTCGTTCCAATATATATTGAAGTCTAGTTCTCAGGAAGTACATTGGTGGAGGAAATAGCTGAAAATATCTTATTGTTTTTTTGTTTTTCTTTTAATAATCTTCGAGACTGACCATTTCGAGCACTGCGCTTCCTCGGAATTTTCAGGCCCGGTATCTTCGTAACCATTCAGGCCACGGAGTTATTTATTTTTATTTTTTTCGACACTTATTTCCGATGTGCTGCAGTAGCGGTTGCTCTAGCTTTAAGGTTCTAGGTTCTTCAGGTGTCCAGAACAAAAATCACAAAGTCGCATCATTTGCAAAAAAAATATATATATATATATAAATAAAATAAACGTAAAATAAATAAATAAATATAAAATAAATAAAAAAATCGAACTTTTTCCGCGCGTAACCGCGTTTCTGCGAATACCAGAAGGGTAACATGGTCTCTACTGTCTGTCTTTAAACGCTCTTTCCACTCATATAAAAGACATTGTTGGGAAACCTTGGACATATTTCCTAACGCGCATTTAGTGAGGGGTGGTGTGGCAAAAACGCTCAACTTCGGTGGGCGCATTTTCCATATTCGCCCACTCGTGACGTGCTTCATATTCCTTACACATGTTGTTTATGACAAGCTCACATAGCGTAGTGAACAAAAATTGCGCTTCAGAAATGTCTGAAGTTCATTTTCGGGCTTTCCGCACACACCAGCCGTGGCTGGTCCGTGACGGGCGCGGCGAGGGCGGACAGCCGAGTTTCATCCCTTCGTGGCTTCATGTTGATTGATTGATTGATTGATTTTATATTTATCTGGCGCAAGGATAACACAGATCACGTGGCTTCATGTCGCATTCGATATAGTCAAGTTCTGGTTTATAAGGTTTATTACAAAACAAAGTTCAAATATCAATCTAAAAAGGCAGGAGTTACACTCCGTAGCCGGCATGAATGTTGGCCATACACGCAATAACAAATCGAAAGCACGTACGGTCCTTAATAGACGAGTTCAGAAAATCCCAGAATGCTTAGCGTCGCGCTTTGAACTGTGGGAGTTTACTAATACGAAAGAAATGGGTGACCTCCAAACTGTTCCGATTTCTCCCGTACCGGTCCACTGTCCACGACGTGTCAAGGTCAGCGAGAGCGAAATGTGAAGGATTATTCTTCGTTCCCCCGCTCAGCAAGCTCCCAGGATGCAATGCGTGCGCAAAGAGCACTGGGATCTTCTAAACTCGTCTATTGATGACAAACAGAAAAGGAGACAGAAAGTCTAAAGGTCGAAGGCTTATTTTCCTCAATGCACACTTCGAAGTTTTTGCCGTGTACACTTCACGAACGCCAAATTACCTGTTCATCCTGTTTTCCTCCCACACATGTGAGGACTGTATTCCAGGGGTTCCAGGACAAAAACTCACCGCGGACATAAACTCCCCCCCCCCCGGGGGGGGGGGGACAAAAAGCTCACCGCACCAAAGTGTGAAATATACACTCTTAGAAATGAACTTCACCGCATAGCACGCTCCTACCCAACCATAATCTCGAATGATATCGTTATCTGCCCTGATTTGTTGAAAACGGTGGGCGTACGCCTTTTTTGTGACAATTATGAACAGCATAAGTGTCACAAAAAAGGCGTACGCCTCCAGTTTTCAACAAATCAGGGGGCTTAATCGCTTCATCGTCGTTACAGTCGTTACAAGCTAACGAGTGGCGGGAAATTCAAAAAGGCCGGCGGTAAATTTAAAAAGGCGGGCACGTGATAAAACACGTGCACAGCGCTCTTCGCGCGATACGTGAAGGCCGTGGTATACGTCACGCGCAATGTGTCACGTGTCCACATTTTTTAATTTCCCGCCACTCGTTAGCTTGTAACGACCGTAACGACGATGAAGCGATTAAGCCCCCAGGGTAGATAACGATATCATTCGAGATTATGGTTGGCTAGGAGCGTGCTATGCGGTGAAGTTCATTTTTAAGAGTGTACGTAAAAGGCTCTCCTGACCTAACCTTGGTCATTCTCGACGGGTGCATATATTCTCCGTGAGCCGACTCATTCTCCCACGTGTGAAATATACGTAAAAGGCTCTCCAGACCTATAACCTTGGTCAGTCTCTCAGCTTGGAATTTCTAAATTTTCTTATTTGCCGTACATCTCAAGTTGTATACAGTGTGTCATTGTGCTTAACCGCGCCATCGCATCCACTCTTCCCGTGCAGCAAACACCCAGTTTCCTACTAGGTAGCTTTTGCTTCGTATAGCAGAGTTCGAGGTGACTCGTTACTGTAACTAAGTTCTTTTTTTTTTTGTAACTTGTAACTTAACTCGGTACTTTTGCGCCGTGGTAACTTTCAGAGGAACTCGTTCCTTTTTCAGGTAACTTTGCCAAAGTAACTTAAGCTAAGTTCCAAGTTACTTTTAATTCGCTTTTCACTCACGTCCACATATTTTCTAGCTTTCTCTCCGGTTCTTTCGTGGCATTATATGCCATAAAACGTGATATTCAATCAATGACATTATTCTAATCAGGAAGTAAGAACCGCTGCCATTGAAATGAAGCTGAACTATTGTGAGCCCACAGGGAGTAAGATGCAAAGCGTTCGAATTGTTGGACATAAATGAAAACGATCTAAGCGTGTGCCGCTCCTTCGCAGGCAACTCAAGGTCTAACTCAACTGCTCACGCGCGCTGGACCTGTGTAGTGCTATTTTGTGTCCGAAGTAACTTGGAAGTAACTCGTTCTTTTTTTTTAAGTAACTGCGTAACTGCAAGTTACATTTCAGGCTGAAGAACTTCGTTATTAACTTAGTTACATTTTTTACGTGGTAATTTAACTCGTAACGAGTTCTTTTTCACGGGTAACTTCTCGATCTATGCTTCATAGTTCTGCGCGCTATGAGCTCTGTTCATTGTACGCCGTTTTACGAAGGAGCACTGGTGTTTTTATTTTCTCACACGCTGCAGGAATAGAATGTGTCCTGCCTATGGACGAAGTTCACGAAGACAACGGGATCGACGGAAAGAGGCGCTTTCTCCACTTCTGTCGATCGCCCTCCCCAATAACTATTCGGAGAGCGATTATGTTTCACTGCTTTATGACTAGGGCCCGGAAATTTAGGCGCTAAACACGACGGAAATAGGCAGGCATTTAGGGCCCCAAAATACCAAAATGGGCAATAAAATGCAAAGATAGGCACGTTAATCTGGTGAGCTTCTTGGTGATGGCGATGTTTCAGAGTGCTCCATCAAGGCAAACTTGCTCGCTTAAAGGCTACCATACAAGCCTTGACGTCTGATACACGAATGCTGAGGCAGCTTGGAACCACACTATATTGAATAATACTTTTAGTTTTCCGCCCTCGATGATCTTGAAAGGCCCAGAGAGACCGAATCTTTGGATCAAATGTACACACACACAAAAAAAAAGAAAAAAAAGGAACAAAAGGCGCAAACACGCAGTAGCGAAAAGCAAAATGCAGCGCTAACCAAGAACCTGAAAACCGCTCTCGCACTTAAACCTCTAAAAAAAAAAAAAGAGGCTCTTACGGCGTCTAAAAAATGTTTAAGAAAAAGAAGGATACAATTCGATATAGAGTCGATAAAAAGGCGGGCAACCCCGAAAATGTCGTATTTCGGCGTTTCTAGGCATTTCTAGGCAAATGCCTAAAAATCCGGGCCCTATATTTATGACGCATGATCTCAGCCGCTCTGCAGGAAATGCGCAGCTTCTTCGTTCACGCCTTTGTGTGTGACCTTCATCAAATTACGGCACCGTAAAACGCTCCAGCGGCTTCGGCACCGCATACCATACGTGTTGCTGTGATGGGGTTACTTTTGAGTGTCCGTAACGGAACGTCGGCCATTTCTGAAGCGCAATTTTTGTTCACTACGCTATATGCGAGCTTGTCACGAACAACATGTGTGAGGAATATGAAGCACGTCACGAGTGGGCGAATATGGAAAATACGCTACCGAAGTTGCGCGTTTTTGCCTCACCACCCCTCACTAAACGCGCGTCAGGAAGTACGTCCAAGAGTTTACAGCAATATCTTTTATATCTTTATCTTTTTATCTTTTTTTAAATCAATCAATCAATCAATGAGTGGAAAGAGCGGTTAAAGACGAACCGAACGATGTTACACATGTTAACCTCCTGGGTATTTGCAGAAAAGCAGTTACGCACCGAAAAAGTGCAATTTTTTTTTTTTTTTTGCAAATGTTGCAATTCTTCGATTTTTTTTTATCTGGTCACCTGCAAAACCTAGGACCTCAAAGCTAGAGGAAACAGTACAGCAGCACATAGACAATTAACTGCATGGCCTTAATGGTGCTAGAAATGGTAAATAGAAAAAAAAAACAAAAAAACTATAAGATATTTTCAGCTATTTCATCCGCCAATATATTTCCTAAGCACTAGGCTTCAATATATATTGGAAAGGAAAAAAAAAATCAGAGGTGAACCGAATCACCCCATACCTGACTCTGCTTGAAATCACTCTACACTCTTAAAAATGAGTTTCACCGCATAGCACGCTCCTAGCCAACCATTATCTCGAATGATATCGTTATCTGCCCTGATTTATTGAAAACGGGAGGCGTACGCCTTTTTTGTGACAATTATGAACAGCATAAGTGTCACAAAAAAGGCGTACGCCTCCCGTTTTCAACAAATCAGGGCAGATAACGATATCATTCGAGATGATTGTTGGCTAGGAGCGTGCTATGCGGTGAAACTCATTTTTAAGAGTGTACTTCCCATAGCAGGGCAAATGGAAGCTAATGGAATAGTTAATGCCTCCTATTATATATATACGCTCGTGTCCCGGTGCATTCTACCCAGGGAGTCGCTTTGTATGACAGCGGGAGGAAAGAGCTCAAAACCCTTGCTCATCTTGGGCTCATCGTGTTATCCAAAGACCTCATCAGGCTCCCTTTTTTGCTGTTATGATCGAAGCAAAAGCCGCGGATTGTTCGCGATAGCTCTCGATCTGAGGCTTTTGCGTTGGTCTTCCGGCAGGGCGTCGAACCGAACCAGTATTTTTCTGCCATCTTGGAACTGAACCTATCGGAACTTATCAAAAGTACTGTTCTGAACCGGTTCGGCAAACAGTTCAACGTTCTCTCTGTGTGTGTTTTTTTTTTTTTTTTTTTCGTACGGCGCTTGAACAATGATTATGTTGGAAGCTGTGAAGGATACCTTAATCGTACACTCTTAAAAATGAACTTCACCGCATAGCACGCTCCTAGCCAACCATAATCTCGAATGATATCGTTACATGCCCTGATTTGTTGAAAACGGGAAGCGTACGCCTTTTTTGTGACACTTATGCTGCTCATAATTGTCACAGAAAAGGCGTACGCCCCCCGTTTTCAACAAATCAGAGGCGAGAACGATATCATTCGAGATGATGGTTGGCAAGGAGCGTGCTATGCGGTGAAGTTCATTTTTAAGAGTGTAGGGCTAAAACCGCCTCAACAATAATAAATAAACACAACAACAACAACACACAACAATAAATGATCACGATGATATGGGGTGTTTCACCGCGGTGGTGCGGTACACGCTTAAAAATGAACTTCACCGCACAGCACACTGCTAGCCAACCATCTTATCTCAAATGATATCGTTATCTGCCCCGATTTGTTTGAAACGGGGAGGCGTAAGCTTTTTCTGTGACACTTACGCTGTTCATAATTGTCACAAAAAAGGCGTACGCCCCCCATTATCAACAAATCAGGGCAGATAACATTATCATTCGAGATGATGGTTGGCTAGGAGCGTGCTATGCGGTGAAGTTCATTTTTAAGAGTGTACCCTACCCCATTGCATGTGGAACACTCTGTGGAATATTCTGCAAATGTTATTCAAAATTCCATCCACACGCAAATGTGTGTACACGATGCTCGCAATCCTTTTGCTCACGTGCATGTGTGTGTGTTTTGGTCAGGCCCCAGCTGTGAGTCGCCTTTCTAACTTTGAAGTATAAAACTTATTTTCGTTTCTTTGCAATCTTGATTCGCCTACTGCAGGCCTGTGGGGGATCTTTCCACTACAAAAAGTGGGTACTATACGAATAAAATACTACTTCACTAACATGTTCTTATTTCGTCCGTCTTGGGTTGCCATCAACTCATCGCGCGTGCCTTAAATACGTCGATGTTTCGGTGTCAAAATGCTTGAGACTTCGCTTTTGGTGACAAGCTCGGTGATGATGTTCTCATTTAGTCTTTCAAAGCGTTTCAAAGCGTCGAGGTTAGTGTAGTTTCCCTTTCTTTTATTAATAACGCGTCCTGGAGTAGCCAGTCCCGAGTGGCTCGAGACTACCATCTCCATTTTTTTCTTTTAAAATCAATCAATCAATCAATCAAAATGCTCTTCACTTACTGTTCCCGTACACTCTATAGCGTATTACCACAGAACGTTTGCGCAACTTTTTCTGCAGTGCGCCGAACCGTTTGTGAACCTGAATAAACCGAACCGTTATTTCTGCGCTCCGAAACTGAACCAAAATCTCCGAACCTGAACCAAAACCCGTCATTGTTTTTTTGTTTTTTTTCGGTTCGACACCCTATTCTCCAGATCGTCGGATCTTCCTCTTTCCGCTGTACCCCACAAACCCCGTGCATCGAGTGCTGGTACTCACCAGTATGCAGAAGGACGCCGTCCTCAAGAGGGCTTGAACCGCAACCATTCCGCCTGCAAGAAGAGGGTGCACACTAGTCAGCGACGGCTCGTCGAATGCGTGATACGGGAATCCCGGTCGGTACGCGTACGTCGTGATGAAAAAGAAACGATGACCTTGAGCCTCCCACCAGGCGCGCGAAGCCGGAAGCGCCCACTGCCAAGAAGAGCCGGATATCCAGGGAACAACTCCCCCACTACGAGCGGACAATGAACTTCGAAAAGAGTGCCCACACGGTATGCCCACGGGGCAGGTCAAAGGACGATGCACACCGTCTTGGCGTTGTCTTGGCACACGAGCAATTACAATGGCCTTTCATCGTTGAACTGAGTTTGATTTTTGGTTCGCAATTTTCTGGCGCAAAGATATCTGGGATCGTGCTGCGCCGTACTAATTCTGTTGGTTTATTGGAGGTTAGCTGGTTTGATTCATTGCCCATAATAACGTTGTATCACTGGGTGTAGGCCCACCTCACGTAATGTTGTGTAGTGAGCAACGTACATTCAATTTTCAATTCAATTCAATGGCTTGCCACAGGTAGCTATTGACTGCGGCACTCTCACTTCTTTTGTAGCATGCATCACTGAACTCCTTCGGGAGCCATGATTATGTCCATCCTTTCGTCTTGTATTCATTTTATTTTCAGTGCATTTATTTCCTCTTGCTACCTATTTAGTATATGGGCAGTGCACAGCCCTCGGTTGTTTTTGTAATTTAGAGATGTAGTTTAGTGTTGTATTTGTATGTCCCTCCTTCTATGGCGCTTGCGCCAGAAGTATTATAAATAAAATAAAAAATTTTCGAGCCATTGTCAGCGGTTATTTCGCCATAGGTAATGATATCACTCTTGCTGAGGTGCGGAACTTTGGGTACCTCCAGGCGAGGAAGTCACCATATATTCCTCTGTTTCATATTGTGAAACTTCGGAGGTACACCAGGCGAGCGGATCACCAGGTCCTCTACCCGAAGAGGGATTCCAGATGCACCCCCCGGCGACCTTTCATCGTTGAATGACTGCTTTGGTAATTCCTCCGTTTAATGACAATTAACTGTCTTCCATATTCGGACGACACGTGTTTTTCTAGACACGCAGCGATGATGACAACGCAGGCGTGAGTCCGGTTTCAAGATAATTTCACGCGTTGGGGAAGAAAAAAAAAAGAAAGAAAAGAAAAAAGTATGCATCCGCGTGCCTCCGTTCTGGATTCGATCATGCGTCATTCGCGCCCAGCACCTGAATATCATTCGGCAGTTATGCCATTATTTCGAGTCTACGATGGACTAAGGCTAACAAAGAAGGTGACAAACTGATAATGCAAGTCACTATAGAGGGGTAATCAGAAACTATTCATTGTCCAGATATCTCAATAATACTCGTCGGATTTGCGCAAACGACATCTGCGGAAGTCAGATCAAAAGAAGACGGCCCAGTGAGCAAAAGTCGGATTTCGGAACAGACCACTGGCAGGTATAAAAAGGCAGTCTTGGGTAGTAACTTTTAACTTGTAACTGTAACTAGTTACTTTTGGGGTTCACTAGTTACAGTAACTACTTACATTTCCAGAAGAGTAGCTTTTAACTGTAACTAGTTATTATTTCTGTGAATGTAACTGCAAAATGTAACTAGTTACTCGAATAAATGTCGATCCTTGTTTATGTACGTACACATGTCGTATTTTTCCCTGTCGGAGAGCCACATATTGACTTATACAGCTTCTGGTTAAGTGCAATAATACTTTTATCGCACTTAAGTAAATGTAAAAAAAAATGTATGTTTTTAACGATTGTATCACCCTCTCATGGTCATTTTTATAAAAAAAGTAACTGTAATGTAACTAAGTTACTTTCTCTCAGTCACTGTAACTGTAACTAGTTACTTAACCAAGATAGTAACTATATAACTGCAACTCAGTTACTTTTTAGAAGTAACTCACCCAAGACTGTAAAAAGGGAAAAAAAGCGCCTTTTTAAGTAGTCAGACATTCCTCGAGGGTCAGGGCTGAATCGAAGTAGGCCATGACCCGCCGTCCCCGACCTGAGCTCGGCAAGATTGCGTCTTCTCCGCCACCGCCTAGAACTGCCAAGTGAAACAAGTTCTCCACTTGCAGCCGGATGCTTCGCTACCGGGCTTTGCTCCAGTTGCTGGAATCGCATGCCATGGTGGTACGATTAGAGATGCGAAGCCCCCCAGAAAACGGAAATTTAGGGAAAAAAAACAGCTTTTTTCGTTTTTTTTCCTCGTCTCCGGAAAAAGAGCCCAAAATTTCCAGGCGACAAAATAAAAAAATGTAAATTTTCGCACCTTCGATGCGTTCCAACCCGCCAACAGTGCCTTAGGTGCTTCTAATCCACCAACAACCACCAACTTAGAGCTCCGTCTGACTGCTCCAAGCGATCGCCATCGCGTTCACATAATGTCGGAGTTCTGGTCGGAGTGGACGGGTTGTTCCAATTACCTATCGCTGAGTAGACAGCAGTCTCAAAGGATGCTCTGCTCCGCATTTATGCCTAGAGGATGAACACTACTAAAGGTTCTAGCTCATTGCATGCTGTGGGTTGGCCGGCAATGCTCCGACTCAGCAGTAACCCCATTTGTTTCATTTTTTTTTTCAATTTTTCGGAAAAACAAAAACCCCGAAAAGAACATTTTTTTTTTTAGCGATTCAAAATTTCCGGAAATTTTGCATCTCTAGGTACGATGTCCTCGTCTCCTCGCGTCGTATGCGGGTGGACACACGAATATGATGACAAACACGCAACGAGCCCAACAGAGCAAATAAACGATGAAAACGTAAAAAAAACATAGTCATAAGAAAATGTCACGCGGGCGACCTTATTTTGGATTGATTACAGCCACAAAGCAAAACAGTTCGGTCTATATAGACCAACTCGTGCGATCTCTTTGTTAACGTTTCGGTACACAGTACATGGTTACCATTACCACCGTACCACACCGCAACGGGTCTTCCTCAAAAACAAAGAGCGCAGGTGGTCTGGAACTATTTGTACGGAAAACCGCAGTAAAATGGACAATTTTAATGTCGTTCTTGAGGGAGCAGGTTGGTACACACATGTTCCGTCTGTCATCAAAAAGCACGACGATGTTTTACTACCAATTTGATGACTCGATGCAGTGAATCATTTCGAAGAGTGGGCAAGTGGGTCAAAGTGAGAGAGACATCCATGATGACCACTAATCGAAGCTTAATGGGGGGGATGTCCCTTGCTCTCTGAATCGGGGTCGCCGATTTTCCATGTCGACGGGCATCACGTCTTCCTTCACAAATTGACCATTCTATCAGCAGGAAACAAAAATCTTCCTCCAAGCTATGGGACGTTTGCACTTTGTGCGAATAAGATTTCGCAGGTAAGGTTTTGAGCAAGAGTTCAGCAAAGCATAATGCATAGCATATAACCCTCTCCCTGGTGATCACATCTGAGAATCATGGCCGCGAAGAACCTTCTGTCACACATTGCGAGCAGCCGCACGCCTGCAAACGCGTTCCATTGTTGTTGCTATACGTCAAGCTTGTACCGACACTCCTTGCTCACTTGGTCCAAATTTACATTGCGAAGCACTTCTGCTTGCATCATGAATCGTCGAAACGACAGGAGTCACACCCCAATATAACACAAATGCAGGGAAGGAACCATAAAAGCGAGGGTATATACCCGCCGGCGACCAACATACATGGGCTCACTCAAATCAATCAATCAATCAATCAATTTATTGAGCTCCCAAAGTCCCATAACGGGCGTTTCATGGGAGGAGTGGGTTACAGGAAGTGTAAAAAAAATAAGACTTTGAAAAAATACAGTAAAGCAGCAACAACAAATGGAAACACAAGTAAATGACGCAAGATTCATACACTGGTTCATACAAAATTTGATTTGTTTTGATTCATACAAAATAATTCATTTCAGTTACTCTCACAGAAAGCGGTTTCACAAGCTACTGGAAAGCATACCCCGGCAAAAACTCACTCATGAGCATGCTCATTCATGCTCAATGTGACAAATGAGTTGAGCATGAGTGAGCAGACAAGGAACCGAGCTGAAGATGAGTGACCGGCCTCGGTGGCTCAGTCAGTAGTGTGTTCGCCTTCCCTTGTATTCACACGAGCGCCATTCCCCGAGAAGCGGAAGGTGCGAATAGCGTCTACACTGCTAACCGCGGGGAATATCCTGCTACACAGCCACAAGTATATTCCGTAGCAGACGACAAGAAAAGGCGCTCACGGTGTCGTCTGCTAAATGTCGTCTGCTAAATGCGCAGTACGCCAGTCCCGATATTCCGCACCGTGTGAATGCTCAACATAACACCTGACAGAACTTTCGCTCTGTGTGCAATGTTTTCGCATTTTCTTCCACTAGAATATTCCGTGAGGATGTCGCTCGTGTGAATACACGGTTCTGATCCCAAGAACGCGGGTTCGATCCTGGCCAAGGACGCCAGCAACCTGGTGGTAGGGTACAAGTTGCGCTTAGACACGCCGCCTCTTCCGCGAGGGACGTTAAATGCGGGGTGTCGTGCGATGACCTTTCATCAAAAGCAATCCACAGACCGACCGCTGTGGCGTCGTTCGTGATCTCAGTTGTCTCGCGGCGTAAACCCCCAATTATTATTATTATTATTGTTGTTATTGAAGATACTAGGTAGTAATGTCATGAGCTGAGCTGGAGACATGAGTGAACAGAAGTTACAACTACCGACCTCTGTTGAACAGTAATTCAGGCCCGAATTTTGAAATGCTACTTTTCTTTCCGATCCCTCTTCGAAAGAGAACCTTCCGCTTTGGACTTCCTTTCGGAAGCACGAAAGATAGGTTGCTAGCTGCCTTTCCTTGCAGCTTTCGCTTCCGTCGTCACCCCTATCGGGGTTTCTTGTTTCCTAACAGGACCTTGTAGCTTCTTATTGGCTCAAGCAGGATCGTTGTCTTATCTGCTGTGACGTATGGTGTTCGTGTTGCCATATGTGACACGTGTCAAGGTCAGCGAAAACAAAACCAATCCTCTCTATCCCATGTCAACAGCTCCCATGCGCGGGCAGCATTGGGATTTCTTCAAATTCTCTATTCAATCACATCACGTGGGGGGACTATGACGTCAGGAGACAGAGGGCGGTAAAATCCTACTATAATTGCGAGAAGAAAACAACCCTTACTTCTCGCAAGATGTCAGTTGTGAACAAGAGACGAGACGTCGGAGAAATTTGTTGGTCTTTAAATGAAAGCAGCGCACGAGCGATAGCGATCACGGAGACGACTGCCGCTGGGTCAAGGCCTGTCGCACTTTCGCTCCACCTCGCTGGGGATTTTCCCCGGACCTTTCCTCATGCCTTTCTCGCTAGCGTACGTACACATTGCGGGCAAGGAGACAAAGCGCAGACGTCACGCGCGGGTATGCTACTCAAGGCCACACTTTTTCTGTGAACAATTCACGCAGGAGATGCGCACTTTGAAAAGTTACCTTTGCAAAGGTTCGCCAATAAACGTCCGCGTGTTCATTTCTTCGCAAAAAAGGGGAACGAAACGCCGAGTTGGAGCATGCGTAAGTAAAACGAGTTACATCTACAGATACCGACGCAGTTGATGAGGCCAATTAATCTACATTTCATATGCAATGCAACCTTGCCCCCCCCCCCCCCCCCCCGGTTCGTTCGTCTGCGTGTGAATGTGCGTGGGAAGAAAATCTGTATAAGATAAATGGGGCAGAGTGAATAAACGCGTCTTTACAAACGAGGCATTGGCATGTTGACGTGTTGGCATGACCGCGGCAAACAGAGAGGCGAGGGTTCGCGTCCCAGTCCCAGCATTCCCTGTCTTTCGCTTAGGCCAGAGGTTCCGAACTCATCCGTGTCCTAGATGTCCGTGTCCTGACATAGATGACACAACGCACAACTATATAACGACATAAAACGATATATATATTTGTGGTACTTATAGCGTTGCTCAGTCACGGGGTGAGCAATCCTTTTTATTGCCTGCGTATACAGGCTCTTAAAAATGAACTTCACCACACAGCACACTCCTAGCCAACCATCATCCCGAATGACAACGCTCTCGCCTCCGATTTGTTGAAAACAAGAGGCGGAGCCTATTTTTTGCCGTACATAATGAGCCCAAAATAGGATCCGCCTCTCGTTTTCAACAAATCGGGGGCGAGAGCGTTATCATTCGAGATGATAGTTGGCTAGGAGCGTGCTATGTGAAGTTCATTTTTAAGAGTGTACGTATTACTGAGGAAACCCCCCCCCCCCCACACACACACCCACCTCTTGATTATTTCTCGTTTTTTAACGCTTACGTCAACATCGGGTGAAAGTGATTGCGCAGTTACAGGTGTTCGCTTGTTAGTTGGGAGCCTACTTTGACTTTTATTCAGGTTCGCCACACAGAAAGCACCTCCTCGCAGGCATAGTAGTTGTCTCGCAGCTATTAGACGTATGTTGTACCGATGCAGGTCAACCAGTTCCATTTGCAAGTTATCAGGAACGCTGTCCACAGCTTCGGAAAACGGCGCGCCAAAAAGGCGCCGTGTCAAGTCTCCTGAACTCGAAGAACCTTGGCTCGAATCCACTCGGTCAGTTTCTCCTGGCATTGAAGGCACACCATATTCCAAATCTGCCATGTACACTCTTAAAAATGAACTTCACCGCATAGCACGCTCTGCTCCAACCATTGCCACGAATGATTGGGTTATCGCTTCTGATTCGAGGAGAGACAGAGGCGTACGCCTTTTTGTGTCAATTATCATATATCCAAATTGACACAAAAAGGCGTACGCCTCCCTCTCTCCTCGAATCAGAAGCGATAACCGTATCATTCGTGGCAATGGTTGGCGCAGAGCGTGCTATGCGGTGAAGTTCAGTTTTTAGAGTGTACACTCTTAAAAATGAACTTCACCACATAGCACGCTCCTAGCCAACCATCAACCCGAATGACAACGTTCTCGCACTAGATTTGTTGAAAACGGGAGGAGGAGCCTATTTTGTGCCGTGCATAATGGGCACAAAATAGGCTCCTCCTCCCGTTTTCAACAAATCTAGTGCGAGAACGTTGTCATTCGGGTTGATGGTTGGCTAGGAGCGTGCTATGTGGTGAAGTTCATTTTTAAGAGTGTAGGCTTTGCTCAGAAATTTTTGGTTGGCACGTATACTAGTATAAGCACGTAAGCACTAATAGCACGACACGGCCGAGCTGGATCACGTGACCGTTGCCACCCGAACATGACTGCTAGTGGCGAATTCGGGTGGTCATTTCGTAGCACACTTTTTTTTTGCCAGATCTCGAGCATCCCTGGGTAGTAATGTCATTACTGTAAAGAAATTACAGTAATGAATTACTTTTTCTGGTAATTTGTAATGTAATTCATTACTGACATCCCCAAGACGTATGGACACTCTTATGCAGGATAGCCATGCTTTTGGTCATATGATCACATTTGGGCAGGATAGCCATGCTTTGGTCGGATGGTCACTTTTGGGCTAGATAGCCGCTTTTGGACAGGATTGCCATGCTTGGAACGAATAGCCACACTTGGGTAGGATCGCCATGCTTGGGACGGATGGCCACACTTGGGTAGGATCGCCATGCTTTGGTCGGATGGTCACTTTTATTTATTTATAATACGTCAAAAGCCCCTACAGGGCATTACAAGACGGAGTGATGAGTTGCTTTTCAAAGATTATAACAGAGCTACAAGTTATCAAACCACTACACACTAGGCAAGAAGTTGTAAGAATAATACCTAAGCACATATACCACAACGACAAAGTGAGCTGTAAGCTGTCACCATTTAACATACTGTGGGTCCAACTGTCACATGCCATGAACTGGATATAGCCACTTTTTCGGAGCCAGAGAATGACCACATACCCTCGGCTGGATAGCCACTTTCTATTGGCCGGATGACCATGTTTGCGCTGGAGAGTCGCACACCCTGGTGTGCCGGATGGCCGTTTCTTCTGCACAACTATCATTAGGGCACTGCTGGCCAGGGTATAGGTCCCGGCGAGGTACCCTCGCCATCGTCAGCTTTGTTAGGTCCTATTGGAAACCAGGTGGCTATTCGTTTTATGCTACACAGTATATATACACACATCGAGCTATGGGGATGCGCGGTCGAGGTGCACTCAAGTACCCCACTGGTGATATGCCTATAATGCTCGACGAAAGCGATGCCGAAAACGTTGCTTTATTTCCCCGATATCTGATACAAGTGCAAAGTGAAACACACGAATGTTCCTGAGAGCCATCCGTCGCAAGAGAGATAACAGAAACCAACACAGACATAATGTAGCAACCGTTCCATAGAATGTTCCACACAAAACCCCTCTGAAAATTATTGCCCAGCATGCGTTTGATGGTTTCTACTCAGTACACGTGAGGGAATCGTTCAAAAGGCTCCCCAGATGAGAGATCTACTCCTTCATCCATGGACGCTGCTTCTCCCATAAAGTACTGACAATGCCTTCTAATCGCTCATGTTTCGGCGTTGCAGTAGGCGTGGACAGCGCTTCGCTGGTACCAAGCACGTGAGGATCTTGCACGTCCGCAACGGAGAGATGCAGCTTAGAGGATTGGTGGGGGGCTTGGAAAGAACCTCCAAGTGCCCCTATACCAAGAGGAGCCTTGCTGGTTGATGTCTGAAACTGGCCAGGTTTTGACGGAACAGGAGATGCTGCAGCATGCCTTGTGCTGCTATGATTCCTGTCTTGAGAATACGCCAGCCTATTCTGGTGATCTCTGATGTACTCCTGAAGAGAGATGCGCTTTGCAGGTGTCTTAGAGCTAATCCGCTTGTTGAGTGCTTCGCGTGACCTTAATGCATTTTTACGCGCGATATAGCCGTGCAGAAAGGCTGTCAAGATTGCAGCACCAGTCCTGCTCAAGGAGGCAGGCTTCTTTGCTTGAGCTGGGTTCTGCTTTACTGTCAACTGGACCTGGTTTTGACTGACGGATACCCGGCCCCCAAGAGACGTTACAGAAATACAGTGCGAGAGCACGCTCACTTGTGAAGTTTGTCTCTTTTTCTTCCCGTCCATGGATTTCTGTCCGGTGCCGTTAGCTGCACGAGGAACAATGTCGGATTTGCACTGTGCCATGTCGCTGTGCACAGACTTGGTTAATGCATCAAAAGGTATCCGTGATGTCGATGATCCCGACCCGGGTGCAGTGCCATCTGGATGCCGACGTCGCCCAAGAATGCTCGGCAGTGCTTTCGCGTTGTGTGTACCGGAACACTTTGTAGGCTCCCTATTGAGATTAACTGCTCCAGAGCGACGTTCTTCAGTCATAACATGCGAATCGGTTCGTCTTTGCACCTTATGACACGATCTGTCATTTTGTGTGTCAAGAAAGAACTTCTTACTTCCTGAATGAGGTAAGTCCGATTCGGCGACACGCTTCACCCCACCACCAGTGTGGCCAGCATGGGCTCCAATGCAGTCTTGCAAGACGTCGCTGTCCATGCGGAGCAGTTCGTGTCTGTTCAAGAATTTAAGAATCCATCCGTAGGAAACTTTGAAGTCCGCAGGAAGGCTGAAGCGGCTCTGCAGGAAACGTGCGTGTCTATCAACATCCAACCTGACAACCTTGCAACCTTGTCTCTGACTTTGTGCCACGTACTCCAAGAGGTAACGTTCGAAGACTTCTACAGACAGCGTCTCACGTTCCATATTATGCTGTACGCGAGGTACCTTGGCTGCTGACCGTCTCTGCATTTTCAAACGCTCCGACCGGCGGATAGCAGACATGACTACTGAAGCTGGCAGGTAGACACCATGTGACGATCGTTCGGAATGGAACCTCGTTTTCTTCTTCTTCTTCGTCCCACAGAGAATGGCAATTTCCTTCTTCTTCTTCTTCTACCAATGAGATAATGGCCGTGAGCCACTAAGGGAGATTGGCCAGGACAAAAGGGGCGTGAGATGTTTGTTTATGTCTGTGCAGTAATGATGGGGACTAAGGCCAAGTCGGATCCAAGTAACTTATGACATATATGACATGTGATGACTAATGCAGGAACTGGATATGCACATATGTAGGAATATGCGTATGACGACTATACAGGGCCAAAAGGATGGCTGTATGAATGTGTGTGTACGTGAGAGTGTATGAGTGTAGGAAGGAAGTGGCTAGAAGCCATTTCCTTTCGAGAATGCACCACAGTATGACATTCTTTCTTCTTATCCTGTCCTATGACATTCCGTAGGAAGTAAGTTGAAATCTTCTCTTAAGCAGAAATTTGGGGGGGGGGGGGGGCTGGAATACCAACTGAATTAACTTGGGAAACAAAATGGTCTTAAATGGACGATTTCAAAGTGAAGTGTTTCCAATTGACTGGCAAATGGCTTCCAACTTGTTTCAGCCGTGCTCCATGGTTGCCAGCAAATGGATTTCATGCAGGAGTGAATTGGTTGCGTACGAAAAGCAATTGGTTTTCGTGTTGGATTGCGGTAGTGCCACTTTACTGGCAAAAGAGCCGTGTGAACTTATCCCAGCTCTACTAGAATTTTAGTCATCTGCGCTACAAATATGCGTAAGTTCACCAGGGTGAATTGAAAGAGCACTCTTGTATATGACTCTGCTAGCGTGGTACGTGTGTACATCGATCGCTTATGATGATAACCACCAACTCAGAGCTCCGTCTGTCTTCTCCAAGCGATCGCCATCGCGTTCACATACTGTCGGAGTTCTGGTCGGAGTGGACGGGTTGTTCTAATTACCTATCGCTGAGTAGACAGCAGTCTCATGGGATGCTCTGCTCTGCATTTATGCCTAGAGGGACCAGCTCCGGTGGCGCAGCGGTAACGCGTGCGCTTGGAGACTGGGAGGTCCGCGGTTCGAATCCGCGGGCCGGCTGTGCCGTCTGGGGTTTTTCCTGGGTTTCCCTCAGATGTGTAATAGGCGTATGCCGGCACAGTTCCCCTGAAGTCGGCCCATGGACGCAGCTATCCTCCCCCCGAGCGGATTCCGCTCGGTCTTCCACTTCACCCTTTCCTCTCCTCCTCTCCACCACCTTTCCCTCCCCGAGAAACATGCCGCCTAATCAGGCAGGCAGACCTCTCGGGTTCCTCCCAACGACACTCCTCCTCCTCCTCCCCCTCCTCGCCTAGAGGGTGAACACTACTAAAGTTTCTAGCTCATTGTATGCCGTGGCTTGGCCGGCAATGCTTCGATTCAGCAGTAACCGCGTTTGTTTCTATTATTTCCAATTTTTCGGAAAAAAACTAAAAAGAAAATGTTTATTTTCTTTTCGAGCGATTCAAAATTTCCGGAAATTTTGCATCTCTAGCCCTAGCAGCATCCGAGGGAGTTAAACCGCTAGATTCCTGGCGGCGCTCACTTTCGGATGGCAACGGTCACGTGATCCACCGCGGGCGCCAGACTAGCAATTTCCGAACGCTAGGCCGTGCGTGTTGCCGCGAAATGACCAAGCGGATTCGCCGTAAGAGGTAGAGCTTGAACAAAACTCGGTGATCATGATGTATAGCAGAGCTAAGTACAACCCCATTTTCAATAAAACTGGAGAGATAAACCTTTATTCTATAGAGCGGCAAGAAAGCAGGTGAGCTGGTGATAATTGATCTTCATAACGAACCCTGAGACGGGGGAAATAACACACAATACAGGGCTCTCAAACACAGCTGCAAGTTTATTTTATCCCACACAGATATATACAGCAAGGGGGAAAGGGGGAGAGAAGGGGAAAGAAACATTTTCAACAGCTTCGAGTAGGAAACAAAAGGACCGCTAATGACATTCCCAGACGTACATATCTCTAACTTTTCCCGTAGAATTTCCGTATTCTATCCCTGTTGGACAATTGGACACGGTATGGTCCTGTTGCCCTAAAGTTTCACCCGGCGACTCCAGCGCCAAGTCCCTCATGTGCCGAGCGCCCTTACTAGATGGTCGTGTCCGGCGTGTTGCATGAGCAGTAGCTTCTTTGGAGCCACGCGAGGGTCACGTTACCTGAATAGGCCAATGAGGTCGCTTTGCTCACGCCACTTTGAGGGCCACTCCGGCACGTTACCACCACACCTCTGCAGGTATTCCGAAACTACGCGTTGGGGGCCTCATTAGAACCGGAACCTCATTAGTTCCGGAACCGGAACCTCATTGGAACCGAAACCGGAAGGCGAGCGTTGGTGTACTTGGAGTGGCCTCCAATCTCGGCTTCACTTCTCAGAGCAATAGTATAGTTTCGGTTTGTGAAATGTCGAGAGCGCGCGCACAAGGTCAATAAGAAACTCTTTTTCGTCGGCGGGTTCACTCTCATGTTCGGACTCGCAGAAGGAGAACGGCCGGTGACAGAAGATAAGGTAACAGCGTGAACAAGGCGACCCTTGCGCACTTCGACAAGGAGATTGAAGTAGTCCAAGAAATCAGCTTCGAGAATTGGCCAGATCACCTTCGCAACTACAAAGACCCATCACTCTTAGAAATGAACTTCACCACATAGCACGCTCCTAGCCAACCATCATCTTGAATGATATTGTTATCTGCCCCGATTTGTTGAAAACGGGAGGCGTACGCCTTTTTTGTGACAGTTATGAACAGCATAAGTGTCACAAAAAAGGCGTACGCCCCCATTTTCATTGGCTAGGAGCGTGCTATGCGGTGAAGTTAATTTTTAAGAGTGCACCGAAACATGCGGTTAAGGCCAAAGTATAACGTCATAGAGCGTTCGCCGAACGTGGGTATAGGTGAGCAATTGGCAGCTTGTAGCGAAACCCCAGAAGCGTGCAGGGGTGGATTTCAGGGTCTGTCATGGGGGGGGGGGGGGTCTTAAGGAAATTTGGTGCTTTGCGGCACAGCATCATCCAGGAGATAGGGTTTTTGCATAGGGAACACAGCCGTATGGGGGGATGCCGTACGGTCCCCCCCCCCCCCGCCCCTCCCATTAAATCCGCCCCTGAAGCGTACATATGACGCTCCGACGGTCATGGGGGAACAAGACTGATTTGGGCTCCAGTGTCAACCAGGAACTGCTGGGATGACACTGGGTCAGTAAGAAGGAACGGACGACACGTTGCCGAATTTATTCCGTTCGTCGTCAAAAACGGTCGGCACGGTCGTTAGCCGGTCATTGACACGGTGGACGGCACTTAGCGGGCTGAAGCGCCGGGCTTGAAGTGGTATCAGCAGTACAGTTTCTGGAGGCGGGGAAAGGCGGCGAGATCGGCGGGGGGACAGGAGCGCCTCGTTGGCGTGGACGAGGAGAGAAATTCCGCGGTCGAGTGGTGGCTTGCACGTGAGGACGGGCAGTAGGGCTCGGTATAGGAGATCGGGACCGGGAACGGGAGCCAGCCTGGAGCTCGAGGCGGAAACTGTCTAGAGACTGCTCGAGCGCCAGCAGGTGGGGCGAAATCTCAGAGTCTCTAGGGTCAGAAGAAGTGGCTTGAACTGGGGGGCCCCACGATCATAACCTTATCAGCTAAAGCTGCGAATGCTGTGAGAACCAGTGACAGAACCACACAGGGCTCGCGCCCGCAGATCAGATTTTGGCTTTGCCCTCTACACTTCCTATTGTGTTTATTATATTATTGAATTTTCCGCCGAATTCCCCTTCTAATGTTTCGTTTTTGGGAAAAATCTTCCCGGAAACAACACTGCAAGCGATGCTGCCCCGACGACCGTGTGATGTTTCAGAAAAGGTTTTATTCACAGTGCTTACTTAGGCATCGCAGATGAAAATCAATCGGCGCCTATTTACACGAGGGTGGCATGCCTATATGCCTTCAAAACGACCTTTCTCCTTGTATTTCTTTCCTTTTTACGGAGCTCGTTCGCAAGCACTGAAGTTACGCCATTCTGTTTGTTTGGGAAAAATTTATTCGGCGGGTGGCGTAATTACAGGTGGTACGAAGTATACCTTTTTCGTCGTATTGCTATCAGTCTTCCTCCTCTTGCACCACCGTAGGAAATACCACCACAACCATTCGACATCTGTTCATCACTGCCCACAACGTCTCCTCTATAGGATCGATCATGCCCGTAAAATCGACCACGTTCCATGTCGTACATCCCATTTCCAATTTTCCTTCTTCCGCAAAACCATCATTGCTTGGAACAACCTTCCCCAGTCTATCGTAGCCAACTCCGACTTTTTAGTTTTTCGCAGCCAGCTAGCTGCCAGTATTGGTATATAATTTCCTTATTATCATGTCATATTTCTAACTCAAAATGATTTCACAATATTGCTTGTCTTATGATTTTTGGGTCTCCTGTTGTGTACATTTGTTGATGTTACCTCCCACTCACGCAACGCCCCCTGAGGGCACGTGAGGTATTGACATAAATAAATAAATACGAGATTACCGACGGCCGCTCGCACTGCCTTCCGTGTTTCCTTCTTTGAGACACGCAATGTTTCCTAGGGAACTTGCTTCGAATAACAAAAGAAGCGTAGTTCTCTCGATTTTTTTTGGCTTAAGATGGCTACCGTCGCCGCAGCAGAAGTTATAAGTGATAGTGCCTGGGCCCGCAAGTTGTGCACGGAGTCCATGTGCTTTATCAATCCACCAATTCCGTCAGTCGAGCTCTTGCCGTGACCCGTGTCCGAAAATATCCATTCCGTCGCGTGCGATTTTTCTGGAATTCATACCGCTGATACCAGTTCTTGAAATGACTGGCAGCTCCGTCTGGCACTAATTAGAGTCACTAAATAAGCTACGCTTCGGAGTAGCGACACTGTGCCGCCATGTTGTTTCGGATGACCTCCAGCGCCATCCATTTAGCGCTCTTCGAAGTGTCGTCTTCTTCCACTGCTGAACTTCACCTTCATCTATTTCTACTGCCAAAATAGAGGTGGGGCTGGAGGTCATCCGAAACAACATGGCGGCTCAGTGTCGCTACTCTGAAGCGTAGCTTATTTAGTGACTCTAGCACTAATATGGCTCCGGCAAAAACACCAGCATTTTCGTCCATCCAGTCCTCAATCAGGCTCAGCGTGCCTCCAGGGCATGGGCGTAATCATGATTAGTAATCCCTAATGTCCAAGAAACTATGGTCCCTCCGTTGCATAAACGATATTGCGATCCCAATGAAGGCTTCTGAGGGATGTTTGGCATTGGCAGTTCCGTGGGACTGCCTGCCTAGCACTAGTTGATCCTGCTCTTCGTTTTTAGGGCGAGAGCAGTACTATTTTTGAAATGTGATGTGGGCAAGCTTTCGTTTGCCCCATCTTACAGTTGGCAATACGACAACGAGGCTTACACCCCAAACTGGAGGCCGGCGTGCCTGCTTCGAACTCAGCCGTAGACCCTCCAGTGGATAACTCGTCTACAACATCATATACTTCGCCGAAAGTATCAGACGACGAAATGGTTCCGTGTGAAGATCGCAAGAGCAAGCATGACCTTCAGTTGACAATCTGGATCCGGGGACAGCCCGTCTAGGAACAAGCAGAGGAGGAAACTGAAGTCTGCGTCCCTAATGGAGAGGCAGTTCTCGGGTTCGTCGTCGGACTCATCCAGTGCCTTGCAATTCTAGTATGGAAGTGCTTATACTGACACTTAACGTCCAGGGTTTTAAAAATCCCAATAAGCAGGCCGAAGTGGTCAATCTCCCGTACAGTCTAAAGTGCGACATACTCTTGCTCCAAAAAGTACATTTTCAAAACAAGCTAGAGGTGGCCGAATTTAAGCGGAAATATCGGTTGGCTTGTTTCTTTTTTTCTTTTTTTCTTTTAGTTTTTGTGTAGGCAGGTGTGCCGGCGTTGGGATAGTTATTTTTAGTCGCCACATTCTAAAGGATAGTTTCGTCTCGTATGATAGCGATGGCAGGGTTATTTACCTCGACTTTTTCATAGGCTATGCTAAGCATCGGCTGGTGAACGTTTATGCCCCTGCATCTGCATCTGTCACGAACCGTTTTTTTCCCATCAGGTGGAGGACTGTGTGCGAGTCAAGTGTCCTATCTTGATAGCCGGTGATTTTACGAGTTGTGTGACCGACTCAAATCGCGATGTCCACGGTTCGGGACAGGGTAGGCCTAATTGGAACGCTAGAGGCCTGCGGTGACTGTTGACGGTCTTCGACCTAGTTGATGCGTGGCCATTGCTTCATGTTGACGTTTTCGCTGCAACATGGTCAAGAGGACCCTCTGCCAGTCGCTTAGACAGATTCTACGTGCAGCAGCATCGACGTCTGTCAAGGGATGCAGTGTCGTGACCTCTACGTTTTCGGCGACTTACGTCAGCGACCACAAGCCTTTAATCCTAGTGCTGGACACTTCGCGTATACGTGGTCGCGGTGCGGGGACGTGGCGATTTGCCCCGCCCTTTCTCAATGATCGATCCCATAATTGTCGCCGACGTTACTGTCCGCATCAGAGAATACCTGTCTGGTCGCGACGCAACAGCCCAAGAATGGGAAGATTTCAAGCATTGGGTGACAGGTGTCCTGCAGGTCTGGGGTGTTTTTGTGGTGTTCATCCGGTACAGTCCGGCAAGAACGCTGCCAATCTAGATCGGTGGCCGGCCCTGAAGTCCTACGGTACATCCATGACACGACGGCATCAGGCTATAAGCTCAGGCAACTGTTCATAGTTTCCAGCGACAAGATGGCAGCATCACTGCAGATCCTTCCGAGGTAGCAACGGGGTTCATTGGGTTCTCCCGTGGACTGTACCCAAACCCTGCATCGACTTCCCGATGTTTCTCTCGGTGCTTTACCCTTAAAAACACTCCCGCTTGCTGACAGCAGTACATTTGAAGATTTCATTCACCTCGAAGACCTCGATGCTGCTGTGTGCAGAGCAAAGCGTGGTACAAGCCCGCGACCGGACGGGCTACCCGTAGAGTTTTACTGCACGTTCTGGCCAGTGCTGCGTACCTTCTTCATACAGGTTGTTCGACGTGGTTTCGAGGCTGGAGCCCTCCCATCGTTTTTTGGACTAGCTGGGAAGCATTAAACTTGTGCCTTAGAAACCTGGTAATCCTGCAGATCCGGAATCGTGGAGGCCGATCACGCTCCTCAACAACGACTACAAGCTCGTCACAGCAGCAATAGCCTTTCAAGTCAGTCAAATGCTTCTCCTTCACGCTGGCCAATCATGCGGTGTACCAGGCCATAGTCTGTGCGACGGCATGAGTGGGATCCGCGACCTCTTGCACTACGCACGGCGACGGGCAGCGTCCGGCGATCTCCCTTCCTTGGACCAGGCCAAGGCATTTCACAGAGTGTTACACGCATAACTTTTTTCGCTGCTGACCGCTTATGGCTTCCCAGAGATTTTTGTGTCCGGCATACGTTTGCTGTACGCGAACCACCGCAGCCAGATGAGTGTAGCAGGATTGCAGTCCTCTCGCTTCCCTATATCCAGCGAGGTGTCCGCCAAGGCTGCCCATTGTCTCCCGCCTTTATGCCCTGGCTTTGGACCCCTTTTTTTACAATGCGTAGAAGCGTCCCGTGCAGTCAATGGACTCCCCCTTCCTGGAGCGGGAAGTTGGAAGATATCTGCGTATGCTGATGACGTCACACTCTTCATCTGCGACCGATGCTCGCTAACGGCACTTCTGCAGCTGTACGAGCAATACGCAGCAGTATAAAGGGCAACCTCCATGGAGCGAATTTTTGCAACGAAGTTCGCGCGGCAGACTACCACGCGCGTTCCGCCGCCAGTTGTTCGCCGGCACCAGCTCCATGGAGCGAAAAACCAGCGGACGGCGTCTGGAAGTCATGTTGTAATGTCGCTGTTGCCAGGGTATAAGGTGAAAGCTTAGTGAAATCACTTGCTCGAAAAAGTGCATTTAATGTCACAAATTTTGCAACTAAATCCAACACCTGTGTGAAAAGATGCGACCAGTAACGTACCGAAAGCCATATTCACTACTGCGCAAGGAACACATGTTTCTTGGCAGAGAATGCCTCACGTTCTAACGATGCAGTTGGCGAAACAGCGAGCAGACGATAGCATCCAGATGCAAGAAGAGGACGATGACGATGATTCACGAGAGCAGACGACCACGTGCAGGCGATCTGGCGTAGGTTCGTAGCGGAAGAGCACTTTGATTGGTTCATCTGCAGTTGACGCTTCCGGAATCGCGGACGCTGGGCGAAAATATCTGGCATGGGCAGATCGGCGGCGGACGCTCACATTTTTGACGCCTCGCGCTGGGCGCCCGACGCTGAGCGAAGTTCACAGCTTTTTCGCGGTACATTCGCTCCATGGAGGTTGCCCTTAAAGGGCAACCTCCATGGAGCGAATGTACAGCGAAAAAGCTGCGAACTACGTTCAGCGTCGGACGCCTTGCGGGCGGCGTCAAAAACGTGAGCGTCCGCCGCCGATCTGCCCATGCTAGATATTTTCGCCCAGCGTCTGCGATTCCGGAAGCGTCAATTGCAGATGAACCAATCAGAGTGCTCTTCCGCCACGAATATACGCCAGACCGTCTGCACGTGGTTGTCTGCTCTCGTGAATCATCGTCATCGTCCTCTTCTTGCAATTGGGTGCTGTCGTCTGCTCGCGCTTTCGCCAACTGCAGCGCTAGAACGTGAGGCATTCTCTGCCAAGAAGCATATTTTCATTACGCAGTAGTGAATATGCCTTTCGGTACGTTACTGGGCGCATCTTTTCAGACAGTTGTTGGATTTAGTTGCAAAATTTGTGACATTAAATGCAATTTTTCGAGCAACTGATTTCACTAAGTTTTGACCTTATACCCTGGCAACAGTGACATCACAGCATGACTTCCCGACGCCGTCCGCTGGTTTTTCGCCCCATGGAGGTGGTGCCGGCGAACAACTGGCGGCGGAATGCGCGTGGCAGTCTGCCGCGCGAACTTCGTTGCAAAAATTCGCCCCATGGAGGTTGCCCTTAAGGCAGTCAACTTAACACCCAAAAGTCAAAGATTCTCCCTCTTGGACCGTTTTATGTCAACCCTGACTTTCCGATGCAACAGTGCACGAGCATGCAGTCCAGTATACCGTTTTTAGTTCGGTTTCTCACAGAAAATAAAAGCAGCACTGCATCTGCAGTCTTGCGAGAAGCTCCACTTAATGACAGGAGATGATCAGTGCTTTGGGTAGGCTACTACTACAGGCTACACAAGAACTACTGCAGTTTCAGAGTAGCTCTCCAGTAGCTGAGCCATTGATCACATGGAAGTTTCCAAAGCACGTACAGCTAAGGCAGCACAGTGAAAAACACAGGCGGCTCATGTGACGACACCGGATACAGTTGAGTAACGCGCTGCTTGGCCGGATCAAGACTGGACAAAAAGGCGCTGCTGGCAGATTCCCGGAGCTAAGAAAACGTCACGCGATATAATTGCTAAGTTTCCATAAAGCGAACACAAGTGCTAAGAACCTGAGGAAGAAATCTACCAGGAAATGACAATACGAATTCGCCATTCGTTTTATGCTACAAACTATATATACACACATCGAGCTATTGGGATGCGCGGTCGAAGTGCGCTCAAGCACGCCACAGGTGATATGCCTATACGCTCGACGAAAGCGATGCCGAAAACGTTGCTTTATTTCCCCGATATCTGATACAAGTGCAAAGTGAAACATACCAATGTTCCTGAGAGCTATCTGTCGCAACAGAGATAACAAAAACCAACACAGACATAATGTAGCAACCGTTCCATAGAATGTTCCACGCAAAACCCCTCAGCAAGTTATTGCCCGGCATGTGTTTGATGGTTTCTACTCAGTACACGTGAGGGAATCCTTCAGAAGGCTCACCAGATGAGAGATCTACTCCTTCATCCATGGACGCTGCTTCTCCCATAAAGTATTGACAATGCTTTCTAATCGCTCATGTTTCGCCGCTGCAGTAGGCGTGGACAGCGCTTCTCTTGTACCAAGCACGTGAGGATCTTGCACGTCCGCAACGGAGAGATGCAGCTTAGAGGATTGGTGGAGTGCTTGGAAAGAACCTCCCAGTGCCCCTAGACCAAGAGGAACCTTGCTGGTTGATGTTGTCTGAAACTGGCCAGGTTTTGACGGAACAGGAGATGCTGCAGCATGCCTTGTGCTGCTACGATTCCTGTCTTGGGAATGCGCCAGCCTCTTCTGGTGATCTCT
Source organism: Ornithodoros turicata (assembly GCF_037126465.1). Taxonomy (NCBI): domain Eukaryota; kingdom Metazoa; phylum Arthropoda; class Arachnida; order Ixodida; family Argasidae; genus Ornithodoros; species Ornithodoros turicata. The sequence goes on from NC_088201.1 coordinate 3,726,260, forward strand.
GATGTACTTCTGAAGAGAGATGCGCTTTGAAGGTGTCTTAGAGCTAATCCGCTTGTTGAGTGCTTCGCGTGACCTTAATGCATTTTTACGCGAGATGTAGCCGTGCAGAAAGGCTGTCAAGATTGCAGCACCAGTCCTTCTCAAGAAGGCAGGCTTCTTTGCTTGAGCTGAGTTCTGCTTTACTGTCAGTTGGACCTGGTTTTGACTGACGGATATCCGGCCCGCAAGAGAAGTTACAGAAATACTGTGCGAGAGCACGCTCACTTGTGAAGTTTGTCTCTTTTTCTTCCCGCCCATGGATTTCTTTCCGGTGCGGTTAGCTGCACGAGGAACAATGTCGGATTTGCACCGTGCCATGTCACTGTGCACAGACTTGGTTAATGCATCAAAAGCTATCCGCGATGTCGATGAACCCGGCCCGGGTGCAGTGCCATCTGGATGCCGACGTCGCCCAAGAATGCTCGGCAGCGCTTTCGCATTTTGTGTACCCGAACACTTTGTAGGCTCCGTATTGAGATTAACTGCTCCAGAGTGACGTTCTTCAGTCATAACGTGCGAATTGGTTCGTCTTTGCACCTTATGACACGATCTGTCATTTTGTGTGTCAAGAAAGAGCTTCTTACTTCCTGAACGAGGTAAGTCCGATTCGGCGACACGCTTCACCCCAACACCAGTGTGGCCAGCATGGGCTCCAATGCAGTCTTGCAAGACGTCGCTGTCCATGCGGAGCAGTTCGTGTCTGTTCAAGAATTTAAGAATCCATCCGTAGGAAACTTGGAAGTCCGCAGGAAGGCTGAAGCGGCTCTGCAGGAAACGTGCGTGTCTATAAACATCGAAGCTGACAACCTTGCAACCTCGTCTCTGACTTTGTGCCACGTACTCCAAGAGGTAACTCTCGAAGACTTCTACAGACAAAGTCTCACATTCCATACTACGCTGTACGCGAGGTACCTTGGGTGCTGAGCCTTTCAGCGTTTTCAAACGCTCCGAGCGTCGAAGAGAAGACATTGTGGAATGATCCTTTCTGCTTCGTTTTCTTCCCTTTCGGGTATGCGCCACAGTATTCTTTCTTCTTCTTCCCTTCTATGACATTCCCTAGGAAGCAAATTGAAATCTCTCAAGCAGAAATTTGGGCTGGAATACCAAGTGAATTCACTTGGGAAACAAAGTGGTCTTAAGTAGACCGTTTCAAAGTGAAGTGTTTCGACTTGGCTGACAAATGGCTTCCAACTTGTTCCAACCGTGCTCCACTTTGCCAACAAATGGATTTCATGCAGGGGTGAATTGGTTCCATACGAAAATCAAATGGTTTTCAACTGCATGGTTCCAACTACACTCTTGAAAATGAACTTCACCACATAGCACGCTCCTAGCCAACCATTAGCTCGAATGATATCGTTATCTGCCCTGATTTGTTAAAAACGGGAGGCGTATACGGCTTTTCTCTGACACTTATGCTGTTTATAATTGTCACAGAAAAGACGTACGCCTCCCATTTTCAACAAATCAGGGCAGATAACGATATCATTCGTGATCGAGGGGTGGCTTGCACGTGAGGACGAGCAGTAGGGCTCGGTGTAGGAGATCGGGACCGGGAACGGGAGCCAGTCTGGAGCTCCAGGCGGAAACTGTCTAGAGACTGCTCGAGCGCCTGCAGGCGGGGCAAAATCTCAGAGTCTCTAGGGCCAGAAGAAGTGGCTTGAACTGCTGATATGTTCACATATATGTCCATATATATCCAACACTTTATCAGCTAACGGTGCTAATGCTGTGAGCGATGGAGCCTGCGTACAGCCAAGAGACTGCGGATGGAAGGCGGTAAGGGGTGGAGAAAGAGTTCCCGGAGACAATCTTCGTCGAACGAGCTTGCCTTGTCTTCCAGAAGGGAATAAAGTCGGCGTAGCAGTTGCGAGGGCTTACTGTCGCCTAGTTCTTCAGCGGAAAGCAGCCGACGAAAACGTTCACTGGTTGAAGACTGGAAGCGGGCTAAGAGCTCTTTCTTGAGATGTTGATGCTGCTCGGCGGCGGCCGGATTGGCCACGATGTCGGCTACTTCAGATGGTACTGGGAAGGCTCGGCACGGATGCCTTGAGCACGGATTCGGATTCGGCTTGAATGAACCACAAATGAGGGTTGTTCGGCCAAGAAGCAGTCAAATGGCACTGCGACGCTGGACAAGCCATCAGGGCCACCGGCTGGGGGAGCGTCGGGTCTGTGTCGTAAGTCGTCGGTGTGCACGTCTGCTGGCTGCGTCATTGGGACACCTCTTTGAGGAAGGGTCGATGCAACGGCGTGGTCAACAGAACCAGCAGCAGAACCACACGAGGCTCGTGCCCGCGGATCAGATTTTGGCTTTGCCCTCTACAGTTCCTATTGTGTTCATTGTATTATTGAATTTTCAGCCCGAATTCCTTCTAATGTTTCCTTTTTTGGGAAAAATCTTCCCGGAAACAACACCGCAAGCGATGCTGTCCCGACGACAGTGTGATGTTTCTTTTTTTTTTTTTTTTTTTGAAAAGGTTTTATTCACAGTGATTACTTAGGTGTCAGAGATGAAAATCAATCGCCGCCTATTGACACGAGGGTGGCATGCCTATGCCTTGAAACGACCTTTCTCCTTGTATTTCTTTCCTTTTTACGGTGCTCGTTCGCAAGCACTGAAGTTACGCCATTCTGTTTGTTTGGGAAAAATTTAGACGGTGGGTGGCATAATTACAGGTGGTACGAATATACCTTTTTCGTCGTATTGCTATCAGTTTTCCTCCTCTTGCATACCGTAGGAGATACCACCACAACCATCGTCCGACACCTGTTCATCACTACGGCCCACAACATCTCCTCTATCGGATCGATCATGCCCGTAAAATCGACCATGTTCCATCTCGTACATCCCATTTCCAATTTTCCTTCTTCCCCAAAACCATCATTTCTTGGAACAACCTTCCCCAGTCTATCGTAGCCAACTCCGACTTTTTAGTTTTTCGCAGCCAGCTAGCTGCCAGTATTGGTTTATAGTTTGCTTATCATCATCTCATATTTCTAACTCAAAACGATTTCACAATATCGTTTTTTTATGTGTTTTTCTTCTCCTGTTGTGTATATTTGTTGATATTACCTCCCCCTCACACAACGCCCTCTGATGGCACGTGAGGCATTGACATAAATAAATAAATACGAGATTCCGGCGGCCGCTCGCACTGCCTTCCGTTTTTTCCTTCTTTGAGACACGCAATGTTTCTAGGGAACTTGCTTCGAATAACAAAAGCGTAGTCTTCTCGATTTTTTTTTTTTTTTGCTTAAGATGGCTACCGTCGCCGCAGCAGAAGTTATAAGTGGTGGTGCCCGAGCCCGCAAGTTGTGCAGGGAGTCCATCTGCTTTATCAATACACCAGTTCCGTCAGTCGAGGTCTTGCCGTTACCCGTGGCAGAAAATACCCATTCCGTTGCGTGCGATCTTTTCTGTAATTCATTCCGCTGATACCGGTTCTTGAAATGATTGGCGGCTCCGTCTGGCATTAATTAGAGTCACTAAATAAGCTACGCTTCAGAGTAGCGACACTGTGCCGCCATGTTGTTTCGGATGACCTCCAGCGCCATCCGTTTAGCGCTCTTCGAAGTGTCGTCTTCTTCCACTGCTGAACTTCACCTTCATCTATTTCTACTGCCAAAATAGAGGTGGGGCTGGAGGTCATCCGAAACAACATGGCGGCTCAGTGTCGCTACTCTCAAGCGTAGCTTATTTAGTGACTCTAGCACTAATATGGCTCCGGCAAAAACACCAGCATTTTCGTCCATCCAGTCCTCAATCAGGCTCAGCGCCGCCAGGGCATGGGCGTAGTCGTAACAGGTGTCATGAGTATTCACTGATTTTGTTTGCTGCTCTTCTTGCTCTTCTATGTTTATTGAAAGAGTAAACAAAGGCCTAAAGCCTAGACCAAAGATACCAAAGCCCTCATGCACAAAGGAACCACACATTGCCACCTAATATACAATGAATATCTCCGGCAACTCTCAACAAGCGTCTCTGTACACTATACAATACAAAACCACTACACCACACGCTGTACGCTACATAATACCTTACCTTACACTACACTGTACGATATACCACGATACAACACACTATACACTACAACACTATACAACACTATACAAAGTTAGGTGAGTAGGCCTACTCTTGAACAGAACAGCAGAACACAGCAAAAGACAGTTCAGCGAGCGGTCTTGGCCGAATCATAATTTGATGACGATTTCACCATTGGCGAGTATGAAAAGATTACAATGGCTCCTCCACCGGCGCCGGAATCCGTCTCGGCCGAGCCGCCTAAGGTCGGCCTGCAAGCGAGTCCTGAGCGCGATGCGGCAAGCCAACATCAAATTGACCAGGGTTGTTGGCTGCGCACCATAGACGGAGCGAGTCCTGGCACACCAGAGCTGGTAGCAGATCTCGGACACTAGAAGCACGAAGGCCGGTTCCTTCCTGCTGGGCACATGTATAGGATCCAGGAACCGCACCGTGTCGAAACATACTGCTGGTAGCCTGTAAATGTCTGCCACTCTTCGCCACATGGCGGCCGCGTTTAGGCACTCATGAAACAGGTGCTGATGCGTTTCTACAGCCCCGCAAATTACGCAGCTGTCAGTCCGTGAAATCCTGAACCGCAAGAGGCGTTCTCATATAGGCAGCACCTGGTGAGAGAGTTGCCACATGATGTCGACCCGTGAGTCCTCCACCAGGCGGGACACGATGCGGCTCCTATTCTTCGTCTGCTGAGATGACGAGATCGGGAAGCTGATGTCACACAAAGCTTCATACAGCTGCCTCATTGGCCACGAGGGGAAGTCCAAGTCGGGGAAATGCTGACGTATTCGCAGGGCGTGCTGCCGCATGAGACGGTAGAAAGTCGGCAGACGCTCGGTGTGGGGGCGCGTGCAGTCGAAGGAACCGCCGAAATCTCGGATGTTTGTTCCCGTAAAGAAGATGGCGAGATCATGGGCGATATGGCTCGTGTCCCGAAGGATAGCAAAGAGGGACGCAAGACCCAGGGCGGCGCAGAAAAGACGCACATCCGGAAACCGCCACCCTCCCATCGCGGGTGGCCTCAGCATAAGAGCCCTCTGCACCCGTTCAGGGCGACCATTCCAGAAAAATCGGAAGGTCAGGCTATTTGCTCGTCGCGCAGCTGCTGTCGACGGCTGGAAGGCCGTCCCGAAAAACCAGAACCTCGAGCAAACACGTCGAGACACCACGTCGGCGCGCTCCCGGAAGCGTACCGGTGTTGTTGAGAGCGAGGCAAGAAGACGAGCGGTGACACGCAGAGCTATCTCCCAGTTACTAGTCAAGGGACCTGACCTGTTGAACCGGATTCCAAGGATTCGGCAGGAGTCTCTGGCAGGCATCCCGTATGCATCCCCGTAAGGGAAGTCCGCTCCGATGGCGAGCACGGATGACTTGCGCTCGTTCACCCTGGCACCGGAGGCGCGGCCTTGCTCTTCTATGACTTGACTTGACTTGACTTTCTCTTGACTTCTATGCTCTGGTCTCCCTTCAAATCCGCGTATTGATCTTTCGCCTTTAGGCAAGGATCTTTCGCGGTGGAGGGAGGCGAAAGGGAGCCGGTCCTTCATATTCTGAGAAGGGCCCCTTGATAACGCGGTCCGCCCCTGGGTGGGCCGTGTCTTTGAACGCGCGGCTGATAACAAGGTCGTCGGGGCAGTACCGCTTGCGGTGCTGTTCCGGGAAGATATTTTCCTGATCTTTGACCTTCCCTAGGTGGCTCTCCTGCTTGATGACAATACACACTCATTGACCTTTTTCACTGACCGCTTGCGGTGCTGCTCCGGGAAGATCTTTTCTTGATCTTTCCTTCGTTCGCAATAGAAGTCAATTTCTCAAGCAGAAAAGTGAAGTGTGCAATACAATACAATCGCAAGACGCAGTACCATAAGTTCCCATGAGTCCTTGCGTGTCACAGGAGGCGCTTGCGATTCCAATGAAGGCTTCTGAGGGATCTCAGGCGGTTGCTGTTTTGTGGTCTATTTTTGAACCGTGATGTGGGCAAGCTAGCGCTTGTCCCATCCTACAGTTGGCGGTACAAGACGCAGTACAATACGCTCTTCGTCATCGTCATCGTCAGGCTGTAGCTTCGTTCGTTTCCGTGACACTGCCTCCGGCGGTGTCACGAGTGGACTTCCTACTTCGTCTTGTCCAAGAAGGTAGGGAAAGTTGTGAAAAGCATGCGCCACATTGGTGGTGGAGCATGCGATCTGATTATGAAGAACAGGTGTGGTGCTGAGTGGCTAAAGTCCCCGGGGTCGCTCACAGTGAAGGGCATTGTGATCGAGTTGGTCTCGTTGGAGTCCAAGTTGGTCACAGTTTCAGTCATCTCAGTGCCAGATGGCGTCCCTGATGTGGCAGTGGAGGCCGTTCTTACTGGGTACGGTCCTGCCACCAAAGTAGCCCGCGAGACCTTCCCTCAGAAGGAGCTGGAGGATATTGAAACGGGCAACCGGCGCACCCTTATGGAAATGCGGACCCCAGTTCCGAATTTCATAAGTGTGCGTTGTAAGCGTTTGACCGTCAACTATGACGGTATCAAACGAGTTTGTATGCGCTGTGGCGCTGAGGGCCACTTCAAAAGAGACTGCGCATGTGGCATTCAAGTCACTCCCACGGTCCCTTCCTCGTACTCCCGGAACGTCGGCAGAATCGCGGGTATTCACAAGCATTATTCTGAGGACCAGATCCGCGCTTGCCTCGCCGCTGCTGGCGTTACCGCTTTCCGCCGTCAATACTTGGCTCGCCGTCTTGACGGAGATTGCCACAGACAGGGTCATCCTGACTTTCTCCACAGAGGTATAGCTACCTGATACAGTCGACATTGGATTTTACACGCATAAAGTTACCGAACACTTCGAAGTAACGCAATGCTTTCGCTGTCAGCGTTTTGGAGATGTATCTAAACACTGTCGTGGCCCCATTGGCTGCAGAACGCGCTCCGGTCCGCGCGCCCACGCTGACTGCACTACAAGACGCGAACCGAAATGCGCCAACTGTACTGGCGCTCACTCCGCCGCTTACTCCAGTTGCCCACGCCGACTCGCAGTGCTACAAACAGTGAAAACCACTACCCTATCTGGCACTCCCAGGGTTCAGCCATCGGGGCTTCCAAACGCCATAAACCTGCCCCTCGTTGTCAGAAGCAGGTCAAATCAGGCAGCCTCAGTAGGGCTCCTACCGTGACATCACCAACAAGGATGCGCACTTCCCCTCTCTCCTCCCAAGCCTTGTCCCACCGCTCAGGCCGACACGGAGCCTTCGTATGCACTAGCCCTCAACACTCCCAAGGCGAAACAGTCGGATAGGCCAGCCATGTCCACGCAACCCAAACCTCTCCCATCACAGACGCGCGAAGAGGATGCCGTTCCTACACTCCTGCACATCATCCCCTTCCTGTTCGCTGCTCTGCGAGCTGTCGTGAAGGCTCTGCCAAACTCTGAAAACATCGCCGAAGTACAGAAGGTCCTGACTTTCGAGCCAGTTATACCGAGTCTCCTCCCATCTGCCAACCATGATCAGTAAACACCCAGCGTTTGCCTTCATCCCCCTGCTCTTTGTCGTCTCACTGCCGAGTTTTAATTCTTCTCAACTTATATAATGAGCGGTACGGCCTACTCACCTCTCCTCCTTCAATGGAACGCCCGGAGCCTTGCCAACAAGCTCCACGATGTACGTGCAGAAATTTCCAAACACAGCTTTGTTGCCTTACTTACTTATCTCTGAAAGTCTCGCAGATGCAAAGTTCCGTCTTTCCCCCTACGTTGCTTATCACTCCACCACTTATCAGCCCAACGGGCGTCCACGCGCCTTAATCTTCGTGCAACGTCATATCACTCACTCATATATCGACCTCTCTCACCTCTGCTCCTCTGCTGCCGAATTTGTTGCCTGCAAGCTTCAAGTTTCTCCAAAAAAAGTCACCATCATATATTTCTACCGCTACGGAAACCGCTGCTTTTCAGCCAGCACATTCTCAAATCTTCTTCAGGTCTGCCCTAGGTCCCATCATCATAGGCGGAGATCTAAATGCCAAACACAGCCTCTGGGGCAATGACAACGATTGCCACAATGGCAACAGCTTTGTTCACTGGCTAAACTCCTCCACTCTGGTACTCCTTAATATGACGGCAGCCCCACTTTCTTCAGAGCTCCCAGTTACAGAAGCGCCATCGACGTAACCATCGTCTCCCCTGGCATTTCTGTCCTATGGAAGGGTAATCTGGACCCCTGGTCTTCCGATCATTTTCCCATCTTCATCTCGCCTACTTCATCAACCATAACCACCGGACGTACATACTCCATCACTAACTGGGACGCGTTCCGAAAAGCCACCAGCTCTGCCTGTAACTCCCTCAACATTATTGAAGCAATCCCTCAGGGTGCTGCACGTTCAACCAAAACTGTCACCATCTCTTCCACGCAACCACGTCTGTGTAGCAGATCGAGTGATAAGGATCATGTCGGTTAGGGGGCGTTGCGTTTCCCTGGTGTACCTACTTAACCAAGTGCTGATAATAAACTTGCTCTCTTTTCTTTTCTTTTTCTTTTTTTTTTTTTTTTTTTTTTGCGTGCTTGGCTTGCGGCCGTGTGCTATGTCACGGGCCAGGCATTTTCCAGATACGACATTTGGCGACGAAGGTTCACAGCTACGCACGCAATGCCGAAGTTCACGGAATTCCATTCAACTGAGGAGACAATAAAGGATTACCTAGAAAGATTTGAAATGTTCTCTTCGGCCAACGGAGTGAAATCGGAAAACAAGACTGTGTCACCCCTCAACTACATCAGGAAAGACACCTACCACGTGCTGAAGAGCAGTTTCCTGCCCGCCCTGCCAACGTCTCAGACGTATGACGCGCTCAAACAGAAGCTTATATAGACCACTTCGCAGCAAAGCGCTTGTTAATAGCAGAAGGCGCCAAATTATATGGACGATACCAACGAGAAGTAGAGTCTTTGACGGAATTCGTTGTCGCTATCAAGGGTCTTGCCATGACGTGCACGTTCGGGACTTTCCTTGAGGAAGCACTACGCAGCGTAGGAATTGTCAATGGCGAAGTCGGAAGAGCTTCGTCCGTGTACAGGGGTACCCAATAGGTGACCGGTAAAATGAGACGGTAGTGACGTCAAACGCGGAGAACCCCCCATGATGCTTTGCAGGTTCCGGTTCTAACCTTAGCAGAGGAGTCCAACATAAGCGAACGCTTGCGTTGTGTGTCGCAATGGTTGATGTTTCTGTGTTTCGGTGCTCCAATTTCACACAAACGGGGTTTCACGTTTCTGTGGTATCTTGGAACCCAAGCAGACAGCTACAGTGAGCTGCGACAACAAACAGAAATGACGAGAATGCTTTGGATGCCACCTGCTGTGCAAGATACGCGAAGAGTACTTTTGTTACAGGGAACACCGCATTGTCTGCTGCTCGTTTGTGGAGATATACTATGTGGTGTTACATTTTACTGCTCCCCTTTAAACGAACTTTCTCACGTTGACTAAAGTGTTTCACTAAACGATCACGAAACTAAGACTTGTAAAGCTGGCAAGGTCAGTGTCGTGTTAAGGCGCCTATTTCGACACGAAATTCCTTTCCTTTCATTTATTGGAGTTTAGTTGCGGATATCACTTGTACAGTCTAAGAAAAAAAAGGTATGATTTTCTACCCATTTCGGTAGAGCTGCATTGCAACTACATTTCTACTCCAACCAGTTTTACCTTTTGGGGTATAACTGCAGAGTAGAAACCAAGTACAGAGTAGAATCTGTCGTTCTACCAGCTTGGGTAGGAAATTCTACCCATTTTCTCTTAGAGCAAACGTGAGAGAGAGAGGGGAAAGGGAAAGGGACGCCGTCGCTTATACCCGAGGGGTAGAAGTCCCGTGTGAACTCTCACGAAATGGTAGAAGTACCGTCCCGCTGCAACTCTGGGTATAGGAAATTCTACCTTTTTTTCTTAGAGTGTAGCAGGTATCAACGGCATGAAGACTGAAAAGCGAAGAATGTTGTACAGGTTGGGACAAAAGTTTACGGAACACGCGAGCGGCGTACTTTTTCTTTGGTGCGACAACCTAGCGGCCGCCGGAAGTGGATGAGTTCACTGTTTCGGAGGGGTGGAAGGGTGCGCTGTGAGCACAGAGCGGTAGCTTCCACTTCCCAGACACACCCAAGTCCCCAAGCGACACCGGAGTTACCACTGTGTGTCGGTAACAGCGCACGCTTCCACCCCTCAGAAGCTGTGAACTCGCCCGCTTCCGCCGGCCGCTAGGGTGTCGCACCGAAGAAAAAGTACGCCGCTCGCGTGTTCCGTAAACTTTTGTCCCAACCTGTACCTACACAGGACACCCGCAGAGAGTACGAACAATGGGTTGCGGCCACCGGCACTGTCGGCTCTGATAAATGAGGAATAGGGGATTATGCAAGTGTAGCAGCGTGAGCCAAAAGTGTGGTACAAGTAAGACCTAAGACTTTAGCCTCTAGCTCCATCCTCTACACTGTCTTGTATTCTGATCATTGCAGCTGTACCAGCAATATGGCATCAGAAAACACCCTTCTCAAGGAACTGCAACAAAACTCATCCCTGGAACGCAAACTGTCTGGTATGATGAGGACGGTGCCCAGGAGAAGAACAGTCTCTGTTCGAAATATCGACGGCTTCTGTCCTGAGGCAACTCCCTTCCTCCTGGTTGTAATGACATTGGCAGAGCGGAAGAGAAATTTATTTTCTCTGCGGGGGGAGGGAAAATAAATTTCCCTCCACTGCCGTCTCCTCAGGTGTGGCAAATTCAATTTTTCTTCTGCTCCTGACCACAGTGTTGCAGTTCTGCCACCTCCTTGAAGGACGTTTCCCTTCCAGCTGCTCATGTTCCTGATGGACCTGCGGCTTACCACTGTATCAACAGTCTAACACATTGGCAGATTCCTGCCCTTGACTAAGTAATGCCTTCTGGTGTGTGTTGGGCAAGGTTTCGCAAGAGCTCTAATATGTGTACTCGATTGAGGTAAGCAGCGACATCAGGCATCATGTGTGAAAAATCAAAGGTCCTCACTTTAATAGCTATAGAACGTCTGTGAACAAGTTTGCAATTGGCTGTCTCCATCGTTATCAATTGTCAGTTTGGTTTCAGAAAATTCGCATCCCTCGTGATATGCAGCATGAGACCACACTGGTCCACATGAAGGAATAGATAGAGTGCTTGAACTTTGTAATAAAAGCAGTGTCAAAGCCCCATCATGGTTTAGACAGATGTTTCATTGTACTTCAATGAGGACTGGCTCGTGGCAATCTCACTCGAACACACTTTGGTGGAACACAAAGGGGGTAAGTCTCAAAGGGTCATTAGTCCACAGGGTCAAATCCTTGCATGGATCCTTCATCACAGATGCTGTGGTCATGCATCTTCAGTGAACATACCACAGTTCAGCCTTCGCTTGTGTGGCAAATTCGATTGCAGCGGAGTCTTGCAGTGTAATGTGAAGACATCGCATTACAAAGTCCGCTGAGACGGGCTCACTTCACCTTTCGTGACGATGCTTCGTGTCCTTGTCACTGCGATACTGTGCACTTTGCCTGAAAAACAATCCTCTTGATGAAACCACACCGACGTATGTATTCCAGCAGTGTACTACATAAAATAAGGGCGGTTGTCACATTATATACTGCTTTAACATAAAAGTAGGTTTACAAACATTTGGGGGCTTCCATATAGCTATTCTATGTGGTAGATTGAATAAATAGGCCTTCCAGTGGTCAAGCTCCTTGCTGTCATGATAACATTCCCTTGTAATACTTGAAAGTAAGCAGTAAAGCTGTGGTAAAACGGGCATCAGTATGTTGGCCACATTCTTCGCCAACGATGTGGTGCGTATGCTTTGCTGAAGGTCGCAAAAGGAAAAAAAAAAGTAAACAGCGAGAGATGAGACTAATTCGGCAACAATGCAAAAAAGCAGTCAATATAACAAGTGAGCGCATATCTTGTCAAGTAATACGTCTTTATCCGCAACATATGATCGAGTACACAAAAAACAAGTAAGTATACAACTAAGACGAAGGATTCGCGTACTGTGTGGTACGTGCACGTATCTAATTTAAAAAAATGAAAACTCCCGTTTAGGCGACGGGAACCACTTTTGTTCTCCTTTGCTCATTCTGGAATTTTCCCCACGTAACCACTAACCTCCTTATCTTTCGCTATGCTTGCCAATTCTTGCCTGTTGTCCCGCTTCGTCCGCGTGTTCGTGAACCTTCCATTTTTCTGTAACCGGTCTGTAGCCTAGATCACTACGTTCACATAATCCCCTCCACACTCTAACAAAGCAGCCATTCACTCCGGCCGTAGAAGCCCGTACGGAACCTTTCTTCCCTCCAATTCGCATGAACCTTTAAACACGTCACATCCCAATGATGAGGACGGTGCACCGAAGAAGAACAGTCTCTGTTCGAAATATCGGCCGCTTCTGTCCTGAGGCAACTCCCTTCCTACATCTCTACCGGTTCGCTGGATTTCTGCCCATCTTTGTTCTCCTTTGTTTTTGAGGATGTGTACTCGTATCACGCTCGTATATAGACAAAAGTCGCGTATGATATCAAAAGGCTCAAAAAGCTCAAATTATGCTCATTATTGCGTGAAAGTTAACTGGCAATAATAATCTGAAGAACATCGTTTGTCTTACCGTTCTTTTAGACACTTTATTTCGTGCGCGTGCGTCCTCCGCCAGAGCCATCCTGTTGAGCGGCTGCCTGCTGAACGTTCACGGCGGTAAAGTCCATTGTTGGAGACCGGCGACGCAGTGCGAGAAAGGCGTCGCAGCTCCTGATCCGGGAGTAGCACTACTTGGCCTATCCAAAGGAACTTACCAGTATCGTAAGAAACCCCAAAAAGGATATGTAGGCCCAGAATAGAAGACAGGGGAAATTCTGCGACTGAACTGCAGAATCGTCGTCGTCGTCGTCAAGGCTCAGTCTGGCTAGAGTCACTAAATAAGCTGCGCTTCAGAGTAGCGACACTGAGCCGCCATGTTGTTTCGGATGACTTCCAGCCCCACCTCTATTTTGGCAGTAGAAATAGATGAAGGTGAAGTTCAGCAGTGGAAGAAGACGACACTTCGAAGAGCGCTAAATGGATGGCGCTGGAGGTCATCCGAAACAACATGGCGGCACAGTGTCGCTACTCTGAAGCGTAGCTTATTTAGTGACTCTAGTCTGGCACTAATATAGCTCCGGCAAAAACACCAGCATTTTCGTCCATCCAGTCCTCGATGAGGTTCAGCGCCGTCGGGGCATGGGCGGAGTCGTGACAAGCGTCATTCATTATTCACTTGCTGTATTTCGGAGCCATGATAATTTTTTAGGAAACAAGCTTACGCTTGTCCCATCATACAGTTGGCAATACAAAACTCTTATGTTGAATTCCAATGGCAGAGTCGGAGCAAGTGGCAGGCTCCGCAGTGGAGCGGCTTGATCTGGCCTAGAGCGAGTGATTCGAATCTGTGACTGGAACACTTGCGCCCACCTTGGAGTTTAGCCCTGGGTAATCTCCCTTGCTGGATGGCGGCCAGAGACGGAGGAAGAAGAAGAAGGTGCTCATGTTCCATTATAACGCCATGTCCTGCAACATCAAGGTCCTCCTGATCACCTTTGGTTGCCCTGGTAATTGTAGTGCTGTTGGTTTTATTTGTTTGGGTTGTATTCACGGTATAGAGGAGGTGGACGAGGAGGACGAAAAAAGAAGATACGACTTGGCCTTAGTCCCCATCATTACTGCACAGACATAAACAAACATCTCACGCCCTTTTGTCCTGGCCAATCTCCCTTAGTGGCTCACGGCCATTATCTCATTGGTAGAAGAAGAAGAAGAAGGTACGAGCACGAGGACCGGAACGGTCGGATGGAATAAAAGCAGTTGTATGCGGGTATGCTTGTTGGATTTGAGGTAGATACTCTGATGCTCAGCGACACCACTTATCGCTTCCTTCATGAAACAGAATCGCCAACGTACGACGCGAAATACTAATCACGGCGAAGAGGCGTTGCGAAGCGGCCGTGTTGGCGAACCAGAGACAGGAAATAGGAAGCACGAGCGACAAGTGACACGTCACGTAGAGTTCCGGTTGAATCTGCCTATTTTGGCGGAGCAGTCTTGGTTGCTCCCTGGAGCGACCTTGGCTCGAATGCCGCTCCAAAGCTGCCATTGGAATACTCCAGAACTGTTCCCAATCTGCCAATCGAACAGACTTGCTCCGGAAGCGCTCCGAGTCTGCCATTGGAATTCAACATAATGTTGTGGTTGCGGGAGATTCCAACTGCGTTATTGACCGGCATGTATCCGTAGGCCAGTTAACGTGGAGCTTTCTCGCTTAGTTAACGAGCTTGGACTTGTAGATTCCTTTCTGCAATTCAACAATGGGCAGTACCACCAGTTCACTTGGTCAAACTCTCGTGGTGCACATAGCCGTATAGATCGTTTTTATGTTTCTTCTGGCATCGTCTCGCACATGCGCGAGTGTGTTGTCTGCCCTTCTGGGGACTTATCAGACCATGAAGCGGTTCCTTTTGTTCTTGGTGGCTTTCGGCGTTACCGCACTGGATCAGGTTGTTGGAGGCTGGCTGCTTCCCTGTTGAGTGACTCGGAGGTACGTAATGACGTCAAACTGTGGCTCGAGAGTCAGTGCGCTGTCTCTGTTGTTGCGCCAGAATGGTGGGAGCAGACGAAGCTCGGAACCACGAGACTTTTTCGCCAGTGGCGGGCAAGACGTGCTCGTGAGAGCCGGGAGGAGATACAGCACCTCCGGCAAGTACTCTCTATCATCCGTCACCCGGGTTCGAGGGGCTCTGGAAACGACGACGCTATTCAGGACGTATTTACGAGGATCACCTCTTTGAAGTTACGTGCCTGGGACCAGTTCGCTGCTTCGCAGTCGGTCGAACGCTGGTCACGAGAAGACGTTGCTTTCGTCTTCTTCTTGGCCGTTACTTTCGCCGCCCTCTAAACACTGTCGAGGAGCTACTGGCGAGTGATGGGTCAGTATTGACGGAGCTTGACTCCGTGCGGTCACTTTTTCGTGACCACTTTTCCGCCCTGTACGAGTTGGTGGTACCTCCTGATGCAGGACACCAGACTTTTTTTCCAGAGCCCAAAGACTTCGTTCCGAGCACAGCCAGATTTACTCAGGATGAGTATACGGCAGCTGTTAAGGCTTTGCGAGCTGGTAGGTCTCCCGGCTCCGATGGTCTTCCTGCTGAATTCTATAAGTGTTCCTGGGGGCTACTTCGACGCCTCCTGACCGAGTTATTTAATAGCTGCTTGGCTGCTGGCCTCCTCTGCCCTTCCATGAGGCAGAGTATAGTGTCTATGCTTTGCAAAGATCCCACGCAGAGTCGTCACCCTAATGCCTACCGACCGGCACCTCTTCTAAATACAAATTATAAGATCATTTCTACCATAATTCTAAATCAAGTTTCTTGGGTCTTGGGTTCTGTCATCCCTGCTTCACAGGCCTGCGCCGTCCCTGGGCGGTCCCTTGTGCTTCACACTCAGGCTTTTTTTCGAGACGCGATTTATTGGGCTCATAGTCGCCACCAGTCGGCAACGCTGGTTTCTTTTGACCAGAACAAAGCTTTTGACATTGTGAACCACGAGTACATGTACCGGGTGTTGTGAGCTGTCGGTTTTGATCGTGCGGTGGTATCTTGGATAAGACCTCTCTATGCTGAGGCCTTTGCCTGCATTGGAGTCAATGGGGGAATGTCTTATACCTTTTCCATCAAATCGAGGGTGCGACAAGGTTGTCCCTTATCTCCTGCTTTGTATGCCATGGTCTTTAGCCCGCTCTTGGAAGCTCTCGCAACCTCGCTTCGTACTCGCATGCTACAGCTGCCGGGTTCCGTAACCCTTCCGTTGTTTGCATATGCAGGCGACTTATCCTTAATCCTTAGCAGTGAGGACGCGATAGGTCAAGTGTTATCCATCCTGGATGCCTACGGTAGAGCATCGAACGCGCGGATAAACAGGGATAAGAGTGCAGCGCTCTTTATCAATTCTGTTCCCTCCTGTGCGTCTCCATTTGGGATACCTGTTAAAACTGAATTACGCATACTGGGATACTATTTCACCGGTCGGGCAATCGCAGTATCATCGTGGATGCGCATTCACCAGCGTAGCATTCCTGTACTCCGTGAATTGAAGGGTCTGGTTCTTCCACTTACTTGTAAGGCCCGGCTAGCGGCCTCGTGGTTCTTAAGCAAGTACTGGTACCATATGGTACCATATCGCTTCCGCCACGTCAGACCTTTCTTACTGTGACCCGTATTGCTTTTCAGTTCATATGGGGTAACAGTGTGGAATGGGTGTCACGCGCGCGTCTGTACCATGCAGTCGCGTGAGGTTGGTGGCTTGCGAGTGCCACATGTAAAAGTGAAGTGCTTTAGGTATAAAGGCCATTTTTGATGCCCTGAATGAGCCTAACCATCCTGCACACGACCTTTTGCACTACCTTCTTAGCCCGGAGATTCGTTTCTTTTGTTCCTTTCAGCAGAATAGGCCGCGCTCAGAGTTTACAGCTCCCCACTTAAAAGAGTACGTGTCATCAGTCCGTCGCCTCCGCGAGAGCCACGTGGACGCTGATCTTTCTACATGGTCAGTGAGGCGGTTCTATGTGTCCCTGCTGGGCTTACTTCCAACACCCACGGGTGCACCGGAGCTATCTGTTCCGCGTCAGATCGCGTCGCGCTACGCTACTGCAGGATGGTTGGACTCTCGTCGGGCAAGTTTGCAGTGGAGACTTGCGCACGATGTCCTGCCGCTCAGGATCGTTTGCATCGTTATGGTCTCACCTCGCCTCGATGTCCTTTCTGTTCTAGCCATGAAACTGCGCAGCACGCTTTTCATGAGTGTCTCGTTCCCGACGTTTTGTGGCACAGAGTTGAGGTGCTGTACGTGGTTCCACAGGTTCGCTTGAGCACCATTCAAACGCTCCTTCAACCCCCGTTCCAATCCGGGATAGACAGCAGTTCATTCTCTTAGCCGTAGAGATAAACTACCAAGTGTGGATTGCGCGCTGCATAGCAGTACACGTCCGTCGCACTCGGGGGCCGTCACACGTTCTAAGCCTCGTTCGAGCGGGTGTTCGCAGAGTTTTACAGAGGGAGAGAGCAGTCCTTGGTGCTATGGAGTTCGGAAGACGCTGCCTAACTTCGTCTCTGCTATTCGAAGAAACGCATGGAAGGCACCGTTGTTCACTATTAAGCATTACTTTCCTTCGTGCCGTTATCCCGTACGCAACTCTCCGCAGTCTTGGTCTGTTGCATGGCGACGACAAGCACGAACAGCAATCCTTAACGTGACGTGATTTCACAAGCAGGAGTTGGCATTGCACTAGTTCTAGTTTTAGTCCTAGCTTGTTGGGATAGTTATATGGGAGCCAGTCCTTGTGACTGGTCTTCCGCCTCGATGCCAATACACGCAACGAGACTGGTAGCTCTCCTGCTTGATGACAATGCATCAACAAGACTGGGCGAAAGGAAATTTATTTCCCAAACACCAATGAAAACATACAATGCAGGATAACAATGAATTATGTATCAAGAAGAATGGGTGTACTTAACTGTCCACTCTAAGCTTCATTGATTGTTGTATTCACGGTTAGCTTGTTTGCATTGTACATTCCATTGTGCTCATGTCAATAAATTTTCTTAGATCAAGAATGGCCGCAGGACTACCTCCATACGTAGCTCTCCTGCTTGATGACAATACACTCAAGAATGGCTGCTGCCGCTGCGTGAGCGTTTTTCGCGTTTTGGTGTAACGTCACCCGACCAATGTCAACATCACCCGGAGCCTCAGGCCGCCAGTGCCGTCCACCGGGTCAAGGACCGGCAAACGACCGTGCCGACCGTTTTTGACGACGGGCGGAATAAATTCGGCAACCAGTCATCCGTTCCTTCTTACTGACCCAGTATCATTCCAGCAGTTCCTGGCTGACACGCGAGCCCAAATCAGTCTTGTTCCTCCATCACCGTCG
The DNA here is from genome assembly GCF_037126465.1 of Ornithodoros turicata. NCBI lineage: Eukaryota > Metazoa > Arthropoda > Arachnida > Ixodida > Argasidae > Ornithodoros > Ornithodoros turicata. The sequence goes on from NC_088201.1 coordinate 3,744,332, forward strand.
GAGCGCCCCTGTACGCTGGAGTCTGTCCCTGTCTGGAGTTTCGCTCCAAGCGACGAAAAAGGTGGATGGAGATGGAGACGCGTCACTGTCCAGATGTCTAGAGTTTCCGAAGAATAACCAGAGTAGCTTCTGAAAAGGAACATTGTATGAACATTGTATGAAGCTACACCCGTGAGGCGCGGATCCCATCCCAAGCGACAAGCGACGCGCTGCAGAATTTGTCGCTGTCGCGTCTGGTCATGGCGCGACTTCCCGGTCCATTTGAGCAGCGACATTTCGTCGCCGACAAATTATGTTTTTGGAGAAGCAATGCTTATTTTATTCGAGCTAAGTTGTATAAATTGCCATAAATATACCAAAAATAGGATTTTATTCGTCAGAACGAGGAGAACTTGTAATGAAGGTGCTATGGTAATATTCGCCGTAACGCAATGGCGCTGCAGTTGAAGTATGGTGAACGCCCCGCCCACTTCTTCTTCTTCTTCGTCTTTCTCCGCAGTGGCGCATAGCACGGGGCAATTGGCCACGGATCGTGACATGAGGGCCCACTTCTTAATCTGCTACTTTTGTCGCTACAATGGGGCTCTTTCTCTCTTTCTTTCCTCACGTGTCAAAACACGTGCTGATGCCGATGGCGCTGAGCCCGGTCCGAAAACGGAGCCATTAAAGTTTCAGTTTCAAAGTCGAAGAAAAATTGCGCAAACATTCCGATTTAGGTACTCTGCGCGATTATTTCGGATATATTTACCTACAAAAATAACTTGGGCAAATGACGATATACGATCATAAGCGATCGATGTTCACACGTACTACACTAGCAGAGTGCACATGCAAGAGTGCTCTTTTTCAATTCACCCTGGTGAAGTTACGCATATTTCTAGCGCAGATGGCTAAAATTCTAGTAGAGCTGGGATAAGTTCGCATGCCAGTAAACCGGCACTACCGCAATTCAACATGAAAACCACTTGCTTTTCGTATGGAACCAATTCACTGCTGCATGAAATCCATTTGCTGGCAAACTGGTGCACGGTTGGAACAAGTTGGAAGCCATTTGCCAGTCAAGTGGAAACATTCACTTCGAAATGGTCCACTTAAGACCGTTTTGTTTCCCAATTGAATTCACTTGGTATTACAGCCCAAATTTCTGCTTAAGAGAAGATTTCAATTTGCTTCCTAGGGAATGTCATAGAAGGGAAGAAGAAGAAAGAATACTGTGGCGCATACCCGAAAGGAAGAAAACGAAGCAGAAAAGGTCATTCCAAAGCAGCACTGATCAATGTTCCACAGCGTCCTCGATCAGCTCTGGTCTGCATGTCGGCTGTACGACGCTCCGAGCGTTTGAAAATGCTGAAGGGGTCAGCAGGCAAGGTACCTCGCGTACAGCATAATCTGGAACGTGAGACGCTGTCTGTAGAAGTCTTCGAACGTTACCTCTTGGAGTACGTGGCACAAAGTCAGAGAGGAGGTTGCAAGGTCGTCAGGTTGGATGTTGATAGACACGCACGTTTCCTGCAGAGCCGCTTCAGCCTTCCTGCGGACTTCCAAGTTTCCTACGGATGGATTCTGAAATTCATGAACAGACACGGACTGCTCCGCATGGACAGCGACGTCTTGCAAGACTGCACTGGAGCCCATGCTGGCCACACTGGTGGTGGGGTGAAGCGTGTCGCCGAATCTGACTTACCTCGTTCAGGAAGTAAGAAGCTCTTTCTTGACACACAAAATGATAGATCGTGTCATAAGGTGCAAAAGCGGACCGATTCGGACGTTACGACTGAAGGACGTCACTCTGGAGCAGTTAATATCAATAGGGAGCCTGCAAAGTGTTCGGGTAAACACAATGCGAAAGCACTGCCGAGCATTCTTAAACGACGTCGGCATCCAGATGGCACTGCACCCAGGCCGGGTTCATCAACCTCACGGATAACGTTTGATGCATTAACCAAGACTGTGCACAGCGACATGGCACGGTGCAAATCCGACATTGTTCCTCATGCACCTAACGGGACTGAACAGAAATCGATGGACGGGAAGAAAAAGAGTCAAACTCCACAAGTGAGCGTGCTGTCGCACAGTATTTCTGTAACTTCTGTTGCGGGCCGGGTATCCGTCGGTCAAAACCAGGTCCAGTTGACAGTAACGCAGAATCCAGGTCAAGCAAAGAAGCCTGCCTCCTTGAGCAGGACTGGTGCTGCAATCTTGACAGCCGTTCTGCACGGCTACATCTCGCGTAAAAATGCATTAAGGTCACGCGAAGCACTCAACAAGCCGATTAGCTCTAAGAACACTTCAAATCGCATGACTCTTCAAGAGTACATCAGAGATCACCAGAATAGGCTGGCGCATTCCGTGGACAGGAATCATAGCAGCACAAGGGATGCTGCAGCATCTCCTGTTCCGTCAAAACCTGGCCAGCTTCAGACAACATCAACCAGCAAGGTTCCTCTTGGTCTAGGGGCACTGGGAGGTTCTTTCCAAGCACCCCACCAATCCTCTAAGCTGCATCTCCCCGTTGCGGACGTGCAAGATCCTCACGTGCTCGGTACAAGCGAAGCGCTGTCCACCCCTACTACAGCGCCGAAACATGAGAGCGAAGGCATTGTCAATACTTTACGGGAGAAGCAGCGTCCATCGATGAAGGAGTAGATCTCTCATCTGGGGAGCCTTTTGAAGGATTCAGTCACGTGTACTGAGTAAAAATCATCAAACGTATGCTGGGCAATAAGTTAACTTATTGCCCAGCATTCGTTCGATACAATGTTACAATGATACAATGTTCCACACAAAACCCTTCTGCAATTGCAGAAGGGTTTTGTGTGGAACATTGTATCGAACGCTTGCTAGATTATGTGTGTGTTGGTTTCTGTTATCTCTGTTGCGACGGATAGCTCTCAGGAACATTGGTATGTTTCGCTTTGCACTTGTATCGGATATCGGGGAAATAAAGCAACGTTTTCGGCATCGCTTTCGTCGAGCACTATAGGTATATCACCAGTGGGGTACTTGAGCGCACCTCGACCGCGCATCACAATAGCTCGCTGCGTGTATATATAGTTTGTAGCATAAAACGAATGGCGAATTCATCAGGTTCTTAGCACCTGTGTTCGCTTTGTGAAAACTTAGCAATTATCTCGCGTGGCGTTTTCTTAGCTCCAGGAATCTGCCAGCAGCGCCTTTTTGTCCAGTCCCGATCAGGCCAGGCAGAATTTGCTCAACTTCACTTCGAAGTGATCAATGGCTCACCTACCGGAGACCGTGGTGGTGATGGTGAAGGGTCTCGCCGTAGTCTGCCTCACACATGCGGGCAACGTCACGACTGAATATGCGTCCAGGGCCGACTTCTAAGGGAACTGTGCCGACATATGTCTGAAAGCGTCCGAGGAAAACCCAGGAAAAAAACCCAGACAGCACAGCCGGCACCGGGATTCGAACCCGGATACCTCCCAGTCTCAACGTGACATGCCCAGCACGCTAACCACTGAGCCACGCGAGCTACTCTGAACCTGCCGTAGTTCTCCTGTAGCCAGTAGTAACCTACCCTAGAGTCACTAAACAAGCTTCGCTTCAGAGTACCGACACTAAGGTCCGTTAGATCCGCCTTTTAGATCCGCCGATTAGATAAGGTCCGCTAGATTCCTGGAGGCGCTCACGTTCGGTTAGCAACGGTCTCGTGATCCAGCGCGGGCGCCAGACCAGCAATTTCCGAACGCTAGGCCGTGCGTGTTGCCGCGAAATGACCAAGCGAATTCGCCGTAAGAGGTAGAGCTTGAACAAAACTCGGTGATCATGATGTATAGCAGAGCTAACTACAACCCCATTTTCAATAAGACTGGAGAGATAAACCTTTATTCTATAGAGCGGAAAGAAAGCAGGCGAGCTGGTGATAATTGATCTCCATAACGAACCCAGAGACTGGGGAAATAACACACACTACAGGGGTCTCAAACACAGCTGAAAGTTTATTTTGTCCCACACAGATAGGGGGAAACACATCAAGGGGGAAAGGGGGAGAGAAAAAAACATTTAGAACTGCTTCGTGTAGGAAACAGAAGGACCGGTAATGACATTCCCAGACGTTCATATCTCTAAGTTGTCCCGTAGAATTTCCGTACTCTATCCCTGTCGGATAACTGGACACGGTATGGGTCTGTTGCCCTAAAGTTTCGCCCGGCGACCCCAGCGCCAAGTCCCTCATGTGCCGAGCGCCCTTACTAGATGGCAGAGGTGGGGAGTAATGCATTACAAAGTAATGCATTACCGGTAATGCATTACTTTTGAGTAATGAGTAATGGTAATGAATTACATTTTGCCAGCAAGTAATGAGTAATGGTAATGCATTACATTTCGACTGAGTAATGCAGGGTGGCATTACTCATTACTTTTGTCGAATGTTCATTGCGCCACGTGAAGATTGGGAACATCAAGGTTTTCTTCAACCCCCCTTTAACAATGAGCACAAGGCAACAAGGAAAGAGAAAGGCGCAGCCTGGGGAATTCTGCAAGAGTTCAACAGTCGGCGGTGTGTGTCACAAGTGTCTACATGATGATATCACCGATTTTCTCTTGTGCGCATTTGGAGTAAAGGAAAGTTAATGAAATAGAAACATAACCTCTATGAGGATAATACGTAACAATTGCCGTAGGGATTCACTATTTTGGTATGGTACACTGTTAGCTTCTCTTGTGCTGTCAGAGGTAGTTTTTCTGCCAGGACAGAACTGTATAACTGGGCCTCATCCGCCGGCTCCATAATGCTGGAAAAGCCATCATCTGTAATAAATCTTATCTATAGCTTTTGCCTATCAGACTCGCTTCTGCGGGGATTTAGTGGCACCGATTTGGGGACACTCGGGTGGCTATTGCCTATAGCAAAAAAAGCAAGGAAAAAACTTATGCATAGCACCTTTGAGGCTTATGCCCTAAAACGTAAATGTAATGCCAGAGTAATGCCATTACTTCGTTAAAGTAATTGCATTACTAATGCATTACTAATATCCAAAAAGTAATGAGTAATGTAATGCATTAGTTTTTTATGCAAGTAATGAGTAATGGTAATTCATTACAAAATAAAAGTAATTTCCCCACCTCTGCTAGATGGTGGTGTCCGGCGTGTTGTATGACCAGTAGCTTCTTTGGAGCCACGCGAGGGTCACGTTACCTGAATAACCCAATGAGGTCCCTTTGCACACGCCACTCTGGGGGCCACTTCGGCGCGACACCACCACACCTCCGCAAGTATTCCGAAACTATGCGTTGGGGGCCCCCATAGAGATGTATATGGAACCGAAACCCGAAGGCGAGCGTTGACAGTGGCGTAGCCAGACCTCCAAGGTAGGGGGGGCTCGATACGAAAACACGACCCCCCCCCCGCTGATCCTGTGTCGACAACACACACATACTTGTGCACACTGCAAACTGATGATTAAAAAAAGGAACGAAAATAGTTGATTTAGACGTTCACAATACGATTACAGGTATAGGCTGTCATGACCAATGAGGTGGTGTCACGAGATTGGAAGTATTTTGAAAAGCTCATACTTTGAAAACCATTCAAGAGTGCATCTTAGACAGACGCCATGAACTGCAAGAACTTTCGCGATCGTCACACTGGTCCCCCCCCCCCCCATATATTATGTTCTCGGATTTGCACGATTTGTGTGGGTTGGTCCGTGGCAGGTAGGGGGGGCTCGAGCCCCCCTAGCCCCCCCGTGGCTACGCCACTGAGCGTTGATGTCACTAGAGTGGCCCCCAATCTCGGCTTCACTTCTCAGAGCAATAGCATAGCAATAGGGCTCTTCCTCTCTTTCTTTCCTCCGTGTCAAAACACGTGCTGATACCGATGGCGCTGAGCCCCGTCCGAAAACGAAGCCATTAAAGTTTCAGTTTCAAAGTCGAATAAAAATTGCGCAAACATTCCGATTTAGGTACTCTGCGCGATTATTTCGGATATATTTACCTAAAAAAATAACTTGGGCAAATGACGATATACGATCATAAGCGATCGATGTTCACACGTACTACACTAGCAGAGTGCACATGCAAGAGTGCTCTTTCAGTTCACCCTGGTGAAGTTACGCATATTTCTAGCGCACATGGCTAAAATTCCAGCAGAGCTGGGATAAGTTCACATGCCAGTAAAGTGGCACTACTGCAATCCAACATGAAAACCACTTGCTAGTGGGCAGGACCTTAGTTGGAACCATGCAGTTGAAAACCATTTGCTTTTCGTGCGGAACCAATTCACTCGTGCATGAAATCCATTTGCTGGCAAACTGGAGCACGGTTGGAACAAATTGGAAGCCATTTGCCAGTCAAGTGGAAACACTTCACTTTGAAATGGTCCACTTAAGGCCATTTTGTTTCCCAAGTGAATTTACTTTGTATTTCAGCCCAAATTTCTACTAGGGAGAAGATTTCAATTTGCTTCCTATCAGCTATTTGTCATAGAAGAAAAGAAGAAAAAAGGATGTCATACTGTGGTGCATACTCGAAAGGAAGAAAACGGATGGAAGCAGTTCGGCTTGTTTTCTTCTCTTCCTGACTGGCGCTTGAGTGAACTATACATCTTAGAGAGGCGGGCCCTACGACTATGCTTACTCCTCCCTGAAGCCCGTCTGCCTTCACTGAAAGAACGCTTTCGGCTTCTTACTATCTGTTGCTACCTCTCGCAAAGGCAACACCCGGTTGCGTTGGGGAATAATGAGTCGATGAGAGACTGTCGGCTTTGGTTAACACGTCGTTGGCACCGTAGGAACACACCGCAGCTGCTCTTCGCCGAACAGCTCCTCGCGCCACTGAGGATCTCTTTCGCGGATGTCTGCGTACTTGGTCCTCGCCGGGATGCCCCCTTGGTTCAGGTCTCCGAAATATTTCATGCGGATGCCAAGCGACTCCCACTGATTACTCTACAGAGGACATTAACGGACCACCTAGATCGCTACGCGCAGCACTTGATCGTTGCAACGGACGCGTCGGTTTCTGAGGAGTGCGCTGGAGCTGGCTTGTTTTTCCCACAACTTGGTTTCCAGTTTCCGGTTCACCTCCCTGACTTTACCCCGCCCTTTGACAGCGAGTTCTTAGCTATGGCCCTTGCCCTTAGGAGGGTTCCTCCAGCCTTCGAACGAGGTCTCTTGCTGTCGGACTCCCTATCCGTCATTTCAGCTTTGGCGTCGCCCTCAGGTTTCCTGCCGTCCTCAGAGTCATTGGTGTCCATTTTGGTACGTCTTGCCCCGCCTCATATTCGCAACGTCACCATCACGGGGATTCCTGGCCACCGCGGACTCACCCTTAACGAAACCGCTGACACCCTCGCTAAAATGCCCCTCTCCGGAGAGATACTCCCTCTCCTCCCAGTACTTGTTCGCACTTCTGTTGCCAGGTATAGACGGCTGACAAGTCTGTCTCGAGCTGTCCCCCCACGCCCGCCCTATGAACATCTCGTCTTTTCGTGGAACCCTAACCTCTGCAGCTCCAGGCAGACAGAAGTCTCGGTGACGAGAGCTCGATGCCTGGCGCTACCGCTAAATTTTTACCTCTACCGTGCTGGACGGTCTTTGTCCCCTGCTTGCTCGACCCCCTGTGGCTAGGATGAAACAACTGAACACTTTTTGCTAACCTGTTCTCAGTTTGGCCAATTACGTCACAAGGTATATTTGGACCCCTTTGCACTTCTTAGGAGCCCCACTCTCATTGGCGTCAATGCTGTCTCTCGGAGCATCACACACTGCGCTCTATCATAGGGCTGTGGTAGCGGGTCTTGTATCGTACATGGTGCTCTCCAACCGCTTCTAGGCACTTCCTTCCTACTCTCATACACTTTCACGTACACACACATTCATACAGCCATGCTTTTGGCCATGTATAGTCGTCATACGCATATTCCTACATACGTGCATACCCAGTTGTTCATGTATTAGTCTTCATCACACGTCATATATATGTCATAAGTTACTTGGGTCTGATCTGGCTTTAGTCCCTACCATTACTGCACAGACATAGACATAGACAAACATCGTTTGTCCCTTTTGTCCTGGCCAATCTCCCTTAGTGGCTCACGGCCATCATCTCCTTGGAAGAAGAAGACGAAGGAGGAAGAAAACGAAGCTTCATTCCGAACGTTCCAATCGCCCTCAGTGGCTAACGGCCATTGCCCTGAGGTAGAAGAAGAAGAAGCACGTTCATTCCACAATGTACGCTGTTCGACGCTCGGAGCGTCTGAAAATGCAGAGACGATCAGCAGCCAAGGTACCTCCCGTACAGAATAGTGTGGACTATGAGACTCTGTCTGTAGAAGTCTTCGAAAGTTACCTCTTGGAGTACGTGGCACGAAGTCAGAGACGAGGTTGCAAGGTTGTCAGGTTGGATGTTGATAGACACGCGCGTTTCCTGCAGAGCCGCTTCAGCCTTCCTGCGGACTTCCAAGTTTCCTACCGTTGGGTTCTTAAATTCATGAACAGACACGGACTGCTCCGCATGGACAGCGACGTCTTGCAAGACTGCACTGCAGCCCATGCTGGCCACACTGGTGGTGGGGTGAAGCGTGAAGCCGATTCTGACTTACCTCGTTCAGGAAGTAAGAAGCTCTTTCTTGACACGCAAAATGATAGATCGTGTCGTAAGGTGCAAAGACGGACCGATTCGCACGTTATGACTGAAGAACGTCACTCTGGAGCAGTTAATCTCAATAGGGAGCCTACAAAGTGTTCGGGTAAACACAATGCGAAAGCACTGCCGAGCATTCTTGGGCGACGTCGGCATCCAAATGGCACTGCACCCGGGCCGGGATCATCGACCTCACGGATTGCTTTTGATGCATTAACCAAGTCGGTGCACAGCGACATGGCACGGTGCAAATCCGACATTGTTCCTCGTGCAGCTAACAGCACCGGACAGAAATCCATGGACGGGAAGAAAAAGAGTCAAACTTCACAAGTGAGCGTGCTCTCGCACAGTATTTCTGTAACTTCTCTTAGGGGCCGGGTATCCGTCAGTCAAAACCAGGTCCAACTGACAGTAAAGCAGAACTCAGCTCAAGCAAAGAAGCCTGCCTCCTTGAGAAGGACTGGTGCTGCAATCTTGACAGCCTTTCTGCACGGCTACATCTCGCGTAAAAATGCATTAAGGTCACGCGAAGCACTCTACAAGCGGATTAGCTCTAAGAACACTTCAAATCGCATGTATCTTCAAGAGTACATCAGAGATCACCAGAAGAGGCTGGCGCATTCCCAAGACAGGAATCGTAGCAGCACAAGGCACGCTGCAGCATCTCCTGTTCCGTCAAAACCTGGCCAGTTTCAGACAACATCAACCAGCAAGGTTCCTCTTGGTCTAGGGGCACTGGGAGGTTCTTTCCAAGCACTCCACCAATCCTCTAAGCTGCATCTCTCCGTTGCGGACGTGCAAGATCCTCGCGTGCTTGGTACAAGAGAAGCGCTGTCCACGCCTACTGCAGCGGCGAAACATGAGCGATTAGAAAGCATTGTCAATACTTTATGGGAGAAGCATCGTCCAGTGGATGAAGGAGTAGATCTCTCATCTGGGGAGCCTTTTGGACGATTCCGTCACGTGTACTGAGTAAAAATCATCAAACGTATGCTGGGCAGTAAGTTGCGGAGGGGTTTTGTGTGGAACGTTGGATCGAACGGTTGCTCTACGTTGTGTCTTTGCTGGTTTCTGTTATGTCTGTTGCGACGGATAGCTCTCAGGAACATTGGTATGTTTCACTTTGCACTTGTATCAGATATCGGGGAAATAAAGAAACGTTTTCGGCATCGCTTTCGTCGTGCACTACACGCATATCACCAGTGGGGTACTTGAGCGCACCTCGACCGCGCATCACAACAGCTCGATGCGTGTATATAGTTCGTACTGTAGCATAAAACGAATGGCGAATTCGTATGGTCATTTCCTGGCAGATTTCTTCCTCGGGTTTCCTCGCGTGGAGTTTTCTTAGCGCCAGGAATCTGCCAGCAGCACCTTTTTGTCCGGCCCCGATCCGGCAAGGCAGCGCGTTGCTCAACAGTATCCGGTGTCGTCACATCAGCAACCTGTGTCTTTGGCTGTGCTGCCTTAGCTGTGCTTTTGGAAACTTCAAAGTGATCAATGGCTCAACTACCGGAGAGCTACTCTGAACCTGCAGCAGGGAGCGCCACCTTGTTTCCGCACTACACCGGTATCGTCCCCATTTGAGGATCAAAGACGGCTAACATAATGAGCTCCCTGTGGGATAGAGAAGCATGTTGTGCGATAATCCATGTGCGTGACAGATTTCATGCCCATCATCCCCATCCTCATTGTCATCTCGATAAACGCGTTCTTCTTCGAACCTCAACAACTGTCACCGTGGGTCTCATGAGCCTCTAGAGATTACTCCGCACGAAACCCTGGCCAATCGCCCTGTGTGGCTGGTGGCCACTGTTCCTAGTGGTGGAAGAAGAAGAAGAAGAACCTGGTGGAGGGGCGTGTTACATCATGACTAGCCCTGGCCAATCGCCCTCAGTGGCTAACGGCCATTGCTCTGAGGTGGAAGAAGAAGAAGAAGAATCTAATCTCATTCGTTGCCGCCTCCAACCGGTTCTAGCCCATGACCTACTACTATACTAGAGACCTGGACATCCGTAATGCTCCCAGCACCGGGGTAGTAGTTCTGGCAATCGCCGCTTGGCTATGGGATTTGGCGCTAGCTCGCACTATTCGTTACCACGTGACTTGTCGAAACCGCGGCGATGTATGGTAGGCTGTGTTGACAACGACGAAGCAGAGATAAAAGCGCGTGCTTAGCAACAGCCTGTGTATCCCTGCGTAGCAGACTAAAGGCGGTGGCAAGGGTGATTCCTTCTCCCCAATAATGCTATGTGGCGCTTGCAGCGGTCACTAACGTAACTAACCCGTGACCCGTCTCTCCCATAGGGGATCGCCAGCTGTCCAGGTCTCTAGTATAGAGTAGGTCGTGTTCTAGCCCTTAGTGTCACTGTCACACTCATATCATACTGAATTAGCCCTGGCCAATCTCCCTTGCGGATCGCGGCCATCTTCCTGGGGAGAAGAAGAAGAAGAAGATTCCCTCTTCTCAGCCTCTTTCTAAACCTGGAGCTTCGGAGCCGACGAATTTTGGCGATGGGTAACGCTCCTCCAGCTGCTGCTGGTAATGGCGCGGCCTCGGGGAGCTCCGGTCCACCTACGACCTCACAGGCCCCTCCAGTAGTACGACCAGCGCGACCCTCCCACATTCAATGGTATCGACGGTCAAGATGCCGACGACTGGTTAGACGAATTTGGACGGGTATGCCGTCACAACAGGTGGGACGACAGCAGTAAGCTGAACAACGTTGCCTTTTACCTGTCCGGTGTCGCTAAAACCCGGTTCTTGAACCACAAAGGGGGAGTTCCAGGACTGGGAACAATTTGCAGGCCGTTTGCGTGACCTTTTCGGCAGACCATGCGTTCCGCAAAATTGACGCGGAGCAGAAGTTTTCGTATCGTACGCAGCAGCCTGAGGAGTCCTACATGTCCTATGTGGAAGACGTGCTGTCCCTCTGTAAACGGTCCAACCCAGATATGTCAGACGCTGAAAAAATACAATTTATACTGAAAGGAATCAGGGATGATGCGTTCCAACTTCTCATGGGCAAGGACTGTTCTACGGTTGCCGAAATACTTGCTTTCTGCAAGAAGCTTCAAGACGCCAGGAATCTGCGGAATAGAGAGACTTACGTTCAATGCGGAGCGGCGGCTGAGATTGTATCCCTCGACAACCTGCGCACTCTCGTTCGCGAAATTGTACGTAAAGAGCTCAGCAAGCAGATACCAACCGCCGAGCCAGCTCAACGTGAAACCCCTGCGCTTGTACAGTCTATAGTACGAGAAGAGATTGCAGGCGCCCTAGAGCCTTGTACCGTTCCGCTTCAGCCATCGTACGCGGATGTTGTCCGATCCAACTTGTCCCCCGACTCCACAACTGCAGCGGTATCTCCAGCTTTTATCCGAAACCCCACCAGTTTTTCCGTTGGTCAGGCGAGGCGCCGTTTCACATGCTACTATACTGCGGTATACCAGGTCACACCATGAGATTTTGCAGGAAGCGCCAGCGAGAGGAGTTTTGGGCCGGACGTTCCTCCTACGGGCCGCCGCAGATTTATGCGAATGCTCGATATCAAGCACACCCCTTCGATCACCACCCGTGACCACTATATCTTTCGTCAACGCCGAACGAAGCGACCAGTGCGCCCAGGAGGTCCGACGACGCAAATAATCCACGCCGTTCCCGATCTCCAGGTGGCCGTTGGAGATCCTCCTCACGTAGCCCAGTTCGCCTCACGTCGCCTCCCCCACGGGGAAACACATAGATGCAGAATTAAAAACAATGAAAAAACCCCCAGTGCTGGGTAGGACGAGGACAGAGGAGAAAAGGACAAGGACCGGCACTGAACTGCAACCAAGTGAAGTTTATTTTTCGAGCAAACCAGTGACACTCCTCTCACCCCCAGTGGCGTAGCCAGACCTCCAAGGTAGGAGGGGCTCGATACGAAAACTCCCCCCCCCCACCCCCGCTGATCCTGTGTCGACAACCCACACATACTTGTGCACACTGCAAACTGAGGATTAAAAAAAGGAACGAAAATAGTTGATTTAGACGTTCACAATACGAATACATGTATAGGCTGTCATGACCAAAGAGGTGGTGTCACGAGATTGGAAGTATTTTGAAAAGCTCATACTTTGAAAACCATCATTCAAGAGTGCTTCTTAGATAGACGCCATGAACTGCAAGAACTTTCGCGATCGTCACACTGGTACCCCCCATATATTATGTTCTCGGATTTGCACGATTTGTGTGGGTCGGTCCGTGGCAGGTAGGGGGGGCTCGAGCCCCCCCTAGCCCCCCCGTGGCTACGCCACTGCTCACCCCGCAAAAACCGACCAAAAAGAGAGCGCTATACACTAGAAACAAGTTCTTCCAAATCTGCTTGCCTATCTGTTGTTTCGTGCGTTGATAAATTCTTCTATTTCCTTGGTGAAATCAATGGATGCCATACTAACACAATTATCCCCTTCCTCTCGAATGTACCTAGCCTCCTGATAAAGAAGCTTCCCTCTTCCATGCCCGTGAAAAAGAATTTGCGTTCCGCGATAATCTGGGGGCTTGTTTGTTTGCAGCCATCGCAATCTTTTACGTGATCTTTTAAAGTTGAATATTGGAAGCTCGGCCTGGCATGCTCCTGCAACCTGACGTTGACGCATCTCTGCGTTTGCCCAATGTAAAATTTCTTGCAACCTAAAGGAATTTTGTACACGACATTCCGTTTGCAACCGGCGAACCTAGTTGTGCTCTGAGGCGCGCAGTACGCGTGCGCGCGGGTAGAACGCCCCGGAAAACAAGATGGCGCATGCTCGCTCTTGGAACTCAGTGTCGGTACTCTAAGCATATAGACCACTTGCACTCCTACGTCATCGATTACGTTTCGCCGCCGCGCAAAGCATGCTGGTGGGCACCTATCAACCTTATCAGCCTTTTCGGCCGATCAGCAGACGCGTTTTTCCCGCTTCTTGCCAACCAGAGCAAAATATAACCTCGAACCGGTCTTCTCGGGACGCCACATGTTTGTAAACAGAAAGTGGTCTATAGTTTATTTAGTGACTCTATTTTGGATTATGAAGTATGAGTAGTCGGGAACGGTAAGGCACGCGGCACAAACTGCACGAGTAAAATGTGTGCTACGCAGAGATGGAGGCTTAGGAGGGAATGCGTCCCCCGTTTTAGTCGGCAGCCATTTTCCTTCCAGAGTTCAACTTCCTTGTTGCCATGTGCTGTTGGTGGTCCGTGTTGGAAAATACGCATTTACTTACTTACATTTACTTCTTTCTACATTACAGCCCACCTTCAACAACAAAAACGTATTCATTTCACGTGTGCTTGCTTCGAATGATGATGATGATGATGATGATGAGACCGCGCACGTGTTTTAGATCAGGTTCCCACAGAGGTTGTATATGTGGAACGTACGATGTAACACAGATATACTGTATGTAACTACTTCCATCGCAATCAACATGGCTTTTGTAACCCATCTGTCTTCCTGCATTCATGATGTTCAATGCAGCTTGGAAGGCAATATTGCCTTCCAAGCTGCATCGGTGTGAACAAATGCCATCTTCCTCGACGTTTCCAAGTCTTTGATACTGTTGTTCACACCTGCCTTCATTATTAACTGTCACTTCTCAACTTACACCCACTTATCCACATATTACAATTACTCACAAGTAATGCCACAGTGTCCATGGCCACAGACCAAATGTATAAATTAAATTGTATCGAATTCAATAATATATTGCATAGTGGATCCCAATAAAGTGCTCGACGAATGCAGCACTGTTGAGCGTCATTTCATACAGACACCGTGTCGAGTTTACAGCCAATATTCCGCGGCCAGAACCTCAAACCTTGGCTCGGAAATGGCAGGGCGTACATCCGCACACAACTACATTGCCTAGACGAGAGATTTTTATTTAGAACTCAAGGGTGGTCGAACCAACAAAGTGTACATGGCAGCTAAGAACGTGTGAAGGAAGCGTCGTTAGAAGCCCGGAGGAACTGGTGTTCCAGTCTCCTTGGCTAGGACCAGGAGCTCCTCGCGCTGGGCTCTGAGCTTCTCCTCTTGTTTTTTGGCAGCAATTGAGGCCTGGTGCTTGGCCTCCACCTCTCTTCGCACAGCTTCCTTTTTCGTCAGCCGTTCTGTGAGAACAGGTGCCTTTGTCAAAACCCAGTCATAGTCCAGAAAAATAATAAAATTCTTTTTTTTTTTTTTTTAATATAACTAGTTACAGCTACACATAGCAAGTTCATGTTTAAGCGACGACGTCCGAGTAAGTGTAACTCTCAAAACTTGGTTTCAGTGCTTGCGCAGTCAAACCCCATTCATTTACTCGAAGGATACCGTAATTTCACGCGTATAAGCCGCGGGCAATGCGAGGCGACTGATGCAAACTTTTTTTCTAGAAAGTGACAGCATTTGGAAAAACAAAATACGATTAAAACTTGAGGCGAATGAGCGCAAAGTTTGGAGCGCTAGAAACGTCATTTTCTATTTTTACGACAGGATCCAAATGTGTAACCTTCACTAAATTCACCCTGGATGCTCGTATGCCCGTACTACCATCTGTAGTATCCGATCCCAGTTTTTGCGCCAGCATAGTGTACATTATGCACTAGTACAGCCTTGGGGTATTCAAGCAAATACCAAGATCTACTAAAAATTATGCAACACTCAGTGCGGACGGCAGTGACTCTAGAGAACAATAAACACGGCGTAAACATATAAGAAAATAAAGATAACAAAAATGCTCATACAGGAAAAGAAAAACAAAATGCTACGACTGCCCAAAGTCAAACTCACGACCTGAGAGTCTGACGTTTTACTTCTCGCGGCAAATTCCGGAGAGAGGCGTGCCGCTTTAAACCTGCAACCCCAATCGTACGCAATGGGGATTACTTGCGGAGTCTGACGCAAACGAGGCACAGCAAACGTGGCACAGTCTAGCGTTTCAAAAATTGTGAGTCGGAGATGCGCGTGTACTGGTACATCCTCTTAAAGGAGCTCAGAAAGCCACTTCAAAAATTTTCCGTTCCGAACGCGTCGTGGGAGCAGGTAACTCAACTTGATGATTAACGCGAAAATGTTCTATGTACGCCATATTTTTCATAGAAAAAAAAAAAAAGACATTTGAACATCGCCGCGCGTGTTCCCGGTCGACTCGCTCTTCAGGGTTAAACGAGGAGGAGGAGAAAAAAACGTCATCGGCGATGTCAGAAAAGTTGGAAGCGGCGACCGCGCTTCCATCCGGGTCAGTGCTGACCCGGGTCAGTGCTCTTTCCTTCTTCCACCGCTGCGGCGGTGTTCCGAGCGAAAAATAGCAGACGACGTTCGTCTAAACCAATCGGCGGCTCAACTTTTCACACATCAAAATGATGCGAGCAGCTCGACGGCTCGTTCCGGGTATTGCCACCGTTGCGCACGGTCGTGATTTTCAAAATCGAATTCTGCGATATTTGTGAACCTGTTGATAGAATTACTTCGCATGGTGCGTTTTAATGAGCATGCAAACCGCTTGGTTTTTAAAAAAAATGGTGGTGATTAAAGTGCTTTCCGAGCTCCTTTAAGATTGAGCCGTTCGGTATGGAAGGGGATCCATTATAGGCGGGCGAGGTGACGCGAAGAGCTCAAGCACTGGGTGACACATACCTTAGTGATGCCACTGCTGGGTACCACTAACACCTAGGTGCAAGTACTACATGTACCTGTGACTTTGAGCATTAGTTTACACTGCAAAACAAATTATGAAAAGGATAATAGTAACTCACTTAAGTTATATGCACCATATAGGACTCCAGCAGCGAAAGCTCCCCACCGGCATGCCTGGAAAAGCGAAATGTATTGATACATGCTCCACTGAGACGGATATTACAGGCAGACTGAAAATAACGCCGGTTCCACACCAACTTTTACGATCCAGTGTGCGATGTTTTTCAATGTATACGTGCAATACACGGTGCTTTTCTTTTTTTTTTTTTTTTTTTTCTTGCGTTGAACCTAAAGCGCATTAGCCTACACATTACAATGAGCAATATGATTCACGACTGTGTGTCGCGTACTAAAACCTGGAAGAAAGAAATTGAGAGTTCGGCCTTATCGGTAAAAATACTGCGATAGCAACGCAAATTTCTGTGTTATAGGCGCTTACTTAAATTAGGCACACACAAACTGCAAGAGAACCCACCGCTCTTTCTTTAGGCTTATGATACATCCACAAACTGCCGGTGCATTGCATGCATCGTATACAACATACGAGTGCAAAGCATGTAAACACTGATATAAATGCGACCACGTGCCCAGAACATTTTGTAATAGATGCTACGATTCAACTGTTGGATGAGCATGACCTCTAAACCACGAAGGTGGTCACCAATAGTCTGTCATTTTTAGTATAAAACCACCACGTGTACTAACTCTCACATACCCGGATGAATGGTGAAACTGCAACAGGAGGGGCAAGTTCAACCATATTTACAATGACTAAAAAGTGGACACCCGAAAATTAATGAGCCACAAGCAGTACGCTAACCAACACCTTCTCGATTCGAGTGCGGCCGAATGGGATGACCGCTCGTCCCGTCGTTTCGTAGCCAGAAATTCATACCCGTGATTACACTAATTACACCACTGTAATATTAACAAGCAGCCATAGATATTTCTTTCTGCGCTGTATTAAAGACAGTACATCGTAAGTAACGACACGCGATTAAAATTGGTGTAATAAGACAGTAAATTATTCCATTTGATTCCAACCAGCTCAGATTCCATTTTGCTCGCACTGTCATCTATGGACGTTTTCCGAAACTACATTGCTCTTCCGCAGCAGCAGAAATAAAAAAACACGCAATCCGCAGAAGGATTGCGAGCTGACACGAGTTAGCAAATACACGAGTGTCTAGCAATGGACTGGAAATCTCATGTGATTGCCGTGGTACTATGGTGTTTCTCACATCGCATACTCACTGTAGTGTATTCCTTTTGGTCAGTGATATTACTGTTATTCGTGCTGTCCGTTACAAACACTTCGCTTGGGTTACGAAAGCAGTACATCAGGTTGCTCCTGAAATTATTTGAGGTAAGTTTGAAGTAATCACACGTATTCCACGGTCCCGATTTGAAATTGGAGGCATACATTGTGACACAATCGATGCCTCCGTGTATGCAGAACCGGGTTCGGACGTCCGACCTGGCATGTTGTCGTGGAACGGTTAAATGTCCTGCGAAACCAAATCCTCGTCAGAGATTGTGAAGAATCTCGAAATCGCATGCATGCAGACGAACTGTCGGGACCGTAGCATTTTTTTATCTTTTGCTGTCTGGTTTAAACGGGATCGTCGCGTTGAAGATCCCCGTGAGTTTGCAGACCTTCACGTCGTTTTTACATTTGTAAAGCTATTATGTTTCACACCTCTTTGACGAAAGACTACATCTCTGATGCCACGACGTTGTACAGGTCATGCGGCATTAGCTTCGGGTCAAATGTTTAGACAGACTCGCCGGTGCGGCAGATACGGGGGCAGGTTCTCTCGATATAGAAACACTAGACAGAGAGCAAGATCATCATTGCAACATCTCGCCAAAGCGATATTGACTGCCACCTTGCTTGCACGTTTATCATTGCGGCCAAAGTATATCTGTTTACAGAGCTGTCCTGAGGCAGGATGCGATTATACAATAGGCAGAAAAAAATTCAGGCGTCGAATTTACTTACGGGCTTCAGCTACGCACATGACTGGTAATTCATTCTGTTACATATATGAATGTTCTGCACTTGAAAGCTCTACAGACAGATTCTAAAAAAAAAAAAAAAGATTAGGAAAATTAGGAAAAAAGAATTAGGAAGTTCCTATTCTAAATTCTGCAGTGAAAATTATCTCCCCAGGACCTCCCCCGAAACGATTCAGTTAGTTTATCGCTGCTTGAAGAGATGGACGTCATTTCGTCATCAAGTGCTTTCACATACATAACGTGCGGTGTCTGGATATTATTAGCCATCGATTACCGTCTTGATTATAATTAATCATTTCTTGAGTGGTCACTACTTTGATAGAAATAATTTACGGATGATCCGTTAGGGAAATGTAACATTACGAATAAACATCAGACGTTTGTAGGTGAGTACGTTATTGTAACACATCGAATGGTTTCCTCTAATTTGTGACTGTGCCAAGTGAACCTGTCCGTGAAGCTTGTAGTCCCCTTCGCTGATGGGTAGTCCTCGTAGTATAGCAAATATGACTATACTTTATTTTGCTGATTATGAGTGTGCAAACATGGTAGTCCAGAAGGCGAGAGGGCAGTGTACTACGACTCGTGCATAACTGGTTCTGGTTCTTTTATTTAACACCATTTCCGTTTACAAGATTTGATGCAGGACCGCCAGGCATGCCCTATAACATGCCTAACCTGCGCATAAACCCGTAATGTTCAAGATTTTTCCATGCACGCAGCTCATTTGTATGAAAATGCTGTAAAAATGCATCTCTGTACCACTTTTTAACGCCAAAGTTTTAGATTTGCAAAATCGGAATATAACGCTCTCTTTTGAAACGAGTCAGTCGTCGACCAATCAAGACAGCTGCGGGACCCCACGCACTTTTTCGATTGGCAGTCAAATGCGCTAACCATTACACCGCGGCCTTCCAACAGCACTTCGCTAAGTGGCATCGTCCTCTTATGCTTTTCAACACGTGCAAATGCAAATGCGCACATGTTCATGCAGAGTACACCTGGTGAACGTGATAGAAACTATCAAACCTGAGGCTGGCACAGACAGACAAGACATTAGCTGTTGGAGGTTTTGTGTTCCATCCTCAACTTGGTTAATTTCCATTTTGTTTCTGTGGAAAAATTTCACCATCGAATAATTCCTCCTGTAGTAATCTTGGCAGCCGTGTCTCTGCATAGAAGCGTACGAACGGGAGAAAAACAGCTTCTTCTTGCTCCAATATGGGTGTGAGCCCTCTTTGCTTTTGACGCGGAACTCCTCGGGGAACAAGAGCAACATAACAGGGGCCTGCACAGCACAAAAAAGTCACTCTCACAAAGGTTAATGCATTATGATCGACAAAAACATTGCAAGAACTTGGGGGGGCAAATTCCTGACTCATCCTGTTAAAGGACCTTTCACTGCTCCTTTAACTTTGTTTTGTAACATTCTTTTATGCACCCATTTTGCAAGTTCTCCAACATTTTTTTTTTTTACACATAGGTGCGTGCGTATTAAAAAAATATGTAGTATATGTATATTTATCGCTACGTAGGCCCAAGGAGCCCAAGCAAGAGTGAATGAAAAGAAATACATATTTCACAACAAGTGACCAACAAATTCTTTTTGCAATACGTGTGCCAGTGTGTCCACATGTGCTGTAAATATTTAGGCTGAGAAGTGACCAACCAACAGTGGCATAGCCATGGGGGGCTAGGGGGGGGGTTCGAGCCCCCCCCCCCCCCCCCTAGCAGAGAGAAAAGAGAAAAGCAATGGCCCCAGAACGGATCCTTGCGGTACTCCAGAAAGAACAGGCGTTTCATTAGACATACAGCCATTGTACAAGACATTCTGCAGGCATTGTGCAGACATTGTACAAGCCAAAAAGGCATTCTTCAATCCACGTAGCGATAACAGTAACATTATGCAGTATATTAAGTACTAATTGTGTTACTACAAATGAGAAGAGTTATCTAGAAATTTGTTTTTCACTGGCTTTCCGAGACATACGATGCCTCCACTAGGAGAACAAAGGCTTTTTCCTTTGGAGTTGAGCTCGGTCACGAGAATAATCGCCACATAACTCGGGGGTTGTTAGCACTAAATCATCTTTTGCACAGCTGTGCTGACACCGTAGCATTTTCTCACAGTGCGCAGCATGAATACATCTCCTTTGGTGGACCTTGCCAAGCCAACATAAATAAGGTGCACGTCAGTCTACGGCAAACTGTACAGAGGAAAGTGGTCTGTAAACGAAAAACGTGCGGTACTTCGGTTGGTTTTTATTCGTGTAGCTCATAGTAATTAAAACCTCTTGTACTCTGTAGGTACTGTACGGGGTACAGTGTTATGTTTTTATGGTACCAGTGTGTAACACTCGTGTGTGTGTATGTGTGCCCCCAGCTTACAGCACAGCTTACACATGCAGATGTCAATATAGTACATCAGGCAGTGGCGGATCCAAGGGGGGGGGCGGTTGGGCGACCGCCCCCCTCCCGCACTACGCACTCTGACAAAGAAACCCCAACCCCCGCCCCCAAACCGAGGGTCTGGATCTGCTCCTGACATCAGGTCACCCATATTACCAGGAACTTTCCTGTTTCTGGTTCTGTGTGAAAAATCTGTTTCTTTTTCTTTCTTTTTTTCTTTTTTTTTTTTCCGGCTTTCGGTGGTACATAAAGCCACTCAGTGAAAAAAAATCATCGAGAAACAAAACTTCCATTATTATGCATATGTATGCATACAGTGAACGTATTTTTCCCATTACGGTAGCAGCTGCTAAGACACGAATTTGTTGTAATAAATTGCCACGCACATAGAAACAATGACGCTAGGTTTGAAAATGCTCGCCCTGCATTGCGCTTGATGCGATAGCAAGTTGAGGGCTGCAGCAGAAAGCCGCTTGAGTAAACTCGCTTGCAGGAGTTACATTTATCAACGGAGAATTTCAAATGCTCGTTCTGGTCAACTGTGTGTGAACGTGTAAAATATTTACCATACGTTTATCGGTGTTTTTTGGTAAATACCGAAAACTGGAAACCCTTTCGATAAGTTGGACTGAATTATTTATTTACAGTGTATACTGATGGACCGTGACCAAACGGCCATAAGGCCTGTAAGTTACTGCATGACAATCTTGGGCGAGTTTGCAACCCATGTGACCACTACTGAACATTTCAAAAGAGGCAACTGTCTGAGACAACACTTTCAAGCGGTTCCGATGTATTCAGAATACATTAACGGCACATATTGAAATTTTTTCGGAATACGTACACCGAATTTGCAAAAATGCATTTGTCGTACGTTTTTTACTACATTTTCTGAAAAATGCCACGAATTGGAAACCTTATTAATAACAGATTTCACAGTGCCACCTCAGAAACATATGTCTATATAAGTGATTTTAACGTGTTTTGTAGAGAACTGGCCCTATTACTTTCATTGTATTAATACATAGCCATTTACATTTCTCTGGCCATTTGGTGTACATAAACATATCCTGTGTAGTAGCGGTTCTTTTTTGCATCGCATATATCTTATTATGTATGCAGACATTTTCAGTGACATATGTAACCATGTTCTCCCCCATGTAATGCCCTTGCGGGCATTTGAAGTACTCACATAATATAGATGAACATATTCAGCAGGACACCAGGTATTCCTTATGGATGAGCTTTGGCTATAAAACTGATTTAGGATTAGGCGCATCAAGTCATCCCATTTCCCAAAACAGAGAAACCAGGGCTAATATCAAGGCTAAGTTCCAAAGGACTTAAAGGAGTACAGAGGGCCATCCAAAAAAATTTCAGATTAAGACGTCTGATGAAAGTGTGCGTGTCATTTTACCGAATAGCGCGAAAGGTTTTGATGTGTGCAATTTGATTCCCAGAAAAAAAATTCACATAGACATGGCCCCGCGCGTTCACCCTTAACTCGCCACTCCGGGTATAACGAGGATGAGGAGGTATGATGGCACGTCACCGACGACGTTATAAGGAGAACTCGTCCTGGTTCGCCGGTCAGTGGGGGTCAGCGCCTTGTCACTTTGCCGCCGTAAACCAGTTTTGCCAGTTCTCCCGGAGAATTTTGGGATAGAAGGAGCGGCCGAATCATTACAGAGACAAGAGGAAGGCTTTTTCGGAACCCCGAACGGCCGAGTAGCAGACGACAGCGGAGTGGCAGACAACATTTCTCTAGACCAACCAGCGAGCGTTCTCCTTATACCGCCAGCGCGAGGTTCCAGGCAGATCACAGGCTGGTACTGCTCTTCACCGCCATTGCGCACGGTCGCTGTTTGCGGTGCACTTTAAATTCAATTTCTGGGATAATTATGACTCTGTGGTGTGAATTACTTGGCATGGTGCATCTTACTGGCCTACTTAACAGATTTATTTGAAGAAAACAGGATATTTTATTTATTTCCGTTTCCATCAAGAGATGGCGGTGGTCCCAGACAAAAAGCTGCCATGATGCAGCTTGAAAACGCCTGGGGACCGCGACGTCAATAGCAGTGCTAACACATACCAAACACAGGAAAATAACTGGCATTCACATACGCGACACTTCAGCAACAACCAAATAAGCACATCTGGCATGATTACGTGCATCAATAAATTAATTGGTAAACACTCTTACAAAAAGCACCACAATAGCACAGACAGTAACAGCTTTGCTGTAATTACACACACTCATGTCTCTCCCATCATCAATAACGGTTTGAACTCGCAACAAAAAACACAGCTACTTGATGATCGATCAGAAAAAACGGAAGAACGCAGGAAATGCCCTCGTAATAATCCAAAAGCGAAAAGGAGTAATAAAAAAATTCTAATGTGATTGAAGGATATTTAGGTAGTGTGCACGGAGAGCTTTTTTCGAGAGCTTTTTGTAGTATATTAAAAATGACTTCTGCGCTACTTTAATCTCTCTTCCGATTGCAGTATGGGCGGATTAAAATCGAGAGGGCCAACCGGCTACGGCTCCTTCGTGAAGAGAGCGTCGACGACTTGGCTAGTTTGGAGTCGTCTCCTGGTGTGGCTTCCACCTCAGGTAGGGGTCGTGGTGCAGCTTGACTGCACGTGTGTGTGATACCATGGCATCGAGGGTGGGATTTTTCTTGCAGCAATCACACGAGACGGTGTCCTGGTAGGAGCTGACCAGCCTCTCATCGACCTGCCTACCAAAGAGTACCACTTGGGGGACATTACAGACTTCATCAAGAAAGGAGTTGAGGTATGTAATTAACATTTTAGGAATACCGCGCTGTCGAAGTTGGTTTTGGATGGCTTGAACGGACTTCGGTTAGATGCGGTAGAAGTAACGTTTCCTTTAGAAGGAATAAAAACCCCCAGTACTCGATAAAAAGTACTCAAAATACAACGTAACGTGTTTGATTTGAACTGGTTTGCTTTAAATATCCCGTTAATCCATAATCGTTATCTGTTTACTTTATTTCAATAAACGAAAGAACGAATCTATGAATCTTTCAGAAAACTCTAAGGAAGATTTACAGATTCACTCTTCTTCCAGTTTCCATGTCATTGTGGCTTCCTCGTAAGGGCATTGAGACAAAGCGCATCAAAAACCACGGCTGCCGTCACCAATGAACCAATGCGCCGCTCTAAAGATACACCCGACCAATGCCAATAGATCCCGTATTTTGTAACGAGAATCTTTGTGTTTATATAGTCGAAGAACGCAGACAATCACCAGTAACACCGCACGTAGCCACAGTTGCTCCGCGGCGGTAACGTACAACTTCCAACGATGACGCGATCAATTTTTATCACTTCCACAGGCCATCATCGATGACGTCGTAACGAAACGATTTGCGACAGAGGAACTGCCCTCCTGGAACCTCCTTACTCGGACCAACAAAAATTACACCTTCGTCAGGTGAGGACCACGACCTACTAGATTATAACGACCATGTCAGGCGCACCCCTTCTATGCGCCGCATTTTTGGAAGGTAGCGGTGGCGCTACTCATCGTCCCCAGTTATTGCTTCCTCAACTTCTACGATACTTTGTACTTCAGCTTACCTTAGTGTTTCTGTACAAGCGGTGGATATTCCGCAGATGTTTCATTCTGAGGTTGATTATCATCATCATTCTACGCATTTTCATAGGGGCTATCGCTGTCGTCTGCTACGGTAGTCGTACACACGCTTCAGCGCGTTCAGAATTCAAATTTCCGTCGTCCAATCGTGTTGTGCCGATCAGTAGCGCCCCCGGCGGATCGTGCGGACGGGCTCCTCATAGGGTTTTCTGATTGTGACATGGTCGTTAGAATCTAGTAGGCCGTGGTGAGGACACGACTGGAAAAAAAAAAGTGTTTGTTGAGAATTGACTCCCAATTTTTGTACGTGGCAGTTTTCGGCTAACGGTCATCTGGTGCATCGGTTGCCTGGTGCGCTACTGTCTGCTCTTTCCCATGCGGTAAGTAGGTGCCGCGCTATTGGTGTCGAGATTGGAGTTCTCACCGTGGCGTTTTTTTGTGAAGTGTGGCTCTCACGTTCGTTGGCATGGCGTGGCTCATCTGCGGCACAGCGGTGGTAGGATGCTTCCCCGAGGGAAGGTGAGGCCCAGGATGTTTCTTTATGCAACGGCGGAACGAGTCTGCGCCAAATTTTGCCCGCATTATTGGTCGCCTTCTTGGCCAGAGTACCTACAGGGTGAGCTTAGCGAGGGTTACGCATTTCGATCGAGTCTCTAAAATATAAGGTAACGCCTCCGGAGCTTCAAACTTTGCAGACCGATAGTCATTCGTTCCGAAGTTTTAATCTTTTTTTTTTTTTTTTCAAATGCTATCACTTTCTAGAAAAAAAGTTAGAAGCGAAACAAATTTTCACCCCACGCATTTCCTATGCCGCCTGCTTCTCATTCACATCATCATGTATAGGTGGCGCTGCCTCGAAACCCTGCATCTGGTCCATCTGGTTGTTGGTTGTTCCATAGGTTCTGATTTTGCTTCGTCTCCGGGCAGCGCCACCTATACGTGGTGATGTGAACGTGAAGCAGACAGAGGAAAAAATGGCGGTCCGCAGGCGGCATAGGCCATAGGAAATGCATGGGGTGAGAGTTCGCTTTGCTGCCAACTTTTTTTCTAGAAAGTGATAGCATTTGAAAAAAATAAAGTTTGGAGCGCTAGAAACGTCATTTTCTATTTTTACGACGGGATCAAAATGTGTAACCTTCGCTAAATTCACCCTGTACAGTGTGCATACGGTATTTTGAACAGAAAATGTTTGCAATAGAAGAGTTCAGAAAATCCCAGAATGCTCAGCGTCGCTTTGAACTGTGGGAGTTTACTAATAAAACAGAAACGCGTGTTCCAATTACTTCCCTAGCGGTCCATTGTCCACGACGCGTGAAGGTCAGTGAAAGCGAACTGTGAAGGATTATCCCCCACTCAGCAAGCGCCCAGGGTGCAATGCGTGCACGCAAAGAGCACTGGGATTTTCTGAACTCATCTATGCTTTTTGGACGGAAATGTACAATATTCTAGAAACTAATCAAGATTGCTTGCTCAGTCAATATCGCTAGTGAATGGATCACTTTACGGTGCACGTGCACATCTCCCACTCTGCTTGAAAACGAACCCATTATTTTTTCCCCGTGAATTTGTTATCAACCATCTTGGGTGCGCCACACGATGATGCCATCGACGATAAAAATGGTCTACTGCTCGCTGTCTTTAAAGGAGTTGATTGAACCCGCATTCAGAGTTAGTGCAGGCTGTCTGGGATTTGCCTCTCCGACCACCTGTAGAGGCGCTCACGTCGTCTTCGAGATGGCGGAGAAAAGAACGATTGCGGATGAATAAATCGGCCTGCTTCGTGCATTCTTCCGCGAGACACGCTTCAAAAATTGTACGAATAACGTAACTCGCGTGTCGTTTGCCGCCGTCTCCGTTGTTCTCAATCACGCCGCTCTTCTTCCCCTACCTCAACGTTGAATATCTTTCTCCGCAGTATTTTTGCACCGTGGAATTGATCGTTGCTGTTTGAGTTCAATAAGCCAGGAAACTCCATCGTACACGAAGGGAAGTTGCGTCAGTTCCTCGGCGCAAAACATACCGGTCGTACGCTGTTATTATCATTCATTGAGTGCTTCTGCTAGGGTCCGCTAGGTCACGAGCAGCCAATGGGAGAGGCGACTGCCAAATTCTGATCCGTAGCCACTACCGTAATTTCACGCGTATAAGCCGCACGACGCGTTTTTTGGAACATTTTGAAAATTTTCCGGCACATAAGCCGCGGGCAATATGAGACAACTGATTTGTGTGACAGATGAAACCATATAGAAGGCCATAAACCCTGTGGTCCATACTCCGGGGTCGGCATAGTGTACAACAAAGGAGGCTAGTTCTAGAGTTCTACAAAGATCGGACTGTGCCCTTGTTGGGCGTCTTTCATGGCTTGATAGGTCAGTGGTCTTCCAGAAGACGTGAATCACTGTCACCACTTTCGTTAAAGCTGCTTGGGGGTTTTGCACCAGGAAGATCAATGTACTCGAATGTGGACCCGTCCCTGTTATGCACTGTTCGTGCATCGTGTCATTCCAGAGACACCGTCGGCCTTTTCGTTAAAACTGGCGTATGGGGAAGATACCAGAAGAAAAAAAAAGTCATCAGATAAGCCGCACTGGTGGATAAGCCGCAGAACACCCGTGAGACAAAAAAAATTGCGCATAAGCCGCGGCTAATACGCGTGAAATTACGGTAGTTGTAACACATTTGCAAGGCATAGGAAGGGAGTTGCCTCAGGACAGAGGCTGCCGATATTTCGAACAGAGACTGTTCTTCTTCTGGGCCCAGAAGAACAACAGTCTCTGTTCGGATTATCGGTGGCCTCTGTCCTGAGGCAACTCCCTTCCTACATCTCTACCAGTTCGCTGGATTTCTACCCATTTGCAAGGCATAGTACTACAGCGTCAAGCATTGTCGAAGTCCACCTTCCACATTGCGCCACTCGAGATACGGTGCTTCCGAGAGCGACCCCTTGGGTCTGGTCTTCGATAAAGCGTTATCTACATTTTGAGAAAGTGTCAAGAGTCTATTTATGCGCAACGTAATTTTGTTTTGGCACAATCTCTCGGCAATACATACTCTGGAGGCCTTTGAAATGTACAGCACATCCATGACGTGCAGGGGAATCCGGATTACTGTAATGAGCACGGCTGTTCGCACACAGGGTGAAGCGGTTCTGCTACTGGCACGTCAGCCTCATCACATTCCGTATATTGGCCAGAGCCGTGTCTGCCATCGTCACATATCACAACAGGTAAGTTACATGGGATAACCACGTCATTATGAGACTATTTCCAAGCCTAGCTGTTGCACCGCATGTACAGGGAAAACCGTGCAAAGTCCGGTGGGATCTGCGTCGCCAACCACACGTCCCCCATCGATGTCGCCATGCTAGCCAGTGACAACTGCTATGCTATGGTAAGGAAGTCCAGGAGCAAAGGAGAAGCATGACGGCCTCCTGAAACCTAATATTTGGGGCGTTTTGCGAGTGAGGCATTGCCATATGTCGCGAGGGTATGAAGGCCTGGCTAGAGTCACTAAATAAGCTACGCTTCAGAGTATCGACACCGAGTTCCGAGAGCGAGCATGCGCCATCTTGTTTCTGCACCACGCTACCCACGCGCACACGCACTGCGCACGTCAGAGCCATATATTAAAAGGGAGTCTGGCCATTGGGAGGAGTCACAAAAAGAGGCTCGACCTGTCAATCACAGTTTCGCTCCTCTGATTGGGTTGCTTTTTACCAAGGGGGTCGCCATGACAACTTACTGCCTCCCAAAATGGCGACGAAAACAAACAGCGGTGAAGCAAGGATTTCGTGACAAAAATTTTTTCACAGACTACTCTGATTTTACGCTACAAATGTACATTCTGATATACGTTTCTCGGAAATCAATTTCAACTTACGCCCATCCATCGATATCTAACCGAAAATAATACGTTTTGCCGCCGATGTTAGGCCTAGTGAACACGGCGATCACAACGAAATCATAACAAAAACGGCGCTGTGCTGTACAATCTTATATTTAATAGCTGGATTTCATGGATATAAACATTCTTACCTCTTATATTCCAACTATTCATGTAGATTTGTTTAAAAATCATACAGACGACAGAACGTGTCCCAGCAGGTGGTTCTGCCGGCAGCGGTGCAACGACAGAAGCAGACGACAGACGACAACTCTCGACGTCCCTTACGCTCCCTAGGTGGCGTTCATCAAATTTGCACCAAAAATCCCCTAGTTCTGCAGATTGCGAGAAGTATCCATTTCAGTCCCATCCAATCCACTTGCCACCCAAAGTGGCGCTGCCCATGCTGGATACGGGGACAAATAGTGAGGATAGGTTGATTGATAGCGCCCCATATTTTAAGACTTCATTGGTCGGAAAGCTGAAAAAGTGGGTGGAGCTTCAGGTATAGGCATGACCCATTAATGGCCAGACTCCCTTTTAATATACGGCTCTGGCACACGTAAGCGTACGATGCCATCTATGATGCGCCGTTGAAATGTTCCTTTCGTTTACAAGCAGAAGTGGACGGCCTTGAGCTCATCTTCGGGACGCTCTGGTGGACAATACATGGATTATCGCGCAACAATCACACACGCTTCTCTATCCCGCAGCGAGCATTACGTTAGCCGTCTTTGATCCTCAAATGGGGATGATACGGGTTTGGTGCGGAAACAAGATGGCGCTCCTGCTCTCCCTTGGCCCTCAGTGTCGATACTCTGAAGCGAAGCTTATTTAGTGACTCTAGGCCTGGCCTTAGGTAAAAGCCGTCTGTTCTTAAAAATGGACAGTTGCGGGTTAACTATCTTTTTGTGCGTTCACGCTCGAAGACGAAAGTGATTGTGTTTAGGCTTGTCTTTCACGATTTTGCACAATTTGAAGCTGTGAAAGAGTCCGTAAATAAATGATGCTATACTATAAGTAAAATATACTAGTGAGATACGACTGTTGCAAAGGAAAATTACTGTTACGCTATGTACCAAAATAATCGTAGGAGCAGTACCAAATACAGTATCTGTGACAGGCTGTGTGAGGCTGTGGCAACCAGAGTACATAAATAAATAATAATGCATACTTCAAATCGGTCACCGGTTAAAACATGTCGCGTGTAAAAGAAAATGACAGTGCTACCAAGTTGGACTATAAATATACAATATTACAGATTATGTATGCCAAATTATCTATAACACTATCAAAGGCTGGGCTGAGCTGTACGAGACACCCCAGAAGAAAAAGCCAACTGTCATCATCATAAATTCATAAATGTTGACAGGTGGGCCAAACACAAGGCGGCTTCATAGGTGTCATCCAGACTGCACTCAACAGAGCAGCCTCACATATCTGGTTCGAACGGGGAGAGATTCGAGACCGTCAAGCAGTTGCTCGTAGGTACGCATTGGAGTCGCTGTTAACACCACGGTTGCAGTTAAAGGGGTCTCGGAGATGTGGGAGAATTTCAGTCCAGGTACGAAGAGACCTGCCTTAGACAGGGTAATTCACCCAAGCCATACACATTCTCTTTGCACAAACACAAATGTCCCTGAACTTTGCACACTCATAGTGTTATTTATGTATTGTAGAGTTATAGTGCTACGAATACGATGATGGCATTGGGGTGAATCAACCCACGGTGGGCAGTGTTGTTTTCCTAGTTTTGTATATGTGGAACACACTTATTCGTAGCAAAATTCCTTTCTGATGCAGGCTACGTGAACATGTTCAGGATCCCACGAAACTGCCCATCCTCATATTTCCAGAAGGTATGTATGTTAGTAGACCCAAAGAAAGTTGCATCAAATATGAAGGCCTCTTGATGGTTTTGTCTTGGTCCCGTGAACCCCCGTAACTGCCCCGTGAGTTGCTGAGAGATACCCACCTAACTTTTGTAAAGTAGGTGCATGAACTTCAGCCTCAAACATTTCTTTCGATGGGCCAATGATGGCAACTGAAATGTTAACTGAAATAAGTAACTTGTAGCGTTGTACTGCAGTAGTTGGTCAGTTAGGAGCGTATCACGCGCATATATCCGTCCAAACGTGCATATATGTTGCACAAGGTGCTGCTGGATAAAAACACTCACTTTGAATTCAAAAGAGAATTGTAGGAAAAGCCTAGGTACAATGTGGTCACACAGCCCATGCATCATTGCTAAACTGAAACATTCCGTAAATTATTTTTTTATTGGATCGCTTACGACAGATTTGGAAGCAGTTTACACACTTTACGAAGCTGCAGCGCTGTTGTTCCGCAAGCCACGCATTAGTACTCAATTCGGCCAGTTGCTAGTTCGGAAGGTGAGGGATTATTTTTTCCAGGCACTTGCATCAACAACACGTCAGTAATGCAGTTCAAGAAAGGCAGCTTTGAAGTGGGTGGCACGATATATCCGGCAGCTATCAAGTATGACGCGCGCTTTGGCGACGCGTTCTGGAACAGCAGCAAGCAGAACTATATCCTCTACCTAGCGATGATGATGTCATCGTGGGCCATTGTTTGCGACGTCTGGTATCTGCCACCGATGCACATGAGGGTAAGATGTGTTGTGCTAACCCTGAGTTAACAGCAAGGGAAACTGAGGGAACAGCAAGAGTTTGGCGGACGAATCTGGCTGACCGTAGATGTAAAAAAAAATTAAGTGACCATCGCCTCAGCACACATAGCCCAGTGCTTCCTCCGCCCCTCAAAGTACTTTTTGAAGGAGTCTCACAGTTTCAATGAGATCTTCATTTGTGGGAACAACAAGGCGAAGCAGGGGAATGCCGTAATTGGTTACGACACTCTGTATGAGGTGCTGTCACGATTGAAGCCCCTAGCTTTCTGTGGTGGAAATTTAACAACTCTGCAAAGCGGGATTTACAATCTGCGGGCAAGGGAAAACGAGCGAAAAAATGTTACGGCATTCTTCCGAGATAGTTTACCGACTCGTCCCGTACGCCTTTCAGTGCGCAAAGAAAATTAGACTCAATTCTTGCTGATTTCTCTCCGGGCGTTCCTGTCATTAAATTTCCTTCTGTCGTGGCACGTTCAGCCGTGTAAGTGCCAGCAGTATCAGTCACGACTGATTGGGTTTGGCCCGTGAAGATATTGCAGAGCGATTGAAATCCTTATGTAGTATAATTCTGCAATATATATATATGAATATTCTACAAAAAACGTACGATTCTAAGGGAAACGACGGGTTCCGCGAGACATGGCAAACATTCTCATCCTCAGAACCTGAAGTGTTTAAAATATATTACACAATTTTGTATCTCGTTCCATTAAAATACGCTGTTACGAAGCTGCGGAAAAAAACTGGAGTTGTAAATCGCTCACATACATCCAGTTTTCTGGTGCTGGCATCCATAATTTTTTTTTTACAAGCCCTCTCCTCTCAGGAAAATGAATCGTCCGTGGACTTTGCCAACCGCGTCAAGGCAAGAATTGCCGAGCAGGGAGGACTACTAGACCTCAACTGGGACGGCGCGCTGAAGCGTTACAACATAAAACAGGAGTGGAGGGAGCAGCAACAGAAGGAATTCAGCCAGAGGCTCAAGATTGCATAAAGAACTCAGTGAGATGGTGGAAGGGAAAGAGCTCTGCCCCCCCAAAAGTGACTCGTGGGTATCACGTTTTCTCCGACCGCATGTACATAGTGTTCGACGTTCACAACTGCTGTCTAGCTTTTGTTGAAACTGTAGGTGTTTTTTTTTTTTTTTTTTCCAGTCCATAAAAACTGTAAATGGTTTGAAAGTGCCAAGAATTCAACGTCGTCATCAGTTAGTCACATTTTACGGCATTACACGTTAAGGTTGTTCAAGCGAACGAATGACCCCCCCCCCCCCGACTCGAAAGAAGTCTCTCGACACTCCGACGGACAGACAAGTAGAGTCCCTCTCTCGTGTAATTTGAGCCACACTTATTCCTGCCGGTACATCTGGTTCATATAATATAAATGGTATCCGCAACACAAACTCACTCCTAACACCCTGTAAAAGTGTACCATAAGGTGTATCGGGCAGAAAGTAATCTTGGCCGTGCCTTCATTCTAGTGTGCCGAACCAAACGAGCCTTCAGCTCTGTTCTTTCCATAACCAGAAGGCCTTCGCTTTTACCGTTCGGCAATCAACTAGAACCTGGCCTCTTCTCTAAGGAGGCACATTGAGCCTTTAAATGTGACTTTCTGACAGCGATACAAGGCAGGGCATCACAAGCATGATAGTTTTTTTTTTTTCGCTTTGTTTATTGAAGAGGAGGGATATGTACATTGCCGGTGATTGAATGTAAAAAAAAGGTGGTGACGTTATGGACAATGCTGAATTACCGTCGTCGTAACAAAAAAAAAACAAAGTAGCGGACATGCACCGCTTTTGTTTTTTGTCTCGTCTAACCCGCAAGGGGGAGTCACCAGCAAAGCCTGGTCTGGAATAAATATGTTTGCTCACTGAAGTTTTGCTGTTTCCCCTTAATTTTGTAGTTGGTGAACACAGGAAATGAAATGAAGTGATGAAATAAAAGTAAGGAACCATACTTAAGAACTCTTATCTACCATATTTACTTGCCTTATATACGGTGCTTAGCCCTTGCCGTTGTGTTTTTGTTTCCTGAAAGCTGGGGGTAAAAAAAAATCTGGGTTTTATTTTTGGGAACTGTAAGGGAACTTTTGGGAACTGTAGGGGATATTGGGGGGGGGGGGGTAAAATAAAGCGAGAGCACTTCTTGCATTTCAGATGCACACGCGATGGCAAGCGGCTTTGATAAATGCACAATGCTTAGCGTGCATTCTCCAATGCTTGCACTCGTTGCCAAATTTGCACTCTGGCAACTTAGTTTTCAGGGTTTTCTTCAGGTTTTACCTTAAGTGATGATGGTGCAAATGGGTGGAAGGTGCAAATGGGTGGAAGGTGCAAATGGGTGGGGGGTGCAAATGGGTTTTATCTGGGTAGACACAACAAAACCTGTTTTATCCCCAATTTGCATCAGTGGCACTGTGGGTAAAACCCGAAAACACTCTGGAACCGAACTCGTCAAAGTGAAAACTCAGCCAATTCCGCGGGTACGGTTTAACAGTAAATACGTTGCATTTAGCATTTCCTCTTGCCAGCTTACGTGTTCCTTTCTTTTCTGCCTCAAAATGTGCTCTTTCACCAGATTTTGACTCGTATTTGGAAAAAAGTATTTGAACGTCGCAGTCGCGAATGGGTTCCCGCCATTTTTCTTCCATGTGGGGAATGAAGCTGAGAATGAATGCTGCTCAGTACAGCATGCAGTTTGACGGCGCATGTTTTTAAGCCAGTAACAACGTGTCCGCGATGTACTACGTATCGTATCGAGTGATAATTGAATCAAATAGAATAGGTGCAATTACAACGCTGTTGCATAGTCGGCACTTCTAAGAGAAGAGGCACGTAAGAAACATCTAATTGTGTAATGCAGTATGCCTCACAAATAATTTGAGAGATAGCACTATCAACGTTTCGAGTAGAAATTTAAGGATGATAATTTTGGTGCAGTTTTACTTTTTTTTGGCAGGTCTCTACCACTTTTTCTAAAAACTTGACCTCTAAAATGAGCGGGTATTTACAATACCCCTACCACAATTTGCTGTGGTAACGAATTTGTACGACTTAAAAAACTTCCTCCGAGTAAAACGCGGTTAAAAGCTGCACCCAATTATGCAAGTAAATATGGTAGAAACAGAGAGCCTTTGAGGCATTACGAGATGACACGCACTCGGGGGAAAAAAACAACAACAATCCCACTGCGGTGTGACACCACTAGGAACTCGACATGCTCCTCAAGTACTTGACTATCCTCTGCCAGCGCGTCATAGCTTGGTACGACGTCTTGGCGGCACTGCCGGCGGCGGAAGGAGCAATTTCTTTGTCCGCCGGCAGGGTGCCGTCGGACAGGCCTTGCGCGACGCTCTCTCCGTGTTTCGCACGTTTCTTGATCTTTTTGTACTTGTTGCGCACCAAGTGCGAGTGCGCGTGCGACACCATGGCCCGCTTGAGTTGAGCCACAATGTCGACGGCTGCTTTCGCGACTTCCGCCGGGGACGCTTCTTTCTCGGACAGCACCGACCACTTCTCTTCCGCGATGCAGTGCGGGGTCTAAAGAGAGAGACACAAGTTGTACACCCTGCGGAAACTACTTCTGCACTGGATCTGTCTATTAAAGCGAAAGTAATGTGACTTCAACTTTTAAGTAAAGTAACTTTTGTGATCTCCTGCAGTACGCAATGCACATTCTTACCTCTAATATTTTGAGAGGAACACCAAACTGGCCACCAGCGGCTCCACCGGTGGAGATAATTGGAACCACGAAGTGGTCGTTCCACACAAACTGTTCCACCTCATGCGCTGCACAAGGCCCACCTGTAACGTGACGCGAATCTGGTTATTTCCACGTGATGCCGAATTCTTGTGACCCGACCCGACAGCGTATGTGTCTTAAGAAACACTGGAACAGAGCATGTGTGACTGGACAAGACAACTCGAGGTCTCTGTGATTTGGCTGCATGTTCAGAACTTTCACGAAGCGAATAGGAAAGCACTGGAAAAACAAATCGCAAATTGCTTTGCTGCTTGATCTGGTGCAGCGAGTGGAGCCAAACAGAAGACAGTATCTGCCTTCGTAAAGTAAAAATGAAGTGCACGACAGGTGCTGCCCTCTACACCTAGAGCCCAATCAAGTAGAAAAGTGTAAGCCCTAGATCGTTTGTCACGGGTGTCTGCACTGCATCGCAACAGTTTGAGCGCCTCCTGCGATGTGGATTGACTCGATGAGCGAGCATATAGTCCTATCTTAACAAAACTGAATGCCAGTATGCATAAGACCGCTGATAAGACACTGCCCGCAACTACGGCTACACTATTCGTGTCGTCTGCTCCACAGTGCATCAAACACTGCACGGACTCTGGAGGAGGTGCAGCATTTTCGTGAACTCGTGCAGCACTTTTTCCAACTGAGTGGCGAGTGTAGCGCAAAGGCTGCACCTCCGCTGAATCGAATGCGGGATCTTACGCCATTTGCAGTAGTTTGCACTAGTTGCAATACTTCTGAACGAGTAATATAACTAGGGAATGACTCTTTCGGGTTAAATGCCTTTTCGGGTTAAATGCCGGGGGGGGGGGGGGGTAAAAATTGGGTGCTCCGTTTAAATCTGTAATTCGGGGAGAAATCGGGCGACAATTATTCCTTCGGGTGTTATCGGGTGTGTTTGTTTCTCCTCTCGTCTATTAAGTCCTCCCCTAACCTCTCTTTTCTTACTCCTTTTTTTTTTTCTGCGGGATCGTGACCTCCCAGCGGTAATCCCCAAAGGCATAGACAGTGTCGACACACATGGGTGTATTGCTGGGAACGCAAGTGACCCATTCTTACACGTTTTACACGTGGCGACCTTTGGTCCTCTTCAGTGTAAATGTCACTCGAGGATTTCATAGCGACTGGAATTCGGGGAGAAATCGGGTTTAATCCGAATTGGTCGGAGGTCAGTTCGAGGGGTGAATAACCGGGCGGAATCGCGTTTAACCCCAAAAAGTCACTCCCTAAATGTAACAGTCAGCCGGCGACTGATTAGACATCCTCCAAAATTATCTGTCGAGATTTGCGAAAAGGTCATTTTAGAGATTACCTTCAATCACAATGCACGTGTCGAATGCCCGTGCAACCGTCGACTCCCGCTCTTTCACCGAACTGCCCAGGAACAGGTTCTTGCCGTACGGAATAGCCGAGAAGGAGCCGTCGCTGTTTTGCGGTGCCTTGCCCATGTATTTCTGGATAGAAAATGTGTGCTCAGTTGCACCTTGGGATGACCTCTCTCTCCTACCTTCTCGTCTCGGCAAGGCAGGATGTGGAACACTTTAGTGTCCGTCTCGCCGTTGTTCTCCCGTGCCTCGTGAAACGTACGTGCTACGATATCTGGTGCTCCGTAGAAACCTCCGGTGATGACAGCCACGTTTGGAAGCTTCGCCAGTTCTTTGCCGATTTCCCTAAAGTACGAAATTGCGTGTTTTACGACACTGCCGACTGCAATGTACGCAGCTACTTTAACGGAGCAAAAGAGCTCGCTCAATCCATTGGTCAACATTTTATCGCTGCATTATTTACGAAAAAGTCCCGAAAAATTATTTATTATTATTTAACATTTTATAATTAATTAATTATTAATTATATAATTAATTATATTTTATAATTATTAATTATAATTATTACCGAAATAAAGCCTGAATTTTACCCCCAAATTTTCAAGAAAACATAAAACTACCTGAATACAGAGGACCCCTACGCATACAGTCTTGCATTGCACCAACGCAACTTTCTTCTTCCCCACCAGTTTAACTGTTCACTGCTTTCGCAGGCGCGCACAAGTCCACCCGTGCACTAGCTGTATATATTTAGGTACACGTAAGACTCCCAAAATGTTTTAAGAAAATTTTTCATGGTTTTGGTACTTGCCTGCATATCTCTTCTGACCTCTGAGGCAGCTTTGAGCCTCCAGCAATGTAGACGCAGGTTTCCAATGCGGGGATCTCTTTTTTCATGAACGTCACCTGAAAGGCAGACACATTCTTACCGGTTGTCACAACTGGGTGGTCTCGGCAGTTGAGCGAGCCTCTCACTTACGAGACACTGAATCGTGGCTTCCGTAGCGGCGTCTTTCGGAGTCTCCGACGAGTCTGGATTTGTGGCACGCCTCACACGGACCTTCAGGGCGCTCTCGAACTCGCAACTGTTTCTCTACGATAACGGGTTGGACGCGATAATGTTGTCACACACTGTTCACAGAAACCTCGAGAAGTATTTCGACCTCCTACCTTGATGATGTCATTGCCCATGAGCGAGGAGAACCAACACGGAATAGGGTAGTCGTCGCACTGCACCAGCACGACGTGTTTTCTGTGTTCACAGTAGAAAACCTGCGTACAGAGTGACGGTTTGTCTGTGTCCGTACAACATGGAAGACATCTTGCTCTACGAAAATTCACCGCGACAACGACGTTCTGGTTTGTTTGAACTCTACGGGCCATTTTGAAGTTGATGAGCTATCACTGGGCAATCAGTGGGCATGTACACAGGGATTTTCCCAGCACCTCCCCTAACATCCCGCCAAAAAATCTTGCGACTCCCCCCTCCCCCAAAGGGCCACCAAGGCCACGAACGCTACAAAAGCAGCAGATAATGGCATCACCCCCCCCCACACACACACACACACTTTTCCAGAGATCAAAATCATGGGAACATCCCTGCCTGTATATACTATTATATTGTGATTCTCCTGGGATATAAGAAGGACCACCCAACATGGCCATTCCCAGGATTTCTGCCGGGGTGGGGTGGGGTGGGGGTGGGGGCGTGCAACCAACCGACACTGGATAATAGGATGATGACAATCGGAACTTCTGATATGCAGGGGATCTGGTGGATAAGACTCAGATTATTATGATGAAGTCTGACCACGACGACCTGCTCGTAAAGCACGGGCAATTCCCACATCCAGTGATCTTGGGGCCCGGGGGATCCCTTTTTGGACCCCCTCTTCGAAACGCCCATGCCCCTATCAAAAGGCACGTCTAACAAAAGCTCATCACTCAGTTCATGAAATCCAGCACCGAAAGTCTCTCCGATGGAACAGTATGCACCAACCTGCTGCTGAGACGTTTTGGAATTGATGTATTCCTTTGAGATGAGGACGACGACCACGTTGGCCCGCACAGCCATCTGCTGAAACCGCTTCACCCGCTCCAACTTCTCGCCACCTAGCACGGACGCCACGCTGACGTCGCTCATCTGCGACGGCAGACGACAGACTGACGGGTGACCGTCTGTTTGCGTGAAATGAACGATATTCCATTATGCGTCACGCAAGTTATACCGGAGCCATCAATGTTTCTACATTTCCAAACAAAGTTTTGTAGCCAGTCTCACCCATTAACAGAGCTAAAATTATTAAAATGCAGTACCGCACTTACCCCCATAATTAACGCCACCATGTAATGAATAGAGCCTGAAGTTTTCCGGAAATATTTTTTTCGAAATTCGGGGGGTAAAAATCGGGTAAATAAACGTGCGCACTAAATTCGTGCAAATTCGGGTGGGAAAAACTTCCAGTATGCTAAATTCGGGGAGAAATCGGGCTCAGTTACTCAAACTAACTGTACTGGTTTGGTACAAACGGTGATGAAACTGCATTTGCTGCCAAACAAGTAAATTAATGCATTCCTACAGACGTCCCAGTGAGGGCAATTTGCCGGGTAAAAATCGGGTTTCACCCTAAATAGGCAACCTTCAATTCGGGGTGGAAATTCGGGGAAGAATCGGGTAAAACCCTAAAACTTCAGGCTCTAGTAATGAATAGGGCCTGACTTTTTCGGGTTTTATTTTTGGCCAAATTCGGGGGGTAAATATCGGGCGATATTTTTCATTGGAAAATTCGGGTTAAATCCCGTTACGGCATATTCTGTCGTCAGGAATTCGGGTGATTTTTTATTGTTTAATAAAAATTTGTCTTAACGTGGAACTAATGTTTAGCAATGTTATCAAACTTTATTTTAATGCACGCTCATGAGCGTGCCACGCGACCCGGATGTTTTCGGGTAGATTCGGGTTAAACCCGAATTTTACAGATTTCGTTTGGGGGGTAAATATCGGGCGGATACGGGTTTAACCCTAAAAAGTCAGGCCCTAGTAATGAACCAACTCCCAGCTTGAGAGCTCAAATGTTGGTGTTTTATTTCCCCTAAATATTTCAATTACCCCGACTTTAGCAGCACGGCGACAGCCACCCTAGCGTAGAACAAGTGCTGGTTTTCTTGGGTTTGAAAAGTGCGTTTATTATACGAGTAAATACGCACGATGTGAAAAATTACGATCCCCCTTAACCCGTAATCTCCTTAGCAGATATCTACAGGGTGAATTTAGCAAAGGTTGCACATTTCGATCGAGCCATAAAGATATAAGATAACGTCTCCGGCGCTTCAAACTTTGCAGACTGAAAGTCATTCGTCTCAAGTTTCAACCATATTTTTTTCAAATGCTATCATTTTGTAGAAAATAAAAAAGTTGGAAGAGAAGCAAATTTTCACCCCACGCATTTCCTATGGCCTATACGGCCTGCAAACCGCCATTTTTTTCCTCTGTCTGCTTCACATTCACATCACCATGTATAGGTGGCGCTGCCTCAAAACCCTGCATCTGGTCCATCTGGTGGTTCCACAGGTTCTCATTTTGCAGCGCCACCTACAGGTGGTGATGTGAACGTGAAGCAGAAAGAGGGAAAAAATGGCGGTCTGCTGGTGGGTATAGGCCATAGGAAATGCATGGGGTGAGAATTTGCTTTGCTGCTAACTTTTTTTCTAGAAAGTGACAGCATTTGGAAAAAATATTATTAAAACTTGAGGCAAATCATATTTTTCTTCGTCTGTTTGCTTCGTCTCCAGGCAGCGCCACCTATACATGGTGATGTGAATGTGAAGCAGACAGAGGAAAAAAATGGCGGTTTGCAGGCCGTATAGGCCATAGGAAATGCGTGGAATGAAAATTTGCTTCTCTTCCAACTTTTTTTTTCTACAAACTGATAGCATTTGAAAAAAATATGGTTGAAACTTGAGACAAATGACTACCAGTCTGCAAAGTTTGAAGCGCTAGAAACGTCATTTTCTATTTTTACGATGGGATCAAAATGTGTAACCTTTGCTAAATTCACCCTGTACATTCACATTTAGGGGTAGCATCCCTCATACATAATATCTCGGACGCTCTTACCGTGTGTGTCATGCTGAGTACTCCGCCTGTACTCCGTAACACGAGTATTAAAGTCTCGAGAGCCGTCAAAAACACGATCGCTCTTGGGCAGAGGCGCTGCGTCGCGAGGCGTATTTGGGTGGGTGCCGTCTGCGTCCGAGTAGCTGTCCCGTGTCTCCGAGAGTTCGGTCGTGCTCCACACGGTGTAGCCCTCTTTGTTGAGGAAACCAGCAATCGCTTGGGCCTGCACATCAACGAAACGTAGTTCGTACAAAAGAGGCACGTGTCTTTCTGCCGCGTAACCTGCACGGCATCCGTTAGAGGGTTGGTCTTGTACGGCCTCTACAATTCCAGAGCTAAATATAAATTCTATTTGCGAGCATCACAGAATGCGCTGCGGTGAAAGCGGAATGGTTTTCAAGAAATTTATTGAGGGGAGGGAGCACCTCAACGCGCAAGACCGTGGAAAATGACGTGTCCCCCAAAAACGAGCATGCGTTCCAAAGTTCCCGCAAGTATAGTTTACATAGGTCCGGCCTTTCCGTTGTCGAGTCCCAGGTCATAATTGGCTGTGATGTAGCGGATGCTGTTGCTGCTCAGGGCCAGTGTCTACTTTTCGCCTCTGGAGTGTCTACGGTGTCTACTTTCCTACGGTGTCTACTTTCCTACGGTGTCTACTTTCCTACGGTGTCTACTTTCCTACGGTGTCTACTTTTCTACGGTGTCTACTTTTCTACGGTGTCTACTTTTCGCTCTGCGTGACCATCCCTCTATGAAGCCTTTAGACGCATTCATCATGGAATGTATACCAGTCTTTCCCAAGCATCTGTCGATACGTGCTCCGGTTTCCCACATACGAAAATGCAGTTTAAACACGAAAATTACGTAGCTCAAACTCACCACTTCCTTCTGTCTGGGATGCGCGCTGATTACAATAACCCGCTGATGTCCCAAGAACTCCCTCAACTCAGGGTACTGATTTAGCACTGGCATCTCCATTACATTTGCCATTGGCACTTCTTCTGTAAGCGTTGTAAGATGGGAGTTCCTTTTGTTCTGGAACATCAAACCAGTAAATTATTAATGTGAATCAAATGATTAGTAAGGAGTATTCAACATTTTCGAGGACTGAGGCAACAGCCCAGCTCTTTTCGTGGTGCAAGGAAATGTAAGATTCATTTCTAAAAGGAATGCCGAGCATCTCGAAAGTAAAGACTTGGTCCCTTGGTACAGGAGCGATAAAACAATTCACAACTGATAATGGTATCGAATATATGACTATTATGTTGTCCTGCAGAGAAACATGCCACTATTACATCTGGTCAGAAAGCCTTAACTTAAGAATGTCAGAACATTATGTTTCTTAAACAAGTATTGATATGACAACTATCAATACTATCAGACATGAGGCTACTGGTAGTACCATAAGAACAAAAATGCCAGCGGTACAATACAACGTAGGAAATGTCAGCGACAATGGTATGTGCAAACTACCAAATATTGTGGTACTACGAATTATCAACAATTAAAAGCGAAGGTACCACTTTGTTTTTATAGGCACCTTAAGGCTCGATGACTTTTTGAGTCCCAACTGCTTGGTCGCCACCTGTTCCTTCTTTGTGGTCTGACGATACCTCTCCGCAATTTCTCGTGCCACTCTCCGCAGGTTTGATTCGTCCCAGCTCACTCGATGGTCGTTTTTGTACAGGTCACCGCCTGAAGTGAAGGCACGTCATTCCGTTTACGTCACAGTGATGGGGGGGGGGGGGGGGGGGACGTCACGCTCACCTTGTATAGTGTCGTGCTCCGTAGGTTTCCACGCAGGAATGTATTGTGTTGACGCGAACTGGATTGCTAAGCATTCAGGGGGCCAAGTGTCTAAGAAATTGACTGGAGTTATCACTTTGTGCAGCACGTCTGCCAGTTTCACCTGCACAGGATGTTTTTCTTACGTTTAGTGGGGGGGGAAAAAAAGGTTAGACTAACGGTAAAGGACAACTTCAAAAATAACGTCTACAGTGAATGGTGTCGCAAGAATACTGGAGAAGATCGTCTAAACCAATGACGGATGGGCATCTGCGAACATGGAAACGAAGGTGACAAGATTGTAATTACTCTTTGTGTGTGTTTTAAGTTCTTACAGGGAATGATCAAAACTAACTTTCAAGTAGTTGCCATTTTTACAAAAGCCTACGCATTACTGATGGGTAACAAATTTTGGTACTGCGCTCTATACACGTTATCTCTCCACATCACTTGACGAGTGCATTCTTTGCTGGGCAAAGGGTACTCCAACAAAGGGTACTGTAACAAAGGGTACTGCAAGTACCTCACGGTTTGTCCACTGCGTTTTGCCGTACATGCGGCTGATCAAGGGCACAAAAAGGTGGCACTCGCTCACAGCATAGTTGAGAGCATCTTGCCAGTCACTGCCAGTTTTTATTTCGTCGATGTCCTGCGAATAAATTGCATTCCTGCTATCATATTCATATCTGCCCAAGAAGTACCCTTGTCACACTGGAAATTGAATGTCATTCCCTCCCTGCCACATGTGGGAACACGTGATATGACATGACATGAAAAGGACGTTTCCTTACCAAATGAGTTGGGGTACCCATTCGCTTTCACTCTGGCACCAGCTGTGTACCCTTGGTGCAGTAAAAACAGCAATGTCAAATAGCAATAACGAAGAAATGCAAATTGAAAGTCATCGGATGTGTCTCGCGAGTTTATTTATTTAGGACATTAAAAAGATGACAATTTGCTACCCACATTTCCGGTGAACTTGAGCACCCAAGTTTTGAACCTGTAGAGTAAACCCTTCCCAGTCCTTCGTTTATGAATCGAGGACTGACTGTGTACTAGGAGCTTTCCAGCAAATGACATTCAATTTCCCGTATGAAAGGGTTATAAGATGTCACCTGAAGGTGCATTTACCAGGTAGACACTAAAATTCATTTTCAGCAGCTCCTTCTTGAGATCAAGGGCGTGTTGTGCTGCTTCGGCTCGCACGTAACTGATCAGTATCGGCTTTGGTTCGTGCCTGCAATATAAAGGTTTTTGTCCTCCATACTGTGGTATATTTCGGTTTGGGCTAAGCGGCACACTACAACACCATGCTGTTACGCAGCCAACATACAGAACAATGCCTGGTATCACGCAAAGAAACTGTTATAATTAGATATATATTTAGCTTAGATATTTATGCTAGATTAGAACACAGGACTTTAAAACAAAACAAAAAAAATCTACTTCCATGCCTGCACCAGCCAAGCACCAAAACACTACTCACTCACTGCATACAACAAGTTAGTAAACACTGTTAGAAATCACTTGAAATTCAAAACTTTCATTCCAGTCCCTTGATAACTTGCAAAAATGGTCCGTTATACGCTAGAGTCCGCTTATTACGAACCTCGATATAACGATAACTCCGATATTATGATCAAATTGCTAGTTCCCGTCGGCTCACCCATGCAAGTACATGTAAACAAGACATCAACGTAATGATCGTCGAGAAAGCGTTTGCTCGCGTATAACGATCAGAATTCTCCGGCGGCACGTTAACATACGTGAAAGCAATATTTTTCTTTTTTCTTTTTTAAATTTTATTTACTACTGTTTTTTATTATTATTGAAAACAACTTAAGGAGGCATTTTGAAGAGCCTTAGCCTCCATACGCAGTAAAGTGAGAACGCGGTGCGTTTATTCCCGCATAACTGACGGGGAAACTGACTGTAATGCACGCGTTGCAGAGCGCGCGACTCCGAAGGCGCTCGCGAGAAGTAGAGAGGAGGTTGCTCGTTGCTCCCTCTCCACATCGTTCTGGTTCGCTGCGTGTTACGATGGCACTTGCGCGGTTCCGGGACGCGTTTTGATGAGGAAAGGCGAATGGCTCGACTCGAAGTTGCACGTGCTCGACGGATTTTGTACCGATGCAAAACCTCGTTGCGCAGTACCGTGCCTCCCCAAACGTGACTTGGCATACAGTCGCGGTGTCGACACTCAAACACGTGTCGATCAATTATCCGTGGACGAAGCGCGTTCTAATGGACACTGCATTTCCGATAGTGATAATGATGAAGACTACGGCACTGGATGACGAGCAATGGACGAAGTCGTCTATCTCAATAAGAGATGCGGACCCTGACGTAGTATCGGCGGTTACGTTGTACTTGGGGAAAAAAAGCTGGCTCAATTCTAGAGCTAGATAAAATGTTTTCTGCTCTCAACAAACGTGCACGTTCAGCGGCGTTCTGCTTCTACCGTTCTACTTCGACAAGCGATATATACAGCAAAAGTTCATGTATACATGTATAACGATACTCTGATATATAACGATCGGATTTCGCGTTCTCGTCAATATTGCTATAAACGGGCTCGATTGTATCGACGTTTCGTTATACATTCCAATTAGTCACTTCTAAGGCGCCCAAACGTAAAACAAAAGAAAAGAAACAACACATTTGAAGAGGAAAGCTTCGACAGCGAGATAATTTATATACTAGGGATGGGTCAATCGAAGCCGCGAATCCTAGGCAGAGATTCGAGAATCCGAATCCCTGAGCCCAAAACAGCGAATCGAATCTCAACCACGTTTTCCCCTGAAAATGAACTATTATTCATTTTGTTTTTCATTTAACAAAGATAACAAATTCTGCTTCAAATCACTTTTCAGTAAAAGTGTTTTTCCCTTGGCTTTTTATAGTCTTTTTTAAAGAGAGGATTCGAGATTCCTAAGATTCGTGGATTCGCAGAACCTTCCTTAGATTCGGATTTGGATTTGGATTCGAAAAATTCTGGATTCGTCCCATCTCTAATTTA
Source organism: Ornithodoros turicata (assembly GCF_037126465.1). Classification (NCBI taxonomy): domain Eukaryota; kingdom Metazoa; phylum Arthropoda; class Arachnida; order Ixodida; family Argasidae; genus Ornithodoros; species Ornithodoros turicata. The sequence goes on from NC_088201.1 coordinate 3,789,216, forward strand.
TACATGTGCCTTCATATAATGTGTTCCTGTCACGATTCCCTGTTCACGTTCACGAAAATCCCCCAGTGGAAAGGCGCGCGTACCCAAATATGAACGCACAAACTGCTTCTGTTAAATTCTAGAACTCTGCGCATGTTGCACACCTATAGTCAATGCGGCTTTTATGTGGATTAAGTCACGCATAACGTCAGACGACGGCCGAAAAAGCACCCGCGACAACAGCTCCAACCACGACCTGCAGACCTAGTAGGTCATAGTTGTAACATGAAGTAAGATGCCTGGCCAGGCCAGGCCAGATCAGATCAGATCATTCGATGTATCCGGTAATTCGTTACACGCGAGCCGTTATAAGCGGGACAAGCAGCATTTCTTATTTCATCAGAACGCATAAAAAACAATGCACCATTAGCGCGCATGTCGTGCACTGCGTTTCCCCGGCTACGTAAGAACACACATTGTTCTGACATGCACTCTGCCAGTGCCATGCGGAATAACAGACGAGCCACTCATGCCGACGCAAATCTTACCTCGTCATAGACCATCGACTGTACCAGTTTAGCCCGCCACCCAACCGTCGAGAAGACAGCCTCATTGAGGGACTGCGTTCGTCGCTGAACGCGCCACCATAAAAAAATCCGAACCAAAGGGGTCACGACAATCCAAATTTGAGCCGAGAAACAGGTGCATCAAACAAGTAGATTTTCGCACAACCGGTGCGATGTGACACTAAAATGGTACCACATTCCGCAAAAAAACAGTGTATCGCATATATTTGTAAATCAACTGTAAACACATTCTCCACATTAATGTGCAACCCCGCTCGAAAGCTTTTATTATCGGCAAAGCCTGGAAAAACACAGAAAGCATTTTTGCAAATGTACATTAGTAATTTTCTGCGGACCTCACCTGCACGAATTTAGACGTTCTTTATTTCTTTTTTTTTTTTTACCTAATCTGAAATACTGGTAGCAGTGACAGAAATGTACAGGAATTTCCCACGAATGAGTCTCACAAAGTCGAGGCGACCTTATTGAGTACAAATAAATGCGGCTTCACTATTTTAGCGCCCGCTTAGCCCACCAAACAGAGTTTATTTTCTTTGGGTTCAGTAAGTTGCACGGTACAATAAACCTCTACCCGAGAAACGTCATCATGACGTTAGTAGACAGATCGAAACAAACCAGACGGGCAGGGCTGGGTTCCAAAAATCGGCACTTGTTCGCTGCCTCCTATTGACAGAAAAGTAGGACCGAAGGTCGCGTCCCTTTCAGAGACCATCGTAATCTCCTCAAGACCGTGGCTTTTGGGCGCGACCTTGTTCACCTCTAGCCTAGTTCAAGTCTACCAAATCGACGAGTTCAGAAAATCCCAGAGTGCTTAGCGCCGCATTGAACTGTGGGAGTTTACTAATACGAAAATAGAGTGTGGCCTCCAAACTGTTCCGATTTCTTCCCAACCGGTCCATTGTCCACGATGTGTCAAGGTAAGCGAAAGCGAAATGTGAAGGATTATCCTTCGTTCCCCCGCTCAGCAAACACCCAGGATGCAATGCGTGCGCAAAGAGCACTGGGAATTTACTGAACTCGTCTATTGGTGGCGCTGTCGAACACTATGAAGTCATTTGTTTGCAAACATGGAGAGGTCTATTTAGCTACTTTTACTTTAGAAGAACACTAAATAAAACTCAAGAAGCGTAAACAAACATAACTTTTTTTGCCGCTTTCTATGTAAAGTCTTCACCCAGGTTTCTCCGCGTTCCAACCAAACTGTTTCCGTAACGCAAACCGTCCGAAAGTTGGTTTCCTTGACGAATACGTTTTTATCTTCCGTGTGCCGGACCGAAAAGTCGGAAATGCGAGGGTTGTGTGTGCCCCCGCCATAGACCTCTCCCTGTTTGTAAACAAATGACGTCATACTGTTCGACGGCGCCACCAATTTGGTAGAGTAGAACTACGTTCGAAGCTATGGCCGAACAAGGTCGCGCCCGAAAGCCACGGTCTTGAGGGGATTACGATGGTCCCTGAAAGGGACGCGACCTTCGGTCCTACTTTTCTTTCAATAGACCGCTACCCGAGAAACGTCATCATGACGTTGGTAGACAGACTGAAACCGAAACAAGTCGGAAGGGGAGAGCTGGGTTCAACGAATGGGCACTTGTTCGCTGCCTCCTATTGAAAGAAAAGTAGGACCGAAGGTCGCGTCCCTTTCAGGGACCATCGTAATCCCCTCAAGACCGGGACTTCGAGCGTAGTTCAACTCTACCAAATTGGTGGCGCTGTCGAACACTATGACGTCATTTGTTTACAAACAGGGAGAGGTGTATAGGAAGCCGCGAACAGGTGTCCATTTGTAGAACCCAGCCCTCCCCTTCCGATTTGTTTCGGTTTCAGTGTGTCTACCAACGTCATGACGACGTTTCGCGGGTAGAGGTCTATAAGGTTGTCGCGCGCAACAGCGCTGGGAGAGGTCACCCGCATCTGCGAAGTAATACAAACTGTTGCTCCTCCGACGTCGAAGTGTTCACATTTCCCGTCATCGCACATTCCATCTTATGTCTACTATGGTGTGACGTCAAAGCTCAGCTCACCTGCTAAAGCGCACAGATTTTTTCCGCTTGCCATCCCACTCTTCCGAGGGCATAATGGGCAAGTGAGGTCGTGGTCTTTGGGACATGTTTGTAGGGATTATGCTAGAGGTCGATGGCGTCGAAGACTCCCCAGTGGGTGCTGCACCCGGCAGTACAAACAAGCTACGTCCCTGGTCTAGGACGTCGAGCACAGTTAAAGCTGCCTCCTGGCGAGTGGTGATGGGGCACCCGTTGCCCTCGACGAAACGAAAGTCTGGCAACGAGGAACCCCGTTTCAAGTCATGCAGCTGGAACGATGGTATTTCTCAGTCAAATGGGAAGCAGTTTTTTTTTTTTTAATTAATATCATGCAACAATAAAAGGCCAGTTGAGCAGCACTAAGTGAACACAAACAGAACTAATAAACAGAGCTAAATTCTTATTCTAAAATCAATAGGGTTTAATAAGCGATAAAAACCGGGCTGTTTGGTGGTACATCTAAAAGCGATAAAACCCCGGTGCAGGGGACACAAAGAGACAACACAGACGAAGCACTGACTGACAAACAACTTTAATGGCAGGGACACATCTTAAATACACCAACTGCACCTAGGGGTCGGGTGTGCAGTTGGTGTATTTAAGATGTGTCCCTGCCATTAAAGTTGTTTGTCAGTCAGTGCTTCGTCTGTGTTGTCTCTTTGTGTCCCCTGCACCGGGGTTTTATCGCTTTTAGAGGGTTTAATCACTGGCGTCGCCTCGCCGCCATGCTGTAGGTCCCTCGAAGTTATGTTCCCGCATTCGTTCGCTGCCATATGCTTTTTGGACGACTATTAACGTCGAAAACATGGAAATTACTTAGATATGCTACAAATCACACAGCACAATAACTTTGAAACACCACATATACGTTGAGTGCGATATGGGTGACGGCATGGATGGTACCTACAAGATGGCGGCCGATTGCAGCGCATCTGCCTGCTAGCGACAGTGGCGATCACCTACGGATGACGTCATGTGAATAAACCCTATAAGAATTCCCAGTGCAGGGGAAACGAAAGGGACAGGACACAAGTAGGCACTGGTGTGGCACTGGTGTGGTACTGGTGTGGTACTGGTGTGGTACTGGTGTGGTACTGGTGTGGTACTGGTGTGGTACTGGTGTGGTACTGGTGTGGTACTGGTGTGGTACTGGTGTGGTACTGGTGTGGTACTGGTGTGGTACTGGTAATGCACGGGGGGAGGGGTTTCAATTTTAGAATGAGGTACCAAACCGCCCATTTTTGAACTTTATTTAAGTTCTTATACGTGACAATTCGATACATTGCCGTCTGCACCAACAGTATTTTGGTCATTTCATTCGTTGCCCACATCGGGAAAATACAGATCGAAGTTACAGATCTATACTGATTAGATTTCGGGGCCTTTTGTGCTTGTCTCCTTGAACACGCTCAAAACACACATCGAGAGTATCACCAGCAAGCTCACGACCCTGATAATGGTACAGAATTACTTCCAACAGTGCTGTCACGCATAAGTACGGTATAGTTACCAAGTCAAGCTTAATACGCTCTGAGTTTATGAGTGTACTTTCTTTTATACGAGCACCTTTGTGAGTGAGTATATACCTGTTCCGCGATGACTTCTCGAAACTGGCGTAACACAGCGTTGTAGTCGCAGAAGACGGACCCCAGAGTGGATCCCCCAGTGGAAAGGACAGCAACCCGTGGCTTTTCTGAAGGAAAGAAAAGAGCGCTTTACCCTCTTTCGAACTGCAAAGGACTAGAAAGAATTACAGTGAACGCTCGTTAATATGACCCCCGATAATCTGACATATACGCGCTTTACGACCATACTCATGGGGAACAATTTAGTGAAGCCTCTGCAAATGCCCCCCCCCCACCGTTAATACGACAATTCCGCATTATGACCAAAATTTTCGGGAACGGCCATGGTCATAATAACGAGGGTTCGCTGTATACTGCTATATTGATTGTTTGTTAACTGTAGTACAGTGAACCCTCGTTATTATGACCATGGTCGTTCCCGAAAATTTTGGTCATAATGCGGAATTGTCATATTAACGGGGAGGGGGGGCATTTGCAGAGGTTTCACTAAACTGTTCCCCAGGAGTATGGTCGCAAAGCGCGTATGTCAGATTAGCGGGGGTCATATTAACGAGGGTTCACTGTATACTGTTATATTGCTTGTTTGTTAACTGTAGTACCGTGAACCCTCGTTATTATGACCATGGTCGTTCCCGAAAATTTTGGTCATAATGCGGAATTGTCATATTAACGGGGGGTGGCATTTGCAGAGGTTTCACTAAACTGTTCCCCAGGAGTATGGTCGCAAAGCGCGTATGTCAGATTAGCGGGGGTCATATTAACGAGGGTTCACTGTATATCGATATATATCGATACAGTGAACTCTCGTTATTATGACCATGGTCGTTCCCGAAAATTTTGGTCATGTCATATTAACGGGGGCATTTGCAGAGGTTTAACTAAACTGTTCCCCAGGAGTATGGTCGCAAAGCGCGTATGTCAGATTATCGGGGGTCATATTAACGAGGCTTCACTGTAAACACAAAATATATATCAGTTCAAGAGCGACCCCTATCCCGTGGGGGAGAGGATGTTGCGACCCTGTACGGCGCAACACCGTGTGTACGAACTCCCAAGATTTGTTCGAATAAAGGGAGTCCGGCTCTGAACGAAGGTTTGATGCGCTCGTATACAGTGAACCCTCGTTAATATGACCCCCGATAATCTGACATACGCGCTTTACGACCATACTACTGGGGAACAATGCAGTGAAACCTCTGCAAATGCCCCCCGTTAATATGACAATTCCGCATTATGACCAAAATTTTCGGGAACGACCATGGTCATAATAACGAGGGTTCACTGTATAGCGCGGTGTGACCCGCTAGGCCTTGCCGCACGTTCGCGGTCATGCGAGGCCAGAAATAACACATACAGAAGAGGCACATTTCAAAATATTTATTTAAAGGCAAGCATCCAAAACATCTCAGGGAGGCTAAGTTCGTTCAGTGTAGAGATAAACTGACGCGACGAGAAAAATAATGGCAACGCGTCCATTGAACAGCAGACAGCCCCGTACGTATAGCGCTGTCCAATAGCCGCGGTCCGATTACTTATCTCGCCGCATCAAGTTATCTCTATACACTGAACGAATTCCCAGGACAGAAAATAATCTGTTATACGCGCTTGCATTCGTTTCTCCAGCCGCGACTCTATATCAGTATGTTGAAATCGCGAATCCCGCAGTCCGTGAGAACATGGGCCGTCAATCCACGCCTTTTTGTTGTCTACCGGAAGGGTCTTGATCCCTTTAAAACAGTGTGACAGTAAACCCGATTTTTCACGATAGTTCCCCCCCGAACAAGTTTTCCAAGAATTCGGGTAAAACCCGGCATCAATAGTCATAGAGACGAAACAAGTATCACTTTTCGACATAGTCACCCTTAACTTCGGTGCACTTTTGACACCTTTCAACCAGCATTCTTATACCCTTGAAAAAATAGTCCGAAGTTTTGTCCGCAAAATGCTGGAAAACTGCCTCTTGCACCTCACTATCGTTTTGAAATCTCCGTCCTCTGAGATCCCTCTTCAAGTTTGAGAACAGGAAGTAGTCACTCGGTGCCAAGTCTGGACTGTAGGGTGAGTGGTGGATTTCTTCGAAGCCGCACTCCTTCAGTGCAACCTTGGCAACAGAAGCCGTGTGGACAGGGGCATTGTCCTGGAGGAACCGGACACCTCGACTCAAACCTGCCTCGCCTCTTTTCCTTGATGGCGTCTCGCAGTCGGTGCAGGAGTGAAGCATAATAAGTCGCATTCACTGTGGTGTTCCTCTCTTTGAAGTCGATGAGGAGGATCCCGTGACAATCCCAAAATATTGTTGCCATGATCTTCTTTGTGGACTGTGTGACCTTGGCTTTTCTTGGGGGTTCTTCTCCTGGTTTGCGCTATTCCATCGACTCCTTTTTCGAAAGGGGATCATAGCAGAGCACCATAGTCTCATCCCCTGTGACAATTGACTTCAATATTTCTTCTTCGTTCTCTTGATAGAGCTCCAAAAACTCTTTGGCACAGACGACGCGCTGTTGCTTTTGAACTGACGAGAGAAGTCGTGGCACCCATCTCGCACTGACCTTTTTCATGTGAAGGCCCTCGCCGATGATGTGAAAAACGGTTATTTTGGAAAGCCCCAGCCTTTCTGAGATTTCCTTCACCTTCAGACGCCTGTCGCTCAGCACTTCCTCCTCGACAACAGACAAATTTTCTTGTGTCACCACTTCCACTGGACGACAATCGCGAGGATCATCTTCAATGGACTCTCGCCCCAGTCGAAAATGCTTAGCCCAGTCTTTTACCGTTGTGTACGACGGAGAGGCTTCCCTGTACACGTTGTCCAGTCGCGCTTTAATTTCTTTAGGCGAAAGTCCCTCTTTTGTCAAAAATTTTATCACAGCGCGGTACTCGATTTTTTCCATTTTAACTGAAGAGTGCACCCTGGCTGTTTGAAATGCCGCTCTCCAACCGACAAAAGCATGGAGAGGGTTGAGGGTGGTGCTCCGGCCCTCCAGCAGATGGCGCCACGCGTCCTTAATCGCATTTTCAAATTCGCGCGCATTTTCTACCTCGGGCCGGAAACTTATGGAACCACCCTCGTATATGCGCTGCCAGCACATTCAGAGCAACACCCTTCAGTTTGAACTCCGATTTATTCGAACGAATCTTCGGTCCCCCTTCGAGTTCGAATTAACGGGGATTGCACTATTCCCACTAAAGAGACAGTCTCGCACAGATCACATTTCACTGAAACTTTCTTCTCGAGTGCTATAGATAAAGAACAATGAAAATTTTCAGAACAACCGAGTAGTCGGAGAAATTTGCACCAAAATATACCGTAATAGCAGACGCCGGATGTAGAGAGCGTTCAGCATTGCACTTGCACAAGACCATGAAAAACGTCACGTCGACGTTTGATCGAATGGGAGCGGACTTAGGCAAAACAGCCGTCTGCAATGTTCTGCAGTTCACGCCACCGTGAATACGACGATCGTTTTGACCAGTTTTTACACGGTCATTGCCTGAGCCGCCGTCTAGTTTAACATGGGGCATCATCGGCATACCTAATTTATTTAGATTTTTCGTATATAACTTCGATACTGTGGTTTGATCGTTTCTATTGCTTGGAAATTATATGACAGGCGCGGGATTCACAAGCGACGCAAATAAGACGACACATTTTAGTGGAGCAGCATGCCACAGTATGCTTTCTGTGAATCTACAATCTGCATAATTGACATTTTAGTCTATATTACGTACACTCTTAAAAATGAACTTCACCACATAGCACGCTCCTAGCCAACCATCACCCCGAATGACAACGTTCTCGCCTTAGATTTGTTGAAAACGGGAGGAGGAGCCTATTTTGTGCCGTGCATAATGGGCACAAAATAGACTCCTCCTCCCGTTTTCAACAAATCTAAAGCGAGAACGTTGTCATTCGGGGTGATGGTTGGCTAGGAGCGTGCTATGTGGTGAAGTTCATTTCTAAGAGTGTACCGTTCATTAGAGGAATGAGTGAACGCTCATCGGTAGCAAAATTAGTTACAAACTTTATACTCCACATATTTTGATCATCGTATTCTTCTATAATTTTTCAATATTAGTTCGATATCTGAATACTCTTCAAAGGTATACAGTCAAACCTCATTAATACGACCGCGTTCCCGCAGAGGTAAATCCGCCCTTATACGTCACCACGCCAGCTGGACTCTCTCCCGAGTTACGAAGGCGCGGAAACATCTAATGTAAACGAGGAAAATTAACCGAGTCAGGCTACAAAACACGGAATACACAAACACGCAAGTCCAACTCTCAAGACTTGTTTGTGTCGTCCATGTTTGTAGCCTGCCTCGGTTAATTTTCCTCGTTTGACATCGTAGTTTATTTGCGGAAGACATATCCGATGGAAGTGTATGCTTATAGTTACATTTTCAAGCTGTAGTTTTTCCAATGATACTATTGCATGCTCAACTAGAAATGACTGCAGCATGTGACCAAGGGCACACCGTAAATTCAAAAACACCTTTTCTGGGTAAAAAAAAAATGTGTTTTTAAGCAAATACACCTTTTTTAACTCCACAAAGTTAACCAAAAGCCGCAAAAAGGGTGCTAAAAATGTGTATGAGAAAATACACTCTTTATTACACCATGTGCTGTATCAAAAAGGGTGCTTTTATGCGTTTACACCCGTCCCTTCACTTTTTACACGCTTCGAGTAACACTGCAAATGGTGTTTTTACGTAGCAATAAGGCTGACCGCTTTCTGGTCTAACATGGTGTGTGCAGGTGGTCATGCACAGGAAAAAGCTAAGGCCACTGACTGTGAAATTTATCACGTAGTGTCCAACAAGTTAATTTTACACTTTTGAAACACGATCCCGTAGCAGCAAGCTGACAACAATGTGGTTTGCCTGCATTGCCGGTGTGCCACAAAGAGCATATCGCGAGACATCCTAAGACCGGGCTCGTAATATCGAGGGTAGAATACACGTATTCGGCGCTATCTATGCAAGAATTATCGGTCATTGTCGGATAAGCAATTTACATGAGGAGGGAGTGGTTCGAGCAAAATGGACGCGACGATGTCAGATTAATGAGGTTCGACTGTACCGAGTTCACGGAAAAGTTTTTCTTTTTTAAATTCCGTGTTAGCGGCAACTATGGCTAACTATGGCTGGCAACTATGGCTATGAGTGGCGTACGGACGTAAACAGATGGAGAGAAGACAGCAGGAAGGAAGGGGGGTTTAGTAAGCGTCCTGGGCCGACACCCGTCTGGAAAGTCTGCCCGGAAAACCCAGGGAAAAGCCCGGTGCGGAGTTTCACCGTCTTTTGCACCCTTTATACGCCCTTTTAGGAGGGTGTTTAACAATCTTACACCCCCTAAAAGGGTGTTTAAAGGGTGCAAAAGAAGGCATTTTCAAGGAAAAGCACCCTTTCAAAGGGTGTTGTACACAGAATACACCCTCTAAAAAGGGTGTTCCAAACCATATGATGTAAAAAGAGGTGTCAGTTATAGGACAAGCCATTTACACCAACATAAGGGTGTTTTTCCAGTTTACAGTGTACGATGCACTAGAACTTACTATTATCGGTGGAACGCATTGGGGCGTATCTGCAGAATATATGGAACGCGCGACACTGCAAGGAGTTCGGTCCAGGACCACCTCTTGCATAGAGGGCGCGTTCCGGATCGCCGTGCTTCGTTGTCATGACAACGCCGCATCCGTGATCGCACGATATTGAATATGGTGCCAGTTTGTCTGAGGCAACATCGTCGACAGCAATGCAGTGCGCCTCGTGTGGAAGATATACGTGGGCGCGCCGAAAAGTTCTCGGCCCGACCCGCACTTCCAGAAATACGATCAGTTTTGCTCGGTCTACCCAGAGAACCATGTCCACTACAAGCGTGAAATTTTCGAAGGTTGAAATCCGGGCTGTCATCAAGCTCCTGTTCATGTAGAAGAAGACACCTTGAAGAGGTGGCGTTTCAACTTTCAGGGCGGGGGGGATTTTGATACAGAAGATGCCGGGAGATAAAGGGATACCTCCAACGGTGTCAACACTCGAAATTGTTAATTATGTCCACATTTTATGCAGATCGACGAAGCTCCGCTAAATCAATCCGCCTTTTCAGAAACAGCTGGCGCCACCTCTCGGCTAACTGGCAAAGTAGTGTATTTTATTAGTCCCAGAGGCTATGGCGATCCTTCTACCAGAAGTCCAGCATAGCCCATCCTGACTCAAAAGGGATAGGACATGGCTGCTGCTACTACTACAACTATTACTACGATGGGTGTTCAAGTCAAACCGGAATGTCTTCTTCGTCCCACGTAGAATGGCCATTAACCACAAGGGAGATCGGCCAGGGCTAGGAGGATGTCTAACGTCTAACTGTACTATGGCTGACGCCTGATGGTGACAATTTGGGATGTCTCCTGAGTGTACAAATGGCTCGCGCTACTTCTTTTTTGTCATTTTCACACGCGACAGGCCTCCGCGTTCACCACGTGGTGGTCCAAAGTTTGTGCAAAACGGAAGGCACGTGCTGGACAAGATGGCCGACAACGAGGTGAGCGCCCACATCGAAAAGCGAATTGTCATGAAGTTTCTCGTGAATGAAGGCGTAAATTCATCAGAAATTCACTTCAGGCTCAGCATGGCCACGATACACTTAGCCGCAGCAAAGCGTTTGAGTGGTGCAAACGGTTCCGAGACGGCCGTACATCAGTGGAGGACGATCCGGCGGCTCAGAGCCCAGTGTCAGAGTTCCTGAGAACATCCAACTTGTGGAGCGCCTGATCCTCAAGGACCGACGGATAACATGTCTCGAACTGGCTCGAAAGACGGACCTTTCTGTGGGAACTTTGAACACTATCATTCATGAACACCTCCAGTTTCAGAAAGTTAGTGCCCGCTGGGTCCCGAGGCAGCTCTCCGTGTTTGACCGGCGGAGAAGACTGGAAATCTCCCAAGAGCTAAGGTACCGTTTCGACACTGAGGGACAGCCGTCCCTTGATCGGATCATCACGTGCGATGAAACGTGGGTGCACCATTCCACTCCCGAGTCTAAACGCGCATCAAAACAGTGGAAGCATCCGGGCTCGCCAGCTCCCAAGAAGTTCCGAAGCACCCCGTCTGCGGGTAAGGTCATGGCCACGGTTTTCTGCGACAAGGCTGGCGTTGTTCATGTTGATTTTCTGCCCAGTAGTACCACCATCAATAGTGCATATTACTGCCAGGTTCTCAGGGATGTGCATAAGGCGCTAAAGCAAAAGCGGCCGGGCCTCATCACCAAAGGAGTCCTCCTCCTACAGGACAATGCACGCCCGCATACCGCGCTTCTCACGACACGCACCTTACAGGAACTTGGCTGGGAGTTGCAACCACATCCCCCTTACAGTCCAGACCTCGTCCCCAGCGATTTCCATCTCTTCGGGCCACTGAAGGCGTTCCTTGGGGGCCGCCACTTCAGCTGCGACTACGAGGTCAAGAATGCGGTCCGATCATGGCTGCTACGCGCCGGTAAGGATTTCTACGCTGCTGGCATCCAAGCCCTCGTCAAACGCTGGGACAAGTGCATTAGTGCAGCTGGAGATTAATTACGTCGAAAAATAAAACTAATTTCTCGCCTGTAAGTTCATTTTACTTTTGCGAAAAATGAAAAGTCCGGTTTGACTTGAACACCCCTCGTATACTACTAAGTAGTAACTGGTTGTCAATCATGGCGTCAACTAAAATCATGTGCGTGCCGTCTCCGTTGGTCATAACTCATAAAGGGTTGCATTGTTCACCGATTCGACGAGTCACATAATTAAGGGGGGGGGGGGTGTATTGTCATCAAGCAAAGGGTTAATTGGGCATAACCTGATGTTCATGGGAGCGTCCGGGATGCAACATTCTACGGGGGTACTCATCCGTCATCACAGGCTGGAACGAGGTTATTTCCGGTGTTCTGTGCCCGAGCAGCGAGTAAACACTGGACTTCTCCTTCTGCTGTGGGTTCAGTAGTTTGCGCGGAAACAGAAAAAAAAAAAAAAAAAACTCATCCCCCTTGCTGTACTTTGCTTTGCAACTGCTGCACGAACATGCCTACTACCATCTTTATCAAAAAGTCTTCTGCTCCATAAGTTCCCAAAATGTTGCAGCTCTCACCGCAAAAATATGCAACCCGATACCATGTGGACACGAATGGCAGACGACGAATCACAACCACGACCTACTAGATTATAACGACCATGTCATGGCACCCCCTCCCCTGCGCCGTACTTGGAAGTTAGCGGTGGCGCAACTCATCGTCCCCGTTATTGCTTCATCAACTTCTACGATACTTTGTACTTCAGCTTACCTTAGTATTTCTGTACAAGCGGCGGATATTCCACGGAAGATGTTTCATTCTGAGGTTGATTACCATCATCATTCTACGCGTTTTCATAGGAGCTATTGCTGTCGTCTGCTACGGTAGTCGTGCGTACGCTTCTGCGCGTTCAGAATTCAAATTTCCATCGTCCAATCGCGATGCAGATCTCGCGTGCCGATGAGTAGCGCCCCTAGCGGATTGTGCGGACGGGCTCCTCATGGGGGTTGCCGATTATGACATTGTCATTATAATCTAGTAGGTCGTGATCACAACTAAACCGTTTCGCCGAGGTCCCGACAGAATTCGCCACTGTCCTGCGGAAAATGGTAGGCGTATCTAGAGAACGCATCGTATTGCGGAAGCTGTCAGTCAAGTGGCGTGCCGAAATGTTCCGTATTTGCGCCGCGAAACAACTGTAGCTATGAACGGCGTACAGACGTACGTGGCCAGATGAACAGCAGGAAGGAATGGGGGGTTAGCGTGCTTCCTGGGCCGACTTCAGGATGAACAGTACAGACATTCGTCTGGAATGTCTGCCGGAAAGCCCCAGAGAGCAGAGCCGAAATGTTTGAATGCCGATAAGAATACAACGCCGAATGGATGACTCCATGTTGATTTCGCAGCATTTTGAGCCTTGTGGTGACACTTTTCTTGAGCGACGTGCTTCAGTTGACGAAACATGGTTGCAGCACTATATGATCCTGAATCAAAACCACAGACCGGAAGCTCTGCCACAGACTATGAAATGGAGCCACCTGGGTTCTCTGAGGCCAACGATCAGCGGGAAAGGGCATGGCCACAGTTTGCTGGGACAAGGAAGGTGTCTTGATTAGAGATGCAAAGCCCCAGAAAAAAAAAAAAGAAAAAAAAACGGAAATTTTGGGAAAAAAAGTTTGAAAGGAAAGATCCTCGGAGGACTCTGACGTGATAGCAGCAGCCGGAGCACATTTCGCAGAGCGGACGTCGGATTTCTTTTTTCGAGGGTTATAGAAGTCATTCAGGTTAGTCCAAGTTCGCTCTTTACATTTTTTGTTCAAGTTAGTTTACGTTCGCTGTTGACATTGTCCGGCGCGCGATTTTTAATCGGGGGACCACGAAACAGTTTATTGTCACCAAACAGGAAACACGACACATTTTTCGAATTGTTGGGTTCTTGTTTTGTATTGTCGAAACACTTGCATTGCAAACTGTAGGATGGGACAAGCGCAATCTATACTTAAGCGAAACATCCATTATGTCCTTCGAAAGTCGTTTTTATGATTCTACCTTCATTTTCGAGTGAGATATTTCACAACTGTGTTCAGTTCGTGTAAATGATTGTTGGAATACAGCAAGCTCAAAATCCATTTGGTTCCGAAGTTGGTCGGTAGAAGGCCGTGGTCGATTTTGTTGATTTGTTTGCGGCATGTCACAACGAACACCATCGACGCTGCATGTCTAGCAGCCACATACTACTTCCACGCACAGGCGCATTCATCGAAACATTTATAAACCTTCTTGTTCTTTGAATTTGAATTTGAATTTTATTCGACTGTTGGTCGACTGTGTTGGAAGTGAGGTGAAACAGTTCCTCGAAAGACAGTTGCTGATGACGGGTGAGGCAGCATTTTCGTCTGCGTGGACTTGTGTCAACATAGTCGAGGTTGCTAACTCCCGGGTGAAACTGTTAACAACTTTCTAGCAAGAATGGCATAACTTCAGTGCTTGCAAACGTGCATCCGAGAAAGGGAACGGAACACAAGGGGAAAGGTCGTTTTGAAGGCATAGGCATGCCACCCTCGTTCTGCAACCGCTCCGAGCACTAGCACTAGTTGATCCTGCTCATCGTTTTTAGGGCGAGAGCAGTACTATTTTTGAAATGTGATGTGGGCAAGCTTTCGTTTGTCCTATCCTACAGTTGGCAATACAACCGCTCTGAGCTAGGCCTATCGCTTTCCAAGCCCTGAAATTTGCAATGCCGTCAGGGCGGCTTGCGACTACCCGGCGAACCGTCGCCCAGGGAACTGACGTTCGACGTACAGCAGTTTGTATAGTACGTATACAGTCAACCCTCGATTTATGAACCTTCGATTTATGAATTCCCTCGTTTTATGAACACGAGCGCGGGGAACCAAACTTTTTCCATTCATTTTTCCCTCGTTTTATGAACCTCGATATTCGAATAATGAACGGAATTTCTGGGAACCAACTAGGAGTTGCCCAGCGTTTTTGCCCTCAATTTATGAACGGATCGTTCCGAGGTCAACAGAAACCTTCAAAGGGATAATTCCGTGGTCCTATGAATGACGCCTGAACGGACAAAACGTTTTCCAGGTATTGCACTCTCGGTTCTTAACCCCTCGAAATCGGAACAACAAACGGGTTTTCCGGGGTCGCACAAGGTGCTACCGAGTGTTCCTGACCTCAGTTGATGAATAAGGTGGTCGCTGTCACCCGGAGATTAATAAACGGAGATTAAAAATCCCGGAGGAAATCCGAGACCAGTCCAGTGCGAACGTGGTGACATCTCTTCTTTCCAAGATTGACACAGCGGAAGGCATGGTCCAAAGCAAAATTAAACAATTTAGTATTGCATAATAAACAGAGTGTGAATGCGCTAACGTCTGTTCTTTGTAAGGTTGATACAGCAGAAGGCATGGTCAAAAGCAAAATTACACAATATATGGCATTATAAACACAATCCCAGCTCGGAAATACTGCTCCATTTGCTCGATAGTACTCAGTTAACTGAATTTTCGATTTATGAATCCCTCGATTTATGAACGATTTTTCGGGGAACCGAGGGTGTTCATAAATCGAGGGTTGACTGTAGTACAGTTTGCTGTCATCAAGCAGGAAACACGCAACGTTGTTTTGAATTGTTCGGTTGTTGTTTTGTATTGTCGAAACATTTGTATTGCAAACTGTAGGATGGGACAAGCGCAATTCTATATTTAAGCGAAACATCCCTTCTGTCCACCGGGTGGAAACGCGAGAGTCAGTCGAGGATACGTCCCACAACCTGCGTGTATGGAAACAGTCACAGCTCGATGAATTCCCAGATTCATCTTTCGCTCGCTCGCAAATCACGCAATACTTTCATCGGTTCAGCAATGGGTTATCGCCCCCTGGCGATGGAGCTCCCCAATCATCATAAAATCAAGTTGTTTTTCATCCGTTAAAGGGATACTTCGAAACGATCGGTGAAAAATTTGCTGCACATCGTAGCTGGTGCATAGCATCCACAGTATACCTGCCATCAACTTTGTTTCTTTCTCGTATGACGAATTATGCCTCAAATAAACGAGCAATCAAACCGAAACAGGAATGTGGAGACGAGGAGTCTAAAAAAAAAAAACTTCCCCTTCCGAAGGCCAACGCGTTACGTCACCCTGCATGGAGCGGACAAGTAGTATACCACGCCGGTCGTAGCCGATGCCTTACATTCCCGGAGCAAACCAATGGAGGAAGATTCGGGATCAGATCACTCAGACACAGATAGAAAGAAACAAAGGTCATCTGCTTTCGTGAGAGTCAGGAAACAGCGCAGGAATGGTACGACCAGACATGTATAAGATACTCAAAAATGTATTTAAGATAAGATAATAAATACTAAGATAAGATAATAAATACTAACGTTAGAATGGAATTAAGATAGAGTATAAAAACATGAAAATTAAAGTAATTAAAATAGAGTACAAAATACTTCAAAAAGTATTTGAAATACAATTAAGATACTATTTATCCTTGAACGCAAAAAGTCACTGGTCAATGCGGCAAGTCGCCGCTATGTGACATGAATCACCTAAACCCCGCGCACTATATACGCTAGCCGCCGCTGTGTGATAGGAGTCTTCTAAACACAAGTCCCAAAAAGATGACAAAGCGATACCACATGACTCCACTAAGTATATGTGACCAGTAACACAGCAAACTTCTAGCAGGTCCCTGCTCGGCGAGGTCAGAATTCGGCGTCACCGCGTCAGGGCACACATAAATAGAACCCTCACTGGCCAAGGATTAGGACACACGGGATAGGATCTCTAAATGGAGACTTCCAAGAAGGGCCAATGTCCAGGTCAAGTCCGATGGAGTCGCGAAATTTCCACTGAACAAGCAAGATAATGGAAAGACGAGACACAGAAAGTTTCAGAGGGAGATCCAAAATATGTAATTAGAGTATTGAGTAGAAAATACCATAAAATGTATTTTAAATAGAGTACAAATACACAAAACAAAGTATTGAGTAGAGTACCAAAATACCGCAAATTGTATTTAAAATACAGTATTTTAAATACAATACTCCAAATACGTACAAGTCTGGCTACGACTAATTCACGGTGACGTCGGCCGAGCAGAGAAAGGAAGAAAAAGTACTTCCATCGACGTTCGGTGGGAGCCAGACTTTTTCAAATTTCGAAAATCGTTTTTATGATTCTACCTTCGTTTTCGAGTGAGACATTTCACAACTGCGTTCAGTTCGTGTAAATGATCGTGGGGAATACCGCGAGCTTGAAATCCATTTGGTTCCGAAGTTGGTCGGCAGAAGTCCGTGGTTGATTGTGTTGATTTGTTTGCGGCATAATAACGCACACCGTCGATGCTGCATGTCTAGCAGCCACATACTACTTCGACGCACAGGCGCATTCGTCGAACATTTATAAACCTTTTGTAAATTTTAACAAAGCCTGCCTTTCCGTGCGGCAGAGTATAGTGTCTACTGTTGAATTCCAATGGCAGAGTCGAAGCGAGTCGGCAATGGAGCGGCTTGATCAGGGCCTAGAGGACTGCCGTCCCATCCTCCAGGTACCGGAACAGATGTTCAGATTTTCCACGAATATTAGACGCATGCCTTCTATTTTGGCATTAAGTGCCTGGCAGTGGTGGTGGTGGTGGTGGTAGAGGTGATAGGGCTTGCCGTTGTCGGCCTCACGTATGTGGGCAACGTCACGACTCACGCCCTGGGGGAATGTGCGTCCTGGGCCGACTTCTAAGGGAACTGTGCCGACATATGTCTGAAAGCGGCTGAGGAAAACCCAGGAAAAACCCCAGACAACACAGCCGGCACCGGGATTCGAACCCGGGTACCTCCCAGTCTCGACGTGACATGGCCAGCACGTGCCTGACAGTGTCCGTCCACTGTTTGAGCTCTCCGACCAGTGATGTCTCGAAGTATGCCCCCCCCCCTCCTCCTCCTCCTCCTCCTCCTCCTCCTCCTCCTCCTCCTCCTCCCCCTCCTCTCGAAATATAGGCCACCTTGTATGACGGTGGCTCAGGTTGATTCGCTGAAGCGCTCAAGAAGTGTGATCAAGACGGGCAAGCGATCACCATTTTGCCTCTCGTACATCTGGGAGCAAAGATAGAAATCTGTCTTTTCGTGTCACTTCCGTAAATCCCTCCCCCATAAAGCTAGGTCCCATGATGACAAGACTTGCGTCCACACCGTCCATATCGGTCCATGCCAACACAGCTGAGCGGCTGTCCCGTGCCTGGCTGTGCACATGGTCGTCTCTGGACAGGCACGTGATTGGTCAAGACGGACACGTCGCTTTCTGCGCTTGCCGCTGGACGGCTATTGTCCGTGGAGCTTGAATGTGAACATGCCGGGTGCTCGGCGTTCTTGCGTCAAGAAAACGTCCTATGCGGGTCGGCCTCTAGAAATATGACAACCGGAAGTTGTCGACCGTGTACTACTGTGTGCCGAGTGTTGACATTTCCAGACCAATCTCGCGACGTGATGCAACGAATTATCAGTTAGTCTACCGAGTAATGAATAATGAAGGGAAAGGTTAGTAGGTGCGTTGTGTAGGGCACTAGGGACCGAGCCCGGCCTTCCTTTGGTTTACACGCAGGGCCCGACGGCTCCATACCGTGCCCAACCCCAAGCCCGAAGAATGTCTAGGTTTCCAGGCCTAAGCGAGGCTAGAGAAATCTGTAGGCTACCCGGCCCAGTGTAGCTGGCTGTAAAAGTTGACCGTGGCTTAATTAATAGTGGGGCGACACGTGTTCGAGCCCGACCTAGGCCCGGCAACGGGCCATAATGTTAAACCCGAGCCCAGTGCCCTGCGAGAGTCCGCGCCCGACCCTGCCAGAGCGTCCTGCCGGGCTTGTTATTGGCTGTGTGCTCCGGGGCGGGCAGGGCTCGGGCCGACAAAAGACGCCAGCACGGCGGGTCGGGCCGAGAAACATGTTTCCGAGCATCAGGCTTGACCGGGTCACGCAGCTAATTCCGCACAATGGAGGACTATTAGTTCGTATCATTAGAGGTGAGTGCGGGTAAGTAAACTTGAACCCACACCCACACAGTACCCGCGCGTATGTGACCCGCACCCGCAAGAATTTAGTCTGGACGACCCGTACCCACAGTGCTGTCTGTACACCCGCATTGGGACCCGTAGGGGGAAGTGTTCCTCGTCCACTTTACCGCTGTTTCTATTTGAAAACAATGGAAATTCTAAGTTTTGGCTAAGTGTCTCGGACGGCTTCAATCGTATGCCAATAAAACTGCAATTCGACAGGGAGCCATGTATGTCTGCTTTAATAATCGAACTCGCCCGCCAGCACTTGCCTGCTGCAGTCACATGGATTTATATGGCCAACGACATAGGGCACTGCTGAGTTCATGTGTGACAGAGAGGAATCAGTTGGTCATGGAGTGCGGGTAATAGTGGTATACCCGCATTACCCGCAGTCGCATTGCGGGTACACCCGCATTTTACCCGCTGTACCCACAGCGATCGCGAATTCCTACCCGCAAATCGTGACGATGTGCGGGTAACTGCGGGTATACCCGCACCCGCGCTCACCTCTACATATCACGTGCATGCGTCATTGCTGTGCATATACTTGCAAAAAACAAGGAAAGGACACTGCCTTATGCGTATGATTTCGACATTCTAGAACCTTCTCAAAGCCACTTCACATTGCTCCTCACTCCTCACATATTTCACAATCACGTTCGCATAGCTTGGTGAGAGGGGCAGAGAATGGGGAGAAGGAGTTTGTCGACAACACCGTTTTCTTGCACAATAACTTGGTAGTGTAACGATAACGCGCGTGCGTTCTGGATTTAATTTGGTCTCGTGCTATTAAACCGACAGTTCTTGTACGTTTGTGGCCGTGTCTTCTCTTCTCTTATACATTTACTATAAGTTTGTTTGATAAGCGCTAGAAACGCGTACGTCACGGCTGGAAATACTAGGCATGAGGGATCTACTCGCTGAGTCACCGGGCCGAGCGGGGCCCTACCGGAGCCCAACCCAAGACAAGGCTGTGCTTTCGGGTAAGCCCGAGCCCGTGCAGCGCTCTACAGGTGTGGCGTCAGCTTTCGTCAAGAATTGGAGAAAACGTGTTCCCGAGGCACAGGAAAGATTATTTCACAGACAGAACAACAGCAGACGTACTCCCCTCCCGTACAGCTTGGGACAAAAGTTTACGGAACACGGCACCTGCGTATTTCTTCATTGGAGCGCTTCCCTGCTAGCTATCCCCAGACGATCGAATAGGAAACGGGTGGCGGGCTATCCTATCCATCTCTTTGTATGTATGTCGACTCCTTTTTGCTGCTAGGTTGTCGCTCCATTGGAGGAATGCGACACCCCGGTGTTCCGTAAACTTTTGTCCCAAGCTGTACGTATATTTAACCGATAAGACGTAAAGCGCATGCGCGTCGCTCCCGTCTGTCCCAAATGATCTACTTTGCATCACAGACAGCGTAATTATGAACAAGTCGTCATTTCTTGGACGAAAAACTACCCGAAAAACCCGGAACCCTACCGGTACGTTCTGAACGTATAGTTTTCTTTAGACAGCCCAACAGATTTTCTGGATTTTGTGGGAAGCGATGCCACTTACCGTGATACCTGGTGATGTTTATGACGCCATCATCGGAAAGGAGGTGAGATGTCTTGATAAGGTGCTCCTGACTTTTTTGGACGGGCCACCTGAAAAATCATTGAAATGAATGCCTCATGTGCTCACAACAATGGGTCCCTACTACGTGTACCGCCGAGAGCGTTCGTATAGGCACACTTGCTTCTCGCCATGACACCACAACGGTTGCACATCGTGTTGCATTTTTGTTGCGTGTACATGTAATGTAGGATGTATACGATGCGGAATTTAAACCAATGCTGTCTCGAGCTATTTATTTACCTCAAGGACCAGTGAAAACGTTAATACATTATGGGTTATACGCGCTGTTTATTTTTATCCGTTACCGAATTTTTATTTTAAAAAAATCTATGGAAGCTACGCAGATGCTGTTTTTTTGCAGATGGGTACTATATACGACGAGGTACACATAATGTAGGAAAGCGCATCTAAGTACTGGACGACTAATGATCTAAAATTTATTCATTAACTCTTTAATGGGGAAAAAGTGAGACAGCAAAATCGGAGACAGTCATCGGATTTCAGGAAAAAAGATCCAAAGGGAAAAAAGATCCATAGGGAAGAAAGATCCATAGGGAAGAAAGATCCATAGGGAAGAAAGATCCATAGGGAAGAAAGATCCATAGGGAAGAAAGATCCACCGCTAGAATCTTCTTTCCTTGTGGATCTTTCTGCCGCATGGATCTTCTTTCTCGTTTGGATCTTTTTTCCCTTTGGATCTTCCTTCCTTTCGTCACGTGACCCCGTTGGATGTTCTTTCCCGATGAATTTTTTTTTTTTCTCGTTGGATCTTTCTTCCAGAAGCGCCATTTGCGTAGCAAAATTTGGCAATTTCTATTTCAAAGTACGTGCTCGTCTCAGGATATTTAGCGAGGACGATGGGTTTAAATAATGACTAGCTCCAATTCTGCTATCTCGCTTTTGCAAGAAACATCTCATTAATAAGTTAATGACTGGATTTTAGCTAATTAGTCGTCCAGTACTTATATAGACACGCTTTCCGACAGGGCATCCGCCCGGCCGCTAAACCCACCTGCAAAAAAAAAAAAAAAAAGTCATCCGTGTAGATTCCATCGCTTTTTTTTTCTCAAAATCTAACGGATAAAAATAAACACTTTGTATACCTCGGTGGAATAAAAAGGTTAACTGTTTGCAAATACATGAAAATAGACGAGTTCAGAAAATCCCAGAGTGCTTTTCGTCACTTTGAACTGTGGGAGTTTACTAATACGAAAAAAAAAAAAACGGAAACTGTTCCGATTTCTTCCCTAAAAAAACATTGTCCACGACGTGTCAAGGTGAGCGAAAGCGAAATGTGAAGGATTATTCTTCTTTCCCCCTGCTCAGCAAGCGCCCAGGATACAATGCGTGCGCTAAGAACACTGGGATTTTCTGAACTCGTCTATTGGTCATTCCAGTCCTTGTTGAAGGGGAAGAACCATTCAGAGAAGAGTAGGAGCGACGTGGCTGAATGAGGAAGGTTCCGCATTTTCGGTTGTAATCGAAAAACACACGCCGGGTAAATTTTCCCTCATTCGGTTTTTATCGAAAAACACCGAATACAGAGGGAGTGATGCCATGGACATGACAGTGATAAATTGCTGCACATGATGCTGAGCAAGTGGTTGATGCAGATCAGAAAGCCATACAGAATACCATACCACACCATACCATATGATTGTGCAAAAATGTCCGTTTACTTTTTCGTTAACCGTAAAACGCCACCGCAACGAACAACGCCATGTTGAATGAACGTCGTGCGGAATTACATTGCGATTTCTATTCGCCGATAACTGTAGGGGAAAACCATGTACACGCCAGGGAAAACGTCGAAAAACGCCGATTTCGCGGAAAAATAAATAAACACCGAAAAACGCACGCCGAATACGCCGAAAAATAAAAACCGAAAACGCGCAACCCTATAGCCGTGTATACGGTTGTTGAGAGAGAAAGGACTTTACGATGGTGCTTAATCGAGTGAGATCAGGATCGGCCCCAGATAAAGCTAATATCAGTTTCTTTCTTATTTATCTTCTTTTCCATCCCTCCTCTTTCGCTAAAGTAAAAGCGTGTGTGTGTCTACCTGATTGTAGTTAAAAAGTAGTTAACTACTTGCAGAAATGTAGTGTGCAACTACTAGTTAAACTACTATTTTGAGTAGTTAAGTACAGTAGTTAGGTCGCCAACTACTCCCGATTTTGCCGCAAGCTTTACGGCACGGTTGTGCTGCCGATTGATTGCTTCCGACTTTTACCTTGAGCTACTTGTTTGATGAGAACGGAGGTGCAGAGCAATTGTGCCGTGCATGTGTACTAAATCTTCACTTTTATCGCTGCTTGTGATTCATATTTAGGTGTCCAAGAACACTATAGAATGGGATTGGTGTTGATGGATAACGTTAAGTAGTTAGAGATGTAGTTAAAATACATTGCAGTAGTTAAAGAAGTAGTTTTAACTACCTCCCCCGAAAAGTAGTTTAACTACTCCATTGCAAAGTAGTTAGTAGTTATAGTGAAACTACTGTAGAAGCAGTTAATGGCCATCACTGCTATTTCATTACATGGATAGCTCATGAGCCACGTAAAAATCGTTTTTAATCAACGCTGTTCGCGGCAAGTATTCGGAAATGTGTTTTGGAGCCTGTTCGCGATACTTTCACAAATCGCATCATTTATATAATAGTAATAATAACAAAAATACAAACCCAGGACTATTAATATACGTTACATAAATTTTTAAGTCACAGAAAGGCGCCATATTGTCAAGACCGAAGATTAGAAAACAAAGGTAAAAAAAGAAAAATGTCCGCATATATTTGGAAAAAATATCACCTTTGAAAGCAACACACACTGACAGAAAAATACAGCAAAGAATCAACGCACCGAACTTGTCGATCACGTGTTAAGAACAGGACATTCCCAAGCAGCAAAATGCACTGAAAGTCGAGTGCAATAGGGGTGGTCGGGTAGATGAAAGGCCTTGAACAGATTCATGATGAAAGATGAAAGTGACATTCATGAAACTAGAGAACATTGATAAGACACATACCGTCCACCCCTAATGCACTCGACTTCCAGTACATTGTGCTGCTTGGGTTCTTTCAATTTTGACAACGCGACAACCTTGACTTATGGTTTATGAACACAGCTGGGGGGTGAGAAAATTCCTCGAATCTTGGCACATTCATGGCGCCATAAATGCCTGTAACAGTCACAAGGGGCCCTTACCAGTCCCCCGTTTCATTTTCCTGCGCTGGTGATGACGCCCGAATAGGTGTCGAAACGTTCACGCTTTTTTTTTTTTTTACAACTTGTTACGCAAGCCAGTGTTTACTTCATACTATTAAAGAGAAAAAAAAAAAACTATGAAGCAAACCTCGACAACTTTGTGCATACAGCACATTTCATATAATGCTGGTGACAATATATATGAGTCGCTTCCCACTAATTGTTTTGCACACGTAACATGAAAAACGGTTAGGAGCAACTAATATTTATTCGAACAAGAACTTTCGTGCAAGAGACTGCACTTCTTCAGGTTACACAACTAAGTGCGACACGAGTATATATGAGAATTAGAATCCCTCGCAAAAGTGACTGGAAGCTGCATCCGCGACTGGTGGCTGCAAAAGGAAAACAGAAGCACGTAATTAGGCCACCAAGTCAAAGGTGGTCGCCGTAATTCAAATCATGAGGGGTGCAGGCAACGCGCCCGCCAGGCGTGAGAATCGCGACCGGCAATGAGGACGGCCGGAAATTCCGGCTCCGTCCGGGCTCAATTTCTTTATGTGCGCAGGGCCAAACAAACCCGCATGCGGCCGCTACGGGTTGAACCGAGTTGAGCTGTCGTCTGCTGTCTTTGACTTGTCTTGACCGTTTTCTTCTGTGGAGTCCTTAAGCAGTAATGTGCACCGTACGTAGGAAAAGAACCTGACCTAAGACTGCGAGAGATCAAGGAGAGTGTTGTGTCCATGCTTTCGAAAATGGAATAATCACCCGTAATAAATTATGTGTATTATCACTAACAGATGGCTTCTTTGTCGTGAATACCAGGGGTACTGGGTGCTATATAGGGGCCAACGAGGTAAATTTGGGCATTATGTCAAAAGAAAATCAAATGAATGGCAAATAGGTGTCAAAAGAAAGACCAATTGAAGTCATAAAAGTGTCAATTGAATGGCAATTGCAGAAGTTCAAAAGAGATTCTTTTGACAAATGTCAAAAGGAAGTCCGTACCAAATAACCAAATGGAGTCAAAAGAAGTTCCAAACGTTTTTCCAAATAAATTCAAAAGCAATTCTACTGAATTTCAATTGCCTCTTTTGACTTTTTTCAATTGGAATTCTAAAGCATGTCCAAAAAAATTTTTACAAGGGTCACCCGTGTCAAACTTTCGTACATGTAATCGTCGTGCGCAAACCAAAACGGGCCTATTTCATAAAGAGCAGTATTTGCTGTGCCAACAGGATCTCCCCCCCCCCCCCACACCCCCCCACCCAGAAAATTTTTTTCAATTCATCTTTTCAAAGCTTTTTAACATCCGCAGAACTGCTATCCGAATGTTTGACGCAGCTATATGGGACCTATATTCCCTCACGTATTGAGCAGGTTTGCAAAAATTCCTCTCTGTACCATCATGCCGGTGACGTAACGAGTTGTGATATCTTGTACTCGCTTCCCCACTGTACGGATCTCTTCAATGAGTAAACAACTTGTACTTCTTGAACGGTTGGCTATCTCGCATCCTATATACTGCGTTTATCTCTCACACGTGCAAACAATGGACGCCTTCTTGGTCTACGGCCGATAATGCCATGACTCTACTGTATTGAATGCTTGGATGTTGCTTAAGACCTGTCCGCGAACAATATAATTGGCTCACGATTATCAAACAGCCTCAAGTGAAGCAAGCTCAGATAAAAG
The DNA here is from genome assembly GCF_037126465.1 of Ornithodoros turicata. Classification (NCBI taxonomy): domain Eukaryota; kingdom Metazoa; phylum Arthropoda; class Arachnida; order Ixodida; family Argasidae; genus Ornithodoros; species Ornithodoros turicata. The sequence continues at coordinate 3,814,532 of NC_088201.1, forward strand.
TGGGGAAAAAAAAGGAGAGAGCGAAAAAAAGAGTATGTTGGGTTCAGATGAGGGTGTGCAGCAGCACGTAGGCTGGTTACAAACTACACTACCGAGTTTTTTTTTTTACTTAATTATACAGTAGTTAGGTTACTGGAGGCATTAACCAGCCACGGGCAAAGTACGGCAATATTGTACTTACAGTAATATTGTACTTGCTGGTATCGTTGGTACTTGAAGTACAGTAAAAGTACTATAATACAAACGTACTGAAAGTAAAGCACAAAGTACTCGAAAAGTATATTGTAGTTTGCATTGCTCCACATTTCACTGTTCGGTGGTGAGCAAAAAGTGAGAAGGAAGTTATGCTTTTTATTGGCAAATGGCAAAGCACGGCTTACTCGTGAATATGAAATTAAACAGATCGAGTAACTTGCATTTAAATGCGCGCAAGCAATCGGGTATGCAACGTATTCTTTCTCACATATAACACTTGGTTGGTGCTTGTGTGTTTTGGCTCGAGTTATCCATGCGCTAATACCTGAGTATAACACGAATCAAGGAGGACAAAGAAAGAATCCAACATATATATATACACACTGGCTCGTGGCGGGCCCAAGTAATGGGAAAACGAAAAGCTCAAGGACGGGCCTCTGGTTGAGTGGTAAATCAAAGTTGAGGAACATTTGAACGACGCTTTTGAAACGAGGCTTCTCACATCGCGCCTCTAAGTATATACTTTCCGATGAGTAGTTGCAATTAACACGAATAATACAGAGTAATTGAACAGAATAATTCAAATATTATTCAATCAAATCGTTATTCAAAACGAGCGCGCGAGTGGTGCTTGTGTCGCGTTAAGTGAGTCTGAAACACCTGCGCTCCGGGGCGCCTATATACTGAATATATCGTGAAATGTGCATTGCGCAGAAAACTGAAAGGAGCAATGTGACCGAGAAATAACCAGGGTTGTTTGGATTTAATCCACACACGTTAATCCACACGGATTTTATCCGGTGGATTTTTTTTTTTATTCTATCCACAGAATTTTATCCGGATTTTTTTAGAGATTTTCTCCAGATGTGACGTGAAAGACAATCTGAATTCAACGTCACACGGAAAACTCCCGGCTTATTTTCTCGTAGTGTTGGCTGTTTGCAAAAGCCCAGGAACGCGCAAAATTAGCTTTTCACTTTGTTACTTTTCACTTAACCTTTTTTTTTTAATTTATAACTTTTCAGATTTAACTTTTTCCCATTTTCTTCTACTTTCGTCCATTCAGGGAGAGACTTTCTTCCGCTTCCTGGAGGCACTGTAACTGAAGTGCGCCAGGGCCGGTGCTAGGGGTGTGCGGGGGCTGAGATAAAGGCACATCGCGGGGCCTGTTTCACACGATTAAGTGCATACTTGATATTTAAAAAAAAAAGTAATCCCTGGTTGAGGGCTTCGTGCGCGGGGCCTACGCAAGCGTGGGGCCTAAGGCGGTCGCATTACTCGCCCCCCACCCCCTTATCGCCGGCCCTGCGTGTAGGCTCCGCACCATTCAACCACGCATTCAACCACTTTTCAGAAAATGATGATGATGATGATGATGACGGCGGCTGCCCCTTTGTAGCGGGTGGACAGCACAGCATAAGCTGCACGTCCTAGCCTTAAAATCCTCAAATGTCCGAGTTCCAATCCTTTCAAAAGTTGCCCTGGCCACTTTCTTGCCATCAGCTTTCTAGACGTCTTTTTGTAACTTCAATGTTCCTCTCAAGTCCTGTCAAGTCAAAACAATAGAGACCGATACAATGTTGCCGGGACAGGCAGTTCCGTAAACAGAAACTATGACAGGTAACCCGAAATCAAGAACAGCAAAGCACATTTGTTTTTACTCTGTGTCACATTTCTAGCCTCGTATATATTCTCCAAAAATATCCAAAAATATCCGGATTTTTTTCAACCCTGGAAATAACACTCTGTCATGTGAGCGTGGAACGGTGCATGCTGGTGGTAGTGGTGAAATAGCTCGCCGTTGTCCACGACTGAGTGGGAATGTGCGTCCTGGGCCGACTTCGTAGGGAACAGTTTGCCGACATATGTCTCACAGCGTCCGAGGAAAACCCAGGAAAAAAAAAAACAGACAGCACACAGGTGCCACCGAGCGATCGTGGAAAAATTGTCCGTTGTTTGCTGTGTTCCGCATTATAGAAAGCCGTTCTGAGGCTGGAACACCGAAGGAAGGACACAATAACGAAGCATGAAGTTACCTCGAAACATCAAATATAGAAAGACACTGAAAAACCCAATCGACGCTGAACATGAGAGAACTGATGTTGTGAGGCTAGAACAACATAGAAAGGACAAATATATACAAGGCCTCAAATTGCCTAAGAAATTAACCATGAAAGATGAAAGTCACAGAAAAGGTTAGCCAGCTGTATAGGACTCGAACCCACATCTTCTGGATTACCTTCTGGTTGCCGTCTGCGTCGACCGCGTCGTGCGATTGTGTATGAGTGAGAAAAATGTAAGAGTGAAAGGGGGGATGAGAGAGAGAGAAAGAGAGAGTGGTTGAATTGTGCCTTCAGATGACGCGACCTTGGAAGTCGCTGGGAAGGTACGCTAGCTTAGCTCAATTGGTAGAGCCCTGGACTGGAAGATGTGGGTTCGAGTCCTACAGCTGGCTAACCTTTTCAGTGACTTCCATCTTTCATATTACACTGAACCCGGAATGAGCTTTCATGCCTTCCCGAAGGACAAGGAACAGCAAAAAGTTCGGTGTGTCAAACTCAGGATTGGGAAACCGCTCACGACAGTAAAGGCTCGTAGAAATGCTCAGATCATCTGGCGTTGTTTACATTCGACACAGATGCTTGCACAAGCAATCCCAGTGGTTTATCCAGAATCCCAAGCACGGAGGGGATTTGCGAAAAATGAGGAGGGAAAAATGCCTACATACATGCATGCCTACATACATACATACCTACATGCATGCATGCGAAGGAAGCTCAAGAACACGTAATTCATTGGTGGATAAGGGAATGGAAGAGCGCCCTTTTGGCGTTTCACCGCTACCAGCCGCGAGAAAAATATGTAAACCGAATCTAATTAATTACTGCAACAAATGATCCGCAACGCTGCCAGATTTTTTTTCTAAAAGGTGTCCACCGAAGGTCCCAGAAGAGGTAGTACCCATTTTAATGCCGACGGCGCCCTGCTTTATAAGTTATGTTTTTCACAAAACCCATTTGAATTTTTATTTAAATAATCAGCGCCTCCCACATACATACATACATACATACATACACACATACATACACATACATACATACACATACATACATACACATACATACATACACATACATACATACACATACATACATACACATACATACATACATACACATACATACATACATACATACATACATACATACATACATACATACATACACACACACACACACACACATACATACATACATACATAAGATGATGATGAGGTGGGTGATTCACCGCCGCTGAGGCGGTATACACTGCCCTATTGGGCATTGCACGACTGCATAGCAACTCGCTGCAAAGCACCAAGCGCGTGATAACTCACACATAAATTGCACGATGATGATGACGTGGGCGATTCCTCTATTGCACATTGGGAACGGATGAAGGGATGATCATGGGATGGATCGTCACTTTCAGCGAACCGTCACGAGACCGGCGGAGGCGCAAGTGCTCCGCAAGAAGACGAAGGCCTTGCATCATGGTGGGAAGCGTTCGACCCCGGTCCCAGGACCTTCGCGAGTTTTTTACGGCCGCTTGTCAATACATTGCATAGAAACTTCCATCAGTGCACGCACGTGGTGATGTTGTCCACGAGCCAGACGTGACAGAGTTGCCGTGCACTTCACAAGTTCACTCTAAAAAAAAAAGGAGTAAAATGGGGAGTAATTGCAGCTTCTACTCCCCTACTCTGGGATTACTCCCCATTTTAGTCCCCACATATATTCCAAGGAAGATCTAATTATTTATATGCTGTTAATCTCTTTGGTTGCTCCAAAGCGAAGTTTCCTTTTTCACATCTATAAAGTCGTCGAGTAGCTTTAGAACACCTGTGTTTAATAGGGCAATTCAACTTTAGATCGTTCCTAATAATGACACCCAAGTATTTGTAATGGTCAACATTCTTCAATAGCTTACACTTGAGTCTGTTTTCAAAATACCCGTAACATTTTCTGCTTACTAAGGACCCTGAAACGAATCTACATGTCTTGTACGAGCCACGTGCACTCTAAGAAAAAAAGGAGTAAAAAGGGGAGTAATTGCAGCTTCTACTCCCCTAGTCTGCAATTACTCCCCATTTTAGTCCCCTAACCCAACATTTAGTCCCGACATTTGCTCCCCAGGACTGCAAATCGTCACTAAACTTCGCGCATGGTCTCCTGAATGCAACAGTCTACGGAAATATGTGCCCTCGGTCAATTTGAGCGGCATAAGGCTGTATAACTCAGCCAACGTAGCAATATTCTAACCACACAGAGTAAGAAACAGTTAGTGCATCTTTCTTCGCAAATTGTGCCCTATGTATGGCGCGAGATTTTATATCACGCGATATATCACGGTTGACGGTTTGCTTCAAAGTATTTTCGTACACGTACACGAATTATGTACTTGGGACTCTTACAAGTGCGCACGAAATGCAGTTTACACTCTGTGACACTCATTTAGTCCCGTGCATTTACTCCCGAAAGGGACTATTTTTTGTGGCAAGGCATTTAGTCTCCAAAAGGAGTAAAAGTACTCCGTTTTTTTTTGTTTTTTTCTTAGAGTGTGGGGCAGGGGGAAGACGAGGTATAGAGCCGAGTAAATGCAACGTTGAGCCTCATGCGGTTCAGGTTCAGGTTCAGGTTGTGCCTTTCCCCTTTAAATCGGGGCAGGTCTCCTCAATGGATCCACTGGCACTAAAAAATAAAAACAATAAAATAGGGCACTGGTCAGTTTTGGTATGGTGGTCGTCGATGGGCTTGACGCAGGAGGCTTCTTGTCTGTTTCTCCCAGTTGGTGAGGTGGCGCGTCGTTCCTTCGATGATGTTGCCGATGTCGCTCTCGCCTGTTCTGTTTGTGGGAGTGGTGTGGTGGGAGTGTTCGGTGGAAGAGTGCTTTTAAGGGGTCGCTGTAGTCGCGGAGGAATTTCGCGTGGGTCTATACATCCGAGAGAAGGGAGTGGGCTATGTCGCGTTGCCATCGATAAAATCGCGTGATAAAATTTATCGTATTGACGGGTTTTCTCGTACGAGCTCCTTTTATGTTCGTGTTATCTACCAGGTGTCTCAGTTAAAGGCCCGGGCTAAATCATTCGCGAACGGGTGCGCCAACAGAAGAACTTTTTTTTTTTACAATTATCTGTCTGATACCGCCTACAAGCCGCGCAGCGCGTGAATGAGTGGGAGGTGCTCATTATTTAAATAGAAATTCAAATGAATTGTGTGAAAAAAACGTGACTTCTAAAGCAGGGCGCTGTCGGCATTAAAATGGGTACTACCCCTTTTGGGACCTTCGGTGGACACCTTTTAAAGAAAGATCTGCCACCGAAGCGGGTCATTTGTTCTAGTTAACTAATTGGTTCCGGTTTACAAATTTTTGTAGCGACTGGTCGCGGTGAAGCGCAAAAGGACGCTCTCCCACTCCGTTATCCGCCAATGAATTGCGTGTTCTTGAGCTTACTTCGCTATGGGGAGTGCCGAAAAAAAGAAAAAAGAAAGCGTGTGATATCACGGCACTATGTGATTATCTGTGTTTCATCCGTGCGATCATAACAGAGAAAGGGCGCACAGCAGTCAGATAAGCCGGGTGGTTTGTTTTTGTGCATTGAGATTTCGCTTTTGGTGCCAAGCTAGGTGGTGATGTTCTCATTTATTCTGTTTCCATTCCGTTGCAAAGCGTCGAGTTTTGTGTAGTTTCCTTTTCTTTCCCTTTCTTAATAACGCGTCCTGGAGTAGCCAGTCCCGAGTGACTCGAGACTAACATCTCCATTTTCTTCTTTTAAAAATCAATCAATCAAGCCGGGTGGGGACTGGTGTAGCCTGCCTGACGCTGTTACTTTTTCTTCAGCACTCCCCGTTGCGAAGTAAGCTCAAGAACACGTAATTCATTGGTGGATAAGGGGGTGGAAGAGCGTCCTTTTGCGCTTCACCGCTACCAGCCGCTACAAAAATATGTAAACCGAATCTAATTAATTACTGCAACAAATGATCCGCAACGCTGCCAGATTTTTTTCTAAAAGGTGTCCACCGAAGGTCCCAGAAGGGGTAGTACCCATTTTAATGCCGACGGCGCCCTGCTTTAGAAGTTATGTTTTTCACAAAACCCATTTGAATTTTTATTTAAATAATGAGCGCCTCCCACACATTCAGACGGTGCGCAGCCTGTAGGTGGTATCGGGCAGATACTTGTGAAAAAAAGAAAGTGATGCACCCTGTACAGGTAGCCGTGTGATGGCGCCTCTCGTACAGTTACTCAGTTTGGGATAAGGACCATTCGGGAAAGGTGCACAACAGCACTCCAGCTTTCAGAGTACCACTAGCGCCACGACTCGGCACTAGCGGGCATAACCAACTTGTAAGAGCGGCACTTGGCCTTCGCTTGACTCCATGTCGGTGGGATATAGAACATCAGCCGAAGGCCGTGCTAGACGACCAAATTGAATATATTCCTGCGTGCCCGGTTGTACTAATAACGAATTAGGAGCTTGCAACGCTGTTCCACGTATGCATTTCCTCCGAGGCCGCGCGAAACGGACAAAAAATCAACGCTGGATAACCGGCGAAATAGAAACTACCACATAGCTAAGTGCACAGGTTCGAATCCACAGTGCACACCAAGATATGTAACTGTGTACTCGAATACGCTTTGCACTCCTACCCTCTATATACGGACGACATTTTTCGTGTGTGCTGCGTACTCACGAGTCTTCAAAGACCGATACCTCGCCAGGAGGAAGGAGCAAAACATGCCTATCATTCTTACAAAATGTTCGTTATGAACGATGAAAATTTGCCCAGTATGAAATGAAATCATTAACCGTGGTAAATTACGGCAATTCTGTGTGAAGCCATATAGATGCTTAAACATCCGGGTTCTATACGTATCACGAATAAAGTGTATAGACCATGACGGCAGATGGCTCCAAGCTTTTATTCTTTTCAAGATACTATATAAGCTAAGCTGTGCCGTTAATGTTGATACCTATAAGGTGATGTGGCACCGTAGCATGCAATCGGCAACATATTGCGAGAAATGTTGGAAGATCACAGTGCAAAGTGATGAACTTGGAATCAGTACAAAGTTGGAATTCTCCAAAGCAGAGATGTGGCGAAGAAATCGACTCACTATTTAAAGAAGCTGGAACATACAGAAACAATTTGCAACGTATAATATCAATCTTGTTAGGTTGACACTGGGATTTAATGCGTTCAAAGATGAATCCGCGGGTGAAGATAAAGGTGACGAAGAATATGATGAAGATCCATAACTTAAAAACCAGAGACTGGGAAACAAAAAACGACAACACAGACAATGTCCCTCAAGGTCTGTGTTGTCGTTTTTTGTCCCCCAGCCTCGGGTTTTTAAGCTACGGGTCTATACCACCAGCTCGCTTGCTACCTCTCTATCCTCTCATGATGAAGAAGATGATGAAGATGATGATGAAGATGATGTTTTGGAGTTAAATGGAACGACAGCATCTAACATATCAATATGTGTTGCTCAATTTAGACCAGCCGATGCAAATGAACTTGTATAGCTTATGCACAAGTTCAGAGAGGAAATATTCGTCATTTTCTAGCACAATGTCCATCTGCTGCTTTGCTGAGCAGGCATAGAAGTGGTAACATAATAGCTACGTCTGACCCCAAGATTTGTTCTCTCGCATTATAAACGTGCCCGAACACCAGTTATCTCCTTCGCTTTTCGACATCGCTGCTCGAAAAATCGAAACAATTTATCTAGGAATAGCCCAACAACGCGCAAACATATATCTGAACGATACCAACCAAACGGCACGGTACAGGAAATGTTTGCACATACTTCCCGCAAGAGGCGCTGAACGTCAAGGAGCGGTAGCGCCGCCTGTGAAGCGCGTCGTTCCTGTATTTCACCGGTACTAGTCAAGTTGAGGCTAACTAAGTGCGGGGCGCTGAGGAGACCAGACGTTTGAATAACAAACGCAGAACACGCTGCACGCTACAATCGATAATACGACCTTCCGCCAGAAGCTGCTGTTTTCAACTATGCCCATTATACTCTCGAGAGGAGACAGAAGATCCCTCCTCAGGCATTTGTCCGATTCCTGGTCTACCCTACAGTGGCAACACGACATTCCAACTCTGTCCCCTTTGGGGAATGTAGACCCAACGCTGTCATACCGACTGCCTGCAAAGCTTCCTCGTCCTCTGAAGTCACTCATCCACAGGCTACGTCTGAATGTGGCCTTCACTCCGTCCTATCGATACCAGCTAGGCTGTGAGGCTAGCCCTATGTGCAACGAGTGTGGCGTACTTGCCAACGTTGAGCACATACTCCTCCGCTGCCGGACCTACGTCAACGAGAGGCGTAGACTGCAGTCGCAGCTTGCCACCCTTGGCTGCCGCCCCTTCAACTTGTCGACCATCCTCGGCCCTTGGGACACCGCGGCCGACTCCAGGGCGGCCTTACGTCACGTGGTTGACTTCTTTGAGGCGACAGGCCTAAAGGACTCACTATGACCCCAGCAGCGCCCTCGGACACTCCCACCACCACGATCACGTCCAGCATCGTCATCGCCACTTCGATCATTCCCGTCATCTCTCATCGTCATTACTCATCATTGTCACCACTCATATTAGACCCCTAGCTATGGGGTAGCGTTCCACTCCTAGAGTGGAAAACCTCCCCACTTCATCATCACAATATATATGTTGTTGTTGTTGTTGTTGCTGTTTTCAACGTGCTCCATTACAGTGAGCAATGAAAGTAAACAGCATAGTGAACAACAAGTGTTTAGGGTAGCACAACAAGAGTAGAAGAACTCGTCAGGAGACAAGTTCAATTTCTCCCTGGTTTCCTTTTAAATAATCAATCAATCATCAATCAAGTGTTTAGGGGGGCAGGGATAATTGCAGGGCTAGGTGCGTGTTCGTTTGCTTAATCGTTTAGACTTCACGTACCGAATTAATGCACTATAAAGGATTCAAGGAATGCCTTTGAGAGGATGAATAACAACGGTCACACGCAGAGTACGTAGCAAACAATGCATAACGAAAGGAAAGTTAGGTAGCAAGCGAGCTGGTGGTGACGATCCATGACTTGAAAATCCGAGACGAGGTAGGGACGATAACAGACAAACACAAACACGGTCTCAAACTCAAGCTGAGTTTGAGACCGTGTTTGTGTTCGTCTGTTATCGTCCCTACCTCGTCTCGGGTTTTCAAGTCATGAAACAATGTATGTTACAACATATGTTACAATTTCGTACAGGCAAAAGGAGAGGGGCCAGCGAGAAAGGGGCGGAGGCAGACGGGGATGGAGCCCCGGGACTCTTCAGGGGCTGCAGACTTATGTTTTGTTTTGTTTTTTCATTACTCATTAGTTACTGTTCCAAAAGCAACAAATTTTCCCTCGGATTTCAGTATCTAGTACGTACAGAGAAATGAGACAGTGCCGCATTACTAAAAGCAAAAAAAAAAAAAACGCGAAGGAAAATCTAATCGGGCAAAATGCATTACAAAAACGCGTAAGAGAATAGCCCCATCGGCTATTGTAGATAATGCGCAATGACTATACGATAACGCGCAATAACAACGCAGAGCGTGAACAATCGTTTAAAAGGGCTGGTGCTTCAGAAACGTAGTCACTATGTCCGAAAGTCTGTGAGGTCAAGACAGACTTAAGGCACATGTTTTGTGTCGTCAATGATCTCAAAAGTGAAGCGCGCATTTTTATTTTTATTTTTTTTTAATCTTTCGCAACGCACTGACCAACGGCCGTTCAACCTCGCCAAGATTCTCGGACCGTGGTCGAACGCTGCCCACCAGATGCAAGGCCTTGGTGTTCTTGCCAAGTTGTTGCGCTCCACGGATCATCATCCCTTGCCCTTCGTCCGTTCCCAAAGAGCAATGGGGCGGTGGATCATCATCTAATTTACAGTGATGGCCACTAACTACTTGTACAGTAGTTTAATTATAACTACTAACTACTTCGCGATGGAGTAGTTTAACTAGTAGTTCAACTACTTTTCAGGGGAGGTATAGTTAAAACTACTTCTTTGACTACTGCGACGTATTTTAACTACATCTCTAAGTACTTAACGTTGTCCATCAACACCAGTCCTATCCTATAGTGTTCTTGGACACCTAAATATGAATCACAAGCAGTGATATAGAAGTGAAGATTTAGTACACATGCACGGCACAATTTTGTTCTGCGCCTCCGTTCTCATCAAACGAGTAGCTCAAGGTAAAAGTCGGATGCACAATTGTGAAGTAAAGCTTGCGGCAAAATCGGAAGTAGTTGGCGCCTGCAGTAACTAACTACTCGAAATAGTAGTTTAACTAGTAATTACACACTACATTTCTGCAAGTAGTTGATAACTACTTTTTAACTACAATCAGGTAATTTAACTACATGTAGTTAACTATTGGCCATCACTGCTAATTTATACGTGTGTTCTAAGGCTCTCGCTGATCGAAATCACTGAGATTTGCCAGCAGAGGCTCGCAAATTCAACAATTCTTCCTGGATGTCCGGGAAAACCCCACAGAGGCTGAATAATTCTTAAATCTTTTGAGCACTGTAAGGAAGTCTCCCTATAAATCGCCTAAATCTGCCAGCCGAGACTGTTGACGCAAATTCCTATTGGAGGTTGAAAGCGCTAGCACTGGGAGGGTGTTAACGACTATAGTAATTCCGAAAACACGATGAGCCAATCGCCTCACTCCTTTCTTATGTCTCACATCACGTAAGTTACTGGGAGGCTAAGTTCGTTCAATGTAGATATAACTTGATGCGTCGAGAAAAATAATCGGAACGCGTCTATTGGACAGCGGGCAGCACCGTGCTGTCCAGTAGGCGCGTTCAGATTACTTATCTCGGCGCATCAAGCTATCTCTACATTGAACGAACTTAGCTCCATCATCTTTCATTTTTTATTTATTTATTTATTTATTTAAATATCCTCAGGGCGTTGGCGTTACAGAGGGGAGTGGGGGTTAAAATAAACGGGTTACACAGGGTAAAAAAAAGCTTAATACAAAGTATAAGAATAACAATATTGATTACAATATTACATAATCACTAATGACACTTTTGAACTGAGCTATGGCCGAAATTGATGTCAGTGAACCGGGGAGGTGGTCCCAGTCGATGGCGGTGCGGTAGAAAAATAGAGTCAGCATGGGATTTGGTTGAACAAGATGAAATGTGTACTTTTTGACGATGGTCAGCGCGATTTGATATGTGTGTAGGTGGAAATATAAAGCGAGATCGCAAGCTATCGTTATGATAATAGTATATTTTGTGGAACAGGCACAGGCGAAAAATGTTTCGTCGCAAAGCTAGGTTAGTAAGTTGCAAGTTATGTTTCATAGAGGTTACACTGGCTGCGCGTTGGTAGTTGCCATGAAGCGGGCTTTTGAAGATGATGAAGATGAAGCGGGCATTTGATCTACCATATCGTTCATTTATCGTTCATTTATCGTTATCGTTTCCGCAACACCGTTTTCCCGTGGACGCCACAATATTGAAAACGCAGCGCCGTCTAGCCGGGCGAGCACGTTGAAAACTGTTTACCGCCCAAGCCAGAGAGAAGGAAAGCACACGGGCCGTATGCTTCCTCCTTTCTCATCTTGTGCTGGTTGCAATAGCGTATGGGTGTGAGGCTAACTGGTGGAAGAGACAGTTCCGGGTCGAGCTCTATTAATTCCACTCGTGTTCTATGGAAATTATTTCTGGCAACCGACTAACATCCTGTGGTACGAATACAGCTACTCACCTTCGGTACTTAACGACAACGTGTTTATTTTATTTTGAATTTATTTAAATTGTTATTTATTTAAATTGTTAAATAGTTTGTGTATGCGTGTGTATCGTCGTCAAGCAGGAGAACACCTGATGGAGGTAGTCCCCTTTACACCGAATGTGAAAAACACTATTTATGTCGGGGGAGATTTTGCCATCACTTCTCAGCACTCTTATCAAATTTCATTCGCGGGAAATTTCAATGTTCCCAATTTAACTCCCGAATTTGCAAGGTCAACCTCACGGTGTTTCTTTTTCTTTTTTTACAGGAACAGAAACCGCATGCCGAATTTCCCCCATTCTATGGCAACAAAATACATTCACTATGCTCAGCTCTCCAAAAGAAGCGATGCGAGGAGGCCATGTACCTGCCCTTTCACTTTCCCTTTTCCAAGCATCTGCTGATAAGGGTTATCGCAAAGTTATCTGAAAGAAGAGTGAGAAGAAATCATGGGTGACCGTTTTTTTTTTGTTTTTTTTCCTTCCGCCGCATCTTGCATTATAGTTTGACCACCGTCCTTGGTTTTGACGGAGAACTGAGGCTGGCCGGCATTAGACGAGTTCAGGAAATCCCAGTGCTCCTTGTGTACGCGTTGCATCTTGGGAGATTACTGGAATGAACTGCCCTTCACGTTTCGTTTTCACTGACTTTGACGCCTCGTGGACAATCGGCCAAGAGAGAAGGAACCGAAACAGCTCAGAGACCTCCTCCTCCTTTGTTATCAGCAAGTTCCCATAGTTCGAAGCGGCGCTAAGCTCTCTGGGATTTTCTGAAATCGTGTATTCCTCGAAACAACGTTTTTCGCTTTTTTTTTTCAGCTGTTAACAAAGCAGTAGAGAATGTGTTTTAGAACGCAGTGGGGTAAATCCCACATGCGCTTTCTGTTCCTGTAAAAAAAAAAATCCGTAGGTTGACTTGGCAAATTTTTGGACTTGATTTGGGATTGATTCAATTTGATAAAAGTGCTCAGAAGTCATGGTGAAATCTCTCCCGAGATAGACAAATAGATTTTTTAATACGATTTCTTCTTTTCTTTTTACTTTTATTACTTTTTATTTTATTTTATATTTTATTTTGATTTTTTTTTGCGTTACGTGAAACACTCTGCATGCGTACAGCATGCAGCCCACAATATGCACGAGCTTGTTTGCGCTCTTTCACTTGTGTGGATGTGTATATGTCTCCGGTTGCCTGACGCTCAAAGGATAGACACCTAGAAGGTGATACATACATACCAGGTGCGCACACACGTATCACATTCGCAGCTTTCTTCGAGCACGTGACAAATATAGTCACATGCGGGGAAAAAAAAAATGATTTGTACAGTAAGGCTCAAGTTTTCTTTGACCTCAAACTGTGCGGGGACCGACAATCAAATGTTTCCCGCGTCATTCATCGCGAATATTTGGGGGCCATCAAAAGTTGGAGGATTAAACGGATGACTCAACAACCACTTCAAGTGCGGGATTCGGATGAAATCCGCCCCCATCATCATTTCCTCTATACATCGTGCATCAAAGTTGGATGACGGTGATATCAGCACGACGTCATCAGACCTGACTTTTTTTTTTTTTAACCACTTTTCTTTTCTGTCGACGCGGCAGGTTATAGTAGTCAGCAGGGGCGGTTTTAGGGGGGGGGGGGGGGGGGTCCGGATGTGCTGACCCCCTCAATTTCTCTCGTTACATAGTTTCAATCGACCTTGGTTGTGTAATAGCATGCTGTTCAAGGCAGGGCTGTTCATGCTGGCAAGGCACTGCGAGATATGTTCTATGTCTACTTGATGTTCACAGCAGTTATTGGAAGGTATATATTGGCCCGGTTTCACGAATCCCGATTAATATTTGAACCGAGATCAGTGGTTCCTAGTTATTGTCGCTGAAACATGCATCGTGTCATAGCTAACGTTGCTAAAAAAGAACTGAGTATTAACTTCAAGTTTTAGCAACCCTTGATCTCGGTTCTAAGTTAACCAGCGTTGGTAAAACCGGCCCTATATAGAAACACAAACAGACACGGGACAAGACCACACAACACCGTCGCCGTATGGATGTGTGCCAACTGTTTCCAACTGCATGTTTTGCATTCCGCAACTAAGTTAAGCTGATGCCCTTCAGGAGAATAGCGCTCCTTCAATCAGATTTACATCATTATACACCTGTCTTCGGAAGTAACCACTGTTGAAAACGGTTCTCCGAAAGAACGTGCTCTTTTTTTTTTTTTTTTGTTGTTGTTGTTGTTGTTGTTTTTAATGACGCGCGACTCAAGGAAGTCCTCACCAGGAAGTATTCGGGGGACAAAACAAAGGGAGCCTTCAAGGGACAGACACCAGGGGTCAAAATCAAGGATATCCTCAACGGACAAACTACAAGGAACCATATACCTGGGTACTAATGTCATTACTGTAATGAAATTACAGTAATAAATTACTTTTTCCGGTAATTTGTAATGTAATGCATTACTTTTGATATTATGTAATTTGTAATGTAATTTAATTACATTTTGGCAGTAATCTTAATGACATTACTCGTTACTTTTTACAAAAGAATCGACTCTGTGTTTTGTGTCGGTACTTGGCAGAAAGAGAGTTGCCCGACTGGCGAGTTAAAAGAATTCCCACGGCCACTATGAACGCACTCAACCGGCACCGAATAAAATGTGTTTCGTTTTTACAACGTAGTGCTGTCTGAACCAATGCATTTCCGCATCCTCAATATCATTACGATGAAACTCGCAGTAATGACTTTGTAATGCCATTACTTTTTCGTGGTAATTGTAATGTAAGTTCGTCACATTTTTGCGTTGCAGTAATGAGTAATGTAATTTAATTAAATTCTAGCTGGAGTAATGAGCAATGTAATTTAATTAAATTCTAGCTGGAGTAATGAGCAATGTAATTTAATTAAATTCTAGCTGGAGTAATGAGCAATGTAATTTAATTACATTTTAGAAGTAATTTACCCAGGTATGCAAGGAACAGACTCTACAGAGGCCAAGCTAAATGAGAGGGAGGTAAATACAGTGAACTCTCGTTATTATGCCCACGGTCGTTCCCGAAAATGTTGGTCATAATGCGGAATTGTCATATTAACGGGGGGTATATTTGCAGAGGTTTCACTGCATTGTTTCCCAGGAGTATGGTCGTATAAAGCGCGTATGTCAGATTATCGGGGGTCATATTGAAAAGGGTTCTCTTCTGTATAGAGGGAGACTTGAAGGGATTTTAGGGGGGAGCAAATCGGTGGATATCCTCTATAAGAACAGGTTATCTCGGCCAAATTGTGCGAGTTTGTCGCTCGGTGAAAGTCCAGAAACACTCCGAGACCAGTACCACCCGTAAGGAAGTCATATATTCTTTGGGAATTTACGCGGAACCAAATGACAAGCGTAGCTCATAAACACCGTTTCAACGAAGACACCTACATACGTGGAGTTGGATGTTCTTCAACGATGTTTTTTTTTTTTTTTTCAAACTTAGTGTTTACGAGAATTCATCGGAGTTTGTTTCCTTCGGCTACAGTCGGTGTTTCGTAAAATATTTAGAAGAAATCATCTCTACGCGATTCGCCGGAGATATAACGCAAATGATCTCCCCTACAGTATCAGCCAGCCCCTCCTACCAAAATCGCGGCAAATGCAGTGGAACCAGCTGGGCAGATGACAAACTTTCACGCATGAAGTCCCACACGTGAAAGTTTGGTACTGGCAGCAAAGTGTGAGTATCGGATATTTTCGCTTGCAATTCGAGTAGTGCGAAGAAAAAAAATACTGCATGGGTGTCCGGAGTACTGCATATATAGGGCCTGACTTTTTAGGGTTAAACCCGTATTCGCCCGATATTTACCCCCCGAACGAAATCTGTAAAATTCGGGTTTAACCCGAATCTACCCGAAAACATCCGGGTCGCGTGGCACACTCGTAAGCGTGCATTAAAATAAAGTTTGATAACATTGCTAAACATTAGTTCCATGTTAAGACAAATTTCTATTAAACAAAAAAAATCACCCGAATACACCCGAATTCCAGACGACAGAATATGCCGTAACGGGATTTAACCCGAATACACCCGAATTTTCGAATGAAAAATATCACCCGATATTTACCCCCCGAATTTGGCCAAAAATAAAACCCGAAAAAGTCAGGCCCTATAGTCTGCCAAAAAAAAAAAGAGAGAGAGATACTTTTTGTGAGAGCTGGCAATAAATGACTTATCTTTTGTGCTTTTATTTTCTTTTTTAGTTTTCTTTTTTACAGGGAAGACGAAACTCGTTCGCCAAGCACAGAGACGAGCTTGCATTTCAAAACGCGTACATAAAGCACGTGTTTGCAGTGCACTAGAGCTATCTCAGCTATGCGCAATCTCTTATATAGAAGATGATACCTTGTTATTGTCGCCTTGGGGGGGGGGGGGGTTACACCTGTCACCGTCAGATCGAATTTAATTTCAACGAAAAATAGTAACAGGGAAACCGCGTCACCGTGCCAGCACGCCTACACTCGAAGTTACAATGTAAAAGTAGATATCGTACAAGTAGCGGATAATTTATTTACAATTTATATTGTTTCGTCGCAAGGTGTCGCCCGAGTTTTGTCGGATTCACTCAACTGCACTTCCCTGCCGCACTGTGGGTTACCACTGATGCTTGGAATTACCATGTTCATGTAGGCAGGGGAGCAGCTCCGACTATCCAAGTGCTTTCGGAACACGAGGTCTCAGGATGAGGTCCACGGAAAGAACGTGAATCACCGAGAAAACGACGAGGAGCCAGCCAGCATGATGGCGTAGACTTTTAAAACCAAGTTTGGTTATGATTATCAAATTTGTGCATGTCATTTGCAGCGTAACAGGAACATGAGTGTTTCCGAATGTCAGAGAGAATATTACGCCGTGCGTTTTTTATCGGTCATATAAGAGTGACGGTAAAAAAGACGAGCATGGGAAGTCTCCTTCGGGCCGTGGTCTCTGTACCACGCTTAACCTGTGTTCTGGAGCCCAACAAAAATTTTACCTAGAGGGATCAGACGGACATCCTGTCGATGTATTCGTTAGCAGGTGTTTCTGCATGGCTAGCCCCGTATAGCCCCCCGTAACCGCTCCCGGTCATGGGACGCTATCGGTTGACTCCGAGAAGATTCCGGACGTTCCATCACAAATGCGTCGAAGGGAAGAAAGAACGCATCCGGCCGCCAAGGACAATCGGGCGATAGGAAGCGCGCGAACAACGGCAACCAGACAAATATGCCACTGGGGAAACCCCGTTCAAAGCAAACGTGCGATGAACTGGCTCGCAGAAGTCTCGTCTGCTCCCGAAATAACGTTCCGGCATGTACCTGTCAACGTGCTGGTATGCGGCTCACGAGGGAAACGGCGATGCCGCTTCGCTCCTGAGAGTCGCGTAAAACTCTGACCAAATAATCTCACGCTGAGCAAAATATAGGCTCGTGAATGCTGTTTCATCGCGCCGCTTACCTTTCTTTGGTGAGGAACGCGAAGTGGGCGGGCAGAGACGGCAGCTGGTCGCACATGACGCGGCGTAGCTCGTCTGTCGACAAGGAGTTGCTTTCGAGGACCACGACGCCCAAGACCATGCCTTGGTTCTTGATCGCCGCGTGAGCATTTCCAAAGTACTGAATGCCAGCGACGATCGGAGGTTCCGGAAGCTTCCCGCCGCTCATGACTCCCAATCTGTCACATGTCGAGTCGATACCGTTCGTGAGAGGAAGCCGCGAAAGTGTCTCAGGTGGACGCATTCAACGCCAGGCACAATACACACGTGAGCGAACAACTCAGCGATTCACTCGCTAGTGGCGACTACTGCGGCGCTTAGACGATAGAGGGCAGGACGTGAGCACGACGACCAGAGCGCCCTCACCCCGTAGCAGACGATCTTTTCCGGTCGGCTTGCTTATCGCGGAGGATACATAAAACCTCGTCCGGTTGGGTGCCTAAAGAATAAAGGCAATGTGTGAAGATTTTATCTTCTTTGTCAACGACGAGACTCAGTTGCTAGGTTTGTGACTTTTTTCCAAACTTGATGCGCGTGCCCGCAAGGACAGAAGCTGTCGTCTGCTGATGGATGTTAGTGGAGGCGTCGAAGCGTGTCGACGTTTTATGATATAGAGCTGGAGAGGAGGGCATATTGAGCAGCATGTTGCACGACTCTGTATGACGCTTGCACTGGGAGGTCGCAACCTGCAATTACTATCTTTCTACAAGTATGACAATCAAAAGGGGCAGAACTGTTTCCTGTGAGTGTGTCATTGGCCATAAAGGCTAACCAAACGCGTTTCCGTTCCCTGAAATAATGCTGCCCTTCATGCTGCCGGGGAGTTCCAGACTACGTCAAAGATTCCGGGAGTCAGCGTTACATCCTGTGGTACCCACACGGCTTTGTGGGTGTGGTACTCAATGAAACAAGGGAAAGGGTGCTGGCTAGCTGGTGTAGATCCACGAAGAAGACCGAGAGACACGAACCCCCCCCCCCCCCCCCAGTCCGTGTCTCTCAGTCTTCTTCATGCATGTGGTACTCAAGCCCTATAGCTAAAGTAATATGTCATAACAAAATAATATTGCTTTGTTTTTTGTATTTGGCAGTAGCCAAGCAAATGGGGTCGTTCGTACAACTTCAACAGTTAGTACTGGCGCGTACTTCCATGCGCTAGTCCGAGAGTATGAGCTTTGAAGTATACTGCTGCTAGAAGCTGACACTTGAAGTGTATTCCGGATCCGGAATACTCTATTGATACTCTATAATTACGTCGCACTTCTCTAATTTTGAATTTATTCGTGTTAAAACTTGTTGTGTTAAGAAGTACTTTTCGGACACATAAACTAATAATGAATAATCATTATCTAACTAGATCCAGAAACCTCCATTTAAAAAGAACACACACAAAAAAAAAAAAACGGAAGGACAAAATTACTCTCGTATACCTTCGCATTCCAGAAATACCAAAAAATACCGCTAACTCTTTTCAGACGGCACAACCGCTAGTCTCACAACGATTCTGCCTCACAAGACGACGCCGGCGCGTTACTGACACAATGTGCCATCTCTTACAAGGATGTTTATGCGCTGTGCGCTCGTCCGTAACGCGCCTCTCTGTGTGCAAAAGTTGGTTAAATAAAGTTGAAATATGAGACGACGTCTGCTCCGATTAGCTCGAGAACTTCTTACAAAATTAACTCGGAACTTGCGAAACGAGGTTATCGTCAGGAAGGAATAACCGCATAAGGAAGTGAACATTCTGCCAAGAATTTCACCAAAAGAGCGTGGCGTATGATATCCTTTTTCGAGGGACGACGCAGACGATATAGACGAGGCAATGGAGGTAGCATTAAAACTGTTTTTGAGGCGCATAAAAAGCAGTATTTTAGCCTTCTTGATACACGAATGGCAGTGAAAAGAACACCTGCTCGGTGCTCAGAAAGGCAGAAAAGAAAATTAAAAACGCTTTTATGTTGTCGGCGAAAAAAAAAAAAGGCTCAAGCGCAGGTGAGCTGGAACCTTGTACTGTCGTCTGCTACGTCAATTCGATATCGATGTTTCGGTTTCGCTTTTGGCTGCAACTTTTTTACGGAACGTCCGATCGCGTTCCGATTTACCGTGATTTTTGATGATATTGAGCTTTCTCCCTGCACCTTACTGTAATGAAATTACAGTAATGAATTACTTTTTCTGGTAATTTGTAATGTAATGCATTACTTTTGACATTATGTAATTTGTAATGTAATTTAATTACATCTGGGCAGTAATTTTAATGACATTACTCGTTACTTTTTACAAAAGAATCGAGTGTGTGTTCTGTCTTGGTACTTGGCAGAAAGAGAGTTGGCGAATGGCGAGTTCTACGATGAAGATGATGATGATGATGATGATGACTGTGAGTACAACACCGTGTTGCCATCGTCTGCATCGGTCGCTCATAAGAGGGGCAGCCTAACAACGGCCACTTCGAAAGTCAGTTGCTTCTACACAGAATTTCAATATATCTTGTTGTTACAACACAGTGTTGTTTGACAATTAATTTCCACATCCACGATTAAGTTCGCAGTAATCACTCTGTAATGTCATTACTTTTTCGTAGTAATTATGACGTAATTCGATTACATTTCAATTGCACTAATGAGTAATATCATTTAATTAAATTCTAGCTGGAGTAATGAGCAATGTAATTTAATTTAATTCTAACTGGAGTAATGAGTAATGTAATTTAATTACACTTTTAGAAGTAATTTACCCAGGTATGGTTGCATCCTGTAATCTCTGCTCAACAGGCAGTGAACACGTGAGGTTCTAGAAGCCCTCTATACAAAGATATCATTGAATGCAGATGATGCAGACGCGGACGTCCTTATGCTACTCAGCTGCCGCTATACCTATACTGGTTCCCCAGCCTTTCTCATTCATGCTCGGTTCTTGACAAATGTGGTATATACTGTATCTTGGGTATATATACCTTCAATGCGTTCTGCTGTGTTTTCAGAGGGTACCGCCGAAGAAGTTCGTGTCTAACTCGTGCAGGAAGGGAAAAGAATGTTTACATTATACGGATGACAGGATTTCCTGCCCCTGTGCCCAACGCGTGGGTGTTCGTTGATTCTTCAGTATATAGTACTAGGGTTCCGCGTTCGCGGAATTTATTTCCGGTCAAATTCGAGGGATGCTTATCGGCACTTTTTTCACCCCTCTGGTCTTTTTGGGCAATCCCGCAAGAAAAGAATCTTTTTTTTTAATGTACGAAGTCGATATCTTATTCCTCTTCCAAAGGAATAATAATAATAATAATAATAATAATAATAATAATAATAATGTTTATTGGTGCCCAAGAACGGTCATGACGACCCTAATGTTGGCGCGCACAAATACAATACACTGCACTACAAACACACACAATATACATATAAATACGATAATACAATACGCGAATACAGACAATATGCACTAACCACAAGACACTATCTATGCAATAAAAAAAACTGTACACGAAAAAAAAATGTACATGACTTGAATTGAAAACAAGAAAAGAGCACACGCGCATTGTAACGTGAGAAACTCATACAATCCCACGGCAACAGAAGAGAAATTATCAGACAAAAATATCAAAGAAATGAAAGTTCCGAAAAATGAGGGAAAAAAAAAAGATATTCTGCCAAAATGATGTACGTGATGATGAAAAAATATCAAGAGATGAAGGAAGCGAGTTAAACAAAATCGGACAAATGACCAACACATTATGTACCGAGAGATGAATGGCAAAAGGCGGCAAGGGGCAGAGAGAAGTCGGCCCAGGGACCGCGACACGCGCTAACACGGAATCACGGTGTGAGTTCCTCACATGCTCGCTTCGAACGCCGACAGAATAATCTGCGTTTACGCTAAAGCACAAATACGTCACGCAACAGATTACGGGACCCGGCGGTGTCTGAATTCTCTGTTTGTTGTTCGAGCGTGTACAACAGCTATATACCGCATATATATATTCGCATATATACCGCATATATAGGTTCGAGCACCAGCTATATACCGCAAGTCGCCCCAAGTCGTTGCAGTAAAATACTGCAACGACTTGGGGCGCTATACTTGTAAAGTTCCATCGGAGTTGTCAAAAAGAAAAAAAAAAAAAGAAAGAAAACAAAGTGCCGACAAACAGCCCTCGAATTCGGTCGGAAATAAATCCCGCAAACACGAAGCCTATAGGAGCAGGAAATACCCAGTCATCCGCACACTTCCTTCCTGCAAGCAACTATACAACGATATACCCGCTGAAAACACAGAAGAATGCGTTGTGAAAATTTGTAAATGATTAAAAAAAAACATGATGTAGATATCAGTGATTGACACTAAAAACGTCTACAGTAGTTTCACTATAACTACTAACTACTTCGCGATGGAGTAGTTTAACTAGTAGTTCAACTACTTTTCAGGGGAGGCAGTTAAAACTACTTCTTTAACTACTGCAATGTATTTTAACTACATCTATAACTACTTAACTTTGTCCATCAACACCAATCCCATTCTATATAGTGTTCTTGGACACCTAAATATGAATCACGCAGCGGCGATAAAAGTCAAGATTTAGTACACATGCACGGCACAACTGCCCTCCGTTCTCATCAAACAAGCAGCTCAAGGTAAAAGCCGGAAGCATAAATCGTGCCGTAAAGCTTGCGGCAAAATCGGAAGTATGTAGTTGGCGCCTGCAGTAACCTAACTACTGCAGTTAACTACTCGAAATAGTAGTTTAACTAGCAGTTGCCACTAAATTTCTGCAAGTAGTTGATAACTACTCTACAATCAGGTAGTTTAACTACATGTAGTTAACTTCTGACCATCACTGGTAGATAGAGACTTGAAGTGGAGTTTAACCCCATTCGTATAGGGCATTCCAACTTGTGACGCTAGATACTAAAACCGTCCCACCCTTTGGAAAGCACCGCTTCCTCTCTTGTACGTAACCCAACTTCACATCCGGCAAGTGTTTCCATCGAAGCGATTTTCTTTCTAGGACAGTGCTCATCTTACACGCGTGGACACTCAATAACGAAGCGTCTCCCCAAAATTAATCTCCGGTCCAACAACAAGCCGACCACCGCCCGAGGCCCGACGCCTCGAAAAAACGAGGCCGGCTCAGTGTGTCAGGGCGGTCGCCCAGTGACCCAAACAGCATCTTCCAAGATGCGCTCCGACAGAAAGCTCGTCGGCCCACGCCGAGACGATCGCATGGCTCTCCACTGCACCTGGTCCGGCAAGCGGATCCGTCCCGACCGGGCGGCGGCGCAGAGGCGGCGCGCCGTCCAGAAGCTCACGTGGAAGAACTCCCACTGGCTCCAGAGCTTTCCCGTGGACGAGAATGAAGCCAACCCGGGTCTCGCCATACGCCGCGTCTTGCTCTTGTGCGAGAGGGCTCAATTTCAAGAAGCGGCCGCTTTCGTGGAACGACTGGAACCGGGGCCCTTCGGCGCTCTTCTGGCCCAACTGCCGGTGGAAGTGTTTCTGGAAGGACTGCCGGAGTCCTTCCCGGTACTGGAGGCGCTCCTCACCAAGGGCTTTCTCACGGGCTCGTTGAGTCTGCTGAAACCCCAAGCTGTGGTCTTTCAAATAGTGCGGCTCATGGCACGAGACGACGACCAGGACGACAGGAGGAGCCCGGACGGTGGGTCCAGGCCTCCTCTCCCAGAGGCGGCGATGGCCACGTGCAAGAATCTGCTCAAGGTAAGGCAACGATTCTATCGTTCCATCTTTTTGAAACTTCTTCTCGGCGAAGAACGATCAAAAGGATGATCATTTTTTAAAAAATTAATTTCGCGCGTTTTCTACAGTGTATAGGTTTCTTTCCAAAGTCTCGCGCATGCATTACCACACTAATTTTAAGAGGCTTTCATGGGTGTACGTGCGACACATCTTCGATGAGAGGCTTTTCGAAACCGCGTTTTTACTCAACGTTGCTATATCGCGTGGAAACGAAGCATTTCGGCGGCGTCTAAAGTGGTATAGGGTTCAGTTAGGCGGACTGGGACGAAAAGTTTTTCCGGGAAAAAACAAATGTGGGGCTACCGTCTTTCCGAATCGGAACCTCCCCGGTAAGGTCTACGACCAGTCAGCCCCTGGTATATAGGGTTAAAAACGGAATCGTATATTGCATTGATGGGTTGTGTCCTGGTCAGTTGGTCGGTGGGATGGGGCACGGCATATGGTCCTCGCGTGCGTTTCTGTTCTGACTAACCTACGCATGTAACGAGGGTTCGAAAGAGAGGAACTACTTGTAGCACACTCCATATAGTAATTCCTCTCTCAAGGACGGCGGCCGAGTGCCGGAAATCGACCCTCTCTGATTGCGCGCTCATTATCATACCAGTGTCTCAAGAAGACACACATTCGCTCAGGGACAGAGACGGGGGTTAGCGTTTAAACTGCTCCCCAGATCCGTCACTGCATTCACATTGGTGTCTATGCACATTCACACACACACAGATGAACGGGTCTGTTTCAACAACAACAACAACTATATACTACATTAATGACGATGGGATGGGATGGGGTCTGTTTCAAAAAAAGGGCGCGAAGGCGTATCTTGAGAACGCGTCATGTGATGTGATGTGATGTGATGTGATAAAGAAAAAAAAAGAGGGGGGAACGTGTAGTCTATAGTGTTTCGCATGCCAGTGGGTACAACATCTACTCGTTGGTGATACCAAAGACTTGGTGCTGAGTACGAACCCTACCACCGGCTGTTCGAGGTTTTCCCTAGGTGGCAGACTTTCCCCAGAAGCTGTAGCACACCGCTCATATAGTCACTGCCTGGCTGCGGTAACGCTCCTTCTATATCTCGTTCCAAGCCCTTTGAGGAAGCGATTTCCATGTTGCCAAACGCCGTTCCAGCTAGAAATATTTCTCGATTAACTTTTGGTCCACATGGTTTTCGATTCCTACCCTAGTATCCAGTGTGTACAAGTACGGCTCAAGTCTTTGTACAAGTCAACCAGTCATGACTAAGTTATACTTTAAAACAGACAGGAGCTTTCAGAGGAATGCTCGTATCATCTTCACTGTGAGAAACATGTGGCAAAAACATGGCACTGCCGAAGTTTCACCGAAAGTGGTTAAACGACCACAACGAACCGAGAGGAACACGCATGTGCACTGTATTCGTTCTTGTAATGTCCGATCTCTAAAGTCGCATGAGCTTAAAAACGAACGCGAATAAAATTTCGAAGCATTCCGCGCAAAAAGGCCCAGCTGAACGTACAGCAGTATAGATGAGCCAATATTCAATTGAGAGCTCTTATATATGGCTGCTGGCAACATATCTGTCGGGTTTGTTGAACTTAATTAATGACAATTTTAGGCGTTCGTTCATTCCTGGAAAGGATCTGCATATACTTGTATGTATTCGTCAGAAGTTGGCTTCGATGTGGCTCTATACTGCAGCATAGTTTGTACATTACAACGAATTGAAGCAAAATGGCGGGTCAGTCGGTGACGCCAAGTGGTCCCAAGGGTGCGGGTTCGAACCCCCGTCTTAATGGCGGGGTTGCTCTCTCGGTGTGAAGCCTTTGGCTGTATAGGAAGGGAGTTGCCTCAGGACAGAAGCCGCCGATATTTCGAACAGAGACTGTTCTTCTTCTGGGCCCAGAAGAAGAACAGTCTCTGTTAGAAATATCGGCGGCTTCTGTCCTGAGGCAACTCCCTTCCTACATCTCTACCGGTTCGCTGGATTTCTACCCATCTACTTTGGCTGTAGATGGGTAGAAATCCAGCGAAACCTTTAAACACGTCACACCTAACCCTTTAAATACCATGCCAATGATGAGGACGGTGCCCAGAAGAAGAACAGTCTCTGTTCGAAATATCGGCGGCTTCTGTCCTGAGGCAACTCCTTCCTACTTTGGCTGTATAGTTCGTTACCGGGACCACCCGTTTTTAAAAAATTGTGAAAGCGTTTGAAAGGTAAATATTGCATAGAAGTGAAAGAAGTTCATATACTAAATCTAAAAATGTAAGAATTATAAAATTCTGTGGACTAGAAGTTTTTTTTTAGGCATTTCAACAACCCCATCTGATTCACTTTTAGCACAGGAGAAACACGGGAATGCTAGGCCTAACGGATTCGAAACTTGCAATAGAATTGGGCTAAATCACCTCACTTTAGTGAGGTTAGGTTAAGTTAGGTTTTACAGATTGTGTGTTTGTGGGGGGGTCTGGGGGGACCACTGCGTTCCTACTTTGCTCCTGCTTCCGGTAAAAACGTGTCATTTACCTATAGTTATTTTCTTTGGTTACAAAAACGCAGTGGTCCCGGTAACGAACTACATCCAAGCCTTTCAAGTGGACGACGTGCGTCAACTCGAAATTGGCGGCGCCACTTGGTGCTTTTCTTTCCCACAAAATGGGGGAGTGTCGTGATTATATACAGCTCACAAAGCTCCCGGGAGCAGTTGAATGCAGTTCCCACTCGATTCCATTCAAGTGACGTTTCGCGTCGAAGGCCAAGAACAAAGGCGACCGTCCACCATTCTTCCAACTGCTTTTCCGAGACAGCACTAAATTTATCTCCAAGCGGAGGAAAATCGAAAGGTGCTCTCTGCTTTTTCTTCTTTTTTTAGTATATAAACCGTCTAACTAAAATCGAACAAAAAATAATGAAACAGTCAATTAGCGGTTAATAATTAATTAAAAAGAATCGAATAAATTGAAAGTCAATACCAGGAAACGTAAGAAAAAAAATGTGCGTCTAGTTTCCAAGAGAATCTATTTTCGGAGTTTTTACATTTGCTTCTACCTGACTCATACATGTTGTGAGTTGTGTTCATGTCTTCGTCTATACCAATTTTTCATCGTTCCTCGGTCATCGTGGTGATAGTTGTTTCTACACTGTAAACTGGAAAACACCCTTATGGGTGTAAATGGCTTGTCCTATAACTGACACCTCTTTTTACACCGTACATGGTCTGGAACACCCTTTTTAGAGGGTGTATCCCGTGTAAATCACCCCTGGAAAGGGCGCTTTTCTTTGAAAATGCCCTCTTTTGCACCCTTTAAACACCCTTTTAGGAGGGTGTAAGATCGTTAAACACCCTCCTAAAAAGGTGTATAAAGGGTGCAAAAGACGATACACCCTCTAAAAAGGGTGTTCCAGACCATACGGTGTAAAAAGAGGAGTCAATTATAGGACACGCAATTTACACCCATAAGGGTGTTTTTCGGTTTACAGTGTATGTCTCGCACGACTTTTTACGTCTGAAGAGGCTCAGCAGTTGTTCGCGCATGCGCGAATGATGAAATGCGCTCCATATTGTCGCTTGTTCCACGTGCTGGTGTTCATGTGTTCTGTGCCTTCATGTGCAAAGGGAGAGTACGAAATATGCGTTGAAATAATACTAGTGGTTGATGTTGCATCTTGCATCTCTAGACGCCGGAGATTGCCAATGTGGTAAGGGCAGTTTTCGGCTTGTATTTGCCCTGTACACGTAGCTCAGAACAACAAGAAACAACGTGGGATGTTTAACATGAGAGAACTGATGTCCTGAGGCTGGAATAACATAAAAAGGACAAACACATACAGTTGGTAGAGCCCTGGACCGGTAATCCAGAAGATGTGGGTTCGAGTCCTACAGCTGGCTAACCTTTTCAGTGACTTTCATCTTTCATCATCTTTCATGGGATGTTTGATCGCTGCGGATGAGTTGAATATGAGTGATACGAAGGAAGTCTAGAGTCGATCCAGTAGGCCTGTTAGGTTAGGGTCCAATGATTTTAGATACGGTGAGCGGTCTACACTCTTAAAAATGAACTTCACCGCATAGCACCATTATCTCGAATGATATCGTTATCTGCCCTGATTTGTTGAAAACGGGGGCGTACGCCTTTTTTGTGACACTTATGCTGTTCATAATTGTCACAAAAACTACGTACGCCCCCCGTTTTCAACAAATCAGGGCAGGTAACGATATCATTCGAGATGTTGGTTGGCTAGCAGCGTGCTATGCGGTGAAGTTCATTTTTAAGAGTGTAGTATAGCTGATATCCTTGACAAGTCATTATAGGATGCACTCAGTGGTATGGGCGGAGCATGGTGTGGTGTCGCAAGTAATGGCGTCGCTGAGCCACGCATGAGTGATAAATGTCACGACAGTGGAGTGTAGCTCAAGGAAAGCGATGTCCCTCAGGGTTTATAGACCACTCAAGCAGAAAACGAAGCTTCGTGGCAAGAATGACAAAGGATGAACTATTTTAGACAGCTTCGGTATATTATCCACTTACTAAATGACGCGAGGTCACAAGCAGACTTTTAACTTGTAACTGTAACTGGTTACTATTTTTGTGAATGTAACTGCAAAATGTAACTAGTTACTCGAATAAACGTCGATCCATGTTTACTTAGGTACACATGTCGTATTTTTCCCTGTCGGAGAGCCCCATATTGACTTATACAGCTTCTGGTTAAGTGCAATAATACTTTTATCGCACTTAAGTAAATGTAAATATATGTATGTTCTTAACAATTGTATCACCCTCTCATGGTCATTTTTATAAAAAGTAACTGTAATGTAACTAAGTTACTTTCTCTCAGTCACTGTATAACTAGTTACACTCTTAAAAATGAACTTCACCGCACAGCACACTCCTAGCCAACCATAACCTCGAATGATATCGTTATCTGCCCTGATTTGTGGAAAACGGGAGGCGTACGCCTTTTTTGTGACAATTATGAACAGCATAAGTGTCACACAAAGGCGTACGCCTCCCGTTTCCAACAAATCAGGGCAGATAACGATATCATTCGAGGTTATAGTTGGCTAGGAGCGTGCTATGCGGTGAAGTTCATTTTTAAGAGTGTACTTGACCAAGAAAGTAACTATAACTGCAACTTAGTTACTTAACCAAGAAAGTAACTATAACTTTAACTCAGTTACTTTTTAGGAGTAACTTACCCAAGACTGGTCACAAGTCTATAGAACACTGTAAGACCTCCATATTTCCTTATGTGGATCAGAGCTGAGCGCTTCAATATCAAGGTTAGCTTCTTAGGAAGGAGCAGCCATCAATTATACGGTGGCCGCGAAACGGGGTCAACACGGGAAATCCGTGAGACCAGCCTCTGCGAGCGCTTCTACTTAGAATGCTCTTTAGTGATCATTCAGATCGAAATAGATCGTCGATTGAGATGATCTGGTCCATCCGTCTGATGGCTCTCCCAAGCGGGGATGGTGATTCTTCCGGAGGAGGAGGAAAAGTCATTTTTATGTCACTGGAGATGTAATAACGTGCGCGAAATTGAAAAAAAAAAAGACGCGTTATGCGAACGAGGTTGTCTACTGTATTTTTTTCATTGTTCCTAATTAATGAATTAGCCGGTACGATCTTTCTTTTGTCCTAAAAAGCAATATTTTCACCTATATTCACGGTTTCACATATATTTCGCAGCAATGTTAGTTAGCTAAGTTAGTTAAGAGTGTAAGTTAGATGTAGAGTAAGTGTAGAGTAAGTTAGATGTAGAGTAAGTTAAGATGTGTAAGTTAGCAGAGTTAGCTAAGTATTTCTTTCTTTCTTTCTATTTTGTTTCATTTCCAGAAATACAGAAATGAGGCCCAGGTACCCAAAACGCGGAGCCTGACGAGGTACCTGGACCGACACACAGGAATGAGTACAAACTATAGTCTAAAAGTAGTAACAAAGTAGTAAAAGAGTAAAATTAGTCTAATCAGTCTTAGGTTAGCTTTATAGTCCCAATTAGTCTTTTTATAGTAGCTGTATTCAATTGGTGCATGTTGAGACCCCCCCCCCCCCCCCCGTGAAGACAGCCCCCTCGAATGCATCCAATTTAAGAGCCACATAAGCTAAGCTAAACACTGGAAGGTTCGAACCCCGGTTGAGCTTTCCTTCCAGAATGAACTCCCGGAAGTTGGACTATAACTATTTCTTCTCCCCCGTCGTTCGCGGTACATACAACAAGACAGTAGAATTTGATGGAAATTCCGCTTTACGTACTTATTTTCGTCAGCGTTAAGTCAATTACGCAAGTTGGAATTTTAGGGCCCCGGACTGACTCTGTAATAAGCAAACAACGTGTGATTACGGTTCTGCACACACACACACACACACTACTCAACACAATTCGTCACACTAAACGACGTTAGATTAACAAAGTATAATGAACTCAACATACACAGTCTTTCTTGCACCGAGATGCAGTTTGGAGTTGTAAGGTAAGGTTTGAAGAAAGTACGTGACCAAGTCCGCTCACAAGGCGTGATTTCACAGAAGAACCCTGAGTTGTTACCCCCTATTTGGGAGAGGCCAATGATAGAGAGAGGGAAACTGCCCTGCAGACAGACTCTCAAATGCGACTTATAGACCTGAAAGAATTTGTGAGGGAATCCGTGAAAAGAATAGACATACCTAATTTAGTCGCGAGCAAATATTTTCAGCAGGTTATCTCTGTATTTAGCGCCTCGTCTATATTTGCAGACCGAGAATCAAAATATTTATCGTCCGCTAAAGCGTGTCGTCTGCTTTGCGCAGACGACGGCGTTTTTCTGGGATGCTTGCTTTCGCTTCGTTCTTTTTCTCTTTTTAAGTTGTACTCGTATAGTAGTAGTCTGGAGTACTTCACTGTGAGTAACTACACTGGCAGACAGTACCGTCCTGCTTACGTCACCCGTACACAACGTCCCTACAGGGAACACGTGTCCGTTATAGAGGGATTATACTATACATCGTGGCTTCATTTCATTGTGTCGATAATAGAGGCGCAATTTGTGCGAGGCATCACAGACCGATGGAATGGAGGTGCAAACTTAAGCCACGTTACAACTACTTATAATGCGAAAAATTACGAAGCTGCAAAAGAAAGTCTAGATTTATAAGTAACGCACGCAGGATGATGTCCGGGTACTTTTCCATAGTCAAACTTGGCACAGAGTCTGCTTTTCTGCTTTCATTTCAGTGGCATTAGCAACTAGGACGAATTTAATTTCCGAGCTCCATGTACGTCTATGGCCGGTGTCACGGACATTCTGCGAGATTCTCTTTAGGGCTGTTTAGGTTCGCAGCAACTAGCGATATACCGGTAATGCCGTGGCAGGCAAGGCCAGTGAGAGGGGCAGCCGGGAATGGAGCTTCTTCAGGGATCCGCTAACCCCAAGGTCCGATGGTTGCTATAGCACCAGGAGACGTGAGGAGGGGACCCGGGCAGGACTCCTCCGGAATCATCGGGGAATTTCGGGGTCCGTTCAGCTCCCGTGGCTTAGTGGATACGATGATGGCATTCGACGCCGAGACAAGGAGGGTTGATCCGGTTTGGAATCTGGGCGCCGGCTGTGCTTGTCTGGGTGGTTTTCCTCTGTTTTCCCCAGACGCAGGACCGCAGCACCACAGGACTACCGCAGGACCACGCTCTAACGAATCATGTATTAAGGAATAGCGAGCCGTCCTTTCTGGCTGACCTCTCCTGTGAAAATAAATAGATCCCCCCCCCCCCTCAGACGCTTTCGAAAGATGTCGACACAGTTGCCTGTGAAGCCTGCACTCTTAAAAATGAACTTCACCTCATAGCACGCTCCTAGCCAACCATCATCTCGAATGATATCGTTATCTGGCCTGATTTGTTGAAAACGGGAGGCGTACGCCTTTTTGTGACACTTATGCTGTTCATAATTGTCACAGAAAAGGCGTACGCCTCCCGTTTTCAACAAATCAGGGCAGATAACGATATCACTCGAGATGATGGTTGGCTAGGAGCGTGCTATGAGGTGAAGTTCATTTTTAAGAGTGTGCCCAGGACGTATACGATCCCTCAAGCAGCATGCCGCCACGCCGGCAGGCAGATCTCTCGGGTCGGGAGTATAGCCATCGTTTAGAAATACACGCAGCTCGAAAATTGAACTCGTTCTATTTGCAGATAACGAGACAGCGAGGCGAAAAGTCTGTCTACGTTAAAGGGGGAACACAACGAAAGGATAAGGTACCAAGGAGGGGGAGAAGAACTTGAGGACCAAAAAACGGAAAAAGGGTTCACCCTTTTTTCCGTTTTTCCGTTCTCCGCCTCCTTGGTGTACGTTAGTCCTTTCGTTGTGTTCCTTTCGTTTCGCGTGCCCAGCAGTTCGTCAACTCCTACATTACAGGAGGCCACACTGTAAACCGAAAAACACCCTTATGGGTGTAAATTGCGTGTCCTATAATTGACTCCTCTTTTTACACCGTATGGTCTGGAACACCCCTTTTAGAGGGTGTATCCCGTGTAAAACGCCCTTTGAAAGGGTGCTTTTCTTTGAAAATGCCGTCTTTTGCACCCTTTATACACCTTTTTAGGAGGGTGTTTAACGATCTTACACCCTCCTAAAAGGGTGTTTAAAGGGTGCAAAAGAGGGCATTTTCAAAGAAAAGCGCCCTTTCCAGGGGTGATTTACACGGAATACACCCTCTAAAAAGGGTGTTCCAGACCATGTACGGTGTAAAAAGAGGTGTCAGTTATAGGACAAGCCATTTACACCCATAAGGGTGTTTTCCAGTTTACAGTGCAAGAAACAAGACTTGCATGGAACACGATGCCTTCCTCTTACCCGTTCTATTTCCACCTACGAATTTACAACACCCTGTATATATATACAAGGTTAGTCTAGCAAACGTTACAGATTTCGCCTGCATCGTAAAAATAGAAGACGGGGTTTAGCCGACCCCAAATTTCGTAGACTGGCAGCCATTTGTCTCAAGTTTTGTTCGAATGTTTTTGTGTCCGCTATGGTCCTGCGGAAGAAACATTAAAAATCGAGCAAAATCTCACTCTATATGCGTTTTCTATGGCCTATATCTCACTCAAAAGCCGCCTTTTTCTCCCGTGCATGCTTCAATTTCATTTCACCACACGCACACTCTTAAAAATGAACTTCACCGCACAGCACGCTCTTAGCCAACCATTATCTCGAATGATATCGCTATGTTACCCGGGTTGTTCAAAACGGTAGGCGTACGCCTTTTCTGTGACACTTATGCGGTTCATAATTGTCACAAAAATGGCGTACGCCTCCCGTTTTCTGCAAATCAGGGCAGATAACGATATCATTCGAGATGATGGTTGGCTAGAAGCTTGCTATGCGGTGAAGTTCATTTCTAAGAGTGCAGCTGGCGCCAACATACGGAAGAAGACCACTAGTGCATATAGTCAGAATAGGCATGTTAGGCATGTCACATCGTTGTTGGCAGTGCCGCCTGTGTGAGGTGATGTGAATGGGAAGCAAACACAAGAAAAAATTGGCGGTGTTTGCGTGAGATAGGCCATTGAAAATGCATGGAACGAGATTTTTGCTCGATTTTTAATTTTCTCTCTACGTGAGCGGGGGGCTTACAAAAAATTCCAATAAAACTTCAGACAAATGGCTTCTATTTTTACGATGCGATCGAAATGTGTAACGTTTGCTATAGACTAACCCTGTACAGGGTTGTCCCAACCCCACCAATATCTACGCACCAACTGAACCTTGCTAGCGTTCGTGTCGCCGGCGACTATAATTAATTCATTATGTAGGACGAATTAGGTAATTTTAGGTGTCGACTGGAAAGAAACTGGGCTGGGCATGTATTACAATACTTTGTATTATAATACTATTACTGTAATACATTTTGTATTTGTATTACGCACTCTTAAAAATGAACTTCACCGCATAGCACGCTCCTAGCCAACCATCATCTCGAATGATATCGTTATCTGCCCTGATTTGTTGAAAACGGTAGGCGTACGCCTTTTCTGTGACAATTATGAACAGCATAAGTGTCACAAAAAAGGCGTACGCCTCCATTTTCAACAAATCAGGGCAGATAGCGATATCATTCGAGATTATGGTTGGCTAGGAGCGTGCTATGCGGTGAAGTTCATTTTTAAGAGTGTGTATTATAATACGCAAAAACGCGTATTACAAGTATTATAATACCCCAGTAATAATTCTCAGATTTTGACGTCTTCGTTGGCCCCCTATCAGCGCTATCAGCACGGTGATAATCCGGTCAGGCGGGGTCAGCACTTCCCACGTTTCAGGTCATCCATCCTTTGAACACCCACTCCTTTATGGATTAGCCAGTGTATCTTCTCTGGTCACAAAGTACCCGAGAAAGATACAACAGGCACTGTAAATTGTGAAATAAATGTTGTGTATGCCCTGCACTCTTAAAAATGAACTTCACCGCAAAGCACGTTCCTAGCCAACCATAATCTCTAATGATACCGTTATCTGCCGTGATTTGCTGAAAACGGGAGGCGTACGCCTTTTTGTGACAATTATGAACAGCATAAGTGTCACAGAAAAGGCGTACGCCACCCGTTTTCAACAAATTCGAGCAGATAACGATATCAGTCGAGATGATGGTTGGCTAGGACCGTGCTATGCGGTGAAGTTCATTTCTAAGAGTGTGGGCTGTTGAAAAAGTTATGTATTCCTGTATTACCATAATGTATTAGTGTATTAGTTAATGTACCATAATACAGTATTAGTATTATGTACTATAATACGCATTTTCAAAAAGTATTTGTATTAGTATTATGATACGAAAAAAAAAAAAGTATTACTCATAATGTAAAAACCCCGAGACTAGGATAGTAGATAGGAGTAGATAGTAGATATGAGATATGAGGTATAGTAGATAGGAGACTAGAATAGTATTACTGGCCACCCCTGGAAAGAAACACCTGCTTCCGAAACCAATGGACGGCAACCGGCAATAATTATCTATTCACGACCGGCAACCGACCCCCTTCCAACGCGTCGGAAGTAACCCTACTGGGAAAAGAGCAGCATGCAACCGGGTCCGACTGGCTGTTCCGGTGGCTTGTTTTAGCAACACCAGACGCGTTTCAGCCCGATAAAAACTGCCGCTCTTATCGCGTCGGGATGAGAAAGAATGCGAGGAAAGAAAAAAATTACCCTGGGAATTTCGGGCGTAACCCGCGAAATGGCTTTTTATCG
The DNA here is from genome assembly GCF_037126465.1 of Ornithodoros turicata. Lineage (NCBI taxonomy): Eukaryota > Metazoa > Arthropoda > Arachnida > Ixodida > Argasidae > Ornithodoros > Ornithodoros turicata. Next base: position 3,849,007 of record NC_088201.1, read on the forward strand.
GTTCAGACCGATGGCCATTTTTGTACCGTGCGAGGTGACGAGGTCGCCAGCTCTGCTGTCATAGTATACAAGATTGTTTCGCGGGGCCGGCACGGGATCAAAACGCAAATCGATTGCGTTCATGCGAGCATTGATGCTCTAGTGGCGCAACTTTCCTGGCGTAGCGGCGCCTCTGTGATAAGAGGACGACCCGTACACGCAACCCACTGGAGATTTGTTGCCATCCTTTGTTATGAGCAGAAGCAGCGTCAATAGGCTAAGCAGTGATTCAGGTTGGGGAACATCAAGTTGCAACTTCCCCCAATAACCCGATAGACACCTTTTTTTTTTTGCTAGAAGCCATACCCCGCAAGACGTGCGTACTTTCGTTAGTAATCGCATACTTTGTGGATCTTCAGTGTTCAATATCTGGCGTCAGAAACACGAAGTTGTTGACCAGCTATGGGTTATGATAGCTATGTACAGGCCTGAGTTAGTCCTACACTCTTAAAAAAAAAAAGGGTGTACTTTAACTCCTTTTCCTTGCCACACATATATCACTTCCTTTTGGAGAGTACAACTACTCTCAAAAAGGAGTCTGTGCACTCGCAATAAACCTCTACCCGAGAAACGTCATCATGGCGTTGGTAGACACACCGAAACCAAAACAGATCGGAACGGGAGAGCTGGGTTCCACGAATGGTCAGTTGTTCCCTGCCTATCGCCTCGAGATCGAACAGCGTCGCCACCATGCGGCTGCTCCGTGAACTGCCTTTAGTGGGGATGCGCTGCTTGGAGCCGGTGCTTTCGCTGTGGTCATCGCGCTCGAAAACGTGCTTGGAAGGCCCAATTTCTGGACATTTGAGCTTTTAAAATCGCTTCAAAATGAGTGAAAATCACTTGGTCGAAAGCTTTTTTGAACTTGTCTAGTTCTCCGCACCAGCGTGCTTAGCAGGGAAGAGAACTAGAGAACGTGCATATGTTCTAGTATGCGGATTCCACTCGGCCTTTGTTATATCATATTTGTCACTGCGGTTCTGTGTGTCAAACAAAATGTACCAAGCGCTAAGGTCAATGTTGTAAGAGTTTTTTTTTAAATCATAAGTATAAAACTATGTCACAGTTATTTATAGAATGGTTTCTGTGCTAGCTGTTCTAAGTTACTTCATAATGCTCAGTTAGGATATTCTGCACGCGCTAAACACAAGTTTTATCGAATGTATCAACATATCGAATATATGAATGCATGTGTAGGAGCTATGCTGCAAATGACCGCACAGGAAACCAGTCGCGGGCAGAAGCGAAGATTTACTGAACGAGAACCAAAAGGGGTGAACGCGAGCGGGTGAGTCACAGGTGATGCTCGTCGTTGTCGTCGGGCCGCTACACATGAATACTATATATTTGTGACACGGGTGTTTTTCAATGTGTGAATTTAAAGCTTTCATCTCATTTCATCTGACCGTATGACAGACTAGACATCTTTCACATATATAATCATTGGAACGCACGCATTCAAGGTAAAATGCTATCACCACTCCTGAACGTAATATGTAAAACACGCGTGTTTATTTGGGTATGAAGCATGTCTGCAACAGCGTGTTTCAGAATATATACCTGCCGCTGGAACCAAAAACTTAGTTTATATGTAGTTATTACGTGACCGGTAGCACCCCACACAAACTCAAGTCCACCGCACAGGTGTGGTCATCTCGTAACATATTTTAGCACCATTTAGTGAATTCCCGCCAAGGAGACGATTCAAACCTCGAACCTCGCCCGTACTCGCTCGACGCAAAATTGCAAAAATTGTACCGAAGGGCTTCGATACGTACTGGGCTATTCTGCCCTTATTTTACATTCTTGCACATTTGTACATTTAGACTCGTTGTTATTTTTGATTAGTACGTTGTACATTTAGATCAGTGGAGACAGGAAGTTTGAGTGAGTGTTTTTTTTTACCCTTGTTGTCTCGACGTAATATAAAAAGGTAGGTACAGGGAAAGACAGCAATACACAAGCGAGGAATAAATATTCTAGCGAGGACAGCAAAAGACTAATACAAAATCACGCTTGGAGCAAAGGAGGCAGTGTTTCCCTTCAAAAGCACACAGGATATTTTCTTTTCACAACTTCGCGACTTGAGCGTTTCGCAGTGCAGCAATATTTGTCAACTTTCACACCATATCAGCATTCTAAGTATCGCATTTCAACACATCCGCAATATGTGAGGCACTGACAGCGGCATTTCATCCAGAAACACTGCGATATCTGCGTAGAAAAGCCAGAGCTTGCTGTGTCAGATCATGCCGTATCCCCACTAGGGCATCCGTCGCAGCGCCACCTACAGTTCGATCTCGAGGCGATATTAGGGACGAACAAGGTCGCGCCCGAAAGCCACAGTCTTGAGGGGATTACGATATGGTCCCTCAAAGGGACGCGACCTTCTGTCCTACTTTTCTTTCAATAGGAGGCTGCGAACAAGTGCCTATTCGTGGAATCCAGCCCTCCCCTTCCGATTTGTTTCGGTTTCAGTCCGTCTACCAACGTCATGACGACGTTTCTCGGGTAGAGGTTTTTTGAGGTGACGAGTGTCCTCTACCTAGGGGCATATAAATACCTAATATATAAATAGGAAATAGGGATAATATATAAATAGGAAAATATAAAAATACCTAGAGATCTGGTCCAATGCAGAATTTGAGGCAAAATTCAGCAATACGTAAAAATGCAATGTTATGGGAGCACAGCAAGTATCGCGTAATCCGTATATGATTTGGGTAATGATCGCAGGCGTGAGATTTGGAAACGCGCAGTAATCTATCCAAACCCAGGCATCTTGTCCATCGTGGATACGCGGCAGAGAGGACTTGCACGTGGCACTGGAGAGAAGCCATAAACGCCCGAGCGAAATTAGGCGAAAAGATGCGGTCGAGGAAGGCACAATATGGCGGAAAAGAATCGGGTGCTAAGTACTCGTTTAACTTGCGACGAGGGAAATAAGAAGACTAAGGGAAGAAGAATCGGAACATTCATAGAAATCATAATAAGAGAGGCTATAGAAGAAAAGCTGGGATAGAGAGTAATGGGGGAGAGTAAATAAGTTGTACGGAGGCGAGAGACCCTCTCCCAATGTCCAAGCCCGGGGGGGGGGGGGGGGGGGGGGGGGGGCGCCGTGATCGAGATTTTGGATTCGGCCGGATTCGGCGGCACCATGGTATCCAATCCAACGGAAGTCGTGCTTGCTTCCGCTGGGCTCCGTGTGCCATGCCGTGTGCGAAAGTGTGTTTGTTTTGTCTGCTCTCACGTGTGCGCTTGAATTGTGTCTCATTCCGTAGAGAACGAGTGTCGTACGGTTTACAACCTTGTGCCGCGACATGAAAAAAAGGGCGCACGGAACTCGTAGCAGACACCGTTCGTAACACGCTAGGCCTAACGTATCGATCATGGCGGCTCCCATGCTGAGATGCATGCCCCCCTTCGCTGGCTTGGTTTCTAGTTATTATAAGAGTTCTATGGGAACGTGCACTCTTAGAAATGAACTTCACCACATAGCACGCTCCTAGCCAACCATCACCTCGAATGATATCGTTATCTGCCCTGATTTGTTGAAGACGGGAGGCGTACGCCTTTTTTGTGACACTTATGCTGTTCATAATTGTCACAAAAAAAGGCGTACGCCCCCCGTTTTCAACAAATCAAGGAAGATAACGATATCATTCGAGATTATGGTTGGCTAGGAGAGTGCTATGCGGTGAAGTTCATTTCTAAGAGTGTACGAGGCATCTGGTGAACAGGATGGAAAGTAATTGTTCGGAGACACACCAGAATTGCAACGCCCGAGTGAAGGGTGGACGTCACCTATACTCCTGGAGAATGCCAATCTATTGAGCCTCGGATAATTGGTGCAATGTTCATTTCTATTTTGCGTCTTTCAGCCGAGTTCATAATACGAAATAAAATGAATATCTCCCCCCCCCCCCCCGTAATAGCTAACTATTCCGGAAACATGCGGTGTATGTGGACAGGAAGAAGAGACTGCGAAGCATATTTGTTTAAATGTAAGAGTATTCAACTAGCACAAGAAGATGCCACGTTATGATGGGAACCATTGGGTTTTCGAACCGAGAGAGACCAAGTTTACATTAAAGCGATGCAAATACGAAGGAATTCGTGTTTCAATAATGGTGTTTCAATTCCGGGAATTACGTAGGTTTTACGCGCCACCTATCGTGGTGTGAACTAAGACGTCCCAACTGGTAGCGACTCCAGGATAGGAACTACTAAACGGATTGGATTTAAAATCATCATCATCGTCATCATCGTCATCATCTTTATTAACGTGCCCAAGAACAGCCAGAGCCTTGGTATTGGCGCACGTAGACAATACAGTATACTTACAAATATATACACATATACATATACAGATTAAGCAAAACATAATATATTCAGGAACAAGAACATAACAGGGAGGTATTCACACTGGTACACTCTTAAAAATGAACTTGACCACATAGCACGCTCCTAGCCAACCATCATCCCGAATGACAACGTTCTCGCCCCTGATTTGCTGAAAACGGGAGGAGGAGCCTATTTTGTGCCATTATGCACGACACAAAATAGGCTCCTCCTCCCGTTTTCAGCAAATCAGGGGCGAGAACGTTGTCATTCGGGATGATGGTTGGCTAGGAGCGTGCTATGTGGTCAAGTTCATTTCTAAGAGTGTTTATACAGTACAAACATGCAGATATACAGTACATGGCACTAAAAAGGAAGGGAGAAAAAAAAACTACAACTTCACATGTTACTCAGTGAACGCCAGAGGAGAGTTTTGAAAACGTTTGTATGGGAGTTAAAGCTATCAAGAGAGGGATGAACTGCGTTTGTCATTTGTTGAATTCGTGCGATCGGATTTGCAGGCATGTGGTTACATTGACAAGTACGACGATATGAAGCTAATGTAATAAAGATGGCGTAACGAGAAAACTGTGTAAGATCTTAATAACAATAATCAAATCAAATCAAATTAAACCTTTATTAAACTGAGAGTGGACAATACAAATCAGACGGGTCCGCCTAAGCCCGATGGCTTGTTACGCGGGGCCCGGCAGCAGCGACAAACACTACTTGTGTTTATAAGGTTAAACATACATTGGAAGCATGGTTGATATATAATACATAATGCCTAGTAAGATTAGCTTGACAAGAGCATGGCACGTAATGGGAACTGACTGGTGGTTACATTCCAAGTAGGTAGACAGTTCAGTTTACGAACAGTTCAATTCTTGTTTTTTAGAGAGGATTCCGTAGGGGACACTTAACGGGGTGCACTGAGTGATATGGTGTCAAGGTGATGTTGATAGAATAAATCCTTTAATGATTGCTTTAGCTGACGTTTCGAATTTATATGCAGTATTTCACTTGGGAGGCGGTTAAAGACTGCTGGCACATAGTAGTTTCTACAATAAGTTCCAAATCGTGTGACAGTGGTCGGTGTGAAGAAACGGACCGGTTCGACCCTGAGTTGCCTGGTTCGAACTACAGGTATCTTAAATTGGTCCAGCCAGAAATACTTCAAAGCTACCGAATAGACAAAAAGATTATTGAGACAGGGAAGTCTAGCCGTTGCAAAGATGTCGGAAGAGGCTACGGAATCCGAAGCCCGCACAATATTTTTTAAGCAGTTACGAAGCAGAATAGAGTTAATTTTAGATTTCCACGTCTCGCTACAATGGCTGAAAAGAGTGGCTGAATAATAATAATAATAATAGTCTGGAGAGTCCTGACCGTCACGTATGTGCGAGAGCCACATCCTGCGCGGTTTTAGTTCCGCGTACAGACAGAGTCCTGAGCCATTTAGATGCTCAAGAGGTGGTGCCGACGTGCTTCGTATAGGGCTAGCACAGAATCAAACATCCACGCTGCTGGTTGCGCAACATGCATTGCATGTTTTGCAGAAGAGACGTTTTGAGCCGGACGTCAATGATACCGGCTTTCAAGAGCCTCACGTAATGTTTACAGGTGGTGCTCCTTCCCGACGTAGGTTCGCCTAAACATCCTTCATTCAAAGCCTGCCCACATTCAATCGCACATCCATATCTGCACGTTTTGGGGAACACGTGGAAAAACACGGCGGCAAAACTACATTGAATGCGCATAACACTGTGTTTGCAACAAAACAAGTTGGCTATATACGTAGTCATCATGAGCGGCAAGCCAGTCGGAAAACTGTTGGTTTACAAATTGGGAACATTTCCCCCCGAGACGTTTTACCGCAATTTTACTTGCAAATTAAATATGTTTAGCCCCTGTGACACGTATAACTTGTTGCGCTGGGTTTCCAAGCAACCAGCTGTTGAAACTACGACATCCGACAACATACCGGCAACGTAACCTGCCAAAGACTATACAAAGTGCGATTGCCACTATATATACCTCACGGTGTGAGGGATGGATGTCTCCCCGGAGAAGACTTGCCTTTTACTCGCAAGCTGCTATACCATCTGCATTTTAACGGGGCCGCTCTCAGAAGAGTGAGCCACCATCGGTTTCTTGGTGTTATACAGGGTGTGTGCAGAAAAACATGACCCGCATTTAGGCACATAGCTTGTTGCCTACCTAACTAACGAACTTCCGGTGGCGCACGATGGCGCATTTATGCGTGCGAAATCTGTAGAAAAATTGTGGAAGCCATACCCAGCTTAAAAAATAAACGGAACAACGAAAACGTCGGCTTCCGTGCATCAGAATAGGGCAACATGGTGGACAACAGGGTGTATGCGAAAGGGCAACACGGTGGCCGTAGGAGAGTTGTGTTCAAGTACCGCTAGGGGAGCTATCGGTGCATAAATCGAAACGATGTCCCACATGGATGCTCATCGGCAGTACCCCTAGCGGTGCCTGCACATAACTCTCATGAGACGGAAATGCACTACAATGCACTGTCATGACCGCCCTATTCTAATGCATGGAAGCCCATGTTTTCGCGCTCTGTTTATTTTTTTTTACACTAAGTATGGCTTCCAGGATTTTTTTTGTAGCTTTCGCACGCATAAATACGCCGTCGTGCGACACCGGAAGTTCCTCGGCTAAGTAGACAACGAGTTACATGTAAAAATGCGGGTCATGTTTTTCTGCACACACCCTGTATGTGGACCGCACGTTGTTCTGAAACGCTCTTAAGTCCGGCTCTTAAGAGGTCGTGCAGATGCTAGACTGGATGTGCTTCGACACCTTTGCGGTACTCGTTCGGGCTCGACGTGGCGCGGTCTGCTCGGTCTTCACTCATCCCTGATTCGACAGATGTTCCCATCTTTTGACTGGCTTGTGCCCCTCTGCTGAAACTATTCTGCAGCGGGTCCTGACTGAAAGCGTAGAGCTATGCCTCGGAGTCCCTATACCGCAAAGGCCAAGATACCAGCCTTAGCCGAGGCGAGGGAACCACCCATACCTACACTTCAAAATGCTGAAGCCCTGCGTCATCATTATATATACACTCGTCTTGTAACCCGTCATCGATGTCACCCGCTTGCCAGGGCTATCCTCCGCCGGCACTAACTCTGGCATCATACATATAGGCTCGTAATCCCGCTGCTTTCTTCGTTCATCGTTTGTTAGTTTATCCTTTATTTCCTAATTCTTTTTCTTTTTATTTATTTCTTATTTCTTAATTTTCTTTCTTTATTTATTTTATTCCTTCCTACTTCTTTCTTTCTTTAATTCTTTTTTCTTTTATTTATTTATCATTTCTTAATTTTCTTTATTTATTTATTTACAGTGAACCCTCGTTAATATGACCCCCGATAATCTGACATACCCACTTTACGACCATACTCCTGGGGAACAATGCAGTGAAAGATCTGCAAATCCCTCCCGTTAATATGACAGTTCCGCATTATATGACCAAAATTTTCGGGAACGACCATGGTCATGATAACGAGGGTTCACTGTATTTATTTATTTCTGGAATAGCAAGCCGACGTCTCGTTTGGCTGGCCTTTCCCCCGTTTTTTTTCCTTTTCGTCTAATAAATATATCCCCCCCCCCCCCCCCCCCGCCGCTGCTTCATGAAATTCCGCGCCACAAAGCGTTGCCTATCCCAAGCTGCCCCCCATGGATGATGTTACCGTGGATATACCCGGTATAAGGAATAAGGGATCTACTCCACAGTCAATGCTCGGACTACCTTCTCCGCTCGCGGAGGTATATGCCTGAGTGTCCCCATTTCGAGAGCAAAGAGGATTACTCAACCCAAGGTGTTTCTGCAAGTTACAATTACCATGACAACGACGACGCACCCGCAGGCCGACGTCATACGTGACGTATACATGAGAGAAGCGCAGCTTTCGTCGTCTGCTCTTACGGCACGTTTCGACAAATTCCTCAAAAACAACTTGGTTATTCCGAATGAAACTTTGACGGTTGTATGTGTACAGTACTCGTGAAATTAGTGTTGGCTAAGTTTCGGAATCGTCCCGGCTGTACGAGACCGTCCCTTTAATCAGCTCACGCTGGAACATATCAGAAGGTGGTGGTGGTGGTAATCAGGGGCCGATCCAGATGGGGGCTCCTGATGTCCTGACCCCCCCCCCTCGATTTCTGTCGTTACATAAAGTTCGAATTGACCTTGACAGTGTAGCAGCACGCTATCCAATAAGGCAGCGTGTTATCGCACCAGACATTGATGTTGACGTTGAGGAAAAAAAATAATAGGGAGAGACGTCTTCTACGGCAGCAGAGCTGTACGCTGGTCTCAATGCGGTCCAGTACATTGTTAACCAGGCCAAAAAGTTGGTGACTATATAGTCGATCCTTTCTTATTCCAAGAGCGGCCTTCAAGCACTACACTCTTAGAAATGAACTTCACCACATAGCACGCTCCTAGCCAACCATCATCCCGAATGACAACGTTCTCGCCCCCGATTTGTTGAAAACGGGAGGCGGAGCGTATTCTGTGCCGTGCATAATGGCACAAAATAGGCTCCACCTCCCGTTTTCAACAAATCAGGGGCGAGAACGTTGTCATTCGGGATGATGGTTGGCTACACTCTTAAAAATGAACTTCACCACACAGCACGCTCCTAGCCAGCCATCATCCCGAATGACAACGTTCTCGCCCCTGATTTGTGGAAAACGGGAGGAGGAGCCTATTTTGTGCCCATTATGCACGGCACAAAATAGGCTCCTCCTCCCGTTTTCAACAAATCTAGAGCGAGAACCTTGTCATTCGGGATGATGATTGGCTAGGAGCGTGCTATGTGGTGAAGTTCATTTTTAAGATTGTACGTGCACCTGTGGCCTCCAGTGGTCTCGTGGTCATAGTGTACGACATCACCTTGTCGCAGAAAGGCACACGATCGTGCTCCAATGGATGCCCGGTCACGTGGGCATTGCTGGGAATGGTGCTCACCAACGCGGTCCCGTGCGTAAGATATATTTCACTTCAGCGTGGTTCAGTTTGGAGCCAGTGGTCGAGTTCCGCGGAGGATGTCCCGGCCGCTCGAAACGTTGCTTCACAGACTTCGACTGAATGTCCCATTGGCCATCGTATTTCTGTTCAAGATACACTCTTAGAGATGAACTTCACCGCATAGCACGCTATTAGCCAACCATAATCTCGAATGATATCGTTATCTACCCTGATTTGTTGAAAACGGGAGGCGTACGCCTTTTTTGTGACAATTATGAACGGCATAAGTGTCACAAAAAAAAGGCGTACGCCTACCGTTTTCAACAAATCAAGACACATATAGCGATATCATTCGAGATGGTGGTTGGCTAGGAGCGTGCTATGTGGTGAAGTTCATTTTTAAGAGTGTAGATGCCCAGCCTTCGTCGTTGTGTTCAACATGTGGTGGGTGCGTCAAAATTCGGAACATATTCTTCCCGAATGTGCGCGGATTCACACTGCCCGTTTCAGAGATCCTCGGACCGTCTTGATAGCCGACCCTTTGACGTCGTGAAATTGCTGGGCGAATGGCCTGCGATTCGTCGTCAGGGTGCACAGCGCTGACTCACAACCTTCGTTAAGAGCCTACATTCTTAGAAATGAACTTCACCACACAGCATGCTCCTAGCCAACCATCATCCCGAGTGACGACGTTCTCGCCCCTGATTTGTTGAAGACGGGAGGCGGAGCCTATTATGTGCCGTGCATAATGGCTGAAATAGGCTCCTCCTCCCGTTTTCAACAAATCAGGGACGAGAACGTCGTCATTCGGGATGATGGTTGGCTAGGACCGTGCTATGTGGTGAAGTTCATTTCAAAGGCAAGCCCTTTCACCCCCATCACCACCACCACCATCATTTCTAAGAGTGTGGCAGAGCTCTCGTGTTATTAGACGTTGTTCTCTCTCTCTTTTTCTCTACTATATCTGGAGTAGCTTGTCCCACGGTAAGCCGGCGCACATCTCCACATTTTTCTCTACCACCACCATCATCATCATCATCATCATCATCATCGACGTCATGTCGACGTCATCACTGTTGCTTTACGGTACTTCGACAGACTCACCGCTTGAAAGTGGTAAAGGAAAGCCCGCACGGACCGTCAGTCATAGCCGAAGTTTCCAAGTCTGTCGTAACCTCCGTGTAAATTTCAGATTGTTTTGAAATGTTTATCTCGAGTGTCTTTCAGGTGGGAATTCCTCGCGGCAGCTCGGTCATTGTTATCTGTTTTTTTTTTGTTTTTTTTTGTATCTGTTCTGTATTGTATTGTATTGTATTGTATCTGTATCTGTTTGTTATCTGTTTGTTTTCTCTCTCTCTTACATTCTACTACAATTGCAATCGGGAAAAAGGAGCGAAAATTGCAAGTTATAGGAGGTATACTCCACACCCCTTTCGCAGGAGAAACTGAATGTCATCTCCAGCGAATGATATACATCTACACACTCAATGTCATTCATTCGCTGTCACACGTGAAGATGCGCACACATTATACGATATTACAGGAAAATGACGTTCGCTTTCCAAATTAATTTGGGAAAGTCATTTGCTTCTGCTATGGCACCAACTGCGCATGCTCTCTATGGCCAAGGTGCGACGTAAATTATCGAATGGTAATAAGAAAGTGAAAGAAACACACGCAAATTAAAAACTGTCGTCCTCTATGTCTTGAGAAGTTGTTCGTATTCTACATCAAAAAGGACGACTCGGCGCAAAGAACTATACCCTCGTTCCCAATGAGATTCATGACGGCCATACTTATTTGTTGAGTGCGCATTGAACCTTTTGTTGCCGTTGTTGTTGAATAGCAAGCTGGCCCTTTTGCCTGTCTAACCGTTCCTTTTTCTTTTTAAATAAACATATCCCCTCCCGTATATCATCACGAGAAGTTATGGCCGCCTCCGACGATGTTTAAAAAACAACTTTGACAAAGTATGAGTGCATAAGTATGAGTACTAGTGTTGACGCTCAATAAATTTCCTCAAACAATAAGTATTATGCGGTTCTCAAATTTTACGGATAGCCATTGCCATCATTTGAGCTGGCAATCAATTTCCCTTATGACGCCATTGAATCCAACCATGTTCAGTTGCCTTCCGAAGGATCGTTACGGTTTCTTTCTAATTCCGCGTAAGCACTGTGGCGATGCGTGTCTACACTCTTAGAAATGAACTTCACCGCATAGCACGGTCCTAGCCAACCATCATCTCGACTGATATCGTTATCTGCTCGGGTTTGTTGAAAACGGGATGCGTACGCCTTTTTTGTGACAATTATGAACAGCATAAGTGTCACAGAAAAGGCGTGCACCCCGTTTTCAACAAATCAGGGCAGATAACGATATCATTCGAGATGATAGTTGGCTAGGAGCGTGCTATGCGGTGAAGTTCATTTTTAAGAGTGTATGTGAGCGGTGTATACAGACGGAGTAGGAAGGAGGTTCAGGGCATACCTGCACTCTTAAAAATGAACTTCACCGCATAGCACGCTCCTAGCCAACCATCATCTCAAATGATATCGTTATCTGCCCTGATTTGTTGAAAACGGGAGGCGTACGCCTTCTTTGTGACACTTATGCTGTTCATAATTGTCACAAAAAGGCGTACGCCTCCCGTTTTCAACAAATCAGGGCAGATAATGATATCATTCATTATGGTTGGCGAAGAGCGTGCTATGCGGTGAAGTTCATTTCTAAGAGTGTCATTACTGTAATGAAATTAGAGTAATAAATTACTTTTTCTGCTAATTTGTAATGTAATGCATTAGTTTTGACATTACATAATTTGTAACGTAATTTAAGTACATTTTGGCAGTAATTTTAATGACATCACGCGTTACTTTTTACAAAAGAATCGACTCTGTGTTTTGTGTCGGCACTTGGCAGAAAGAGAGCTGCCGACTGGCGAATTAAAAGAATTCCAACGCCCACTATGAACGGTGACGCACTCAATCGGCACAGACTAAAGTATGTCTCGTTTTTACAACGTAGTCTTGTTTGACAATGAATTTCCCCATCCTCAATATCATTACGATGAAACTCGCAGTAACGACTTCGTAATGTCATTACTTTTTCGTAGTAATTGTAACGTAGTTTCATTACATTTCAGTTGCAGTAATGAGTAATGTAATGTAATTAAATTTATTTATTTATTTGAAAATACTGTTGGCCTGCAGAACAGAGGCCGTTACGGGAGATGGCACAAAATACACAGAAACAGTCATACTACGGCACTACTCAAAAATACGACAACATTGAATGCTCTCACGCTTCAAAACGTAGTGTAATTTAATTAAATTCTAGCTGGAGTAATGCGTAATGTAATTTAATTACATTTTAGAAATGATTTACCCAGGTATGGTTCAGGGGGACCCGAGACAGCATAGCCAGTGGTAAGAGTATTTATTTTAGCTCCTTCCGTTTTGCAATTTCGAAGCATATACCGGGTGTTTCAGTTAAATCCCCGGGCTAAATAATTCGCGAACGGGTGCACCAATACACGAACTTTCTTTTTACAAGTATCTGTCCGATACCACCTACAAGCTGCACACCGTGTGAATGAGTGGGAGGCGCTCATTATTAAAAGAAAAATGCAAATGAGTTTCGTAAAAAAGCGTAACTTCTGAAGCAGGGCGCTATCGGCATTAAAATGGGTACTACCCCTTTTGAGACCTTCAGTGGACACCTTTTAGAGAAAAATCTGCCACCGAAGCGGGTCATTTGTTGCAGTAATTAATTGGTTTCGGTTTACGTATTTTTGTCGCGGCTGGTCGCGGCGCAGCGCAAAAGGACGCTCTTTCACTCCCTTATCCATCAATAAATTACGTCCTTACATTAATGAATTACACCAATGAATTACACCAATGAAATACGCCCTTTTGCGCTTCGCCGCGACCAGCCGCGACAAAAATACGTAAACCGAAACCAATTAATTACTGCAACAAATGACCCGCTTCGGTGGCAGATTTTTCTCTAAAAGGTGTCCACTGAAGGTCCCAAAAGGGGTAGTACCCATTTTAATGCCGACAGCGCCCTGCTTTACAAGATACGCTTTTTGACGAAACTAATTTGCATTTTTATTTTAATAATGAGCGCCTCCCACTCATTCACACGGTGTGCAGCTTGTAGGTGGTATCGGACAGATACTTGTAAAAAAGAAAGTTCGTGGATTGGTGCACCCGTTTGCGAATTATTTAGCCCGGGGATTTAACTGAAACACCCGGTATAGCGTGGACCTGTGTTCTTTCATCAGCGACGTCTGGAGACATACACTTTGTGGCCCAACGTAACGCATGACTCCCTCAAAAAGGGGTCCCCCTAGTATATCGTTCACTATTTTCTCACGTACAGTGCACGTCTACCCGAAGATACGCTTGGGAGGTCAACACAAAAGCCCCTATTTTGAGACGTAGGTAGGCAATTATAGCCGCACCCGGATATACGAGACTGTGCTATTCTATTGAGGATCCTCAACTCATTGTGCGTTTAGTCTGGGTTCGAGAGAATTTCAAAAATAGATTAGCCTCCGACCGTATAGTATTTCGGAAAGTTGAAAGAAAAGTCTATAGTGTCGACGCGAGCTTATACACTCTTAAAAATGAACTTCACCGCATAGCACGCTCCTAGCCAATCACTATCTCGAATGATATCGTTATCTGCCCTGATTTGTTGGAAACGGGAGGCGTACGCCTTTTTTGTGACACTTATGCGGTTCATAAATTGTCACAAAAAAGGCGATAACGATGTCATTTGAGATTATGGTTGGCTAGGAGCGTGCTATGCGGTGAATTTCATTTTTAAGAGTGATATGGTGTCCAGCTTTTTGCTGCTCTTCCAACCGCATGGAAATAAATTGAAATTGAAGTTAGTCAAAATGACAATTCCTGTTCCGTATACGTGTTTCCTGTGTGTGAGCATAGAACGCTAAACGTTGCGTGGTAGTTTATTGGACAACGGTTTCATCTAAACATACACTCTTAGAAATGAACTTCACCACATAGCACGCTCCTAGCCAACCATCATCCCGAATGACAACGTTCTCGCCCCTGATTTGTTGAAAACGGGAGGAGGAGCCTATTTTGTGCCGTGCATAATGGGCACACAATAGGCTCCTCCTCCCGTTTTCAACAAATCTGGGGCGAGAACGCTGTCATTCGGGGTGATGGTTGGCTAGGAGCGTGCTATGTGGTGAAGTTCATTTTTAAGCGTGTACGGCTGAAGAAGAAGGGACATCCATTGTGTCACTTGGGCAGTTGGGCTGCATCAAGGGGGAGGGGGGAATATGTTTATTACGAAAAAAAAAAAAAAGAGGCAGGGGCATCAAGGGGTCTGCGAGGGGTGGCGCCAGCTAGATCACCCTTGGTGTTGTACACGTGGTCGTTCCTAAACACACGGTCGGAAGTTTGTGTCCGCACCCAGGTTTCTCCGGCAAGGTTTGTCTCCATGTCTACAAACGCCCAAAATAAAGTGTTTGGGATGGGTATCGAACCTCGAGAACCTGTCTGCCTTCATGCCTGTATCAGATTTGCCTCGTTGCACCCCTCGAAAGAAATGTAGGACCGAAGGCCACGTCCCTTTCGGGGACCATCGTAATCCCCTCAAGATCGTGGCTTTCGGGCGCAACTTTGTTCGCCCCTATAGCTTCGAGCGTAGTTCGAGTCTACCAAATTGGTGGCGCTGTCGAACAGTATGACGTCATTTGTTTACAAACAGGGAGAGGTCTATCCCTATTGACAAACTATGCCAAGCTATATGTCGTGTGCTATCGGCGCACGGCAAGTCAACCAAATTTTGATTGAACTAAAAAATTGGTTCAAAATTTTGGTTGAAGTTTTGGCCCTCAGGTGGGCAAAATTAGCCCACATTAACCCATTAATTAACCCATTGTGACGTCGCACAAGATGACAGTTGTCTCGCGCTGTAAAGCCCCGAATTATTTCATTTCATTTTATTGCTTTTATTGCTTTTTCAAACATATATAGAGACACAAGTTATAACACAGGACTGCGGGGCATTTGCCTGATTATGCCTATCAACGTAGCAGATAGGATACGCTGGGCCCCACAGCGCGTACTTTGAGATATAAATTTGACAAACATTGGTATGCAAATGAGCCGAAACCAGAACTATATGCACTTCTCGAGAGCAGAAAGAGGAAAAAGATTTTTCGCGTCGGTAGACCACGTGTTTTGAAGCGATGGAGCTGATTGGCTCATCTGACTGCCAGATCGTTTCTGGTGCGCTCGAGAAGTGCGCAGCTCTTGTTTCGCCTCATTTGCGTACAAAAGTTTGGCGATTAAAATCTCAGAGTACGTGCTGGTTCCAGGATTTTAGAAAAAGAGGATGAATTTAAATAATGATTGCGTCAAATTCTCACATTTTCACGAAAACATAGAATTAAAAATGAATCTTACCGTGTAGTCACGAAGAAGATGAAGAAGAAGAAGCGAAAGAAGAAGATGCGAAAAGCGTCATAGCTTTCTGCTGTCACGTGAGCACGAGCGCTCAACGTCGTGTCTTCACTTGCAGTACTATAACCGTGGGTAATATCCTGCTACACAGCCACAAGATATTCCGTAGCAGACGACAGGAAAACACGCTGATGGTGTCGTCTGCTAAGTGTCGTCTGCTAAACGCGCAGTACGTCAGTCTTGATATTCCGCACCGTGTGAATGCGGCTTTCACGGCTTTTTTTTAAAACAAATCTATAAAGGATAAAGAAACGTCCTGTATATAGACGAACATTTGAGCTGCCATAAACACGTCAAAAGAAAATGTCCTTAGGAATACATGCCCACTCTGTCCAACGTCAGGTCCATCATTGCCAAGGTGCTCTTCCTCATTCACGCCTAACATATGGAGCTAAAATTTATGACCACGCAAAATATAAGATATTATTGCTGTATGTCTTCCGAGCTGCGTCAGAGGCTTATCCGCCCCACATTCGCTACTGCTTTTGATCATTTTTTTATATCGGAAAATTAGCAAGAAATGGTGACGTCCTCCAGTCTATTGTTATAACTATTATATTCAAAATTGAAGTAGTGGTTGATAGTACCTTAATATTATGACCACCTCCTACTTTCAATTCTTGGTCGTTACCATGATGCTATTAGATCTCTGCAGAAAGATGCGAATCGAGTTTTGGACTGGTTTCATGATAATGCTATCCCTGTCAATCCTGCAAAATCCAAGTTAATGCGCCAATGTAGTCCCCCGTTTTGTTTGCGACGTGTCGTTTTATCTTCAAAGGTCTTCACACTGCTGCGTTTGTGGTTGTGCTAATCATCGCCATGGCAACATAACCTCGCTCTCCTCAAACACACTACATAAGCAGAACACAGGGAGCTGAGCCAATGTCACCTATAGATAGCAGAAGGCCTCGGCACCCTTTCAATTGACGTCACGCACTTGGCCCTACTATCACTGTTAGCGATAGATAAATGTGACGTCACCGAAACAGCGAAGAAGAGAAAAAGCTTCCTCACCGAAAATCTATGGCAGCCTGTGACGTTGTCGAAAGAGTGCTCAAGCTTTTTGTCATCTATAGGACGTGGCATTGTTTGACATGGAGCGCGCTCCTTTTTACTAACCGGGACATCTCCTTTGCGGAGTGTGGCTTTTTAAGGCTGCAGACAGCCGGATCGGCTATCTGGGGATTTCTGCAATATTCTCCCTCCACCCTCAGAGATCGCTGGAGCCCTAGAGCCTAGTGCGCTTAAAGGGGTCCTCTCTTTCCTCCGTATTCTCGTTCCGCCCTCAGGGATCGCCAGAGCCTAATGCTCTTCAAGGGCCTTCTCTTTCTGTCGTACTCTACTCAGCCCTCGGGGATCTCTAGTGCGCTTCACAGCGCCTTCTCTTTCTCCCGTAATCTCAGTCCACCCTCGGGGATCGCTATAGGGCCTATTGGGCTTGAAGGGTTTCTGCAATATTCTCCCTCCACCCTCAGAGATCGCTGGAGCCCTAGAGCCTAGTGCGCTTAAAGGGGTCCTCTCTTTCCTCCGTATTCTCGTTCCGCCCTCAGGGATCGCCAGAGCCTAATGCTCTTCAAGGGCCTTCTCTTTCTGTCGTACTCTACTCAGCCCTCGGGGATCTCTAGTGCGCTTCACAGCGCCTTCTCTTTCTCCCGTAATCTCAGTCCACCCTCGGGGATCGCTATAGGGCCTATTGGGCTTGAAGGGTTTCTGCAATATTCTCCCTCCACCCTCAGAGATCGCTGGAGCCCTAGAGCCTAGTGCGCTTAAAGGGGTCCTCTCTCTCCTCCGTATTCTCGCTCCGCCCTCAGGGATCGCTAGAGCCTAATGCTCTTCAAGGGCCTTCTCTTTCTGTCGTACTCTACTCAGCCCTCGGGGATCTCTAGGGCGCTTCAAAGCGCGTTCTCTTTCTCTCGTAATCTCACTCCGCCCTCGGGGATCGCTATAGGGCCTATTGGGCTTGAAGGGTTTCTGCAATATTCTCCCTCCACCCTCAGAGATCGCTGGAGCACTAGAGCATAGTGCGCTTAAAGGGGTCCTCTCTTTCCTCCGTATTCTCGTTCCGCCCTCAGGGATCGCAAGAGCCTATTGCTCTTCAAGGGCCTTCTCTTTCTGTCGTACTCTACTCAGCCCTCGGGGATCTCTAGGGCGCTTCAAAGCGCCTTCTCTTTCTCCCGTAATCTCACTCCACCCTCGGTGATCGCTATAGGGCCTATTGGGCTTGAAGGGTTTCTGCAATATTCTCCCTCCACCCTCAGAGATCGCTGGAGCCCTAGAACCTAGTGCGGTTAAAGGGGTCCTCTCTTTCCTCCGTATTCTCGTTCCGCCCTCAGGGATCGCAAGAGCCTATTGCTCTTCAAGGGCCTTCTCTTTCTGTCGTACTCTACTCAGCCCTCGGGGATCTCTAGGGCGCTTCAAAGCGCCTTCTCTTTCTCCCGTAATCTCACTCCACCCTCGGTGATCGCTATAGGGCCTATTGGGCTTGAAGGGTTTCTGCAATATTCTCCCTCCACCCTCAGAGATCGCTGGAGCCCTAGAGCCTAGTGCGCTTAAAGGGTCCCTCTCTTTCCTCCGTATTCTCGTTCCGCCCTCAGGGATCGCTAGAGCCTAATGCTCTTCAAGGGCCTTCTCTTTCTGTCGTACTCTACTCAGCCCTCGGGGATATCTAGGGCGCTTCAAAGCGCGTTCTCTTTCTCTCGTAATCTCACTCCGCCCTCGGGGATCGCTATAGGGCCTATTGGGCTTGAAGGGTTTCTGCAATATTCTCCCTCCACCCTCAGAGATCGCTGGAGCACTAGAGCATAGTGCGCTTAAAGGGGTCCTCTCTTTCCTCCGTATTCTCGTTCCGCCCTCAGGGATCGCTAGAGCCTAATGCTCTTCAAGGGCCTTCTCTTTCTGTCGTACTCTACTCAGCCCTCGGGGATCTCTAGGGCGCTTCAAAGCGCGTTCTCTTTCTCTCGTAATCTCACTCCGCCCTCGGGGATCGCTATAGGGCCTATTGGGCTTGAAGGGTTTCTGCAATATTCTCCCTCCACCCTCAGAGATCGCTGGAGCACTAGAGCATAGTGCGCTTAAAGGGGTCCTCTCTTTCCTCCGTATTCTCGTTCCGCCCTCAGGGATCGCTAGAGCCTAATGCTCTTCAAGGGTCTTCTCTTTCTGTCGTATTCTACTCAGCCCTCGGGGATCTCTAGGGCGCTTCAAAGCGCCTTCTCTTTCTCCCGTAATCTCACTCCACCCTCGGGGATCGCTATAGGGCCTATTGGGCTTGAAGGGTTTCTGCAATATTCTCCCTCCACCCTCAGAGATCGCTGGAGCACTAGAGCATAGTGCGCTTAAAGGGGTCCTCTCTTTCCTCCGTATTCTCGTTCCGCCCTCAGGGATCGCTAGAGCCTAATGCTCTTCAAGGGCCTTCTCTTTCTGTCGTACTCTACTCAGCCCTCGGGGATCTCTAGGGCGCTCCAAAGCGCCTTCTCTTTCTCCCGTAATCTCACTCCACCCTCGGGGATCGCTATAGGGCCTATTGGGCTTGAAGGGTTTCTGCAATATTCTCCCTCCACCCTCAGAGATCGCTGGAGCCCTAGAGCCTAGTGCGCTTAAAGGGTCCCTCTCTTTCCTCCGTATTCTCGTTCCGCCCTCAGGGATCGCTAGAGCCTAATGCTCTTCAAGGGTCTTCTCTTTCTGTCGTATTCTACTCAGCCCTCGGGGATCTCTAGGGCGCTTCAAAGCGCCTTCTCTTTCTCCCGTAATCTCACTCCACCCTCGGGGATCGCTATAGGGCCTATTGGGCTTGAAGGGTTTCTGCAATATTCTCCCTCCACCCTCAGAGATCGCTGGAGCCCTAGAGCCTAGTGCGTTTAAAGGGGTCCTCTCTTTCCTCCGGACCGGCCTCGGTGGCTCAGTCGGTAGCGTGTTCGCCTTCTGATCCCGAGATCGCGGGTTCGAACCCGGCCGAGGACGCCAGCAACTTGGTGGCAGGGTACAAGTTGCTTAGACACGCCGTCTTCCGCGAGGGACGTTAAATACGGGGTGCCGTGTGATGAGCTTTCATCGCACGTTAAAGAACCCTCAGGTGGGCAAAAGCAATCCACAGACCGACCACTGTGGCGTCGCTCATGATCTCAGTTGTCTCGCGACGTAAACTCCCAATTATTATTATTATCTTTCCTCCGTATTCTCGTTCCGCCCTCGGGGATCGCTAGAGCCTAATGCTCTTCAAGGGCCTTCTCTTTCTGTCGTATACCCTCACTCAGCCCTCGGGGATCTCTAGTGCGCTTCACAGCGCATTCTCTTTCTCCCATAATCTCACTCCGTCCTCGGGGATCGCTATAGGGCCTATTGGGCTTGAAGGGTTTCTGCAATATTCTCCCTCCACCCTCAGAGATCGCTGGAGCCCTAGAGCCTAGTGCGTTTAAAGGGGTCCTCTCTTTCCTCCGTATTCTCGTTCCGCCCTCGGGGATCGCTAGAGCCTAATGCTCTTCAAGGGCCTTCTCTTTCTGTCGTATACCCTCACTCAGCCCTCGGGGATCTCTAGTGCGCTTCACAGCGCCTTCTCTTTCTCCCATAATCTCACTCCACCCTCGGGGATCGCTATAGGGCCTATTGGGCTTGAAGGGTTTCTGCAATATTCTCCCTCCACCCTCAGAGATCGCTGGAGCCCTAGAGCCTAGTGCGTTTAAAGGGGTCCTCTCTTTCCTCCGTATTCTCGTTCCGCCCTCGGGGATCGCTAGAGCCTAATGCTCTTGAAGGGCCTTCTCTTTCTGTCGTACTCTACTCAGCCCTCGGGGATCTCTAGGGCGCTTCAAAGCGCGTTCTCTTTCTCTCGTAATCTCACTCCGCCATCGGGGATCGCTATAGGGCCTATTGGGCTTGAAGGGTTTCTGCAATATTCTCCCTCCACCCTCAGAGATCGCTGGAGCCCTAGAGCCTAGTGCGTTTAAAGGGGTCCTCTCTTTCATCCGTATTCTCGTTCCGCCCTCGGGGATCGCTAGAGCCTAATGCTCTTCAAGGGCCTTCTCTTTCTGTCGTACTCTACTCAGCCCTCGGGGATCTCTAGTGCGCTTCACAGCGCCTTCTCTTTCTCCCATAATCTCACTCCGCCCTCGGGGATCGCTATTGGGCCTATTGGGCTTGAAGGGTTTCTGCAATATTCTCCCTCCACCCTCAGAGGTCGCTGGAGCCCTAGAGCCTAGTGCGTTTAAAGGGGTCCTCTCTTTCATCCGTATTCTCGTTCCGCCCTCGGGGATCGCTAGAGCCTAATGCTCTTCAAGGGCCTTCTCTTTCTGTCGTACTCTACTCAGCCCTCGGGGATCTCTAGTGCGCTTCACAGCGCCTTCTCTTTCTCCCATAATCTCACTCCGCCCTCGGGGATCGCTATTGGGCCTATTGGGCTTGAAGGGTTTCTGCAATATTCTCCCTCCACCCTCAGAGGTCGCTTGAGCCCTAGAGCCTAGTGCGCTTGAAGGGGTCCTCTCTTTCCTCCGTATTATCGCTCCGGCCTCGGGGATCCCTAGAGCCTAGTGCACTTAAAGAGGCCCTCCCTTTCCTCCGTATTCTCGCTCTATAGCATCAGCGATCCCTATATGGATCTATATATATGGAGGATAGAGAGGACCCCTTTAAGCGCACTAGGCTCTATAGAGTCTAGTGCGCTTACAGGGGTCCTCTCTATCCTCCATATTTTCGCTCCGCCCTCAGAGATCCCTAGAGCCTTCTCTTTGTGTCGTACTCTCATTAAGCCCTCGTGTATCCATAGAGCCTAATCCGCTTCAAGGGAGCTTCTCTTTCTGTGGTACTCCCACTCAGCCCTCGGGGATCCATAAGGCGCTTCAAAGCGTCTCCATGTCACCGGCTCATTTGCATATCATGAATTCGGGGGTGGATATCTTCACGCACGTGCGTGTTTCAGGATTTTTCAAACGTGGAATGGCTTTCAACTGGGATGGTCTCCCATTCTGATCTCCCGCTTTTGCCCGAAATCCCCTAATTAAAGAGTTCATTAAAGAATTTTGGGTAATTAGTCATCTTGTAGTTGCATACTTTCTTCGAAGGCATCTCAGCCTGGCTGTAGAACTCAACTGCAAAAACGGCATCCGTTTTGCTCCGCTAGTTTTTTAATAAAAATTTCGTAACGAATAAAATATTTGTGGTCCGCTGTAACCTAACTACCGTAGTTAACTACAAAAAGAAGTTTAACTATAGTTGTAACTACCGCTTTTGCAAGTAGTTTAACTAATAGTTTAACTACAAGTAGTTTAACTACTGCACATATCCCCGTATTTTAGCCATCCTTCCACCCGGCGTCGCCCTCGAAGTCGCAAACATTCTGAGTCTCTCGACCAGCCTTACGAGCATCTCAAGTCCTCGATACTTCAACGAACCACTGGCTTTATGCTGGGCACTATACCTAAAATGGATTACCAGTGGTAGGATTTCGTGCGAGAAAAGGTTGAGCTCGTGCCCAGAAACCCTCCCCCCTAAGGAACTTCGCTGGGACTGCTCCTGGTTTTGCCGCATGTTGACGCATAGCTTTTGCAGAGCGTACTACGCTGAACAGTGGTAGCCTCATGCTCGAGTTTGTCGGTCACCACTCCACGTGCGTGAGTGGCATCCAGAAACACATGTGAGTCACACCGCAGCCTTCAAACGTCACGATGTCACGATGTTGCATGCGGAGAAGGAATTCTTACGCCCAGTCTCGGCTGCCATTATTTGATATTTGGGTAAAATACATCGCACAAAGAGCAAGCAAAGTTTGTGATCGATATTCGAAGGTTAAACGATGTGCAACTTTCTTTTTCTATCGTTGCGCCCTTTAAAGAAGGGGGCCTTCTCTCTTTCCCGTTCACTGCGTCCATAGGGTGTGTGCAGAAAAAGTAGTCCCGCATTTACCGCGCTCCCTGCTTACCGTACAAACTTCCGGTGGCGCACGGCGACGCGTTGATACGATAAAAACCATTAAAGAAACCGTAGTACCCAAACTCTGCGGTTATATGGTGGTCACGGCCAGTGGCGTAGCCAGACCTCCAAGGTAAGGGGGGGGGGGGGCTCGATACGAAAACTCCCCCCCCCCACCCGCTGATCCTGTGTGCGACAACACACACATACTGTGCACACTGCAAACGGCGGATGAAAAAAAAAAGAAAGAAACGAAAATAGTTGATTTGGACATTCCCAATACGGTTACATGTATATAAGGTGTCCTGAGATGACCAATGAGGTGGTGCCACGAGATTGGAAGTATTTTGAAAATCTCATACTTTGGAAACCATTCAAGAGTGCTGCTTGGATAGACGCCATGAACTGCAAGAACATTCGCGATCGTCACACTGCCCCCCCCCCCCCCCCCCCCGCATATATTATGTTCTCCTCGGATTTGCAGGTAGGGGGGAGGGTGCTCGAGAGACTAGGCCGATACACGCGGTTTCTGTGACTTAGTACACGTAGCTCAGACGCACGTAGTCATATGAACGAGAAATAATTGGACTATATGTTATCGAGACGTGAGGAGGGGGGGGCAGGACTCATCCTCGGGGGCCGTGATTTCTCTCGACGGTCACATCGATTAGCGATCAGACCTTACCTACCTACCTTACTTAGTCTAGGTGGCATTGATAAAGATGGATTGTGTGTCCTTTATTCGGGAAAACGATTTTCATTCGAAACTGAAATCATACCATATAGCAATCGGGAAGCACACGGAAGATCAGTTTTTAAACTGGAAGCAGATGACGTGGCGACAGTTTTGCAAAAAAAAAAAAAAAAAGACTGCTAGCGGATGACGTCGTGTCTATAAAAAAAAAAGTGTGTTAAAGAACGAGTTCAAATGGAATGTCCTCCTATGGTTTATTGGCCTCAAGTACTACCAGAAAAAAAGTGTTAATTTCACTGGGAAACATACAGGAGAGGAGGGTTACAGAAAGCTTGTCTTTGTGCATATCAAAGCGAGACCGTAGATGAGAGGGTCTCTGACCGGAGGGTTCAACCCCAACTAACTTACGGTGCCCTTTCGTCAGTCGCCGCTCTTTAATGGCGGTTTCACTCGAATAAGCGGACCTCATTTACAGCCAGATGGTTTGACTTGTTTTGAAAGAGTATACAGTCAAACCTCGCTTTACGAACACCCTTCGTTTCTCAGAAAATCGTTCGTAAATCGAGGTATTCGTAAATCGAGGTCCGAGGTGTGCAGTGCACAAATACGTCACAAAACCACATGGAATTGATTTGAATAAGTTTTATTTTTGAAAATACTGCGTAATTGTGCTTTGCACCATACTTTCGGCAGGGTCTATCCTGTTTAGAAGAGATGACAGAAGTCTGACACTTGACTCATCCACCCGGTCCTCAAAGTACCGTATCGCGCGCGGATGAGACTGTTTCCAACGGCAAATATCACGCTTGTCACCGGCTGTCAGGACTGAACGCCTTCGCTTGGAATGGCAAGATGTTTCCATCTCGGAGACCTGGTCCAAACTCACAACCGTTCGGCTGTAAACGCCGGAATTATTCTTTCAGGAAATGGTGAATCATGTTTGTGGAACGTAGTGGCGTTGGGACATTGTATGTTTGACCTTGGCAGCATGTACTGAGAAACTTTCATTATAGCCTCCGGTCCATTGGCCTGTCCTCTGTAGGTTCATAACGCCCGTTCGTATATCGAGGTCAGAATGGCTTGGCTACTTTGGGTCCGTTCCCTAATAATCCGTTCATAGTTCGGATATCGAGGGTTCGTAAAACGAGGTCAAAATACACGGAAAAAGTTTGGTTCCCTGTGGAGCCGTTCGTAAGTTGAGGGAATTCGTATATCGAGGGTTCATAAAACGAGGTCTGACTGTATTTCCAATTGATGTTACTATAGAAGAGAGGATTTGTGACAAATGTCGGACGCAGGTGATCGTGGCCGCAGACCCTCGGGCGCGAAACCAGCTCCGCTGCCGCAAGGAAGCCCTCCAAAGAGCCCTGGACGGCCTCGGCCAGCACGGCCTGGTGGCCGGCGGTGCCGACGGGGGCCTCGTTAGCCTGCACGACGCCCTTCGTACCCAACTCGACTATCTGGCCCACCAATACAAGGTAGCCGTGCAGACTCTGGACGAACTGGCGCTTGCTCGTGGTGCCCCACCGGCGTCTTTGTGCCACGGACCGGCCCCGACGGGGGCTAGCCACCAGCGACAGCTCAGTGTGGCCCAGCTGGAGATCCAGGAGAGGCTAATCAAGAACAAGACCCTACTGAACGCCCTCGAGCCAGCCTTAGCGGGACATGCACCTCTGGACGCGATCCTGGCACGATTGCGAAGCAGGATTCAGCTCGACAAGGATGTCCTCTTTCAGGTAAAGTAATACCGAAACTTTGGCGGCACTCTATGCTACATGTAGGATTCCGCCGTTTTCGGTTTTAATCGAAAAACACCGAAAAACATACGCCGGGTAAATTTTCCCTCATTCGGTTTTAATCGGAACACGCCGGATACAGAGGGAGATTCCAGGACATGACAGAGATAAATTGCTGCACTTGACCAGTAAGTTGTTGATGCAGATCAGAAAACGACAGAGAAATACGGTGGTTATGAAAAATGTCCGTTTACTTTTTCGTTGGCCGTAAAATGCCACCGCAGCGAACAACGCCGCGGTGAATGAGCGTCCTGCGTGCGGAAATTACATTTGGATTTCTATTCGTCGATAAGTCGGGGAAACCATGTACACGCCAAGAAAGACACCGAAAAACGCCGATTTCGTGAAAATCAACAAACATTGAAAATCATACGCCGAATCCGCCCAAGAATAAAAACCGAAAACGGAGGAAGGAATGGGAGCCTCAACTATAGAAGACGAAATTGGGAGCCGCCTCGTGACGGTCACGGCTAGTTTTCTGGTTTTACAGTTGTCTATATAGCCGTTTCAATGGTATAGTTTCGGAATTCCTGGATAGATTCGCCAATAACGTGTCAAAATGGTTCCAAAGTGGCGTGTGCAAGACCCTCATCTCATTGGCCTTCTCGGGGAACGTGACACTTACGAGACACAAATCGAGCTAAAATTTGTCCCCCTACTCACCCGTCACTATACCCCACGCTTTTTTCTTCTGTCCTCCACGGTCCAAGCAGTGTTGCTTGCTAACTGCGGGAATTCGCTAGGGCTGGCTCAAAAAGTACTGAAATTTTGACAAACGTCGCTCTAAAGTTTTTTTATACTGGTCACGTGCGTTCGAAAATGTAGATTAGTACCCATATGTCGACTTATCGTGATGTAGTACCGACCCGCAACTTAGAATCAAGTGCACGAACATAAATGAATATGAACATCGCAAACAGCGGGGGAAAAGTCAAACGATGGGAGTTGATAAGTAATTTTTTTAAAATAAATGGAGAAATTGATGGAAATCTTGAAAGCTCACTACCATCTTTCTCAAGGAAGCGTTTGTCGAATCATGTTGTGTGCTATTGTTTTCTAGCGTCTGTTTCAGCCACGAACACAGGTCCCTCTGTATACAGTTCCCAGTCTGTTCGGCGATGGAACATAGAGCACAGCCTTCTCTGGTCGTATGTACCCTAGACGATCGACGAGGCTCGTAATCAAGATAGAATGAATCAAGCGACGAGCCGTTTGGTAGAGGACGTATCACGCACTCAAATTTTACGAAAAACATTGTCCGGTTGTTTGCGGATAAATCGTGAAAGACGCTGCTCTCTCAACATTTGCAATGGCCGATTGCTAAGCCTCCGCGTGGCTTTGCGTAGTATGTCGCCACACTTATTTTCCCACGTTTTTACAATTCCGAAGCATAACATAGGCACTTCTACTTGATGCATTTCTTGTGAAAGTAATTTTTTTAAGTTCAATTAAATTTAAATATTTATGTTTTTTTTATTGAAATATATAAATAATACATTTCTGAAATATAGTGTGGCCATAATCGACTTTCATGTTTTCGTAATTTGCCGAAACCGGAAAATTTTTAAGCGAAAGTGCCGATGGTGTGTCGTTCCTACGAAAGACCCGACGGACCGGAAGAAGTAGCGTACGTAACCAACCCAGCGGTATGGTAAACTATACACAATGCCGAAGACTTCCACAAAATGTTCTATCGTCCTTTTTTGTATGTGTGTTGGAGCCAATCGTACCTAAGTACAATTCTTCTACCTTATACGTCGGCATAATCTTTATTCCAACATATCCGTCCAAAAGAAGTTATTCGCAATGGAGAGAGCTCTGGATAAGACTCGATAACGTAAGCTAGGTTTGTGACC
The DNA here is from genome assembly GCF_037126465.1 of Ornithodoros turicata. Lineage (NCBI taxonomy): Eukaryota > Metazoa > Arthropoda > Arachnida > Ixodida > Argasidae > Ornithodoros > Ornithodoros turicata. The sequence continues at coordinate 3,876,144 of NC_088201.1, forward strand.
AGAGTTACTAACACGTCCTATCCATCAAAAAAGGGACTAATTACCTCGCGAATTGTCGAAACGTTAGGTTAATTAATGTATCTTTCTCGGTGTCGAAATATATATATATATATGTTTTACATTCCGCCTTAGCGCCACGAAGCAACTGTGGCTATGAGCAGCGTACAGACGTGAACAGGTGGAGAGAGGACAACAGGAAGGAGTGAGGGACAGAGGTTTAGTTCCTGGGCCGACTTCAGGGGGCCGACATTCGTCTGGATAGTCTGCCGGGAAAACTGGGGGAAAAACCTGAAACGTTGCTAGACCTCCCTGCCGCGAATATCAAGATCAGACGAAGACGAAAAATATAAAAAAGCGTCATAGCTTTCTCAATCACGTGAGCGCGAGCGCTCAACGTCGTGTATTCACGTACACTGCTAAGCGTGGGGAATATCCTGCTACACAGCCACAAGTATATTCCGTAGCAGACGACAGGAAAACACGCTGACGGTGTCGTCTGCTAAGTGTCGTCTGCTAAACGCGCAATATACGCCATTCCCGATATTCCGCACCGAGCAGTGTTTTCGCTTTTTCTTCTACTAGAATATTCCGTGAGGATGTCGCCCGTGTGAATACACGGTTACAAGCGTGACTGTTTAACGCGAAGCATGCCCTTCCACATATTGAATGAGAATGTCATTTGTGCTGTGGACTGCCCCTAAGTATAGTTTTGTTTTTTATACCGTCCGCTCGTGTCGTTTTTTTGACGGAGTCCGGCTGTGACACCGCCCTCGTGTTCAGTTCACGCAGCTACGCAAGGAAGCGAAGGACGTTAGCCCCGGCGCCGTGGTGGCTCCGGTGTTGGTGCGCTTCACGCACGGCTGTCAACTGGTGCTGGACCTGATGAGGACCCAGCATGAAGAGGAAGGAGACTCTTCGGCGGGGTACCACTCGGACTCAACGGAATCGGCACCGCAAAGCGAGGGACCCTCGGGTACGTTATCTTCGATAAGGGTAGGTTACGTAGGGTACTCCAAGAAGCGTGCCCATGATCAACCGCGTACACTCCTACGGTAAGGAAGCTGTGCACTTTCTGGTAGCACCACGCGATAACAACCGCAACCAGTGCTGCTCCAAGTGATGTCATCGTCCAACACGCAGTGGCGTCGGAACTATTTTTCCATTGGGGGAGCCGGAAAAAAATGCTACCATCATCATCATCATCATCATCATCATCATTATTTATTTTTCTTGAGGGCTCATGCAGGCAATACAGGGGTGGTACACAAATTGAAAACGTGCGCCAGGCAAATTACGACATGCGCATACTTGTACAGCAGAACTAAACTAACATTGCTGAAGTAATGTGTATGAATATGGGGAATGAATATCAATCTGGGGGAGCCGTGCTACCTCATCTGTAAATGAGGGGGAGCCGTCGCTCCCCCTGCTCCCCTTGTTCCGGCGCCCCTGCCAACACGTGACACACAGTAATCGTGTAATTACGCAACACGGTCGTATTCGTCTCTCGAACCGTTGACATCTTCAGAAATCAGAACAGAGATACTGTTGAAGCAAACGATGCTCATGTTAGATACTCGCAAAAACACTGCTACTTTTTTTTTTATACAGGGTGTCCCAGAAAACGTGTCATTGAATTATAATAAAAAAAAAACTACACCACCTACACTCTTAAAAATGAACTTCACTGCATAGCACGCTCTTAGCCAACCATCATCTCGAATGATATCGTTATCTGCCCTGATTTGTTGAAAACGAGAGGCGTACGCCTTTTCTGTGACAATTATGAACAGCATAAGTGTCACAAAAAAGGCGTACGCCTCCTGTTTTCAACAAATCAAGGCACATAACGATATCATTCGAGATGATGGTTGGGTAAGAGCGTGCTATGTGGTGAAGTACATTTTTAAGAGTGTAGAGTCATGCGGTCAACGGTATTTGTTCTTACTGGGTTTTTGCCACCTCCTCATGTGAATGTCGTGTAACGTAAGTTTAATTATGTAAATTTTTGCGAGCTCAAGTCGGAAATTTGCCCAGTAAAGGTCACTTTTTTACCCCACCAATGTGAAGAGCGTGTCTAATTTACTCAAATTAATGATAATTGACAGGGATATTCAGGAGCTATCCTATCGGAAAAAATAGCCGAACATCATGCTCTACGGAGGTCGCACAGAATAGCGCACGATGAATTTTTCAGGGCAATCTGCGTCAGTCCGACGAAAGGAGGTTGGAAACCCAGCCCACCCCGGCATCGCAGAAAGAGATAACGCAGGCATGGCTTATCAAGTCCGACTTTCGCTGGGATAATGCTTTCCCTCTCCCAATTTTAGGAACTGTTACTTTTTCTACTATCGCTCTGTGGGCTGGCTTCGGAACCTCCTTTCGTCGGACTGCGAGCGACTGCGCTCAGAAAGACATCGCGCGTTATGGTCCGGTGCTCCGAAAAGCATGATATTCGGCTATTTGAGATAGCTCGTGAATATCACTGTCAATTATCATGAATTTGAGTGAATTCGGCACGCTCTTCATATTGGTGGGGTAAAAAAGTGACCTTCCCTTGGCAAATTTCTGAGTTCAGTTCGCAAATATTTGCATAATTAAACTTGGGGTACCTGACATTAACTTTACAAGGTGGCAAAAACCTAATAAGATGCCTAAACCTAATGCCGTTGGCCGCATGATTCTAGGTGGCGTAATTTTTTTATTATAATTCAATGACACGTTTTCTGGGACACCCTGTATGCCTGTTATTCTTTTCTCTTTTTTCTTTCTTTTTTCACCATCACGTTGTACTTTACGGCCATGGGTTAGGAACTGCGGTCGTCCAGATTGGTGATACCCACATCCGAAACGACCCGGTGCTGTACCATTGCGGGTCTCCACAGGGTGGTGATGATCCTATGTAAAAATGTAGTACGTTCACGAGCTGTTCCATTGATCACCCTTAATCGCGTGTGGCACAGTTACCTGTCTTCCCCGGCTGAGAAACATGTTGAGTGTGACCCTGATTTCCTATCTAGTACATGTCTGACTGGATCCAGGGGCGTTGGAAGGTGGGGGCAGGGGGGGACGGTTCCCCCCCTTCCGAACTTTCGCTCTGAGAGTCCCGCCACCCCATTTTTCATCAGTACGTCACAGCACATCAATGGCTCTTCTTTAGGTTAGGTTGGGTTGGGTTGGGTTAGGTTAGGTTAGGTTAGGTTAGGTTAGCCCCCCCCCCCCCCTGCCGTGAGGGACTTCCGACGCCTCTGACTGGATCAGTTTTCTTTCTTCACCTATCGCTAAGGCGGGGATGTTTGTATAGAGGTCAGTCGACTTGCTATACCATTGAAAATAGAATGAATTGGTCACTAATTTGGGGGGGAGACTATCATAAGTTGTAGGACGGAGAAATGTCGCCAAAGAAAGAACAGCTCAAATGAGGTTTTGTCGGTGCGCGCGCACAACCTGCAAAGTAATGTTCTTCGAGATAAGTGTCGATCGACAAAGCCCAACTCGATGGCAGTTCACAAAAAGTAGTGCGATCATTGTGTGCAGCATGTCGGGGCCGTTGCGAGGTGGAACGGCTGCGCAGTCAACTGTCTCGAGCCCGGCAGAATGTGGCCCTGCTCGAAGAACGTGAACGAGGACTTCGCGAGAGATTGGCTGTCCAGGCACAGCGGATGCTGGAGCGTGGGGTCCACTTCGAGAAACTCAGTCTCGGAGAACGTCGCCCCACGGCTCTCATTCGACGGTACGGAAGCCTCTACGCCCAGGTAACTGACGCCTTGATTCGGAGCCATCGCGGCTTTGTAATTAGGGAGTGACTTTTTCGGGTTCAACCCGATTCCGCCCGGTCATTAAAAACTCACCTCCGAGCAATTCGGGTTAAACCCTATTTCTCCCCGAATTCCCAGTCACTATGACATCCTCGAGTGACGTTTCCACTGAAGAAGAACAAAGGTCGCCACGCGTAACACATGTAAGAATGGGTCACCTATACGTTCCCAGCAATACACCCATGTGTGTCAACACTGTCTATGCCTTCGGGGATTACCACTGGAAGATCACGATCCCGCAAAAAACAACAACAAAAACACAACAACAACAACAAAAGGACAAAAAAGAGGGATTAGGAAAGGACTTAATAGACAAGAGGAGAAACAAAAACACCCGATAACACCCGAAGGCACAATTATCGCCCGAACACGGCAACGAGGACATCCTCAGTATAAGCGTTACATCTTGTGTATTATAAATTGACAGCTAGCATAGTAGTGGTAACGCGCAGTTTCATACCTCGGTTGGTATGTTGAAGAGAGGGCAGCTAGCATGGTGTGACATCTCTGACAGGCAATCAGACAGTACCTGCTGGTGCCTTTACTTCAACTGCCATCGTTCAATCCAAATATAAGATGAGATAATAGAAATACAATTCGCCCCTGCGTCAAGTATACAATGCGTGCATCGTGTAATTAAATGGAACCCCGTTGCAATAATGACGTCAGAATGAACGTATCTCCCCTGCAGACTAGGTTGTACACTGTAAACTTTTTCACACCTTTAAAGGTGTGCGCCATGCACATTAAACCTGGTTGCCTAACATTGTACCTCTAGGTTGATATTTTACAAAATTTAAAAAGCATTACAAAAGATCAGGTGTCAGTCCAAATCTTGCTCTCATTATGTCTTGGATATAGTAGGTACGTGCTAATGCATATATGCATCGCTAGCGATAATCGAGCACGTGCAAGTGTCTACAATACTGTTCAACAATGTTGAGACTTGAAAGACTGAATTTTTGGAGGACAGACAGCGTGCGAGTAAAGAAAATTAGTGCTAAACCGTACTCCATTATAATGTTACGAAAATTACACCAAAAAGGGCGTGCGCCACGCACATTATTACACCTTTAAAGGTGTGAAAGCGTTTACAGTGTACCCATGCGTTGACTCATGCACATATGATGTCTCTATTGTGTCTGTTCTGGTTTGTTGACGAGAGCGTCAGTGCGGTACACCAGAGAAGTACCTACCACTGACGCTCCCGTCAACAGCATTTATAGAGAAGCCTATATATCATGCGATGTGCTGGGACGCAGGCTCGAGTGGACACTCTGGACGCCTTGGACACGTTGCCACAACTGCGCGACGCCGACGAACTCAAGTCCAAGCTGCTGTTCTCCGTGGTCGTCTTGGCATTCCGGGCGGCACAATCAGCCCTAGCCGGCGTACAATGCCAAGTCCGCAAAGTCCTACAGGTGTCCGGGGAGGACGCCAGCGCCCAGAACTTAGAAGCCAGTGTTGCAGAGTACCTCAGGGCAGCTGCAGATCGCTTTGACGTCACGCCCAGCGTTGAGGTTTTACTTTTATGCTCTATGAACGCAAACATTTCACTGATACGCTTCCTTAGCGCTCATTCTTGTCATTGCTTGTTTTGAAAGACCCATGATATAGTCGAGGGAAATTTGCAAAGGTTTTGTACAATATCTGAAAGAGTAGTACATGTAGTGAAATATAGAAAATTTCTCGCAGGAAGTGTGCACCCAGATCTGGGCCACACTCTACGATTACCCGTGCCTAAAGACCTGCTCGGGACTTGAGCAGTACGTCAAGGACTGCGTGCGCCTCGCCTGGGCCCTAAGTGCCCAGGAACCTCCATTTGGCATCGAGTACGAGACGCGAGTCTTCAGAAGAGACCTCCACGTCAGGTTCCACACGTCCGACCAGAGCTGCGATCGCATCCGCACCTACCTGTGGCCAGCCCTGCTGGAAGGACCGTCGGGTCCTTGCGTTCACAAGGGCGTCGTTGTCACCTGATCCCTTTCTGCCATATATTTCTATTTATTGACAATCAGTGCCATATATGAAATGACACCAATAAAATGTACAGGAAGAAGCAATCACGGTCTGTATACTTCGCGTCTCACCGATTGTTGCATATAATAAGTACATCACCATATCTTGTGGTGCGGCATGCTAGTGCGTTTTCGGCTCCTCGAAATGACGCTCCGTATTCATTGACGCCGTCACACAGCTTATAACTAGGGCCTGACTTTTTAGGGTTAAACCCGTATCCGCCCGATATTTACCCCCCGAACGAAATCTGTAAAATTCGGGTTTAACCCGAATCTACCCGAAAACATCCGGGTCGTGTGGCACACTCGTAAGCGTGCATTAAAATAAAGTTTGATAACATTGCTAAACATTAGTTCCATGATAAGACAAATTTTTATTTAAAAAAAAATCACCCGAATACACCCGAATTTCTGACGACAGAATATGCCGTAACGGGATTTAACCCGAATACATCCGAATTTTCAAATGAAAAATATCACCCGATATTTACCCCCCGAATTTGCCAAAAATAAAACCCGAAAAAGTCAGGCCCTACTTATAACCATATAAGTAGAGAGTGACTTTTTCGGGTTAAATGCCTTTCTCAGATTCGAGGGGTAAAAATCGGGCGCTATTTTTAAATCTGGCGATTAGAAATCGGGCGATAATTGTGCCTTCGGGTGTTTTTGTTTCTCCTCTTGTCTATTAAGTCATTTCCTAATCTCTCTTTTTATTGTTGTTGTTGTTGTTTTTGCGGAATCGTGACCTTCCAGCGGTAATCCCCGAAGGCATAGGCAGTGTTGACACACATGGATGTATTGCTGGAAACGTAAGTGACCACAGCAAGGAGCACATATTTCTATGCATACATCACCTTATGCATCCATTTTTTTTTATCTTTCTTTTTATGCTGACTGAAAATTGGAAGGCCCGTCTGGAGGGTGTAATCCTGCACAGGGCATTCATATACACCCTTAAGGGGGTGAGTTATGGCACTTCTGGAATACACCCGAAAGGGTGTTTTTGGTCGAACAGAGAACACCCTCTTTGTGGAGGGTGTATCTCTCCTAGGGGTGTTCCCACACCCTTTAGGGGGTGAGTTATGACACCACCGAATTACACCTAAAAGGGAGTAAAAAAAATTAAGAGTGCAGAAGGAAGGTCTGAGCGATGTCGGAAGGCGCTCGCAGATAGTGCCCCTTCTCGTTGGTCCCGGACTTGAACGCTGAGATGAAATCTCTGGTGCGCGATACGGCGAGTGACAGGAAGCGGTCCGGGGCACAGCACGCGGCAAGTGACTTAGACAGCTGGGGAGTGTGCCAGAAAATATGAGGCGCTTTCGGATGCCCATAGGCAGGCCTGGTATCTGCAATCAGCCACCTGGTGGCCCAGCGCTCTGTACAGACCAGGAGCCCTCTGCGACATCAAAGGACACCTCTAAGGAACACCTTCACGACTGGGTCGTCTTTTCGCTTCCCTCGCCAACGAGCGCCGAGAGAACGTACTCGTCCGAATATCCCCTTACCTGCACACCATGGGGGCCAAGGATCCCCATCCGGAAGACGAACGGACGGTTCATCTTTTCGGTCAACGTTTAAAGGAAGCAAGACACGGAACGTCCAGGAGAACGTTCGAAAAACCAGCAGCCAAGCGAAGCCGACCGACACAAAACAGTGCTTCCTCGTTCAGCCGACCGGCTGAGGCCTTTCAGGGAAGGCCCTTCCCAGAGGGATTCAAGGAAAGAGCACCACGATGCCTTAGAGGTAAATCCCGCAATCCGGTCACCCTTGCCGGCGGGCGGGCTAGGTCTCTGTCTTCACACCTGCGCGCGGCTTAGCCGAGACGTGTGAGTTCTTCAGACAGCTGCAGCGTGGAGTTCTTCCACGCGCCGCCACACACCAGACTCGGTCAGCTCACGAGTGACACCCATGCTTCCAAAGGAGTGACCGAGGAGCTGATGCAGAAGCGAGCCATATCTCCCATATTCCAGTGAACGAAGCGCGTCCCTTTTCTTTGTGGTTCCCAAGAAAGGTTCGCATTTGAGACCTAACTAAATCTCAAAGAGCTGAACCGTTTTACTGTTCACAAGCATTTCGAAATGGAGGCTTGGTTGGGACCCAGTGAAGGGCCTACACTCCTCCGCGGAGATTTTCTGGTCCGCATCGTCCTGCAGGATGCACACTTGTCCGCCACCAGTGGAAAGGTACATCCGATCGTCTCTGGCTTTGCTTCCTTACATCAAGGAACTTGCTATACCAGTGGAATGTTCTTTCCTCCGATCTGAGATCGGCACCATATGTATGTCCAGGTGTCCTTCAGCTACTTGGGCAATTGAACCAGGACACGTGGGTGGGTGGGGGGAAGGTACACGACGAAGAAGACCATACCACATGGCCCGGGAGAAGAAGAAACGGCTCAAGGCAGGGTTAGAAGCGATGTTGGAGAGCGGCATTACCCACCCATCCGCATCTATGTTCGCTTCACCCATAACAATAATGCGCAAAGCCGAGGGATCCTTTCCGGCTGGGCACAGACAGACTACCAGGGGCGGATTTAAGGGTCTGTCATGGTGGGGGGGGGGGGGGGGCGATCCTAAGGAAATATCGTGCTTTGCAGCGCAGCATCATCCAGGAGATAGGGTTTTTACATAGGGAACATGGCCGTATGGGCCCCCCCCCCTTAAATCCGCCCCTGCAGACTACTGCTTGGTGAATAGACAGATCGACATTTTCCCATTTCCCATGCCTAGCGGTAGTACAGGTACGTACCATCCGTTAGAACTGGTAATTAAAATTCAAGTCCAAATACGCTGCTTTTCAGCAACATATTGATCGATATCGTCTGCTCGCTCACGTTAGTTACCTAGTTCGGTTAGTTCCTGGATCTAAACGCTTGCGAGTCAGAGCGAGAACTTTTTTAGCGCCCCAGACTCGGGTGTTCACATAAGGCCATCAGGTTCAGTCTCGCCTAATTCTTTTTTAATCAAGGCAGGTGATGAAACACCACAGGCGAAGATTTAAGAGAAAATGTCAGATTAAAAAGAAAGATATATTGAGGATAAAACAGTGGCGCATCTAGGGTGTGGCAGGTGTGGACAGGTGCCACGGGCGCCAGGTGAACAGGGGCGCCATTATGTGGTCGGGTGTGAATGTGCCAGGTCGGGCACTCAACCTGGCACATTCATAAATGATCTAAAGCACCTGCCACTAGAGAGGTTGCAGCGTGAAACCTAGTGCGGACCACACGAAAACGCATCCCCAAGGACATCAGGTTAACCATGTTGCCATGGGCGCAGGCAGCGCTAGATACGCCACTGGGATAAAAACAGAAACGCAAACACACGCACATAGTAGCAGCAGTATAGAAGCGATGTCCTGTCCCTTTTGAGTCATGGTGGGCTATGCTCGACTTCTGGTAGAAGCAGAAGGATCGCCATGGCCATAGTGGCCGTAGCCTCTGGGACGCATGTGAGTGAGTGAGTTACACCTAATCCCTCTTGATTCAGGGCAAACTGCCTTGCATTCATTTTTCGATTTCTTAAGTAGTTAGTTAGCTAGTTAGTTCCAGTACCTAAACCCTTTTAAAACAGGGTGGGCGCTTGTATGAAGCGCTTCAGGACTAACTTGGCTGTGCCATAAAGATCCTTGCTGCACTATTCAGTAATCAGTCACAAAACTACACTACTGCAGGCAGGTTGTTCTTCGCTGCCTGTGTTCCTCGCTCCCATTCTCGCCTGGCTGACATCTCCTTTTGTGTGAATAAACATATACCCCCCCCCCCCCTCCTATTCTCGCAGGTGGCGCTTGGTGCTTGCGCTGGGTGGGAGAGCCCACCGTTCGCATGGCCACTCGGTCGCTGCGGTCTGCACGTGTCTGCGCGCGCTTTCTGGTGGGGAGTCCTCGAAACCCAGGGCCACCTTCCTATTCTCCTCGTGTTTCACCAGTTCCTCTCGGGAGCTAAGGTCCATACGCGCTTCGCATCTAAACCGGATGTGGTCCAGATCTTCATCTCCTAGCTCTATATACTCTGGCTACAGGTGCTGGTGTTTGCTTGTAGGCCGCGTACGTACGTCTCCAGGCTCATCTTTTTTTACATCGCCTCCTTCCAGCGGTGTTCCTCCTTAGCTGCTACCTCTTTTCGGACTGTTCGGGCCCACTCCATTTCCGACTTTGCCACGTGTCGTGTGGTCCCCTCGCTGTATGTTCTGTTCAGGGTTGAAACACTTCGGACCCAGTTAGTTTTGAAGCCTCGATAGCTTATGTAACGATAGGGCCTCCTTGCATAGCACTGGTCTGGGAGGTGCGCAAGCCGTCCGAGGTAGGTGAGTGCGTCCCGTTCCAGGTACGTGGACCATCCCATTTCACCAGTCACTGCCGAGTTAGCCGTTCCCCTTTTCACCAGGCGGCGCTGCACCCACTTTCACGGCTCGTTCTATCGATGACCTTTCGGTTTCGGTTTTGTCGCTCACGCAGCGTCTTCCAGGTGGCGTGGGTGCTCTTCCTGTTTCCCATGAGGGGAATACCATCGAGGGCAGGCAGTGCTATGCACATGGTTAAACTAGTGAAAATTAACCAATGAGCTTAATAAACTGAACTTTCTAAAGAAATACCATATCACTAACTTTCTCCCTACGTAAGTGTTTTCACGTTTTACCGAGTATGCCGTCTATCTGCTCGACTGGCCTTATTTGGTCTAGCATGGATACAGTGGACCTTGATAGTGTGTCGTCCTTCGTATGGATTGCGTTTATGAATCTAGAAATAGTTATCAATAAACTGCAGATGAGATAACGCACTTTGCTTATCCAGTTCAGTCTAAAAGCTTTCCGGCACGCAGTGCACAATGGTGACATTGGAAACAACGGCGCGTTGTTGAGATCGGCTTTCTCCATTCTTTCAGCATCAACATGGTCAAGTTCTATGAAAGGAAAGACATATTCAAGTACACCTGGGACCAAGTCGCCCAAGGATTTTGGTCGCGCTATCCAAATCCATATAGGTCAGTAGATGCCCTCTTGGTTTTGTTTACGTCTTCTCGATATTACTATGTCTTAGCGGCTTCACACGTTTTCCGACGTCGTTACACTTATCCGTATCTCACGTGAACAAGGAACCAAAAACCGCATCGTTTACCTGCCCTAGAGTGTACCACCCACTTGCTGTAATCGCTAAGACAACAATAGCTGCCCTTGTTTAAATAAATAAATAAAATAAAAAACTACTCTCGTTCGGAGTACATAAAATCTTAATTAAAAAACGTAAGCAGTCTGTGCCACATAACGCCTTGCAGTGAAATGGCATTGCAGGAGCCCTTTTCTCTCCACCAGAGGACCATATTGCGGTTCAAACGGCGCGTATGTAGTTTATTTGCGTCATACTTACGTTTGACAAAACTTATTTTCATAGTTAGATGTAATAGGAATCCATAATCAAACCCCGAAACTGAGCAGGCATCAGCCTTACTGATGACGTTTCCTAATGTGCCAATTTCCCTCCCTTTTGAAAGGCAAGCGATTATTACGTTCTTTTAAGCGTCTGACACTCTCTGAAGTCTCACTGGCCCCGTTTCCACAGAGAGTAACTTTCAAGTCCAACTAGCTCCTTGCTTCGGTAACTATAGTTCGAGTAACCTATTACTTTCCTTCCGAATTACCCGTCTTTCGCTATAATTGTGGCAACCATTTATATTTCCTTTCACCAACGTTGTCAGACGGTATTCGTTGCTCGTGTAACTGTCCATAACCCTGAAAGAACCGAGATTTGAAAAGGAGTGCAATTATCGCTCGTATTCAGAAACAACAGCGTGACGCCGCAACAACTATTTTGTTTTTGAGAGCCTCGATGCCGAAGCATTTGGAAGATGGAAAGCGGTCAGAGCGCGGTACTCATTTATTTTGCCCTCGGAGCCGGAGCAAAGTAGAATTTGCTCTCGAGAATTATTCCGCGATAAGAAAAATGTTTCGCCAGTATAGATTTACTTCCCGTTACGCAACGCACGTAGAAATCTGCGGGGCATTTACATGAGCGGACTGGGTTCGCTCTGAACAATCCCAGGTAGACTGGACCACTCTCAAGGTTTTGAACATGGATGTCTGTCATCACCTGCTTGCTTGCCATCTTAATAATAATATAATAACGATAATAGTAATAACGCGTGTATTCAAAAATGTGAATACACATCTTGAAAAGGAGATAAGCAGTAGTGTGATAAGATAGTAGCGCTACGACACCCAAGATGCCGTTCTTAGGTTGAACACGACTATATACAGTGAACCCTCGTTAATATGACCCCCGATAATCTGACATACGCATTTTACGACCATACTCTTGGGGAACAATGCAGTGAAACCTCTGCAAATCCCCCCCGTTAATATGACAATTCCGCATTGTGACCAAAATTTTCGGCAACGACCATGGTCATAATAACGAGTTTTCACTCTATATAGATGTAGTACATATCTCCTATGCACTGTATAAAAAGTAACTGGTCTAGAGAAAGTCAATGTGAAAGTGCTTACGAGCAATTTATTTTGTTATTTCACACCCTTTTTATCTTTATTTGCAGCACACACGTCTTGACCGAGGACACTGTGAGCCGGTACGTCGACGGCGGCCGCCTATTCAGCAAGCGCCTGCTGACCAAAACGAATCCGGTCAACAGGCTGCCCAAATGGGGCGAGCGCTTTATCGGTGCCCGCTCGGTCCGTATAGTCGAAGAGTCTGTGGTTGACCCTCGGACCAAGACCATCGTAACTTACACGCGCAATGTTGGCTTACAGCACATAATGGTGAGTTCCTCCCAGCTTAATTTTTTTTTTTTTTTTTTCTACTGTAACCAACTTTCTCAGTTCAGCTGAGTTTGCATTTTGATACGAGCTTTGGAGAGTTTATTTATTTATTTATTTATTATACCTTAAAGGCCCATACGGGCATTACATAAGGTGGGATGAAATGATAGCATCACAGCATAGCAACAGTAGTGAAACAACAAAAGTGAATAACACACACACACACACACACACACACAAAGTATCAAAGGCACACAATGTAAACGAAATATGACAGAGGTGTGTCATATGCAGTCCTGTTTTAAACTCAGTGGGTTCGGTGATTGTAGCAAGAGATGAGGGTAAGGTTGGGAAATTGCTAATGGAATGAATGACTTGGAAAAACTCCACGTACGAGCTATACGACAGATGATATAACGAGGATGTTAATTCGAGTTAGATGACGATGAGGAGTAGACAAATTAATGTCGACGAAAGGAACCTGTGAGTAATATAATCTGTGGAATAAAGACAGCCATGCTATTTTTCTACAAACAGCAAGGGGGTTGTGAAACCATTTCCAGACTTTTGAAGAAATCACGTTGTAAATATTAATTCGCGTCTCCTAAACGTGTGCATGGAAACTCTACGTTTCTGCGATCCCACGTTGCGAAGCTCTCCAAAGGTTGTGCACTGGGTGAGCTCCTCCGTCAACATCATCAACTCATCATCTTTCCGCCTGTTTTTGGACCGACATTTTATCGTAAGGAAGCGCGTGCTTTTTCGTTTTCGTGATGAGGAAGGCGGTTGTAAAGAGGGAGCTGACCACCAGAGAACGGCCTTCGTTATGATAACGATAATTTGTAGCTTGTCCCTTTGCCGCCGTAAACCTGTTTTGCCAGTTTTCCCGGAGAATTGGGGAGAGAAGGAGCGTCCGAAGCATTACCGAGCAAGGAGAAAGGCTTTATCAGAACCCCGAACAGCCGAGTAGCAGACGACAGCGGAGTAGCAGACAACATTTTTCTAGGCCAATCAGCGAGCGTTCTCCTTATAGCGCCAGCGCGAGGTTCCAGGCAGATCACAGGCTGGTACTGCTCTTCACCACCGTTGCGCACGGTGGTATTTTATATTCAGTTTTATATTCAGGTGCATATTTTAAATTCAGTTTCTGCAATAATTATGACTCTGTGGTGTAAATTACTTCGCATGGTGCATCTTACTGGCAAACTTAGGTTTTATAAGAAGAAAACTGGGTGTTAAAAATGACTTCTGTGCTACTTTAAGCCTGTACATTTTCTTTTCAACCTCGGCAGTCGATTGAAGAGAGGTGCGTGTACCGGCCATCTCCCGAGAACCCCAAGCACACCCTGGTGGAGAGGAGGGCCTGGATTTCCTCTTCCATCCTTGGCTTCTCGTGCGCCATCCAAGCATTTGGAGTCGAGCGCTTCAAGCAGAACGCTGCCAAGGCCTCCAAGGGTTTCCTCTACGTCCTGGAACGCCTCTTTCCGTCGCCGCACCCGAGCGAAAAAGAACGGCTACGTTCCAAACTGGCCACGGAGCTGGCCAAGGCCAAAGCCGTGCCCCTTGTGGCTGCGGCCAGCTACAACAACCAACAGTAGCCGCCGCCGCGGCGTAGGTGTCACTGTTCACTGCCGAGACTGATCCGATATTAGCTAGCCACTTGGATCCGAGTGTGAACGGGTCCAGAGGGGGCTTCATTCCTTTGACAGCGTCTCAAGAAGGTCGTCGGGAGTTTTTCCTATTGTTGAGCCATAAGGGGGTTGGGAATGGTGTAGGTGCAATCTCTTTCGTTTTTTTTTTTTTTTCTTTCGTAATGCCAATATCTAACATTCTTCTGCGTGATTTCATTATGTCACTAGTGCTCAGCATGTTGTTGCTATATGTTGTTCCATGTAATAAAATTGATTGTGTTGTATCTGATGGCTTTGGCTGACTTGAACTGAATGTTGCTGAAACATTCTGGTGTGTGGGCGTGAGTGCATTGAAACTCGTTAAAACTAGAGGCAACAAACAAACGAGTTAGAAATAACGGAAAACAAGAAATTACGACCTTCTCCCTTGTTTTCTAGTGTTTGAAAATAAATGCAGAGCCCATGTTTCCTTTTAAAAGCACCTGAGGTGCTGCGGAACCATCCAGAAAGGCTACTTACTTGTAAAGGGGTGTCACTCGATTTTAACTTTGCACACGACTGGCGTCTACCCCCCTCAAGCCCGCCTAAAGGGGTGCAAGAATACGGGGGGGGGGGGCGTAAATTTGGGGCCTCGGGGAAATTCGGCGTCCCCGGAGGCGAAGAGTAGACCTGGTACTGCTCGCACACCTGCAAGGTGCACGATTCGTGGTTCCACGAATTCCTGTAGGGACCAGTTTCTCATGGAAAGTGTATAGATGTCATCTTAAAAAAGATAGAAAGCAAGCGAGCTGGTGGCAGATCTCGGGTTTTTGAAATGGATGTCATCTTCATGCGGGCGAAATTGCCGAAATGCAAGCCTGAAATGTATTTCCTCGCGGCTGTCGTCTGCTAGCGGGGGCAGGAGAGAACGGGCGAAAAGCATGCCGGGAAGAGGACGAGGTGTGCGAAGGCACTCGTAAGTAAACAATGGGCGCATGGAGATGATATGACCGCAGCTGCCGAAACTTTCCGTGAGAAACTGCTCTCTGGGGTAATTTGTGGAATTGACACTAGCATATTAATAACGGATTATGATGCACCTTGCATAATTACACTCAGGTATGGTTTCAAGGTTAAAATCGAGTGGTGTCACTAAACTAAACATGGACCAAAATTTGTCCTCATTGCTCATTTCGAAGAGGGCAGCTCCACTTCAATCGCCATTAGCAAACAAAAGCAACGTCGCAAGTCGCAACGTCACGGGTGTTTGCTGGCCAAGGTGCCGCGTCAATTCGGGCCCTTTTTTTCATGTGGAATGAACTCGTGCTGAAGTGTTAAGTATTTTCTTCCTTCACCACCTAATCAGAATACCGTGATCATGTCGCTAAACATTCGTGAAAAGCAGATCGCTGCTTTGAAACAGATGTTGAATCTGAACGTTCCCCAGACGAAAGGCTCGCACCCGGAACCTGTGTGGAAGCTACTTGTGTATGACAGATGTGGACAGGACATAATATCTCCACTCATCTCGGTGAGAGAGTTACGAGACATGGGCATCACCTTACACATGCTTCTGCACTCCGATCGCGACCCAATCCCTGAGGTTCCAGCCATTTATTTTGTGGCCCCAACAGATGAGAACATCACACGTATATCTCAAGACTTTAGGAACGCTCTATACGACCAGTATTTTCTCAATTTTGTATCGCCCGTCTCGAGACAGTACCTCGAAGATCTTGCATCGGCAGCCCTGCAGGCCAACTGTGTGGCCAGTGTGTCCAAAGTTTATGACCAATATCTCAATTTTGTGACTCTAGAGAACGACCTGTTTCTCCTCAAGAATCGAAACGGTGTGTCGTACTACGCCATCAATCGGGGCGACGTGAAAGACACTGAGATGGATAACATCATGGACGGTATCGTTGACTGCCTGTTCTCGGTGTTCGCGACACTGGGAACGGTTCCCATCATTCGTTGTCCGAGACGCAACGCCGCTGAGATGGTTGCCGAAAAGTTGGACAAGCGTATCCGCGAAAACCTACGCGACTCGCGGAACAGCCTGTTTTTAGACTCCGCTCACAGCGGACAGCTGAGCTTCCAGAGACCCCTCCTGGTGGTGCTGGATCGTAACATGGACATGGCGACGCCGCTGCACCACCCCTGGACTTACCAGGCCCTCGCGCACGATGTTCTCGACCTCAACCTCAACAGGGTCACCATGGACGAGACCCCGGAGCTGGAGACTGGGGCCAAGCCTCGTCAGCGCCGTTGTACCAAGACCTACGACCTGACGGCGGCAGACAAATTTTGGCAACAGCACAAGGGCAGTCCTTTCCCGACCGTAGCCGAAGCCGTTCAGGAAGAACTCGAGTCGTATCGAAGCCAAGAGGAGGACGTTAAAAAGTTAAAAGCAGCCATGGGTCTCGAAGGGGACGACGCCGTCGCGTCGGACGCGCTCGCGGACAACACCGCAAAGCTGACGTGGGCTGTCAGCTCACTCCCGGAACTTCTGGAGCGCAAACGACTGCTCGACATGCACACGACGCTAGCAACTGCCCTGTTAGAGCATATCAAGAATCGCAAGCTAGACGTCTACTTCGAGTTGGAGGAACGGATCTTGGGTAGACAGGCCCTCGAACGTTCTCTCCTGGACGTGTTGCACGATCCCGAGGCCGGAAGTCCGGGCGACAAGCTGCGACTGTTCCTCATCGCGCTCGTTCAGGGACTCGAAGACGTCGCTCCGTACGAAGAAGCCCTCGCGCGGGTGGGTTGCAACCTCCACCCGGTCCGCTACATGCGGAGGTGGCGGGACTATGCCAGGGCGACTTCGGGGGCGTTGATGGGGGCGCCGTCCGGCGTCTTCTCCAAGCTCGTCAGCCAGGGTTCCCAGTTGGTCGTGGAAGGGGTGAAAAACCTGGTGGTGAGAAAGCACAAGCTGCCCATGACCAAGGTGCTCGACGCGTTCCTGGAACTCAAGGCCCTACCGGAAACGGACGACTACCGCTACCTAGATCCCAAGCTCTTGCGCGGAGACGCGGGCCCTCCGAGGGCGCAGACGCCTTTCAAGGAGGCCGTGGTCTTCGTGGTCGGCGGCGGGAACTACGTAGAGTACCAGAACCTGGTCGACTACGCCCGCGCCAAGGGCAAAGGGGTCGTCTACGGCTGCACCGAGCTGGTGAATGCCACGCAGTTTGTGGAGCAGCTTTCCCGACTGGGGCAGGAAATTGAATGAGGGAACGTTGGAAAGGGACGCGGGCACCCAGTGGTTACTGCACGTTGTAAATAGGACGGGTTGGCGTAATCGACACACTACTCTGTGTCGCGTCAGACAAACAGATGCAGGGCGTTAGTGTGAGGTGGCACTGCACAGAGGGTATCCTTCATTTGTTGGCTGCAGCAAATTGGACAAGTTTCCATCATGTTTACTAGCATTATGTTGCAGGCATAGCATGCTTAGTGTACAGGTGAAAATAAAGCTTGGTTCGCCATGTCAGAGTGGAACTTGTACCGCGAAAGCCTACGCGTATGAACAGCAAGACACGTCGGGACATTGTTTGGGACACGTTCTGGTAGATATGTACATCTTGTGCAACAAATATAAAAGCCTTCATTCCTGCAAGAAATAATGTTTGTAGCGTTCGTTGTTGAAAGAAAGCATGCAACAGCAACCCTGATGGGTTTTACTGCATGATGAGAGCTATTTCATACGTACCAATGAAAGAGGAGAAAAAATCAGTCGTAGACGACAGTTTGAACATATTTAATTGTATGTGTGCAAAGGAAATGTTTCACACGTTTGCTATGCCCCTTTCCTGTCTGCATCTTGCCATAAAAAGACCTTTTTCCTATGTGGACAAATACCTGTACATATTTGCTAACTGCTATTTCAGCCCGAGGATTATACAGCACATACGTGTGTGTGAGAGAACTTCTTGTGGCTCACGAACATCCACAAGTTACGCTGCGCACATTGGAAAACTAACACTGTAACTAATGTAAGGGTTAAGATGGGCTCATCCGAAGTCACTTACAAGAAGCAGCAGTGTATCTCCAGATGTCATCTGCAAGAAAGCAAAGGAAGAGCAGGGACAGGGAACGTACAAAGGCCTTTGTACTTTTTTTTAAAAATTTTTTAGGAGTTGCGCTAAAGTAGCAATCCCGAAACCATCCCTGAGTGTCAATAAAGCTTGCTCTGTTTCTCTTCTATTTTTTATTTATGTTTCCAAGTTGAAACTGTAAGCGAAGGCAACAGTACAGTGTGTAAATAGGAGATAATTTCAGTGCTCGCTGTCATAATCATTCGTGGCCAAGTACGTATTTTTCGGTACCCGATTTGGAAAAGGCTGCTTATTTATTTCTCTTAGTCTGTCAAGTGAAGCTTTTCATTAATGAATTGTACACACACTTGCCCAAATCCACAATAACTATATTGCTTCTGTTTGTTTGTTTTTTTGTGTGTGTGTATGTATATTTTTTATAGTATTTTAGGGCATCTTACGGTAATTACGGTTACTTCTTTTTTGTTCGGCCCTCTAAGATGTGGTCCAATGTAGAGATGCCAAGCCCCGGAAATTTTGGGAAAAAAACAGTGTTTTTCGGTTGCTTTCCTCGTCTCCGGAAAAATTGCCCAAAATTTCCAGGCGACAAAATTCAAAAATGTAAATTTTCGTGCCTTCGATGCGTTCCAACCCGCCAACAGTGCCTTGGGTGCCTCTATTCCGCCAACCACCACCAACCTAGAGCTCCGTCTGACTGCTCCAAGCGATCGCCGTCTTGTTCACATAATGTTGGCATTCTGGTCGGAGTGGACGGGTTGCTGAGTAGACAGCAGTCTCATGGGATGCTCTGCTCCGCATTTATGCCTAGAGGGTGAACACTACTAAAGTTTCTAGCTCATTGTATGCTGTGGCTTGGCCGGCAATGCTTCGACTCGGCAGTAACCGCGTTTGTTTCCATTTTTTCAAATTTTTCAGGAAAAAAAAAAAACGAAAAAGGAACGGTTTTTTTTTCGAGCGATTCAAAATTTCCAGAATTTTTGCATCTCTAGTCTTACGTCGGTGCAGACCACGAATCATTTGAGTTTGAGGCTCCTACCTTAGATTAGTTTTTCCCCTGTGCTATCTGTGCATCATGCATCAAATACCAGTTCCATCGATGTCGAAGTGACCACTAAAGGCGCTGCTATCTATGTTGGCGCTTTCGCTGCTAGGTACAGATGAAAATAAAATCTAAACATCACGTATACTGAATTGGCAGATTGGACAATACCGCAAGCAGGCATGAGTAGACAGCCCCATGTTTCAAATGGGGGATGGCTGAATTGAACCAAAGCCTAGTAAACCTTTTCTTTTTATAGTGTATCGCCAGTTAGCCTCCGTTTTGGTTCTTATTCAGTAAACCTCTTGGTGCAGCTGTTGATGCTTTGATCAACTAAGAATAATGGTGATAATGCAGAAGGTATGAACATCAACGACAAGCTACAGAGGAAAGATTTGAAATAAAAATAAGACTGTTGAATGCAGCTGTTTCATATACAAAACGAGACTTTCGTGCTACTGACTGCACTTCTTCAGGTTAGGTTAGTCATCAACAGATGCTCTCAACCGTCTTATTTTTATTGTTAAGAATAACGGTGCTAAGAATGTACATTCAACTCAATGCAGCCCGACAGTCGGCGATGTGTTCCCCGCAGTAATTACTCAAATACCTTAAGTAACATTTGAGATTGACACATTTGCATAAAATAGCACTTCTTGCACATTATTTCCAAGTTCGGTCTGTACAAAAGCACGAACAAATTACGCCACATAAGATCGCGAACTTGTATGCACAATTTTTGTTCGGCTTTCCTAACGTGAGAAGACAGATGCTGGATAAAGAAAACAAAAAAAAAGCCTGGGATATGACACGAACACTTGACATGTGGAACATGACACTAGCTGCTAAAAAAAAAGGTGCAGGAGTGCACACACAATTTCAAAACAGCAACATCAAGCCCCATTCTCTAGAGCTCAACACAATATACACTGAGTAGGTCTTGTTACATGCTCGTTCTTAGAGCATGATTAGACTTCGGTTTCACAACTCTCGGACGGGCCTTTCCAGTCAAGGTTTCGGACGTTTCGCGTCCGGCTCTGCATCTTCCGTCGTTGCCTGAAAAACCGGCTTGGGCTGCGTGGACGCGTAGGCTGGCGTCACCCAGTAAGGGTTCTCCGCCGCTTCCTTTGCGTACTTCAGGATTGCCTCGCGTGGGTCAACGTTGTCGTCTACCCTCTTGGTGACGCCCAAATTCCGCACTATGTACGAAGACAGCGTGTTGCCCGCGGACGCGATCCGCCCGCCTTGCCCCGGACCCGTCACGGGCAGGTCGGGCCTCCGGGAGAGGAGGGGGTCCTTACGGGCTTTCTCCAGCCTCTTCTTGGTGCTCCGCGGCCGCTCCTCGCGGAACAGGGGTAACGCGTGCGGCGTCAGGACCTGGCTCTGCGTCGGCGGCAGGATGGCGTCGGTCCGCGGCCTCCGTCGCGGCACCCGTGCCGCGCACAAGAGTGCCCCGTGCTTGCTTTTGTCCGGGTCGTAATGGACGTTGAGGCTGCCGTTGGCCAACGCCACTAAGATCTGGTTTAGACGTGGGTGCCACGCGACCCGCGAGATGCCGGCCGGTTCGGGCACACGCCTGACTTCCTCAAAGCTGTCTCGTTCGTAGAATACGAGCTCCCCTCCGCTCTTGCTCGCCGTGCCGGTGAAGACTATGCGGTCGTCCGGGCTGAAGCCGCAGTCGAGGCTAGGCATGCAGCAAGGGAGGTCTTCGAAAGTGTGCACGCATTTTTTTAGATTGCGCATGTCGAAGAGCTTGAGCGTGTCGTCACAGGCCCGCGACGCCAGGGCCGTCCCGTCAAACGAGAAGCTGATGCAGCTCAGTTCCGATCCACGACAGTGTGCCTCGCGGATGGTATGAGCCGGATTGACTAGGGGTCGTCTCGTGTCCCATGCCTGGATGGAGCCGTCTTGACAGCCGGCTGCAAGTAGGTGCCCGTCGCGGCTAAACTTGCACGTCGTTGGAATGGCACGGAGTCCGCTCTGCTGTCGCGTTTTCACCAAGGATTTGTGTTGCGCTGGACGGTATAAGTTCCAGATACGTAACGTTCCGTCGTACGCGCACGTCAGGAACTCGTCTCGGTGCCGTGGATTCCAGCAGCCAGAATTGAGCATAGCAACATGGCCTTTGGTGCGGGCCATGTCGGTGATATACTGGTCGCCCTTAGCACATTCCATGATCTCAGACCCGTCACGATCGAGTACTTTGGCCTGCGCACTACCCGGCACTACCAAGATGGAATCGCCCGTCGGGCTGAACTCCAGCTGCCGGATCTGATGGCATTCGCACGGTCGCAACGAGCGAAAGGGACGAAGAGTAGAGTCCATTCCGGCGAAGTCCCAGAACGTCACGTCAAAGTCGTAACCTCCTGACACGAGGCGGGCTCCTGTTGGGTCAAGGGCAATCGCCGACACTCTCTTCGTACCGTGGTTCAGAGTGAGCGAAGCCATAGTTGGTACGTCGCGGAAGGCAGTTGTACCTTCTTCGCCCGATGAGACATCCTCGTCCTCGTCGTCCTGAACCGAAAGAGACACCGGTGGCCCGATGCTGTCACCGTCGTCCTCTGGACATTTGGTCCAAGAGCTGCCACCAGCCAGAGAGTCGGCGGCTGTCTGTGGTACCGTGGCTTCATTGTCTTTGGAATCGGTGTTGGGAATAGATTGCTCAGTTGGCGATTTCTGGAATCTGCTTATTGCTGTTTTTCGAGCTTCTTCAAAAATTTCGTTTAAGTCAAACACTCTCGCCTTTTTCGTCATGTTTTTAGCAGCCTCCCCGCCTGCAACGGTTGCAGTATCGCCCACATCGTGAGACGCCATTTTGCACAATGTCGTCCGTTCAGTCAACTTCCATACAGCTAGTTAGCGTTGGTTTCTGGGTGGTCGGAGTTCATTACTAAATGCAAAGCAAAAAATATTTTGCGAGAGTCTCCAGCCCATTGTCAGTTAAAATATGAAGCGTGCATGAAATGCGACTGTCATTTCGCTCGTGAGGCTCGCGACATACGCAGATATGCAATACCGAAACCACCGATCAGCAAATGTCGTTTCTTTTTTAGAGTCTCCAATCATGAATTTTAATAGTATTAAATAAAAATAAATAAAGATATAATTTTTTTATAAATAGATTGCAATATAATACAAAACATGACGCTTCAAAGGCGCAGCACCCCCAGGACGATGCCGTGAGGAATAGCCGTGGAAATAGTGGATAGCCGCAACCAGCCATTGTAACCGGGGTTTGTTTTACGCGTGCCTTTGGCGAGACATCGTGAGCACTGCCCGGCGTGTACCGTAAATCACTTGCATTGGTAGTGTTATAGAGCCTACAATTCCTTTAACTTACAAGTGCATCCCAAGACATGGATCAGCTGGGAAAGGTCCTCTCCAAGGCGGAACTGAACGCCGCATCTTCAAAAAATGTGTACGTTAACTGCAGTAGCAGCAGCACAACGTTATTCCCGCTTAGCTGTTGCAATCAGTTGATTCTTTACAGTAGATTATCAAACACTTACTTTACAACAGGGACAAATTAATCGTCCTGTATTTCCGTGCTGATTGGGCTCCACAGTGTAAGCAAGTGGACGATTTGATTCCGGACTTGGTGCAGGATAAGGAACTCAGTCATGCGGTCTTCTGCAGGGTAACCAACAAACTCGTATTTCTAAGTACCCAGTTAAACGTATTTTATGCAGGTAGAAGCCGAGGAAGCTCAGGAGTTGTGTGCCAAATTTGGCATAGAGTCTGTGCCAACGTTTGTTGTTCTGCTGGTAATGAAAGTTTTACTTTTACGTTTACGGGATTTTTGTAGAAATAATCTCCAAATATACAGGGTGGGTGCAGATAAATTAGCCCCACACGTATGGTGTTGTGGGGCTACTTTATCTGCACCCACCCTGTAGAAGATATGCTATACCGCTGCAATACTGTTTGCTTTTGGTGGTGGTGTTCTTAGTTACTAGTAGCTTTTCGTCAAAAAGTGTTTGTTTCCATTTTTCATATAATGATCATGTACACTAGACACATAGCTGTCGTAAGCTATGGCACAAAGCCCATCATAGCCGTTAACGGAACTATTGTGACCAAAACACTTGCAGAAGGGTGACAGTGTTGCCAAGGTGGAAGGCGTTGATATGGTGAACCTGGTGCAAAAGGTCAAGGATCTTAAAATCAAGCTCGAGCTATCGACACCGATCACGGCCACTGGACAGGTAGCGCACCATCGACCATTTTACCTGTAGTACGTATGTGCCAGTTATCTTCAATTGCAGGAGACAATGAACAAATTAAAGGAAATAACGAATCAGGCACAGTGCGTTCTACTGCTTGAAGGCACACCGGAGGAACCAGTCGGAGGTAACTGCCAGAACTTTTTAGTGATGGGCACGATATAAAGTACTCTGCCGATTTTGACTGGTGCGCATCATACCTCTTTTCTTTTTTATCAATTGATTAATTCTTTCCCGCTATCTGATGGGCACTACTTGCAAGATTAAGTGCTGGTACGTTTGTGTCAAATGTTCGTGGATGTTTTTTTCCAACGTAGAACATAATCGAGGGGCAGTTGAAGTTCTTAAGCGGTTGCAAGTTCCATTCTCCAGCTTCAACGTCAACGGCGACCCCGCCTTCCGCGATCGTAAGTCCTCAAGTCTTGGTCATATTAAATGCTGCTCCAAACTAACGGTGCTCCGACGTACAGAGCTGCTGTCTCGGATCGCTGCGCCGGCTCCGGTCAGCTACCCGTTGCTGTTTGTCAACAACATCTTGGTGGGTGGCATCGACAAGATAAAGACGCTGTCCCAGACTGGCGAGCTCGAGAAACTGCTGCCCAAGACAAAGAGCCTAACTGAAAGGTACAAAGAAGAACACGGGAGAAGCCAAGCGAAAGATTTTAAAAGCGATAAAACCCCAGCGCGGGGGCACGAAAGTTTTTATCGCTTCGCTTTTGAAATGTACCACCAAACATCTCCCGGTTTTTATCGCCTTTTAAAAACAAAAGATCCACGGTTTTTCTCAGCGTTTTTCTCCGATACGGTTAGAGGAGATGTCGGTCCGCTATTTAACGTTGAATATTCGGAACAAAGGATCGAGTACGATGGAAAGTTTCGATGACTGCCATATTTCAAAGGATCGAGTATTTGTGATAAGTCTGCACGCTTTGCGGGTAGCAAAACTTAACGTTTCATATCAAATATTGTATCTATAAGGCCCTAATGTGTCATCTGTAGACAAAATAGTACGTCGTTATCATCGTTTCTTAAAAATAAAATGCCACCACAACTTATAAGGAAATGTGAAACAACGCGTGAAACACAACCTTTTCTTTTTTTTTTTCCCACAACTTTCATTGTCATTTCGACGTAACAGTTTAATTCTTGTAAGTCTCGGAAGTACTGCAATCTGAAATTTTTGTCCTTTTTTTTTTTTTTTTTAAGGTTGGACGAACTAATCAATGCAGCTCCGGTGATGGTGTTCATGAAAGGGACCCCCGAATCGCCCTGCTGTGGTTTTAGCAGAACACTCGTAGAGATCTTCAGGAAGACTGGGTGAGCTCTCTTATTTTTATGTGGATCGGTTGGGTGGTTATTTCGACGCGAGAGCTAGGAACGCTTCACAGTGCACTGCTCAACTTTGAGCTCTCGCAAAGAATCTCAAACGTAATTTTCTGTAAGGGTATCTCTTGTGTGCTTTGAAATAAAATCCACGTTTTCTCCAGATTTCGTAAAAATGTATAGTCAGCTTTTCAACTTGATGATACTTCGTGCATTTTTATTGTACAGTCGACCCCCCCCCTTTTATATCCGGACTTATCCGTTCCCAGCGAAAATGTCCGGATAGCAAAGCACGATACTTCGAGCTGTCCACGACGCCCCTAATTATTTTGTAATGCATATGAAACTGGCTGGGATGCGATTGTTTATGATGGTGGTCCAACGTAATCTGACCATGACGTGATGTTGAATGAATTCTTGGGAAAATGCCGACCTATGAGTGTGGGTTGGCCGCAGGAAATGATGTATCGTTTGTCGCAGCGTCACCTACAAGACTTTCAACATTCTGGCCGACGAAGAGGTTCGCCAGGGACTCAAGAAGCATTCCAATTGGCCAACTTATCCCCAGGTCTATGCGAAAGGGTCGCTAGTGGGAGGCCTCGACATCATAAAGGTAACACGGTGCAACGGGCCCAACAAGCTCTCACACGTTTTCAATGTTGCAGGAACTGGAAGAGGCGGGTGAACTCAAGTCTACTCTCCAAGGGTAGCGCCCCCCTTTTTTACACATACGTGTTACATTGCTCTATGTTTACTTGATGCTACAAAATAAACATCTCTGCGTGCTCTAAAGCCCCGGAGCTTTTTGCTAAATGAAAATGAGGCCATTCAAAGAAATACTGTGATCATCCAACGCACTTTCAGCAAATTAGATGTATACCTAGGTCGCGGCAAATGAAGATTTGTATAATGTTGCGGAATGGTGCAGCGTGGGAAAGACTCGAATCGGCACAAAGCTGCTGCACTACTAGAGTTATCCCCACCTCCAAATCATACCCTTGGTAGTGCATCTGGGAGAGGGAACTGAGGGTGAAATCCTCCTCCCCCCATGTAAAGTCCCCTCTAGAACCTCTCCCGAAATATTCTTCTGGCTACGCCGCCGCTGCACTGGACCCATGATTTTCGAAAATGTCCCGCCCACAAATCACGATGTCGCGCCGACATCTACAAATATCGCCACAGAACTTTTTCCTACGAATGGAAATTTGCCAATCTTGCGGTTTCTGTGTCCCACTTTAGCAGTTCCCCTTTTTTTATCATTGCGTAAAATTAATACCGGGAAATATTGTCGCGAAAGTATGAGCTTTAAAGGAGCAGGAAAATGCTCCTGCACAATTTATTTATTTTTATCACCAACCCTCCACCCCTTCAAAGTGCATTTACGTTAACCAGGGAAGTTGATGTCAGTTCATGACATTAACAGTCCGACTAGGAGGGCCAATCAGGTGACTCGTGTCACCGTGTCGGTAGCAGATGAATTTTTGGTGGCCAATGAGAGCTTACTGCTGATGTCACGCGAGGAGATCCGACTGCTTCCTCCGTGTCAACGCACTGTACAGCAAAAATGTGGACTGCTTCGAGCTACGTTAAGCGTTGCTTCCAGTAACCGTCCACCTTGATTCTATGTCGCTGACGCACGACTCAGATTTTTACCCAGAATATGCTATTTATAGGCAAAAACTTTGTACATAAATTAAAATCCCCCTTATCTTAAGAGTGAGTGCGGTCCTTATGGTCTCTTTCACACTTGTAACTGCACACGTACTACAACGCGGGACCGTCCACGTTAATGGCAGCGTGGCAGAGGGGGCATTTGTCTTGAATGTACAACCACTTGCGTAGACAGTTTCTGTGGAAGAAGTGCTGGCAACCCGTACGACAGGCAGCCTTCATTTCGGAGTAGCAGATGGCACAAATGTCGTTGTGTCTCTGCAGTTCTTCCGCGGACGCTTCGGGCAGCACCTTGGTCTTGCGAAGCGCCTCGCGGCGAAGCACAAAGCTCTTCCACCCGGCCTGCACTCGTTGCCACACGTTGACGTAACAGTGGACGAGAAGGATCGACGCGTTTGTCCAGTTGCGCTTGTCGGTCGTCGACTCCCACAAGCCCACGCCGACCACAAAGACGGCCACGATGAACTCCAGCCCCTTGGTAAGGGCACGGGTGACGTACACTACGTCGTCGAGCGATTCCCACGGCTCGGTGCGACGGAAAACGTCGTAGACGGACAGACCGTACACGACGAGCAGTCCGCCCATCTGAACGGAAGTGAGAACGCACGACGAGAGCACGATCATCATCCAGAAGTCGACGGGAAAGAGCGCGGCGAGCTGAAGAGCGAGCCAGATGGGGAACGTCACGAGGAAGACGCAGGTGATCAACACCCGCACGTGCCGCGACACGTTATGGCTCTGGGACGCGCTCAACGCCAGGACGACCGGCTCCGTTATTTCGAGCACGGACTGCAGCAACGAGGACGTCACGATGAATAGGATGACGAGCAGGACGGCTGCGCGTCCCGGAAGGTGGAGTTCCGTCAGCCCCGTCTGGAGCGCCAGCAGGAGCATCGTGAGCCCTTCCGTCCTGCCGCTGTGCATCGGATTGTCGTTCGGGTAGGCCATCGTGCCGTGCAGGAGGACCTGCGCCCCGACGATCGTGAGGCGGGCCAGGTACGCGACCGTCACCGACGACGCGACCAGCGTCACTGGGCTGGCGCAGACCGCGCTTGCGGAGCTCAAGACGAGCATGTACCAGGGACCCTCTCGAACGGGGTAGCCCTCGGTCAGCTTGACGGCGAACCCTATGAGCCAAAAGACGAGAAAGTGGGTCGGCACAAACACCCTGTTCCAGAACAAGGCGGCGAGGCCCAGCCAGCCGTAACGGATTGTCAGGAGCATCGTGTCAACGTAGGTGTCCTTTATGAGGGACACGAGGGCGGGCAGCTGCCCGTAGAGGTAGTAGACGACGCCGATGCACATGAGGGCATTGGCAAAGTTGTGGAGCGCTTCCAGGACGTCGACGGGAAAGTCGAGGATGCGCGCCACGACGGGGAGCGTGTAACAAGAGAGGAGGGGCAGAAAGGGGCGGTAGGGGCCGTCCAGGAGGACAAAGACGAGCCCCGCGAGCACGACGTGTGCCACTAACGCGGCGGCATGAGCAAAGGCGGGATCAGCTTCCAACCTCCTTACTAGACTGGCCTCTACCTGGATGTAGTACTTGGATATGAAATGGGAGCTCAACAGCAACAAGGCACTCACAAAGTGCGTGTATAAAAAACGAACTCGTGGAATGGGCAGCAACAAGAGTAGGAATCCGTGCAGAAGTACTGAAAAAAAAAAAAAAGTTATTTTGGACAATTCGGCAGAGGAAAAAGCCGCACAGGAATGATTCTCGGGGGGAGACACTCGTGTTCCATGATTCTGAGAATCAATATCACTTGCAACTACAAAGTTCATATTGCAGTACCATGTAAAACGGGTACCGACGCCGTCTGGACTAAAGAAGGCCTGCCGACCTTTTAGCAACTGTAGCCGTAGAAACAAGCCACAGCAATAGCCAGCTTCCTGCTTCTGCGGCAATTCACTGTAGCAGACGACACTGCAACTTTACATGACCACGTAGTGGATGAGGGAGGCGTCGAGCAGGCCTTTTTTTAGTCTAGTTGACGTTTATCGTACTCACCCAACTTCCTGCAAATTCCTTTTGCATACAAAAAACAGTTCACCATATACTGTGTAGAAGCTGCCCATTTTTTTAAAAAGAACTGTAAATACAGCACCCACATAGTGATCCACCAATCATAGTTATCATTTTCGTTTTGACTACTCGCTCAATGAGAACACATCCAACTTACTGAGGTTTGTGAGAATTGCATTGAGGAGCCCGGTTAAGGACATGGTCTGGGGCACCGACTTGACGCGATCGTGCTGCCACCAGTAGTCAATGATAAACAGTCCGGGAACTCTCATGATGACGCCTATGGCGGCTTCGACTTGAGCCCGAGAAGGCCTCATCTTCGCTCGACTGCTCGGTGCTGCAGTCCTTAAGAGAATGTGGCAAACTTTTATCTTTCAAAGGGTATGTTTGCAATAGCTAATGGCTCAAGGTTTTCCGGGGCATGGAGGTGACTTTAAAGCAGTATTTTAACACATGGAATAACCGGCTGTAATCAGGTAGTGAAAACTGATTTGACACTTTTCGAGAACTTGTACTTTTCGTTGACTACTTTTTGTCAACTGTACCATTAATGTCCCTGCATTATGACGGGACAATCAAATTTACGGCATTTGGGCGCCTTTAGCAGTAACAGCTGGAGTTGCGTTTGAGATGTTCCTCTCTAAGAAACACAAAAGAGACCACAAAGCACAACCACAAAATGTGTTAACCCTGAACATTAAACGATTTCAAAATGACACGTCATGCCGACAACACGGCACCTGACTATGATACACTGATGAAGCAATCAGTACAACGCAGAGCTCGTCAAAGTACCGTACTTACCCGAGGTTTGTCTGGTATCACAACGTAAACAGAGTCAATACGACCGAGCTGTCTTTCCACCTACTCGTGTCATCGCTGACTGTTTGTTGGAGTATCACTGTTAAACAGCGATACATCTAAGTGAGAGAAACGCATTACACCATGTCACTTGGATACATCACCACACGTTCAGGATAAACAAATCGATTGCGCTGCCGCGTAGTGTCAATATCGCGAAGCTCATTTAAGCAAATACCGTTTTACCGCGTGGTGCAGGTCGTTTCACGTGTCAAAACTATTTATCAAATGGTATTTATAGATTGAATGATGGTAGTTGCACGGTATTTATCCTTGCGTGTGAACGGGATACGGAATACGTGCAGGCAAGCTGGTGAATATTCCATAGTTGAAGAAGCCTAGCGCCTAGCCACACGGGTCCCTCAAACCGCTCAAACCAACGAAACGCAGAGCACGAAAGGCTATGACAAATGTGCCTTTGTGGGTCTGTGTCAAAGAGCTTGAGCCTCCACGTTTCCATCGCTCCTTGACGTGGTTATGGAGTCGGATCTACGCTGGACTCTCCAAACCAAGCATTTTATTGAAGCCAAAGCGCGGCGATGAGATGGCTCCACGCTATTCAACATTTTTCTGGCTCTGGATGGGCTGTGCGCTCCCTTCTTGCAGTTCACACGGCCTTGGTACGGGCGGGCAACTGTGTGCTTTACAGCCTTTTGGTCCTGCACAGGATTTCCACAACATATCATTATACCATTCGGAACCTGTTTGCTCGTAGCCTTCGTCTTTACCTTGGAGTTCCAAGAATAGCTAAAACACGGCAGGTTCTGGCTGAAGCTGGAACTGCAGATTGAAGGTTTACGTGGAAGGGAAACAGCTCGACAGTTCCTGTCCGTTTGCGTGTTCACAATCGCTGTCACCGAAAATTCGATACCGCCCCGAAAATGACTTTTATCGAGTGGCGCAGATGACACGCCCGAGCCTCACTGGCTTCAGGGTGTGCTAACAGTGCTAATCCGTGGCAAGTGCGAGAGTTAGTGTTCATAAAGACTTACGTCAAACGATGATTCTTTTTGTATCGGTTTCCCGCGCAAGACGCAACTGCAAAAAAATAAAAAATTATAATAAATAAATAAAGTTGATTTTCAGTTTTTGCCCCTTCCAATATGGCCGCCGGCTTCACCCGCTCGCAGTGGCTCGTATAGGGGATCGCCACTCCAGAAATTCTAGTATATATAACCTCCTTGCTCTTCACCCATCCTCACCGCAACTGCCGCTATGCTGCCGTCAAACGACATGGGGAGGAGA
Organism: Ornithodoros turicata; assembly: GCF_037126465.1. Classification (NCBI taxonomy): domain Eukaryota; kingdom Metazoa; phylum Arthropoda; class Arachnida; order Ixodida; family Argasidae; genus Ornithodoros; species Ornithodoros turicata. The sequence goes on from NC_088201.1 coordinate 3,906,800, forward strand.
GAGGAAACCAGGAAGATGCGCGCGGCCGTTTGCTAGGAGAGTGACGTCAGAGCTCGTGCTGACGTCATCGACTTTTGGAGAACCCGAAACTTTCAGAAACCCGGAGAACTTTCGAAAGTCCGTGGACGCGCGTGGTGTCCATTGACGACATTAATATTTTGCGTACTTTGGGGCGAGATTGATGATTATTCGATTCTTTTTTTTTTCTTTTTTTTCTGTTGCGTAGTGACACTGTAAATGTTACGGAACTTCATAAAATAATCGTCATTTCACGCCACATAACGTTCTTTATAGGAGACTAAGGACCGTGAAAGACGAGACTTGCAGAATAAAAAGACGTTCCCCCATCCATTGAACAGGAAGGAACCTCTACATGAGCCCTCAATGAAAGAATAACAGCGGCCTTTGTGCAGTCTCACCATGGACGGGCGCGATGAGCAGCTGGCTAACGTCGAAGTTGCCGTGCTCTCTGTCATTTTTTTCCTCGCTCTCGTGGGCAATGGCTTGATGCTATGGGCTCTACCAAGACGTCCAGCGTTCGCATACATGAAACGCCTGTGCGTGGCAGACACATTGGTCGCCATCTTCAACATCCTCCCTCAACTCGCCTGGGATGTCACCTATCGCTTCCGGGGTGGCATGTTTCTCTGTAAGCTCATCAAGTACCTGCAAGTCTCGGTCCTGTACCTGTCATCTTACACGCTAGTGTCGTTGACGGTAGACCGTTGTCTGGCGCGCCCGTCGCTGGTCTTGGTCGGGATGCCCTGGGTGCTCGCGGCATTCTTTGCGATACCGCAGATGTTTGTGTTTGCTATGCGTCAAGTGCGACCGAGTATTTATGACTGCTGGGCCTCGTTTGAAGGACCGTGGGCAGAAAGGTTGTACGTAGTGTGGTTTGTAGTGTCGGTGTTTTTGGGACCCGCTCTGGCGACGGTAGTCTGCTACGGTACGCTGTGGTATCGGGTATGGCGGGCCAGGTTGCCGCTGCTCAGCACTGTTCGAATCACGCTTGTCCTGATCGTCTGCTTCGTCGTCTGCTGGATACCTTTCTCTGTAACGCAGCTTTTGGTGACATTCTCCAATGATGCGCACGGTAAGTACGACGTCACTAATACCCGTGTGCTTTATCGTCATCCACGCTGCCAAAAAGTTTTAAACTGGGCGGAAAATGTCTGCTTTACGGTCGTTCCAGAGAGATGACGCAAGATGATTTAATCAACGAGGCTAAATAAGACCCTAATCGAAGTGATCACAGTCCGCCAAAATAACCATGCTGTGCAATAACTAGGGTTCCGCGTTTTCGACGTTTATTTTTGAGCAGATTCGGCGGTATGTTTTTCGATATTCATTGGCTTTCGCGAAATCGGAGTTTTTCGATGTTTTTCTTAGCGTGTACATTGTTTATCCGACAGTTATCGGCGAATAGCAATTACGATGTAATTTCAGTGTTGTGCGCGTCTAGCTCACCTTGACGATGAAAGATGATGAAAGATGAAAGTCACTGAAAAGGTTAGCCAGCTGTAGGACTCGAACCCACATCTTCTGGATTACCGCATTGCCGCATGCTCACCTTGTTCGTTACGAGGATTCACGTGGTGCCGCGATTGCACGTGCTCCGATATGCGCGCCGCACCTCTTCCACAGCCCACATTAACTGTCACGCGACAATACTTGCATACGACAACATCTTCCTTATCGGAGAGTTCAACATCTTGATTTTCGCAAACGTAGTCCTAGGCCCTCTTCCTTTTTCTTCCCATCTCGGGTGCCGCGGGAAGACAGGACCGCCGTACGTGGAAAGTGGAGGTGTATGGACTGTCGTAACCATCTCCACTAAGCAACTAAAGGCCGGTGACCGAGATTCTACTTGACGTCACGTTCCTAAAAGGTTCACGCGTGCCGATGATGCAGCGCCCCTAGCGGATTGTGCGGACGGGTTCCCCATAGGGGCTGCCGATTATGACATGGTCGTTATAATCTAGTAGGTCGTGGGTGTTTCATAGCTGTGACGTCACGGATCGTGGACTGTCTGTTGCAGAAGCCTCACAGGGCCCTCTGGTGACCATCTTCCTCCTCCTGGCCAGCCTCAACAGCTGTACCAATCCGTGGGTGTATCTGGTCCTCAGTCCAGCATTACGTAACCGGCTACGTCACCTCTGCCGGGTTGACCGAAACCATGAACCCGAAGACAGCGACGAAGCCTCGGACGTGACTGCTACCGTCGCACAACAGACGTCGGAAGCCTTGTGATTGCAACGATTGCTCAATAAATACGACACATTTCATTGGTTCAATGAGAGAACGGCCCACTGCGCCAAGCAGTCGGTGGCCAATGGCCATCGATTGGCAAATGTGCGGCCAGCAGGTCGCTTGGCCAACAATGCAACTTTTTAGATATATTAGCCTCCGATGGTCAGCCAAAGATTGGTAAAAGCTTGGCAACCATGTATGGCACGCATACCTCGGCCAAACTCGTACCAATCCATAAAATACACCTGATGGGGATAAAACATCTCGTCAGCAGTAGTTGAGATTCTGTATGTATCTCCCTGGGTCTTCAAGGTTTTTTTTACGCAAGAGCTACTAAAAAAGCCTTGAACTACATCGATACAGAATCTCAATAACTGCTGACGAGATGTTTCACTTGCAGTTCAGTACATTACAGAACTTCCAGGCTACCCCCTCCCCCCTCTTTTTTTCTTTTTTGTTTGGTGCACTAGGTTTCCGGTTTGGCCAGCCAAGCTGTTGCCAAGCTTGACCCAATCTTGGTATGTCGCTTGGGGTGTCTGTGTAACACTCGCCGATCCCAGGGATCGATATCCATGAGAGATCCAATAGACCAGGACTTTTGGGTACCGATTGCACGTTGCAGGAACGTCACCAGAATGTCATCTAGAGAACACGAATGCTTGTGGGATGTTCATGAAATCTTGTCCCGACCGTCAATTTCATACAGGGCCGACGATAGGGAGGGGGGGGGGGAGCACGCAGAGAAACAGATACTCATGAGTATCTGTTTCTCCGCGTGCAGCCATAGAAGCCATCTTAATCTGTAATTTTGAATTTCAAATACGTCTAGCGCCATTTACTTGTTTCTTTAATGGCTTTTTTCCCCTTCATTATACAAGGTGTTTCAAAAAACGTGTCATTCGGACTTTGTAAAAAAACGCGGCGCCGAAAAAATAATTGTGTGGCAACTGAATTTGCCAGAGTTCGAGGTAACTCGTTACTGTAACTAAGTTCCTTTTTTCGGTATCTTGTAACTTAACTCGGTACTTTTCCGGCGTGGTAACTTTCAGAGGAACTCGTTCCTTTTTCAGGTAACTTTGCCAAAGTAAGTTAGGTTAAGTTCCAAGTTACTTTTAACTCGCTTTTGACTCACGTCCACATATTTTCTTGCTTTCTCTCTGGTTCCTTCATGGCATTTTATGCCATCAAACGTGATAATCAATCAATGACAGCATTTTATTGAGGAAGTAAGAACCGCTGCCATTGAAATGAAGCTGAACCATTGTGCGCCCACAGGGAGTAAGGTGCAAAGAATTCGAATAGAGCTCTACAAGAGAAACGTCATCATGACATTGGTAGACAGACTGAAACCGAAACAGATCGGAAGGAGAGGGCTGGGTTCCACAAACGGGCACTTGTTCGCTACCTCCCATTGAAAGAAAAGTAGGACCGAAGGTCGCGTCCCTTTAAGGGACCATATCGTAGTCCCCTCAAGACCGTGGCTTCCGTGCGCGACCTTGTTCACCTCTAGCTTCGAGCGTAGTTTAATTCTACCAAATTATGGCTCTGTCGAACACTATGACGTCATTCGTTTACAAACAGGGAGAGGTCTATTGTTGGACATAAACGAAAACGATCTAAGCGTGTTGCACTCCTCCGCAGGCAACTCAAGGTCTAACTCAACTGCTCACGCGCGCTGCACCTGCGTAATGCTGTTTTGCTGCCGAAGTAACTTGGAAGTAACTCGTTCTTTTTTTTAAGTAACTCAGTAACTGCGAGTTACATTTCAGGCTGAAGAACTCGTTATTAACTTAGTTACATTTTGCACACTGTAACTGAACTTGTAACGAGTTCTTTTTGACGGGTAACTTCTCTATCTATGGAATTTGCCACCTCGCAAAAATATTTTCATTTGATTTTAATTTAAAAAATTGAATTTCTTTAATTGAACTCCAAAATTTCCCAAGTCAGCCTAACGTTTCTTTTCTTTTCTTTTTTTTTTTACAGAATTAGAGAGCCCGTAGCGAACTTAGTCAGATCCACCAAGAAATCCGCTCGATATTGCTATTGGAACTGCCAAAGCAATGTCCCTAAATTGAGGCTTCAAAGTTTCAGGTATTCAACGGCGCACCAAATCAGTCGCAAAGATGCGTGGAGAGGAGAATAAATAGGGGAAGCACCATCGATGGAAAGAGTCTACAAGTTTTCTTTGAAGTTTGCCGCTAAGTCACGCTGATCGAGAGGAAAAGCAATCGTAAACCATGATAGTAAGTGTCGACGGGGGCCGAAGTATAATTGTGCGCGGACTCACCTTACGTGTAAATCTACTACCAATTATTATTATTTCTATTATTATATAGGCACATCACGTGCCCCAAAAGGATGCAGGTTGCCAACGCAGAGGTAGACTCAGGGAAACCAGGAAAGCGACCGAAGACTGCACTGACCAAGTTCCATATACGCTGATCACGCCACCCGTTTCCTGATGCGAGAGCCACAGTCAGCCGAACAACGAATCTATTTTGAGCAGCAAATTATGAACAATCCAAATCATAATCCAAAGGCCGGCCACGTGCCTGTGTTCTGTTCCTTGACAACCTTACCAGCGGAGACACCGCGAACACCGAACTCCCATATTTCTGCAAGGCATGCAGCATGCTCTATTGCGGTTCTGTACGTAGCTGTAAAATTAATTTTGCCCTTTTTACCTGTTCCGAAAGCGGTGGAAGCACCACTGGAACGTGTTTGTGTTGGCTAGTGGCCATATAATCATAAAGCTGTGATAGGTCTCATGGACAAACGTGTACATACCCTTGTATATACCACCTGTGTGATGCCTGTTCCAGTTCTTGTAACTTCTCGTCTTGTCGCCTTTGTTTGTTTTGATTAACCCGCGTGCTTAATATGATAACTGTTCCCTAAAGCGAGGTTTCTCTCTTGAGCCACCGCTAGTGTTTGGTTGTTCTTTGTTCTGTACATAGTTTTTTAGCTCTCACTTACCGTCTATTGCTGTTTGTGCGTGTTTTTCTTGCGTTTCTTGTATATAGTTACCATAGTCATGTTTGATCTCATTTTGTGTGAAAAGTTTACTCTTCTCAATAAACATTTACCTGTTCTCTCGGCTGAGGGCATATGGGTTCGCCGTTGCTTGGACCAGGTATGTGGAAACGTTGTATAGGGGCGCTAGAAGCGTTGTCTCTGTCGCTGGCGGACTGTCGTCCCCCTTTGATGTAACTTGTGGGGTCCGTCAAGGATGTCCCCTCTCTCCCGCCTTGTACGCCATTGCCATCAACCCTCTACTCGAGAGACTGTGCTCGCTTCCTGTTACATTGCCACTGCCCAATGGATGCCCCCCACCTGTTTTTGCGTTCGCGGATGACATCTCTGTGATCGTTTCTCGCGAGTGTTCCCTAGGGCCCGTTTTGAAGGCGTTTGAGGACTACGGAGCCGTTTCAGGGGCAAGACTGAATAGGTCAAAAAGTGCAGCACTGTTTTTGAACCACCAGCCTTCCTGCGGAGCTCCTTTCTGTGTTCCAGTGAGGCCAGAAGTCAAAATTCTTGGCGTGACTTTTGATTGCACTGGAATATCTACCGTAAATTGGCCACGAGTGTTTAACCGTTGCAGAGCTGTCCTGCGGCAGCTTAAGTTTGTTGATTTGCCCATCACGTTTCGTGCTCATCTGCTACTGGCCTGGTACTACAGTCGCTTGTGGTTTTTAGGAGTCGTTGCCACGCCGCCACCACTAATCCGTACTGCCATCACGAGGCACGCGTTCCGTTTCCTCTGGGGCAGTTCGGTGGAGTGGGTCGCGAGATCCCGCTTGCACCGTACACGTGACCAGGGCGGCTTAGCCTTGCCGGTGGTGCTCGACAAATGTCTTGCACTTCAGTCGCGCGTTTATTTCGAGGCATTGCACACTCCCGAACACCCAGCGTGCGCATTAGTGCAGTACTCTCTGGGATGTGCTACCAGGTGGTTCGTTGAGAGCCCTAGGTTTCGGCCTAGGTCCGAAGTCCTGCCTCATCAATACAGTGCTTGTGTTGATGTTGTACGGCGTTTGCGACTCCAGCTTCCGGACGCTGACCTCCAGTTATGGGCTGTCAGCGATTTTTATACAGCTATCCGGGAGTTGGAGTCTGGTCCCCCAGTTCCTTCGGTGCCGTCGAAGCTGTCTTGGCGTCGAATCACTGCGGGCTGGCTAGATGCACGCCGCGCCAGTCTTCAGTGGAAGTTGGCCCACAACGTTCTTCCTCTTCGCGAGCGACTACACCGCTTTCACATCTCTCGCTCTGACGGTTGCCTGTCTTGCGGGATGTGTGAAACCGCAGAGCACTGTTTCCGGCGTTGTCATGTTCCTCTTTTGCTGTGGCGCAGAGTAACCCAGATATTTCAGCTGTCGACTGTCGACTGTCGCCTGGGCCACCGTGCAGTTCCTGGAACCGTTGCCTGTTCCGCGCGTTCAGCGTAAACAATTGGCTTTATTAATTACCGAGATCAACTTTCAAATTTGGATCCGTCGTTGCCGGCTGGCTTTCGGTGGCCCAGACTTCGGAGACGCAGCTATATTTCAGGCTGTCAGGTCAGGGCTTCGTAGCCACATTGTCCGTGAGCAAGCACTGTATGGTCTTGTGGAGTGCTCTCGCCGCTGGCTGACGTCTACTCGTCTCTTCCGCCACGTTCAGGGTGAGTGGCAAATCATGTTCTGGCCAGCTCGCTAGGACCGTACTGCACTCTGCAGCGGCTCTCCCGTGTTTGGATTGTTCGCGTGGTATGGTCGGTACGAAAAGCAAACTCTCCTAGAGAGTGTTGTTATCTAGCTTGTAGGACTGTAACGTAAAGTTAGTGTCTGTCCAAAGGGGACTACCTCCATAGGTAGCTCTCCTGCTTGATGACAATACACACGACAATACACGCTGGATGATATGCTCTGATGCAATGATAGATGATATATGCTCTGCAATGATGGTATGCTCTGGTCTCCCTTCAACTCCGCGTATTAATCTTCCGCGGTGGAGGGAGGCGAAAGGGAGCCGGTGTTTCATATTTGGAGAAGGGCCTCTTGATAACGCGGTCCGCCCCTGAGTGGGCCGTGTCTTTGAATAGTACGGACGATAAAAATGTCGACGGGGCAGTACCGCTTGCGGTGCTGTTCCGGGAAAGAATTTTTCTTTTAAAAAAATGGATGATTTGCACTCCATAGGTAGCTCTCCTGCTTGATGACAATACAAATGGATGATTTGCACTTGTGCTCGGGCCTGTCGTGTGGCAGCCGTTTCTAGCGACTCTGAGACCGATGTTCGCGCGTCTGATCATCCACTTGGTTGCCCACAAAAGTCTAACGTGGTTCCTTCTGTGGCAACTGATGATGATGATGACGATGATGATCGTGTTGACCGTTCCCTTTATATCGGGCGGACAGCGTTCTGCGGGGGCAGTGCAACTGAAGTTGAAGTTGCTGTCGATGCCGCATTGCCACAGGTTGATGTACCTGTTGGCGAGTCTACAGTGCTGCTCCAGCGTTCTTCCGACGTCACGCCCCTGGCTGATCGCGCTGAGGACTCCTCTGCGCCCGCTGTGGACCGGGCTGACGGTTCCGGGCGCGGCTTGTACGGTGCACCACAGTCGTCCCAGACTGTGTTGAGGTTCCTTGGTTCCTTAGTGGCTCCTCGTTGGAGAGTATGAGCAGCGACGCCACAGAAGCGTACGAGCTATATGCCGTCAGGGTGTGAAACGAGAAGCATCGGATCCCCTGTTGTCCGAAGCCCTGGTCAGTGCGTTCCCTGTCTCCTCTCTCAGATGCCTTAATGTGGTTGTTCTTCCTTCTTTTTCTGATGACGCTGAGAATAGTGGCGCTAAATTGTAGGGGGTTTAGTGGTAACCCCAAGCAGTTTTCTGTGTTGCGATGGGCAAAAAGGTTTTCGGACTGATGTTCTTCTTCTGCTGGAGACCCGCCTGTTGTCGGCTCGCGCGGTCAGGCTGTTAGAGGCGAATCATACTGTCAGGGTTTTCTTCAGTCACGGGTCACCGCATCGGGCAGGAGTAGCAATTGTATTGCTCCCCTCTTTCGTTGGTAACGTCCGTTGGTACGACCGTGAACAGTGACGGCCGGGGTGCTTGGTGCGGCTTATTAATCTGTATGCCCCCGCGCGGCGCGGAGAGCGTGCGCAGTTTTTTTTTCGCAGTCTCGATTGCTTTTTCCTATAGGTAACCGCACAGCGACAGGAACAGTGTGCGGCCCATGCTCAGAATGTAATTTGAGGTTGACAAGACGGCTATATCAACATTGTCTAAGATGGATCTAGGACATTGCGGTGAAATATATCCATCGCTCAGTGACTACACCCTGAACAAAACGAAGGGGGGAATGCTTCGCGAAAAGGGGGACCATATACAGTCCCGACGGTATTATTACGATGAGGCTGTTTCGCACGAAAATCCATTCCGAACACATGCCTCGGCGAACGTGTATATGAAGATGTCCGAAATGAGATAGGGAGGTGATGGATATGGAAGCTCGTCCTATATCGCCTCAATAAACGTTCCGTGCAAGACAGAGTCTCCGCTCACTTATGCCATTACTTTCATGAAGTAATGTAAATACTCGGGCCTTACATTCTCCCAGAACTCTCCAACAACGCCCTGCATTATAGGTAACGGTCACACGAATATCCCCCAAATCGGTATACTAGCGAACCTGTGCAGAAACGAGTGACATGCCTAAACCATATTGTAAGCGTATATTTCAGCGACAGCGATAGGCCTCACTCCTGGGGGTAAGCGGTGTATCCCGCCAGCAGCCGCGTGAGCATCGCTTGCAGAATGTCATCTTAGAATGCAAGCACGCACGCACGCGCGAGGCCACACACTCGCACTATTTCTCTCTGTCACACACACACAAAAAAAAAAAAAGAAAATGGAAAAATCGAGAATATGAAAAAGTGTGATGACACCCTATTTTGACTGGTGTTGGCCTACCCCAGAATAACCTGCGCTTGGTACTTTTTTGTGACCACCTGGTCATCGTAAAAGTTGCATTGAAAAAAAAAAAAAAAAAAAAAGATTTTTCTGTGGCGTGACTGTTGGCATTAGACAGTGCCAGAACATTCGACCCAAGTAATGAGTGATGCTCAAAATGTAATGCGTTAAATGTAATGTACCGTTACTCATTCATTACTCAATTGTAATGCATTACTCCCCAGTACATATGCTTAATATATGCTTCGGCTAGAGCGATAAATATTTGACCTTACAGGAACAGTATTTTGCAATCGGAAAGCAGTTTTCTTTTTGTCGGAATGAATGCAAAGATCTGTTTGGGATCTAAAGTTCTGTTGAAGATCTGTCATCCAAGAGCTAGTTCTGTCATGTTTGACATATCTTTGTTAAATGCTCCCAATTCCTCGTTGAATGTTGTTATTTCGGACAAACTGACGAATTCTTAGTACGGTTATGAACGGTTATGGTATGCTTGCAAAGTTGTTCTCCCTCCGAAATCAAGGTAAATATCGGAGATATCGTAACTATCAAACCTGTGTATGCTGCTGCCTGATAGTGTGTCGTGAAGGAATCCCCAAACGAGAAAGTGCTATTCGTTCTGGCACAGGACAAAGCTGTTAACATAAACTGGTGGCACCATTCATTCAACCTCAACTAAACGCTCAAAACCACAAATTTTCTTTCGATGCATATGAGCGTTTGGAGGTTATGAGCATTTATGTTTATGAGCTACTATACCGTTCCTACCGGCCGAAAGGGTTAAGATCAGTCTTTTTTTTTTTTTTCTCAGTCAAAGTGAACAAGTTGCAAAACAGCACACATACTGGTACTGACATGCAAACAAGTTTGGTACACAGACGACCCCCTTTATTGCTCCTGCTGTGGATAAATTTGTCGTCTCTCGATGGAAACTTATCCGCGTTTTCAGACTATATTGACGTGTGTTCTTGTTACGTTCCCTAGTCTCGGGGTTTTGAACACTGTTACTGATACTGTGATTGATCCGTTCCGTAGCCGTTCCGTAGGTCGCAGTGTGCCAGCTTTCAACGCCATTTACAGTCCTTCGGCTATGGTTCACTAAGCCACTCACCACCAGCCGACTACAACGTTACATTCAGTATATGTACCCTCATCTTGTAAGATGATGTCCGCTGCCGCATCTTTTCCGCCATACCCAGCTGACCGAAAAGCCCCCAGTTTGCCAAACTGGTTGAGCTTCTCCCTCACAGATAATTAGACCCTGATGTTTTAGGGTTAAACCCGATTTTCCCCCGAATTTGCACCCCGAATTGAGGTTCACCTATCTAGGGTTAAACCCGATTTCTACCTGCAAAACTGCATCTAGGCTAGGCACCTCAAGGCATCGACATACTAGTTGCTCACAAAATATGCGACTGCCCCTTACTTCTGGCACTCTGGATAAACGGTACAGTGAACGTTTATTCTACAATAATGCCCGATTTGTCCCCGAACTCAGTCTGATGGTAATTTTTCTGCCCGAATTTGCATGAATTTTCGACATCAATTTAATGACCCGATTTCTACCCTCCGAATTTGGGAAAATATAAAACCCGAAAACTTCAGGGTCTACAGATAATCCTCTCGAACGTACTGGTGTTCAGTAGAGTCACTAAATGAGCTTCGCTTCAGAGTATCGACACTGAGGTCCAAGAAAGAGCAGGAGCGCCATCTTGTTTCCGCACCATTCCGGTACCATCCCCATTTGAGGATCAAAGACGTCTAACATAATGCTTCCTGTGGCATAGAGAAACATGTATGATTATTGTTGTGCGTGAACCAGAGCATGCCGAGGATGTCAAGGTGAGCTCAAGGCCGTCAACTGCTGCTTGTAAACGAAAGGAACATTTCACCCGCGCACCATAGATGGCACAGCGCGCTAAGGTGCGCAGTACGCGTGCGCGCGGGTAAAGCGCCCCGGAAACAAGATGGCGCATGCTCGCTCTTGGAACCGAGCGTCGATACTCTGAAGCGTAGCTTATTTAGTGACTCCATAGCAGACGACAGCCATATCTCCTATGAAAACGCGTAGAATGATGATGATAATCAACCTCAGAATGAAACATCCGTGGAACGTCCACCGCTTGTACAGAAATACTAGGGTAAGCTGAAGTACAAAGTATCGCAGAAGTTGAGGAAGCAATAACTGGGGACGATGGGTAGCGCCACCGCTACCTTCCAAAAATGCGGCACTGGGAAGGGAATCTAGTATGTCGTGGTACGCACACTAGAGGGAGGCACTATGACTACTCACAGTCGTTGCACAATGGACCTTCTCCATATTCGCGTTGCCCCTGGCGGTGGAATGTCGAACGTCGTGTCTTTCCCCTCAATAATGGTGACACTTTACGAACTGGCATGTACGTTGCGTGGGAAAGTAGCAAGAGAAGATTGGAAGAAAAATGCGGAAAGAGTGAAAGCGCATTGTACTCATTACCAGACCTCAAACGTCCGCGTAACCTTGAAACTGACTATCTCGCCACAATGAACATGACAGTCGCCCGCAGGTGGGTCCATGGCGATGTCTTCCGCTCAAAGATGGCGGACTCAAGGGCTGGGCATGCGCGTTGTCGGAAATGGTCCATTCAACACAGCCACCGAACTCGTCTGCTGGCTCCGGTACGGCGGTGGAAGACCAGAAGCCCGCATGAACGAAACAGTTCACAATAATGGCTCGATGAACTTGCTGCCAGGCCTTTGATAAGTGCCATCATGGGGGCATCAATCACAGCTCTAGCGACGGGGAGGGGTATGACGGCATAATGCCTCCTTGTCCACCCCAGCACAGCATGTTCTTAATCGCTGCCACCGCCTCACTGCCGTAACTAGAGAGATGCAAAATTTCCGGAAACTTGGAATTGCTCAAAAAAGAAAGAAAAGAATGGTTCTTTTGTTTTTTTATCCCGAAAAACTGGAAAAACTGGAAACAAATGTGGTTACTGCGTCTCTACACTATTCGATTTAAAGTGGAGTCGTAGCACTGCCGGCCAAACCACAGCATACAATGTGCTAGAAGCTTTAGTAGTGTTCATCCTTTAGGCATGAGTGCGGAGCATAGCAATCCATGAGACTGCTGTCTACTCAGCGACAGGTAATTAAAACAACCCGTCCACTCCGACAAGAACTCCGACATTATGCGAACGCGATGGCGATCGCTTGGAGCAGCCAGACGGAGCTCTAAGTTGGTGGTTGTTGGCGGATTAGAGGCACCTAAAGCACTGTTGGCGGGCTGGAACGCATCCAAGGCACAAAAATTTACGATTTTGAAATTTGTCGCCCGGAATTTTTTCTGGAGACGACGAAAAAACCCGAAAGGAACTGGTTTCCACCCCCCCCCCCCAAAAAAAAATTCCGCTTTTTTTTTACGGAGCCTCTCGTCTCTACATAACTACAATATTAAGGCTCTACGTTTAGGCACTCGAGTGACAAAGGGTCGCAAAGACCACTTTTTTTTTCTTTACAGTGTACAGCCCATGTAAGAGACAAACGTGATGTGCCTAGCTTTAGAAGTCGGTTGCCTTTATTTTGGAAGTGGAAGGTGTGTCCTGCTCGTACTCAATTTCCACGTGCGGCTTTCTCCTGCGTGTCGACGGACCCGGCTTACTTGTCTCTTCCTCACCGGACTCCACATCTGAAAACTCCATGTCTTCCATGTCGGAGACGTCGCTCTCCTCCATGTCGTCGGCCGCCACGTACTGCACCGTGTCCTGCGTATCAAACATCCCAAACATAAATACGGGCGCTGTCCGATTTTTCGGACTCGGCGTGGGATCGCGCAAAAGTCCGAACAATCGAGTAGTACGAAAAAAATTTAAAAAATAAAAACAATTTTGCTTCAAATTAAACTTTGCTAAGCTCTGGTAGGCTGGAAAAATGTGTCGATGCTTTCCTAACACGCTTGCAGCTCTGCCCGATAACGTCAGCCTCTTAACCGAAGCGACGTTTCGTCGCTGTACGCTCCCCATCTCGGAAGTTGGTCGTGTCTTGGAGTGACGCGACGCACAGGATGAGACAACACGCACATCGACGTCGGGGGTGTGTTGTCTCGTCCTGTGTGCTGCCTCCCTTTAAGTACCATCCACAGCCATCCCTTTAAGTACCATCGACGCTGCTTTTACGTTACTTACCACATCCTCTTCAACTTCTTCCTCCTCTTCAGACTCAACCTCGCTCTCGACCTCTTCTGCCTTCAGGACGTTGTCGAAGGCCTTTTGTGGGAAGTTGTATATGTCCTTGTACTAGAAAAGAACGTTGTCATCAGGATTTGATGCCTTCGAGCCGCGGACGTCTCACCGTTCCCTGCTTGAGTCGTTCCAGCAGCTCTTTCTCAATGGCTGTGTCCAGACGAGCAGCTATGAGTGCTTTCTCTTCTCTGCGCCGCTCTCGCCGCTCTATCTTGCGCTGAGTCGGAACTAGCTTCTTCCTGACAAAAGATAATGCGGGCAAAATTGCAATGATGATTGGTAGTAATGGTTCTGCGTACGGGCATTATTAAGCAGCATGTGGATCAGCACCGTCAATCACAGAGGTACTTGCTAGCTTTTCATCAAGGGCAGGTCCTTGAGATCGTTGCTTTCATGATGTTTTAAATACCGAAGCCAAAGTATAACTCTGGGGTTGTAAGCCATGTAAAGCGGCAGGCAGGCAGTTTATGTTGACAGCAGAGTTTAACAGCTTGTTGTTTGTAAACCCAGCACAAGCCAGAAATACAACACAGAATGTTTAATATGTTTAATGCGATAGCAAAATCGAGTGAATGCAGCTCGGGGCGACATCTGGTGGCAAATAATCCGCAATTCGTCAGGAAACAGTCATCTCGGGAACAAAAAGAAAGATAGCTCGCAGATCGCAGATAGCTATCATAACACACCCTTTGACTGAGAATCGTATCGCGATGTTGCTAAAGCATACTCCAGTGCTCACCACCGAGCGAAGCGCTGATTCTTCATTCAATTCAATTTTATTCAATGACAAAAAGTCACACCCCTTTCCACCACCTTAACCCTCGCAAAATTCTGGAACATTATCGACCCAAAAGAACAGCCCGAAACACGCCTAAGATTTCCTTCGGTGATTTTATCCCTGACATCTCATACGTCAGAGTTAAATTACTCTCTTGTTTCGGCCTTCACCAAAAAACGGGCTCTCATCACCTGTTCGTTCACAAGTTTATGAACATCCTCCCATGGAACATTAACTACTGCATAATGGTATATTGAAGCTAACTGACAGCCTTAAAGTGTCCTCTTTTCTCAGGGTTTACCTCAGGGCCGTACATCCCGTTCTGAGGGCTCTAACATTATCACAGCCTCCTGCAACTGCTGGCATCCCAACAAAGTGATACCAATCTTTAAAAGTGGGGATAAATCTTTACTGACTAACTACAGTCCACGCTTGACTTGAGCACATCATTTTTTTTTTCTAACTTAGTGTCCACATTCGAAAATAACTTCTTTTCCCGAGTCCCAACGCGGGTTCAGGAAAAGCTATTCCTGTGAGACATGGCTTGCACCTTTTCCGTACGATCTCTTTCCTAACCTCGACTCTGATGACCAAACCGATGCTGTTTCTCTAGGTTTTTCAAAGGCTTTTGATAAGGTTCCGCGTGACTTATAGGTAATGAAATTATCTTCTTCAAATATCCGTCTACAAGTGGTGAAACGGGTTCGAAATTTCCTTTACCAGTCAGCGGTCTGTAAGTTTTAAGAATTCGCTGTATGAGCCATCTTATGCAATCTCTGGTATCCCACCTGGGATCTGTTTTAGGACCCTTACTTTTTTAATCTGCATAAATGACCAACCTGCTTCTTTAACTTCTAATATGAAGCTTTTTTTTTCTAATGATTGTAATTTATGGTAAAATTGCCTCACCCAATAATGCAACCTTACTATAGGAACACCCCATAGGAAAACCCCAGCTGTTCGAGTGCATGAACAGTAATACACAAAATTGATGCTTAAATTTAATTTGACAGTTAATACGGTGAGAAGGAATCGGCTGTGCTCGAAATTATCGCAAAAAGAAGAAGAAGAAGCAGAAAAAGAAACTCAGTAATAGCTGTTACTGTTTACATAAATGAGCTTGTTTTTTTGTACCTGGGGGTCTGTTACCATGAACTGTCTTGTGACACAGAATAGTGGGCAGTGCATGTTCTAAGGACACCGGTTGCTGCCCCCTTTTTTTTCAAGTTCCCAAGCCATTTCATGACCCCCCCACTGACCCTGTCACAACCCCCCCAGTTTGGGAAACACTACCACACAGAGTCCTGAGCAACTTTCATTTTACAATACAAAATGAAACAAACATTTCTAGTCACGCACGTGAAATCACGTATGACTGCCGAGTGCCCGAATCTGGTTAACCGAAGCCACCTTCAACATATTTCTTGTTAACTGACACACACACACAGAAAAAAAAAAGAAAAAAAGCCAGGTGCAAAAACTCACTGCCTGGAAAGACGCATCTTCCGCATGCGGATGATGTACTGCGTGATCTTGAGGAGCCGCTGCTTGCATTTTTGCCGGACGAACGACGGCCAGTAGATGAGGTGGCGGTTGATCTGCTCCAGTGCCTTCTCAAAGTTTTTCGAGAGCTTCACCTTTTCCCACAGCCTGCTCGGGAAGGCTGCCCGCTCCGCCGTCTTCATGTAGAGGTAGCAGACGCCGTCTTCTTCTTTGACCGTGGCGTACACGGAGTTTGCCAACGGGCACGACGCGCGGTTGCACAGGCCGGTGAGGTTGTAGTCATTGCGGCAGAACTGCTGGGACTTTGTGCTGCAACGAGAGTGGTCGCACGTGCGTCATTAACGAGAGGTGCAACGTGTTTTTGAGACGCCGAGTCAATTTTTTCTACCACGAGAGGGCGTCGCAAGAGGTGGTGAAAATGTATTTCTCAACAATGTTATTCGCCAACGCAGGGAAATTCTCGGTGGATGGATCGTTGCTCCCCCCAATGATGATGATGATGACGATGATCCTATCGGCTGTGCCCTTTGTATCGGGCGGACAACGCTGATGAGGCGCGTCCTAGCCAAGTACGATTTAAACAAAAACAAAGAAAAAATTTGAAGTCACTGATCCCAAGGTTGCCAGACAGCCTGGCCAAACGTTCCAAGGGATACGTAACGGGCTGCATAGACATTTGAAGCACACGCTAAAGGACACTCGTGCGAGCAAAATCTACTTTGTTGTCGCCCACGATCACAATTCTCTCGCGAGGTAACACCAAAATTATTATTATTATTATTGTCATTAATGCAGACCTCTACCTGTAATACTAGCAAAGTAAAAATCGTATCAGATATTGGATAGATATGCAAAGATGTTGAACAAACCCTCAATGACACCGTAATAGAACTTATGAAACGTTTGCGTTTGAAAACTAACTCCTGAAACTGTTGTTGCTCTGTCTGGGGCACGTAAAACCAGACCATGAAAAATTTAGTATTAATAACTGGTGTATCCACATAAGTCGGCCTTGAACATCGAAGCAAAGCCCAAAAAATTGTTGCAGACATTATTTAATTGTGTGGAAATACATACTTGATTTTAAATGAGCAGAAACTTCCTTTGATGATACTCCAAATGACCTGGAACACAGGTAACGAATGAGTTGCGTAATTCTATCAAATGTTAATGACAACATCCAGTAAAGTACACAATGAATCCTGAAATACTGCACCCACACTGAGTTCAGTACACAAACTGAAACGTGGGTTAATTTCGAAATCGCGCAAGTGTCAACGTATTTCTTAAAAACTTTTTTGCAAAGGGTTATTATAACCATGAGAGTCTGCCAACAGCAAGGACCTGGCACCTTGAATGAAAACTTATGTAGTAAAATATAAATACAACTAGTGAAGTGCTAAATCTGCCAACCGACTCAAACCCCGCACTTCGGTGAAGCACTTCGCAACGTTAAAACAACGTCGTAGAAACACACAAGGACTTCATCGTGACAGCAGCAGAACTGTATCTACAACTTACGTCGTCGTTCTGCATGATTAGCTATATTAAAAACCGGAGTAATTAAAACATTTTCCGAAAGCACATGGAGCGGAAACCTCATGAACACATGCAACCTATACGGGGTACACTACAAACGGAAATGGTGAGATTGAAGCAACTTAAAGCCAATCAAGCCAATACATCAGAGACTGAGAAGTTTTTATTACCGTTATTATTTTATTTTTCTACACAATCCAAATGTTATGTATGTTACACTTTTGTTATATTTCGACAGGTTAGGGTATTCGCACAATATAAATCTGGTTTTACGGTATGCCGTGGGCGAGTGAAAAAGTGAAGAGGAGAGGAGAGCGGAACATCGCCATCTTGTCCTATTTTATATTTCTAATGTTGGGTGGGACAAAACTGAGCATCTAAAACGCTCATTTGTTCGTCCTACTACACCTTGATCACGTCGATCAGGTTTGGACAAAGGTATACTTTGATTAATGTGTCATTCGCATGTGAACGCAACCACCACTGGTGCGGTCAGTCAAAGTGTATGACAAAGGGGTGATTCAGTTGACAAGAATCACCCGCTTTTTGCTTGTTTTGTTGTTTCCTTACAGTATGTATGCCGATTACTCAGAAATCTTCCGCCAAGGTGTAACTCATGCTTGCATCTTACGATTTTTTTTTGTGTGTTCTACAACACTCATTGACATGGTGTTTCACGCCATGGTCACGCCGCTAGCTTTTAAAAATGAATCTTATGTACCTCGAAGTATGACATTTTTTACGACGAATCACTTTTGTGGAGGCTACAAGTGCTGTTTCGGAGTGATGTTCGAATGCGTATTAACTTGCAGCAGTTGAATCTGCAGATCGATGCACCGGCTTTTGGAAATGTGCGTAAAACACATTACAAATGCTCGCGGCGGTGTGTATATAGGCCTGCATGTAGTTCTTCATAGCAACTACCCCTTCCTCAAAGAGGCTTCTCGAAATGCGATTGTATCTGAAAAGATAGCTAAGATGCAAGCGAGCTGGTAAAGTTGATGCATAATGTAACACCCCCGAGACTATAGGAAACACGAAGTCTCAAGAGGTACACTTTGAGGCTTCGTGTTGTGTCTGACCCTTCGTGTTCCCTGGTCTCGGGGTTTTACATTATGCGATAGACTTGCTATGCCATTTGGTATTGGAGAGTCTTGAAGACTAGTAGCTAATGTATTCTGTCCAAGTCACTTCGCCGAAAAGTGTATATGCCCGAATATTTTCTAGGCTGTGTCTAGAGGTCCGTCGGATGGACCTGATTCTTTATGCAGCGGGGTCCGTCGGATGGTCCGTGGTATGAGGAACTAGACGCTGTTTCCTAACCTAACCAACCTTACCTAGAGCTGCACGAAGCTAACTTGCACTAACCTGACTAGAATAAACTAACCGAACCTCAACTAGCTTGATCTAACAAGACATAATGTTGAAAGCGGAGTGTCCCGACGGACTCCGATGTATAAACAGTCGGGTCCGACGGACCCCATTCTTTACGCAGCGGGGTCCGTCGGATCGTCTGTGGTATGAGGAACTGGACTGTTTCCTAAACTAACCTAACCTAACCTAGAGCTGCACGAAGCTAACTTGCGCTAACCTCACTAGAATAAACTAACCTAACACTAACGTAACCTAAATAACTTGATCTAACACGACATAATGTTGAGCCGACGGACCCCGATGTATAAACAATCTTGTCCGTCCGACGGACCTCTAGACACTTCCTATTTTCTATCGTTTGCCATCCTCAGTTCCATTGGATATGAACTGCACTTGTTAATGCAGCGCACTGTCACATGGGTTGTGTATCTCTCCAAATGTACGTAATGCAAAACACCAAACAGTTCGTTACATTTACGGAAGGACCTTATGAATGGGACTGTCTAGGCCAGGGTCTTCAAACACAAATTGAGTCGTGGGCCCGCATCGACCCTAGACCACATCCTGGAGGGCTGCACAGTACAGAAATAACCATAATTACCATAAAATACCCTAAAATGCAATCATATAAAAACATACATAAAAACATGAGCGGTGTGTGCAGAATTCATAACTGAACAACT
The DNA here is from genome assembly GCF_037126465.1 of Ornithodoros turicata. NCBI lineage: Eukaryota > Metazoa > Arthropoda > Arachnida > Ixodida > Argasidae > Ornithodoros > Ornithodoros turicata. Next base: position 3,926,105 of record NC_088201.1, read on the forward strand.
CCACTTGACATACCAAGAGAAATAAAAAAAAGCTGCGTTTCCAAATTGGGTACGAAAAATACACACACACACAAAAAAACAGAAAAGATTTGAGAAAAATATGTACTACTACACAAACGATTATGAGTCATGAGAAAACTGATGTTCTGAGGCTGGAACGACATAGGAAGGACAAATACATTTAGCATCCTACAGCTGGCTAACCTTTTCAGTGACTTTTTCATCTTTCATCGATTATGAGTCGTTCTCTTGGTCAGGCTTTTTCTACAATGGATTGTGACAGTGCTGTTCAGAAGCACCGAATTTATCTGATATTTGTACGCTGTACCGCTGCCATTACTCACAGTTTCAACTTGGGGAAAAAGAAATAGAAAATGGTGTGAGAAAGATTAAGCTGACTTTATTGACGCTGGATGGTTTTGGGATTGCTGCATTAACCTGACTCCTAAAAGACGAAATACACTGGCCGACGTGCATCCCGGTTTTTCTTCTCTGCGCCTCTCTGTTCCTTTCCAATTTTCCTGCAGGCGACGTCCGGAGAGGAGGATGCTTCTGTAAGCTCGTAAACTCGGTGCGAGAATTAAGATGAGCCCTTCCAAAACCTCACGTTAGTGTCAGTCCACCATACGTGCACGCGAATACCACGTTGCTGTGACTGTTAACTTCTTCAGGTTCATGAGCGACACGAAGAGCTCGCATACCTGTGTGCTGCCCAACAGACTGTGGCCCGGTCTCACCGACGCAGCATTAACATTTGAACTGAGACCAACGGCCCCTTAACTTGAATTTAACGCTCAACTCTGCTTCACTAAAGGGAATTATTGTCACTGAAACCTTCATCACGTCACCAACTAACATTTGAAAAGAAGAACTGAGCGTTAACTTCACGTTTTAGCAACCCTCAATCTCGGTTCAACGTTAATCAGCGTTGGCGAAACCGGGCCTATATATCGTTTATGGGCACACTATAATAAATAAATACTCGAAATACTTGAAACATGGACAGGGGTACTACTATGTCGAACAAGGGCAAAAGCAGTGCTTGAATATCTTTGAAAGATGAAAGTCACTGAAAAGGTTAGCCAGCTGTAGGGATTGAACCCACATCTTCTGGATGTGGGTTCGATCCCTACAGCTGGCTAACCTTTTCAGTGACTTTCATCTTTCATCGTTGATTTCTTAGGCAATTTGAGGCTTTGTTTGTATCTGTCCCTTCTATGTTTGTTCCAGCCTCAGAACATCAGTTTCTCTCTTGAATATCTTGTTTTGTTCCTAAGTCTTTATTATTATTGTTATTCTTTTTTTTCTTTTTTTTTTTGAGAAGGCGGCTTTCTTCTGTTGGGCAGTCAAGGGCGCTCGAACTACAGAATAGCTGCACGTGGGCCACGTGCAGCGTGCTTGAGACCCCCTGGTCTAGGCGGAATAACCTGAACAAGTCTTACTGCGCAGATAATGTCTGCTATGGAGCCGCCAACCGTGGCCTTGAAATGGGACCCAAAAAACCTCGAAATCAAAACGCTCTCGGTGGAGAAGACGCTGGAGCCGCTGGTCATACAGGTACGCACCATCCCGACCACGAGGGATCGCTGTTGATCGAAACTGGTCTTCGTAGGTGACCACACTGGTCAACACCAAGGGGCCTTCCAAGAAGAAGAAGGGACGCTCCAAACGTGCGCACGTCCTCGTGGCGGCCGTGGAGAGGGCCACGGAGAATTTCATAAAGAAGGGGGAGGAGATAGCCAATGAAAATCCCGACATCCATCAGGAAATGATGGCGGCTGTGGAGGAAGTGCGCAAGACCGGTAAGGCAGCTGAGTTCCGGATCGCCGCGTTCGGTCTTAAAGTAGCACAGAAGTCATTTTTAACACCCGGTTTTCTTCCTATAAAACTGTTAAGTAGGCCAGTAAGATGCACCATGCTAAGTAATTTACACCACAGAGTCATAATTATCGCGGAAATTGAATTTAAAATACGCCGCAAAAAGCGACCGTGCGCAACGGTGGTGAAGAGCAGTACCAGCCTGTGATCTGCCTGGAACCTCGCGCTGACGCTATAAGGAGAACGCTCGCTGATTGGCCGAGAGAAATGTTGTCTGCTACTCCGCTGTCGTCTGCTACTCGGCTGTTCGGGGTTCTGACAAAGCCTTTCTCCTTGCTCGGTAATGCTTCGGCCGCTCCTTCTATCCCCAATTCTCCGGGAAAACTGGCAAAACAGGTTTACGGCGGCAAAGGGACAAGGCGCTGACCCCCACTGACCGGCAAACCAGAACGAGTATCCTTATGCCGTCATCGGTGACGTGCCATCATACCTCCTCATCCTCGTTATAGCTGGAGTGGCGAGTTAAGGGTGAAGGCGCGGAGCTATGTTTAGGTGAGTTTTTTTCTGGGAAACAAATTGCACACATCAAAACCTTTCGCGCTATTCGGTATAATGACACACACACTTTCATCAGATGTCTTAATCTGAAATTTTTTTCGATGGCCCTTTGTACTCCTTTAAATAATGTTGCTCTCGGTGCTTGGGTCGCACGTAAGACCTCGCTGACGCCCGAATTGTTGATTGGAGCCTCAAAAAGTTGCGTTATCATACGATAACAGTCTGTGTGTATGGCAGCGTTTACCAATCTCAGCTGCCCTGCGACCCATTTAATTCGTTTAATGCAGCCATTTTTGATTACTTGACAGCTCAGGATGACCGACTGGTCTTCTCCTTTAACATTCCTTTCTCCCTTTCCACCTCCATTGCAGTTGCACTAATGTTGGGCGTGTCGTATTTGCCCCTCCTTCTATGGCAATCGGCAGAAGTATTATAAATAAATAAACAAATAAAAAAAATCAAAATAGAAGATATATTCGGTTTGGTACCGGTTGGTATTGGATGCGAATGTTATATTCGTTATCAAGGGAGCAGTCCGTGTTCAGTATGATGCTCACCTAATTTTTTTTCGAATCCTTGCGAAGTCTCCCTTTAAGCCCATCGCAGCAAGGTCATTTGTCAATTAGCATACCTAAGCTGTGCATGCGACTGAAGATGACATTCTTGATGTTAGTATACCTAAGCTGTTAGTATGTACCTAAGTATGTTAGTATACCGAGGCTGTGCTAAGCTGCTGCTGAGCTGCTGGTGAGCTGCTGCTCAGCTGTAGGCTGTTAGTATGTACCTAAGTATGTTAGTATACCTAAGCTGTGCATTCGACTGAAGATGACATTCTTGATGTTTAGGTGAAGCCATGAGCAAGGCATCGCGCGAGTTTGCAGAGGATCCCTGCTCGTCGATGAAGCGTGGCAACATGGTGCGCTCAGCGCGCAACCTTCTTTCGGCTGTCACGCGCCTCTTAATTTTGGCCGACATGGTGGACGTCCATCGTCTTCTCAAATCCTTGATAGTAGTACGTCTCATTTGCCTCGATTTCTCTCATCACGTCGGTCAATCAATCACGTTATTGCAGGTTAAGGACGATCTTGACAAAGTGAAAAACGCTTCTAGCCAGTCGGAATTGATGCAATTCTTCAGGAACTTTGGCATCAACACAATGGACCTGATCCAGCAAGCTGCACGCAGGCAGGCAGTATGTCACTTTGCTGCTCAATGGGAACATGGTGTCAGACTGTCCTAAAACCGCACAGCTTCGTTGATACACAGACGCTCATCATTTTCATCTGGTAACATGCTGTGAAAAAGAAAAGGTCCCCAGTTCTGAACTGAACAAATTACGGTTATCAAATATAAGGTAATTTAACCAGCCAATGTTCGAGGCTTCTGATGGACAAAACAAAATTCATTTGAGTATTTTCGCACGAGTATTTTTAGAGTACACAAGAAAGCTAATCAGGAACTTGCTTCGTAGTTGGCATGTGCCATATAAACCTGACTATAAATAGCTCTCCCCCCCAAGAACTGGGCATGAAAAACTGCTCTCGTCATATAAGCCGGTCAATGGGCAGTATTTTGTTCCTGGGTTTTCCACTTACAAAATAGGGTAGACCTATACACGGGATTGAGCTACAATCCGATTTCTCCAGTAGTTAGTCGTGCAAGAACCCCAGGAATGGATCTTCTAGTCACATTTCTTTAGAAGGCTGGTGCACGAAAGGAATTCTCTTCTGTGTGACTGGTGAAGGCATCTACAAGAACTGTCCGTAGCTCCTCATCCTCATATCCACATAGCTACGCGAGCCCGTACATGAAATTGCCCGGACATAACCGATTGTCGCACAAAAATATCTTGATCTGGTAAAATAAGCAATTGTCATTGCCTCGCTTATTTAGTATAGTAGGGTGGAACATCCAACAACTCAAGTCGACACAGATGAGTATGCTTTTTCAGGAGCTGAAGGACTCAAGGTTGCGAGACGACCTGGCCGCGGCACGAGCCGTGCTGAAGAAAAACAGCATGATGCTGCTCACCGCGTCCAAGGTAATCAACCGGAAATCCACCCCAGAAATGCACCTGACAGCAATGTCTCGCCTTGGCAGGTCTACGTCCGCCACCCTGAGCTCTCTGCTGCAAAGGAAAACCGTGACTTTGTCTTTCGTCAAGTCTGCGAGGCCGTGAACACCATCAGCGACGTTGCGCAGGGTCGCGCCGGCGACGGAATCCTGGTTCCGACGTACGAAGGTCCGGGAGAGCTGGCCGCGGCCCTCGACGACTTCGACGAGCACGTCGTACTCGATCCGCTGACCTACAACGAACTGCGTACCCGTCCCGCGCTGGAAGAACGTCTCGAGAGCATCATCAGCGGCGCGGCACTCATGGCGGACTCTTCCTGCACGCGGGACGAACGGCGAGAGCGAATCGTTGCGGAGTGCAACGCTGTCCGCCAGGCCCTGCAAGACCTTCTTGCGGAGTACATGGCTAGTGCGGGTCGCAAGGACGAAAATCTAGACAAGGCTGTCGACCACATGGCCCGTAAGACGCGTGACTTGCGGAGGCAGTTGCGCAAGGCTGTCGTGGACCACGTGTCCGATTCCTTCCTGGAGACGCAGGTCAGTGTAAGAGGGCGTTTAGTGTCGGGGCTTTGCCGTAGGTTGGGAAATGGCGTCAGATGTGCTGCACTGTAGTAGTGACCAACTTTTGCAGACATGCCATGTCTTGTACAAGATAAATTGGGGTATTTCTGGTAAAAGTTGTGTAGTTGCACAATTATAGTTTCTATTATGGCAACTCTATTAATATATCAACAAAATTTCAATAAATATTTTAATTTTTTTTTCAAATTTTTTTCAACAAAGATTTTTGTTATGCAAAACGTGTGTCCAATTACAATACCATTGGATAAAGGTCTGATAGTTAAAAGGAGTTTGATCACGCAGACTAAAAAAAGCACAATCAATTATACCTCCACTTCATGGTGCGTGCTTTTAACGGTAGGGTCTTTTTACGGTATGCACACGTGGGTGGGACCTTGCTACATCGAAAGGAAGAAATAGAAGCTCAAAATTATTGTCTTAAGCTTTCTAGCGCAAAAGTTCCAGATAACGGATAAATCTGTTGCCTCGCGCGGTTAAGCCGTCATATATTAGGACACCCACGAAAGGACGAGCTGGAGAAAAGCAACGTATACTTTACTGCTGACTCAGGTGCCACTTCTCGTGCTGCTAGAAGCGGCTCGCGCCGGGAACGAGCGTCAGGTCGAAGACTACGCCATCGTGTTCGCCGAGCACGCCCACAAACTGGTGGAGGTGGCCAACCTGGCCTGCTCCATGTCGAGCCACGAAGACGGAGTCAAAATGGTGAGGTGTGCGGCGGCCCACATCGAGGGCCTCTGCCCGCAGGTGATCAACGCGGCCCGCATTTTGGCCGCGCGGCCACGGTCGAAAGTGGCACAGGAGAACATGGACGCCTTCCGCGACGCCTGGGAAAATCAAGTGCGGCTGCTCACCGAAGCCGTGGACGACATCACCACGATCGACGACTTCTTGGCAGTTTCAGGTGGGTACCTCCTTTCGCGGCCACGTAGAAATGCTTCTGGGTGCTGCCAAATCACGTTACCATGTACAGGGTTGTTCTAGCAAACGTTACACATTTTCAATCGGATTGTAAAAATAGGAGACTAGGTTTGGCCCATCCCAATCTTTGCAGACCGATAGCCGTTTATCTGAAGTTTCGTTCGAATTTTTTGTAAGCCCTACGGTCGTGTAGATAGAAAATTAAAAATAAAGCAAAACCTCGTCCCAGGCATTTTCAGTGCCCCCCCCCCCCCCAAGCGGAAGTGTACACCCCCCCGCATTTTTGCAACCCCCCCCCCCCCCCCCTGAAATTGCTCGGGTGACCCCACCCAGCTCGGCCGCCAACACATTCTGGTAGAGAGTCCGGCGCAGCAAATTACATCCTGTTCTGTCAAACTTGGGCTCTTGGACCACAGTCATGCAGATCATCGTACCATGCATTTGTCCAAAAGGTTGGTTTGGAAGTGCCTGTTCAACGCATATATTGCGCGCATATACGAGCAAAAATGCGTGCGGGCACGCAAACTCAATGGGGATCATAAAGAACCATTTGTGCCCAACTCAATCGAGCGAGGTATTCTGCTTTTTTCGTCTAACGTTTTCGCCGTTGGTTGCTAGGTATTCATTGAGCTTCGTGAGACAAGGTGCTAGTCTCTTTCCTTTGTCGGACGTGCGATTATGCATCTTAATGTTGAAATGCCATTCATAATGAATCTGTATTCTAATGTTCTGTGTTCTAACGTAACCACATGTAACAAGTAAAATGGGAAAGCTGTGCACCATTGTGCCACGATCCTTTCCGTGTCTAAGAAAAATTCCTTAAGTGGAACCTCCACCAAGCATACCCCCCCCTTCCCCTTTGAAAGCTCGGCACCTCCCCAGAGCAGTGAATTTCTGGGGAAATCGTCGCTCATTGCACAGCCATATTCGTTAGTTAACCTCACAGCGTTTACTCTCAGAAAACCACATCCTCGAAGACGTGAACAAATGTGTGCTGGCACTTCAAGAGAACGACGCAGACGCCCTGGATCGCACGGCGGGAGCCATTCGAGGGCGCTCCGCACGTGTCTGCAACGTTGTGACGTCCGAGATGGATAACTACGAGCCGGGGATCTACACGGAACGTGTGCTCGAAGCTGTGGCTGTGCTAAGGGACCAAGGTAAGAACGGTCTTTTTTTTTCTTTTGAGGATTTCCATACGCAGTCGCCTCTTCTTTTTTTTTTCAGTAATGCCCAACTTTGCTCAGAAAGTTGAGATGGCGGTTCAGGCTCTCAGTGCAAGTCCTCACAAAGAGATGGACGAGAACGAGTTTATCGACGCCTCGCGGCTGGTGTACGACGGAGTCCGAGAGATCCGTAGGGCGGTCCTCATGAACAGGGTTAGTGGTGCAACGGCGGTAACGAAAATAGTACGGGAGTAAAAAAATTAATTCTTGGCATACTTTGCGCTTTTCTCAGAGTGCGGATGAACTGGACTCCGAAACTGAAATCGAATACGAGGACAACACTTACGAAACACGCAGCAAATGTAAGTCGTGACGATTTCCCAAACGTTCTCGCATCTGAAAATAAAAAAAATGTCCTCCTCCTCCCCAAAACAGCGAGCGCCCACACGGCAGACTACGACGAGTACCCGGACATCAGTGGAATTAACAACACCAGAGTGCGTCTCGTCGTTTAGAATCGATAACGGTCATTATGTCTTCTTCTTCTTCCTTTTTTTTCCCAGGATGCCTATCGTTTTGTGTCTGAGGAAGAAAAGCAGAAGATTGCGGCGCAAGTGGAGACGTTTCGAACGGAAAAGAACAAATTTGATAGAGAGGTGGCAAAGTGGGATGACACTGGAAATGACATCATTGTTCTTGCCAAGCAGATGTGCATGATCATGATGGAGATGACAGATTTCACAAGAGGGAAGGGGCCACTCAAGACGACCATGGATGTCATAAATGCGGCCAAGAAAATATCGGAGTACGGCACCAAACTGGACAAGCTGGCAAGGACTATCGCCGACCAGGTATAAGTTGTGGGGCCTTATTCTCTCGGCTTTCCAATGCCCGACCTGTAGAAACAGGTTTGCCGACAAACTGTCTCAGTATAGTACTAAAACAAAGTGTAAAAGAGGTGATAGTTAAGAGCCTGAAGTTTTCGGGAAATATTTACTTCTAAATTCGGGGGGGGGGGGGAATCGGGTAAATAAACGTATGCACTAAATTCATGCAAATTCGGGTGAAAAAAAAAACTTCCAGTACACTAAATTTGGGGAGAAATTGGGGCATTTGCTGCCAAACGGGTCAGTTATTGCATTCCTACATATGTTCCAGTTCGGGTTGCCACTGGGCCGGTATTATACCGGCACGGCTGGTTATTTGCTCCCTCTGCCGGTTGCCGGTAGGAGGGTGATACCTGCAGCCTTTTGCCGGTATTTGCGGCTCGAAACCTTTCATAAAGCGGGCTTTTCCCTTCAACATTCCACTACAGCTTGAATAAATCTGGAGCACAGTCCAAACTCCGTGCAGTCATCAGTTGTTTCCTTAGTTACTCGTTATTATCGTTATCATTATTGCCGTTATTATTGTTATTATTACACGCAGGAACACGTTTCCGCCTATTGTCTTCAGCTCTCTCTCTGGTTTTCTGCGTGTGCTCTTCCACCCCTCACCCACTTCCCTTTCCCGCGAGCATTTTCCTCCTTTCCTTCTATTCCACCTCCTCTCCCTCAGCCGGTATTTTTCACTACGAAAGGTGGCAACCCTAGTCCCAGTGAAGGCAATTTGCCGGGTAGAAATCGGGGTTTCGCCCCTAAAGCGTCAACCTTCGATTCGAGGTTGCAAACTCGGGGAAGAATCGGGTAAAACCCTCAAACTTCAGGCTCTAGGTACGCTTGTATTCTCGTAAACACGTTATGTTTAAGGCTTAAGCGGTTGTGCTGGATGGTACTATACCTCGAGCACCGCCGGGGTTTCTGCTTACATTGGCTCCGATTCACTCCCATCAGTGCCCGGAGAGTAGCACCAAAAAGGACCTGATAGCATACCTGCAACGAATTGCCCTGTACTGCCATCAGCTGAACATCACAAGCAAGGTGAAGGCGGATGTCCAAAACATCTCCGGGAACCTCATCGTGTCGGGGGTGAGTTGATGCGCGCGCCGTCTTCCCGTCGTCCCACCATTAATGGCGTCACTTTTGAAAAAACAATTGCAGCTCGACAGTGCTACGTCTCTAATCCAAGCGGCGAAAAACCTCATGAACGCTGTGGTGCTTACGGTCAAGGCTTCCTACGTGGCTTCCACTAAAGTGAGGGCTCTCATTGCATGTGTTAGACTTGTGCATATACAGTAGAACCCCTTTGTAGTAAACCCTCTAGGACCAGGACAAAATTTTACTACATCAGGAGTTTTATTATATCAGGGGCATATATATGTACCGTAATTTCACGCGTATAAGCCGCACCGCAGATAAGCCGCAGGAGGCGTTTTTTGGGACGTTTTGAAAATTTTCTGGAAGATAAGCCGCACCCGCAGATAAGCCGCGGGCCATTCGAGACGACTGATTTGTGCGACAAAGGAGACCATAGAGAAGGCCATAAACCCTGTGGTCCATACTACGGGATCGGCACAGTGTACAACAGAGGAGGTCAGTTCTGGAGTTCTACCAAGATCGGATTGTGCCCTTGTCGGGTGTTTTGCGTGGACTGATGGGTGAGTGATCTTCCACAAGGCGTGAATCACTGTCACCACTTTCCTTAAAGCTGGTTGGGGGAATGCACCAGGAAGATCAATCTACCCGAATGTGGACCCGTCCCTGTTACGCCCTGTTCGTGCATCGGCAGGGCAGTGTTGTTCCAGAGACACTGTCGACCCTTTTGTTAAAATCGGCGTATGGGGAAAATACCAGGAAAAAATAGTCATCAGATAACCCGCACCGGTGGATAAGCCGCAGGGCGCCCGTGAGAAAAAAAAAATCGCGCATAAGCCGCGGCTAATACGCGTGAAAATACGGTATATGTATTCTATCGGGACTGGAGTTCTCGTTTACTATAAGCGGAATTTTACAACAAGCAGAGTTACTATAACGAGGTTCTACTGTATACAGGTTGGCTCTCTCTTTCCCAAGAGCAGGTTTTTTAAACAGGTTCAAACAGTGCTGTGTGCTTTCTTGTGGCATTGCAGTCGCAGCATTAGGTACCAAGTTTCAATGCATAATGGGTATAATAAATACGCATCAGAAGCGAACAGATTGTGCGTACCTTAAATTGAGTGTGACAAGAAAAAGGGCACTAAGACGTGCCTCGTAGAGTGTAAGGTCACCTCATCCCGCGGCATGTTGGACTGGCAGAGACTCGCAGTGATCTGTTGGCAAATCGTATTTAATAGTGGTGTGCGAATATTCGAAGTTTCAAATACGAATTAAATATTTCGGTTATTCGACAAAGCTTCGAATTATGATGACAAGTACGAAATTAATGTACCGTGTAATGTAATTTGAAGTGAACTTGTTTTTGCATTTTAGTGCCCCTTGAATGCTTAATTTACGCTTCATTTCTTCCGATAGCAAATCAAATTCGAATAATCAGGAAATTCCCAATTCAAAGAATTTTTGAATACCTCATGGTGAAATATTTAGTGGTGTTGCGCTCATTCGATGATGTTCTGCTCCAAACTTTTGAGCCTTTTCACGCAACGTAACATATCGTGAGAGAAGGGTCCTTCTGTATTGTGTGTGGTAGACTGCATTACTAGTGGGATGAATTGCATTGAGTTTTAGTCAACATGTTCCACGCAGCCTGCTTTGTGTGCATCTCATTTCTATGTTTACACTGCGAATTTCCTGTACTTTTTTTAGAAACTGCACATATTTCCATCTGTTACTGAACATAACTCTGAAATTTGGGAGTACATTTACTGGAACCTGCAATGCCCAGAGTACAGTGTTAACTTCACTTGTTGAGCTCACCAAATTTGTAGACTTTAGTGACGGAATATTGTAAACAGTGCAAAGCGGGCTTCACCTAACGCTCAGGTGTAACGAGGTGATGCAGACTTGCAGAATAGAGCCGTCTTAGCTGTCGTAAGCGTAGCGCTTTTGCGTCTTCGTTTTTGGCCAACGGCCCAGCACGTGCTGTCCGCCCGCGAGTCGCGCGACAGCGCTGTAAAGCGAGCTTCACCTACAGCACGCATGCGTTAGGTGAAGCCGACTTGCGGACTTGATGACGGCGGTGCCTCTGTCAGTGTACTTACAGTGACGAAATGTCGCTTCGGGAAATAGAAGCTGATGTTATCAGGCAGAGCTGGAAGCGCGTTAGGAAAGCATCGACAAATTTTTCCAGCCTACTAGGGCTTAGTAAAGTTTATTTTGAAGCGAAATTCGTTTTTTCGGACTGCTCGATTATTCGGACTCTTGCGCGATCCCCGCAGAGTCCGAAAAATCGGACGGCGACTGTATTTCGGTTATTTGATTCGTATTCGAAAATTATTCGAACTTCTTCACATATCATACCAATTTGTGCATTGCGGTAACGGCGAAGAACGTGTACGGTGCAACAGCTACAAAGTTATGCGCGGAGCTTTGGAGGCTGTTACGCTCATCTGCGAATGCATCGCTACCACGACCTACTAGATTATAACGACCATGTCACAATCAGAAAACCCTATGAGGAGCATGTCCGCACGATCCGCCAGGGGCGCTGCTGAGCGGCACAACACGATTGGACGATGGAAATTTGAATTCTGAACGCGCAGAAGCGTGTGTACGACTACCGTAGCAGACGACAGCGATAGCGCCTATGAAAACGCGTAGAATGATGATGATAATCAACCTCAGAATGAAACATCTGTGGAACGTCCACCGCTTGTACAGAAATACTAAGGTAAGCTGAAGTACAAAGTATTGTAGAAGTTGAGGAAGCAATAACTGGGACGATTGGAAGCGCCACCGCTACCTTCCAAAAATGCGGCGCATAGAAGGGGTGCGCCTGACATGGTCGTTATAATCTAGTAGGTCGTGATCGCTACATATTCACTAACCGAAACCAAAACTGGTACACGGTCGTAGACAGGCTCCATTAAGGTCCGCCCCAGTGAAACGCGAAACCACGATTCGCTTCATGTATCGTCAGCACAGTCGTGACTTCGGTGGATTGCCAACGAATTCTGAACATTCGAGTGAGGCCTAACGTCCGGTTAGATTCCGAATAAATATCGAAGTTTTGTTGGTGTTGAACTGAACACCGCTGTTCACCGTGCCACTGCGCGCGCAGCCAAAACTCGCATCTCGAACGCGATTTTTCGGTTTCGATTTGTGGTAGTCACATTTTGCGTTGCTATACGCTGCCAGTCATCAGCGATATACGGGCTGTTTTTTCTCACGGGGTGTTTTTCTCACAAAATTTGCTGACTGTAGTGACAGAATGTTGTGAACAGTGCAAAGCGGGCTTCACCTAACGCTCGGGTGTAACGAGGTGATGCAGACTTGCAGAATAGAGCCGCACATCAAAAGAACAATGGCGGTAACGTGAAGTGAGCTTCACCTAACTCTTGGATGTAATGAGGCGAAGCCCACTTGCACAATGGCGATACCTCGCTTCGGTACTATTCGAAAGATATACGAAAGTTTCGAATACTGAAAATAGGTTGCAAATAGCATTCGAACAGCATCAGATATTCGTTTCATATTCGAAATTTCGAATATTCGCAGAGAGTTCTACTTCGAAGCTTTTATCCTATGACGTGATATTCGCGGGGCAATTTTGCAGATATTCATATTCGATTCGTATCAGCAGGCATCGGTGTGTGCTTGTCGATGGGAAAATCCTTCCACTGTGACACAACGATCAGGTGACATTGACAGTTGTCAAGAAAAACCTGTACTGCTGCATTAAATGTAATATATTTTGAGCTGAGAAAACTTGTAGGACATTGTAAACTGAAGGAACACTACTTGGGAAGTGTCAAACTAACGCATACTATTCTCTCATTCCAGTACCCACGAAGTGGCGTTGTCAGTGTAAGTACCGGCCGTTGTGCACTTGACACATTTTCGTTACCCACGTCAAACTGAAACTAACGTCCTTCCTCCCCACCCCCCCAGTCTCCCATTGTGGTCTGGAAGATGAAGGCCCCGGAGAAGAAGCCCCTCGTGCGGCGAGAGAAGCCCGAGGAAGTTCGCGCCAAGGTGCGCAAGGGCTCGCAGAAGAAGAACATAGCCCCCATCAAGGCTCTCAGTGAGTTTCAGTCCCCCGCCGAATCCGTCTGACCGCCGTTTGGGACCCTTCGAAATCCCTGTTTGTGTGCATGCCTTACGCCGTTTCAAACACGACCCTGTTTTCTCTCTATTGCAGCATGATTCACTTGAACACTCCTTCCGCTGCCGAGCATTCTTTGCAAAAAAAGCTTGCGTGGCCCTTGTGCTTCTCACTGCTTTCTAACACTTGCTCTCGGGCGAAGTCCTCTTTCTCTTCTCAAGACCACTGCTTTCCGTCGTCTGTTGTGCACTCTCAGATTTTAGCCGCACCCACTTCAACTAACCTGTAGTGTCTCCCGTCAAACGTTGCAGTTCTTTCGCTCTCGCACTCTTAGGGGCCGACATTTAACCTAGAGAAGCCGCCGTACTGAATAAAATGGGCTACTCGTACGTCCGCCGCGAGGTAGCCATGGTGACCCGTAGACAGAGGGCATTTTCCTAGCGGTTGATTAAAGGGAACCACAGCTGACTGCCCAGAAACATTGTCTCGTTTGTGAGGCTTGCTAGCAACGAAGGGACTGTTTAGTAGGGATAAGGAATTTTTAAGCTCAAAGCTTCACGTAGCTTGGTAAGCAGAAAGAGCTGCAACGGTTTTGGCGCGACACGCACACCCGTGTACGTGGTTGTACTTTAGAAGATTTTAAAATGCCTCCTTGGCTTCCGAACATAGTTTTTGTACTTAAGAATGTACCCTGTGTGTCTAAATGTGTGTGCTCGTGCATATATTTTATCATTCCAAGACATATGAGAGTAGAGCTACAATGATCAATAAAAAATCTTGGACAAGGTGAGCTCCGTGTGTCAAATTTTCATTTCTCAGTTCTCGATCGCAGAGTTCTGCTCGACGTACTTCACCGCATGCTGTCGCACATCCTGCACAGAACTTTCTTTTCAAAGTCCAGCCATTTTTTAAAGAACACTTTCATTTTCAACCCGGATTAAAATGGTCGGGAAAACCTGTAGATTTCCTTAACTCAGTCTTGATTTTACAATTTGCGTTTTTGAGCCAACCACTCCTGCCCTTTGTTTGGGTAATACCCCGAGTGCTTGGTACCATTACGTTTTGTGAATAAATTCTCCAGGGAATGAAGCTATTTTTATTGTTCAGAATTTCGAGTGTGGTTTGTTGCAATTTGGAGGAGGAGCACATAAGTTGGTCAACAGATTTTGAAGTTTTGTGTACCCGCGACTAAAGTTTTTTGTAAAAACAAAAATAGCTTCAACCCCGGCAGTAACCTTACAGCTACATGAGTGAGCTTTTTTTCACCTTCAATATCAAAATACAGAAACCGACACTGATGATTTTTGTTTAAGTTTAATTTGTACAAGCTTTCGCGTGGAGGTCCACGCTTCCTCGGGTACACGCTTCCTCGGGGAAGTGGTGACACACATAAGTATATATAGTATAGACATATACACGACTAAACATACTGCTGTACAAAGAAAGGGAAGGGGAAGGAGATATGGTGCCACATGTCTGTGTACAATGAATAGCTGGGCAGACGGATAAGTGACCTCTAACCGTTTAAGAACAGTAAAAGGTGTTATTGTGAACAAAAAGGCTCGCCAACCCAGTTTCGCGGAAGGGGGGGTTAGGAGTATGGGAAACGAGTGGCCCAGAATGGACAAAGGGGAAGGTTACGGATTATCTAACGGAGTGCCAGAATGAAGTGCCAGAAGAATTGTGCACAAATAAATATAGATATATAACTATTAAATTTACATAAGCGGATATAACGAGCCAGGGCTAAGATTCAGACCATTTGGTGTGAGACACTTGAATTGCGAAATTAAGTAGGACTCCCTATTCTTACGTTTGATGTCGGTGCGGAACCCAGATTCTAACAATATAATTTTCAAAGCAGTTTCAAAATCGTGATTAGGTTGATTGAAATGAACGGCGACAGGAGTTTGGCGGGCATTTAGGATATCAAATTTGTGGCCGTAAAATCTTTTTCTCATTGTGTTGGAGGTTTCACCGATGTATTGTGAATTGCACTTGCAGCAGAATATCAAGTAACAAATATTGGGTGAATTACAGTGGAGTGAATGACGAATTTTCAATTTTCAATATCCTATAATGTTTTTTTACAACCGAAGATATTTTAAATCTGATGCCAGATTTGAAATGAGCATGTCAAGTGGCTAACAGTCGGGGTCACTTAGTGTGTTGGCTGGGGCAACGCGAAAATTTGGAACTAAAAAAAAAAAATAAACAAAAAACAATTTCATTCTAACGATGGTTTACTGTACTTGTAACAAGGCAGGGCCACTTGTGTCGAAACTAGAAGCAGTATATGTACAAGGAAACTGGTATGTGGACAAAGTCCGCAACACGAGCTCGAGGAGTTTTTGTCTTCCTCAAGCTCAAGCTCACGTTACCTCTTGCGTTTCCCAATTTGCATTGCCTTAGTCCCTTTGGTTAAAACCCGGAAAAACCTGATAACTGAACTACTTGGCACTGCCATCTCGTGTATATTCTTCTTCCACATGGTATCGCCAGATTTTACCTTGAGAACACCAGCACGACATAGAACACCGTTGTGCAGTGCTGCACAAAAGTTTACGGAACACGCTCCGGCGCGTTCCTTCCGCGGAAGTGAGACGCTAGCAGCGAATGGTACGGCACGGACTGGTGACAGGTGACTGGGTTACAGAGACTTTTTACAGACAGTTTACAGAGAGTGCTTTACGGTAAAACCCATTTTTAGCCGAAGCCGAGCCGTGCTAAAGAAAAACAGTATGATGCCGCTCCCGCGTCCTAGGTAACCGGAAATCTACCCAGAAATGTACCTGACAGCGGAGTCTCACTTTGGCAGGTCTATGTCTGCCAACCCTGAGCTCTCTGCTGCAAGGGAAAACCGTGACTTTGTCTTTCGTCAAGTCTGTGAGGCCGTGAACACCATCAGCGACGGAGCCCTGGTTCCAATGTACGAAGGTCCAGGAGAGCTGGCTGCAGCCCTCGACGACTTTGATGAGCACGTTATACTCCATCCCCTGACCTACAGGGTTATTCTAGCAAACGTTACACATTTTGATCTCATTGTAAAAATAGAAGACTAGGTTTGGCTCATCCCAAACTTTGCAGACTGATAGCCATTTATCTGAAGTTTCATTCGAATCTTTTTTGTGAGCGCTACAGCCAGTTAAAACTAAAGCAAAATGTCGCCCCGTGCATTTTCAATGGCCTATCCCACGCAAACACCGCCATTTTTTTCTTGCGTCTGCTTCACGTTCACATCACTCCGCGCAGGTAGCGCTGCCCACAACGATGTGATATGCCGATCCTGACGTTATGCACCACCAGTCGTCTTGTTCTGTATGCCGGTGCCACCTGTGTGTGGTGAAATGAAAATGAAGCGCACACAGCAGAAAATGGCAGCTTTTGAGCGAGATAGGCCATAGAAAACGCATAGGATGAAATTTTGCTCAATTTTTAATATTTCTCCTACAGGACCATAATGCTCACAAAAAAATTCCAACAAAACTTAAGGCGAATATCTACCAGTCTGCAAAGTTTGGTGTTGGGTAAAACCCGCCTTCTATTTTTACGATGCGATCAAAATGTGCAACGTTTGCTAGACTCACTGATCTCTATGTATAAAGGCTGGATCGCGCATGGGAGAGGGGCTCGTGGGGGAGAGGCGTGCATTCGGGCCGCCATGTTGGGAGGCCCTAAAACGCAGTGTGCGCCCATAGAAAACAATGGGAGGCAACGGAGATTGTGAGTATTTATTGCGCTGCAGGCGTTGATCGTTGTTTGTCATCACACAATTTTGTAAGGTGCCAGTGTACTGATGTATCCTAACAGTGTTTCACGGGTGTCCTGTCGTTCGATTCTTAATTACGTTATGTTTTGCATTCCGAAACTAGACCGTCACGGCAGTGCAGCGCTGGGGATTGTACTACAGTACGTTTCCCAGCCAATATTTTAATAAGAAACGATGTGAGGTTAACAACAACCATGTATGTAATATCCCGTGCTGCGTTCTGGACAAAAATTGTTCCATAAAGAACGGTCCGGGATGATATATACTCGCATGGCAGAAAGAGATCGTACTGTAGAATCACAGCCGTTGTCTTAGTCGTGTATGGGTTTAGTATGATTTATATCAAGCATTGCCGCAGAAACAGTCTTTTAGTAAACGACAGCGGTGCTTTGCCTCGCAAATATGGACACACCGAAGCAGCCCTAAATACTTCACGCAATTAGATCACGCTCGTTAGGACGGTTAATCAGGTAGTGATGTAAGCTTAATCAATTAAGTTACTTAGAAAGTGGTAACACCTCCTTGAGACACAGGACTTATCTCTTTTTGAAGTACAGCCCTTCTATGTTTGTTTGCTTCTTCCTTTATTTGTTCTGATTATTTGCAGGCGCGGTTGTGCCAAACTGAATGTCCTTCTCCAGCACTCACATGCTTTTGTTGAATACAACTTCAGCGTGAGAAAAGCTGCTTGGGGACGGGGTCCTGCTATCCAGTGCTGACTTTGTCATGCTTGTTATGTGGAGCATGTTCCAAACAATGCAGCTCCACGTATGGTCTTCAAATTGCAACAGGACTATTTGGAGGTTGAAACAGTTGTGATTTTGTCATTTTGGCCCTCGTGTACCCAGTCTGTGAAACGCAAACAAAAAAGTCTAACACGATATGCTTTTGTAATGAATATCACTGATGATGAGTAAAGAGAATATACGAGTTCAAGTTTATTCAATATTTTACATCCTTCATTATATTATTCAACATTTTATGTCAAGTTTATTCAAGTTCAAGATTTATTTCTTGCACTTATGCATTTCAGGATACAATGAACGTGCAGGGAGGTCGCAAAAGGCTACATTTATTGTTTTGTGACCTTGCTACAATGGCAATATATATTTTAGGAATGACAATGGTCAGGTACGCTCTCTAAAGTTGTAGCACTCAATTTTAGGTTGGAATGAGCAATGAATAGCAACTTCCCCACTGATATTTTCTCATATATGCTAAATTTTAAATTTAATGTGATCGAATATGTGATAATATAATAATAGTATATAAGAATATAATATGTGATAAATGAATGTGATCAACAGTAGATGTAAACAACATGAGTAGCCAGAGAAGTGCTTTCTCAATAAATAATTGTCTTCTTATCGCGTATATGTGCATGCCTATTAACTGAAACAATTATCACAGTTCCCTGACAAGTTTTAATTTCTGAGAGTGTACTGTAGAAGCTGCTTAGATCTACAACAGTTCATACAAGGTATTATATACTGTGAATGCCTTTAAAAATCCCATGTGACACATATTCCTTTACTTTCTGGAGATGCTGTGGTAGTCAAAGTTTGTGGGCATTACGCAGGTTCTGCACCCATTTCTTGAGTATGTCAAGGCAGCTGTGAAGTAACCTGCATTGATGATGATTATTCCAATTTTTATGGTGCATCGACAACAAAGGAAATGATACATCAGAACATTGGTTTGGGTGCAACCAGTTAAAAATGAATATGTTGTTTAATAAATGCATTGGACAAATGTTAAAACATCAGTTTAAAACATGGTTTACAATCCCTGTATCTTCTAATAATTAAAAAGATTAAAAACTATTCTAAAAAGAATATGGGGAACTCTTCTAAAAAGAATTATAATCTCTAATTATTATATTGCTGGGTTAAGGAGCCTAAAGTGTAAGGTGTGTTTCTGATGTGAACATGTAAGAAAATATGCAAAACTGAGAGAGGCTAACCACAGTGCGTGCACTGAGGTTGTTCCTTCCTGTAAAGTAGAAACCAGTGGATGAGGAACGTGATACTTACCTGTACACCCAGCCGTATCACACTGCACAGATTATTCACTGGGCAGCCCTCATGACGAAACCTGTATTGAGAGACCACTTTTGCCTTAAAACTGCTACAAATAGCACGACACGCTACAAATTATTACTATCGTAACAAGCTGACGATACAGCTCAGACAAAGGCGTTATTCAAGTCGCGCCACACCACCGTTACGTAGGATTCTTTGTCACAATTCAAACCATGGCCCAAAACAATACATGAAAAAATGTGACAGTCGTGGTCTTATTATGACGTAATACCGAACTTGTGCGTGAAGGTAATTCAAAGAAATGAATGTGGCACTTGCTTCCGCAGAGAACACCGCGTACCATGCTAGCAATGCATGCAAAAAAGCGCTCGAGTGTTCGCACATATTGATGACAACACTACCTGTGTAGTGTAACATGTTCTTTCAAGCATATTATGCACTCAAACTGTATTTGCCGCCGGGTAAAATGCAAGTGCGCTCGATTGAACGTCGGAAGAGCGATCAAGCAACCTGCATCCAGTGCTCGTTTTGGACAAAAAAACACTTCATAATGGTCAACTAAATATACAGAATGAACGCCTATTTATTCCTCGATAAAGAGTGACTCACCTGTATAAATTTAGGCCCTGTAACCTTGCCAGTACGGTTGGTACGACCGTAATTGCAAGAAGTTGCCATGATCGCTGCGGCGACTTTTGTGAGCACCGTAAGATGGCGGCCGGTTTCTTCACGCTCGCGCTCCCTATCCGCGATCCAGCCTTTTACAATCGAGATCAGTGGCAGAGATTACATGGACCACTTTGGCACCTGCTTAGGCGATATGGCATCAGGGAGAAGACGATCAACATTATCCAGGCCATTTATAGCGGGGCTACTGCATCAGCAAAGTGGAAAGGAAAATTAACCAAGCCAGTGGAAATTAGAAAAGGATTAAGGCAAGGCTGTCCCATGTCACCAATACTATTCAATGTATACATAGCAGAGCTGGAAGAAAGACTGATGAAAGCAAACATGGGAGTGAAATTGAGCTACTGGGAGAATGGGTTGCAACAGATGGTGACAATTCCTGGGCTGCTGTACGCGGATGACCTTGTACTGCTGTCAGAGGAAAAGAAAGAGCTACAGGAAATGCTTGATATCTGCGGAGAATTTGCGGAAGCAAGGGGTCTGCAATTCAACACCAGTAAATCAGCCATACTGAGTATCGGAGACCAAAAGGGAGAAGCGGAATTCACAATTCAGGGCTCAGTTGTACCATATCAGGAATCATATACCTATCTCGGTGTTGATATAGAGGCTGCACAGCATGGATTCCAACAGTATGAACAAAAGCTAAGAGGAAGAGTACAAAGAGCAATTGGATATCTGAATAGGACGGCACAATGGAGCTTTAACTACACACTGGTGGTACGGGAAGTTTGGAAAACCGTCGTGGTGCCCACAATAACGTATGCTAATGCAGTACTGTGCATATCTGCTAGTACCAGAGAATTTCTTGAACGGAAACAACGAGAAATTGGAAGAATGGCACTGAAAGGACACAGATCAACACCCAATGAAGCTGTAATAGGAGACCTTGGCCTCTCCACATTTGAAGCAAGGGAAGCAAGTAGCAAAGCGACATTCGAAAACAGGCTGATGAACATGGAAGAGCACAGATGGCCAAGAATAATATACAAAATGACGTTGTTTGCGGGAATTTCTACTCGGTGGAATCTTAGAACGCGTAAATTAGAAGCCAAGTACAATATACCTGTTATGCTCCTAGAAAGGACATCACCAGGACTGTCGGACAAAGAAATTCGAGAACAAGTTGCGGCAACAGAAACAGATACATGGAGAACAAACATGGAGAAAAAAAACGCATTGGAAATCTATAGGACGGAGAAGACACGTATAGCAAATGTCATTGGGCTCTACGATAACTCCCAGGAAAGCGGTAGACTGTTTGAGGCAAAGTGTGGAGTGCTGCGCACAAGGGAGTGGAGGAGCAAGTTTGAGCCCATCGATGCTCACTGCCAGCTATGCAAGGAAGGACTTGTGGAGAACATACTGCATGTTGTACTGGACTGCGTCGCCCTGGGAGGTAAACGGACATGCCCTATAGAAGAAGCACTCGGCTTCTATGCGACCAGCGGAGAAAACGCAGAGGTGACAGCAACGAAACGCCGTTTGAGACGGTGGATGACACTGAACAGAGAGGAACGACAGAAACAGGATCGCAGCAAGGAGAATACCCCAGTACAAACAGGACCCAGCTCAACGACAACAAACTACGAAATAGTACCGGGCACCGGGCAACAAAGGCAGCTGTAACCTACACATACGCGAAGTACCAAGCAGAGTCAACGGAGAAGAGGCCAGCGCCACCACATGAACCGGAAGCCAAATATGAACCACAGAAAGACAGGGACGCAAATGAAAAGAAACATTGACAATTGAAAGGGCATTGAAATTGAAATGCAGGAAACTTATTGGCATGTCCGCACAGTTCGCTGTTTGCTGGACCCTCGTTACAAAGAGGCCCGCCAGGGGTGCCCCTACTATCCATCCATCCATCCTTGGCTCCGCGCTTCTACGCATGCGCCTCCTTGGGCAGCGCTGTGGCTCCACCCACCACCTGCTCTTTCTTCCTCCTCCGGTCGGCAGAAGCAGACGAAGCTATGAAGCAGCGCGTGTGTGGTTCGTTTTCTTGTGGGATCCGTGCTGCGTTCAACATGTTAAGAACGCGAAAAGAGACGGGGGTACAGACACGGACGTCGTTCAAGTAGCAGCTAAGTTTATTCGGACAGCACCACCGGGGAAAGTCCGTTTCACGAAGGCGAGGCCGAGCTCAGATGGGGACAAGGTTACAGAACTTTGACTTACATTGTCAGCAGCACGTACACAAATACTCGGGTTATTGAGTGTGCTACTGAAAATGTTAGCCAACCGTAGGTCTCCAACCTTGTCCCAGCCTTTGCGTGGTCTTTCCAGACTACCGTGGTAGATAAATGCAGTTACTATAGTTGAACGACGAACCTCGAACGCGAAAATCTGGAGTGTGTAGTCTTCTCCATTTCTTCTTTCCACTCTCTAAACTCTGTTCAAGTATTTCTGAGTGTTACTATTATGCTGGGCTGGGAGTATAAAGCAGTGATTTTCCCAGAAATTTGCTGCTGTGGGGTGCTGAGCTTTCAGGGGGGAAGGGGGGTATGCTTGGTGAAGGTCCCACGTAAGGAATTTTTCTTAGACATGGAAAGAATTGTGGCACAATGGTGACATCTCTGCACAACTTTCCCATTTTGTATGTACATGTTATTACATTGGTTCACAGTAAATTAGAATACAGAGTCATTATGAACGGCATTTCCACATTAAGATGCATAATCACACGACTGACAAAGAAAAAAGACTAGCACCTTGTCTCACGAAGCTCAGTGAATACCTAGCACACAGATTGGACAAATGCATGGTACGATCATTTGTATCCTGTAGCCCAAGTTTGACAGTACAGGATGTAATTTGCAGCGCTGGACTCTCTACCAGAACGTGTTGGTGGCCGAGCTGGGTGGGGTCACGTGTGAAATTTCAGGAGGGGTGTTGCAAAAATGCAAGGAGGGTGTAAGGAAATCCATGGTATGAAGCAAGTTGTTGAACTACTTAAGGCAGTGTCTTGACTGAAATAAGCTTTGAGATATGCTAGCTTTTCACAACAAGCTGCATGCCATCTAGTAACCATGACACTGACTGTAAAAAAAATGCCTGAGTTTTCTTCTTTTTTGTTGTACTAAAATGCCTGAGATTTCTTCTTTACTTTTGTCCATTGCAAGGAGCCCTCCAGATGTTTATCATCATCTTGTCATTTTTAAAGTGGGGGACATTGCCTCAGTAGCTGAAATAATCCATCGTTACAGCACCCGCTTCTGCCTCTTGATACTTACTTTCCATCGATGGAAACTCCCGCATTTCATATTTTGCAGGGAAGCCGTGAGTAGTTTCATGGTGTGCCACCAAGTCTTCAAGATGTCGATGGTTGGTGAAGCAGTGACAGCAGGCGAAGTTACCCTTGTCGTTAAACTTTACTCCGTGAACGTTTAAGACGTGACGATTGAGGTTGAAGGTAGTGCTGCAACGGCGATCGCAATAAGGGCAGTCAGTCGTCTTCCCCATTTTGCAGGAGAAGAAACATGAACCCGAAGTTCGCGCGCTTTTGGAGAGTCGCAAGAAGCGAAGCGAACCGCGCGCGGGTGTAGACGGGGGGGCGAGAGAGCGCTGGTGGGTGGGTGGAGCCATAGCGCTGCCCACGGAGGCGCATGCGTAGAAGCGCGGAGCAAAGTCTCTCTCGAGATGCAGGTGACTACGACCCTGTACGCGGCCATCTTCCTGAGGGGAAGAAGAAGAAGCATGAACTGCGCGTACTCGTCCGGCGCTGGAAGAACGTCAAACCATAGCCTCCTATATACTGATCAGTATATAGGAGGCTATGGTCAACCATTACATTCTCCACCCAAACTGTCACCGTCAAGTCATAGTACAGTTGGACATCCTCATATCCCTGGCCGATCTCCCTTGGGGCTAATGGTCGTGGGGCTAATGGGGGACTAATGGGGGACGAAGATGAAGAAGAGAACGTCAACTGCCCCGTGCTATGCGCCACTGAGGAAGGAGAAGAAGTGCGTCTCGAGAGCAGCATCAGTGGTGCAGCACTCATGGCAGACTCTTCCTGCACGTCGGCCGAACGGCGAAAGCGAGTCGGTGCAGCATGTTACGCTATCCGCCAGGCTCTGCAAGACCTCGGCGACGAATACATGGCTAGTGGGGGTCGCAAGGATGAAAATCTAGGCAAGGCTGTCGACGACATAGAACGGAAAACGCGTGACTTGCGGAGGCAATTGCGCAAAGGTGCCGCGGAATACGTGTCCGATTGCTTCCAGGAGACTGCGCAGGTCAGTATAAAAGGCCACACCACACAGGGAATTGTCGGGGTAAGAGAGAATGGCTTGAGACAAGCAACTGTGCGTTTAGTATCGGGGGCTTTGCCGTTGATTGGGAAATGGCGCGTCGGATGAGCTGCAGGGTTGGGTTATAGTCTAGCAAACGTTTCACATTTTGATCGCATGTAAAAATAAAAGGCGGATTTTACCCAACACTAAACTTTGCAGACTGGTAGCCATTCGCCTGAATTTTTTTTTTTTTTTGTGAGCATTATGGTCCTGTAGAAGAAAAATTAAAAATCGAGCAAAATTTCATCTTATGCATTTTCTATGGCCTATCTCGCTCAAAAGCTGCCATTTTCTGCTGTGTGCGCTATTTTCGTTTCACCACACGCAGATAGCACCAGCACACAGAACAAGGCGATTGGTGCATAACGCCAGGATCGGCATAGCACCATATCACATCGTTGTGGGCAGCGCTACGGGCTACCTGCGTGAAGTGATGTGAAGCCGAAGCAGACGCAAGAAAAGATGGCAGTGTTTGCGTGGGATAGGCCATTGAAATAGGGAGCCCTCCATGTGTTGCTGCGGCTTCTTCGCTTTTCAGGGAGGAGACACCCTTTAACCGTGCCTTCCTTCCTTATTATGGGTTTAGAGTGGTCAGCCAGAGGGTATGGCTTGCTACTCTTAAACCTCTTAACCGTGCCAACGCGGCCTTTCCTCCTCGCCCTTACGCGGAGCGCGCATTTTGACTCCCAACTTTCTACGCGCTGCCCATTGCCGGCTGTGCATTTTGCGCGTTCGAGCGGCCATCCGGCACATATATACACGCAAGTGATTGCATTTCTTCGGTGTCTTAGCGCAATCGAACGTTTTGGGAACAAATATCGCAACTCATCCCTCCGGAATTTTAAATCCAGCGTGCAACGAGCGTGTCAGAACTTCCTTCCTTTATGACAGCTGGAAATCGGGCGTTCCACGAGTCATTTTCTCGGGTAATACCAGAGTTCCAAAGATTTTTTTTCTGCGTGTACCACGTTCGGGTCACAGTTCTTTTGCATCGGAATTTACGCATGAAAGAGCTCCTTTTTTCTCTACTTCTATGAACCACTGCTAGGGCTCAGTTCATCTCCGTATGGTTGGCATGGGGTCGTTGATCTGTCGCCTAAAGAGCTAGGTCGCGAACCAGCGTTCGCTCATGAGGTTTGAGTAGTTCCTAGTTGATTGAGCAAATACATTCGTTGGTGGACGAAGACAAGCGTTCGTGGAGATCTGCGGAGCGCGTTACTCGCATGATACGTCGTGCAGCGAAATGCCAGGGCGACCAATCGCTCTCGGAAAGGTGCGCGTTTCTATCGCGTCCCAGCATCTAAAAAAGCGGAAAGATGTTTCGCTCGCGCAAGTAAGCAGAATGGGAACCAACAAGGAGCTGGTGTGTGTGCGAGGTAAGCAAGCACGGCAAGCACCTTTGCAGCGTGTACCGTGTATTCTGGTAGCTCAGTGGTCATTTACGTTAAAGTAAACTAAATTGCGTTAAATCTCCGCAAGGCCACAACAAGCTCATTGAGCTTCGTGAGCACGTACGTTATGCGATGAATCTTCGGTATATTTCGGGCAGCGTGAGAAATGTGCTTACGCGTCCTTCGTACAAATGTGAAGAGGCATTCGTCTTTTATTCATAATAACGTGGACAATAATCTTCCGACTTGTAACCAACACAAAGAAGAACTATGTCATGTAATCGTGGGCAAATTTGTACAACTGCGATTAAGGGTGCAGTTGCGACAGGAGCATGTCGGTAAAACGTCGTCGTTTTCAAGCACAACGGCAGCTGGCGTTGCACTTGGAATGAGATGTTATAATAAAATCTGCTTGCAATTAACATATTTCTGTTGCATAATGTAAAAAACCCCGAGACTAGGGAACACGAAGGGACAGACACAAACACGAAGTCTCAAACACAGCTGAAAATTTTACTTCACAAAACAGAAATATATACAAGCGGAAGGGCAAGGAACACCAGTTGAGAACAAAATAGAAGGTCATTTCGGGGGAACGGGTCATTTGTTCATTTGTTCATGGTCAAAGGTCATTTGTTCTCAACTGGTGTTCCTTTCCCTTCCGCTTGTATATATTTCTGTTTTGTGAAGTAAAATTTTCAGCTGTGTTTGAGACTTCGTGTTTGTGTCTGTCCCTTCGTGTTCCCTAGTCTCGGGGTTTTTTACATTATGCATCATCTTCACCAGCTCGCTTGCTTCCTAGCCATTTTTTCATTGTCATATTTCTGTTGTCTATACAGATGCCCATGTTTACTATTGTAATTCGCTGGTCGAGACGCGACCGCGTGTCCAGGTGCAGTGACGAGTTCCCCAAGAACACTCGCGATCCTCAGGACGTCCTCAAAGTGTCATCGCGTCCTCGTCCGTGATGGGATGTCCGGAGGAGATCCGGAGAGTGTCATCATGGGATCTTCCAGTGATAGTCATTTGCGTACGTCCTGCGG
This sequence comes from Ornithodoros turicata, assembly GCF_037126465.1. Lineage (NCBI taxonomy): Eukaryota > Metazoa > Arthropoda > Arachnida > Ixodida > Argasidae > Ornithodoros > Ornithodoros turicata. The sequence goes on from NC_088201.1 coordinate 3,952,528, forward strand.
CCGCCAGCCGGAGGACATATATAGGAGAAGTAAATTTAGTTTAATAATGCGATATGCATTTCTATGCCTGCGCCCATTAATTAGTGTTTCGGTTTGTTTGTCATAACCAAATTCAACCAAATCAGCGGTGATCATTTATAAACTACAAAAATACTACAAAGAGAAAATACAAAAGATACAGTGGTAGAAACACTAACTGAATGATTTCAATGGATACTCCACGCACTGGGTTCAATGTGCGATAAAATATAGCTTGCTAGACCTTTTATTGTGATCGTGTTGCCATGAATAGCCGTGCAACGTCCCTGATGGGACGCTGCACGGAGCATTTTCGTGGAAGATACAGAAAAGTGATGGCATATTACAGTGCGTGCTTGACTTTCGGTGGATGTTTTAAATCAACTAAGTAGAAAACACGGACGTTATCTTGGTTGTATCCTTATCATCCAAGGAATTCGTCACTGGTGTGTTGCTTATACATGAAATTGAATTAAACTTAGGTACCTCACCCTTGGTTCTGACTGCGATGCTAGGAGGACTCTCGCACATGCAGGAGTTTGCAAGATAAGCAATAAATAGTATATGTTTTACCTTCGAAAGGAAATGCCACTGTTGGATATTCCTTTCAAAGTCGGCTCTCTTAGTCTTACACTTAGTGGCACATGGCCTTTTATATTTTTTTGCTTTTTACGCCACGGCACTCATCGTTCGTCATCGAAAAACAATAAAAAAAAAAAAGAGAGACGGAAAATGACAAGTTGGTGGCCGAGATTGAAAACTGCAAGAGAGAGAGTCCGTTTCCACTGTAAACGCCTGCACACTTCTAGAAGTGAGAAATTAAAGCAGATTTACTGGTGGATTTTACATGATCCTATAGTGCTCCTGAGAGTATCCCAGTCTTGTCCCCAGATGTTGTCCCGAGGACCACCTCTGGAGTCTCATTCTAACACTTTTCTAACAAATTGAGGATCATGTGGGGATATTCCCAGGATGTCACTGCTGTCCCGCAATGACATCCTCAGGATGAGTGAGGGACGTCAGCGTGTTCTTGGGGTTTAGACAAACGTTACAAAGCATTAGCAACATATTTTACAACCCATGACCAGCTCTACTAGCATATATGACAATTTTGCTACGCTAGTATCCTTCATTCTGCTTTTACCCCCTTCCTGTCGAGAAAAATCGAGAAAAACGCAACCTCGCCGCTGACGCCCAATGCAATCTGGGTGTCAAGATGCCGGCGCTCGTAGCAGACGACGGAGAAAAGGGGACGCACATGGGGCGACATTTTGCTTTAGTTTTAATTTTCTCTCTGCATGGCCGTAGCGCTTACAAAAAATTCGAATGAAACTTCAGATAAATGGCTATCAGTCTGCAATGTTTGGGATGAGCCAAACCTAGTCTTCTATCTTTACAATGAGATCAAAATGTCTAACGTTTGCTAGAATAACCCTGTAGTAGTAGTAGTGACCAACTTTTGCAGACGCGCCATGTCTTGTAGTGAAATTGTGGTATTTCTGGTAAAAGTTGTGTAGTTGCACAATTATAGTTTCTATTATGGCAACTCTATAAATATATCAACAAAATGTCAATAAGTATATGTTCAATTTTTTCCAGTTCTTTTTTCAACAAAGATTTTTGTTATGCCAAAGGTGTGTCCAATTACAATACCATTGGATAAAGCTCTGATAGTTAAAAGGAGTTTGATCATGCAGACTAAAAAAGCACAATCAATTATACCTCCACTTCATGGTGCGTGCTTTTAACGGTAGGGTCTTTTTACGGTATGGACATGTGCGTGGGACTTTGCTATATCGAAAGGAAGAAATAAAAGCTCGAAATTATTGTCTTAAAGTAGCACAGAATGTTGAGAACTATGGCAAACCGGAGTCTGAAGGGTGCAGGATTTAATGGACCGATGGTAGAACGATACAGGACTGAACGGTAGAACGTCCTTTTTACAACACACTCCCCGCCCGCACATGATGCGAAGCATGACAAGCGATCGAATGAATAGCCGAAAGAACACAGGAACAAAACAGAAACAAACAGACAAAGAACAAAACACGCAGGATTACGAAGGAGGCCCGGTGTCGCAGGAGAATTCCTCGAGGTAGGAAAACGTACCTGGCGACCAGTTCTCACGTAGGTGGCAATTGCATGGGCCCAAGTTGACGGGTGCCACCGCATTAAACTTTCGGTGAAGATGTCTCGAAATAAAGCGCGATGTTGATAGGCTATGCCTGGCAACATGATGTGCGCTGGCACGAACAGACGCAGACATTGCGATTTCATCCGAGACAGACGTTACGTCGACCCTCCCAGTCGAAGGTTCATCTGCAGGGAACTCGACAGTATTCAAAGTTGTGTCCCGGTGATAAAGGTGGCTTGGGATGCCACAAAGAAGCTCCGCATTGGGTTCATCGGGTATAGTTATTAGATCACGAACCGCATAGATGTGACTTGTTGAGCCTGAAACTTCTCTGGGTCTGGTCATTTCTGAATCTTGCTGTCCTCCAGGGCTGCAGTTCTGAGCATCACGTTCCCAACCAGAGGCAGCATCGAAAACATTGCGTGTAGATGAGCATGAAACCTGAAGGTCTTCTTCACATGTCTGGTGTTCTAACTCTTCCTCGGGGCACACCTTGCCACTCGAAGGGCCGTCAGCAAAGATATCGAGACGACGTAGTTTGGGTTCCCCGTGAGGACGGTGACTCGGTGTGGCTGCAGGAAGTTCGACCGTATGGTTTTCTGCGACTTCACATTGGTGGTGAACCGTGGAAACGTGAACTGATGAGAGTGCGACCGATCCTAGCAAATCCGAGGTCCCTTCTCCAGGACTAGCCTGCTCAAAAACTCCTCGGCTTCGATTCCCGAGATCCGCTTCGTTGCTCGTGGACTGAGGCGCGAGGCTCGATTGTGGAAGTTGTTCCTCTCTGTTGTCGGCAGTCGCTTGTCCAGATTTCGCAAACGGATAGCTCGGAGGATTAGGAGCGAACGAGGTGCTGAACATCGAAGTATCCGTTGGACGACCAAGGAACCTGTTAGCACGTAGTAGAGTGAGGATAACCAGATATGTGATCTCCTCGCAGGCCTCCAAGTCGCTTTCGAGGTCGTTCAGGTCGATGGTTTCGTAAATCTCCCTGTCCAGTCCTTGCAAACCATTGGCGTTGCGCATGAGAAGGGCTACCTTGAATTCCAAGAGACTTCTCGAGGAAGCGTTGTTGAGCAGCCCAGATATTTCTGAACAGAGTGTCCTGACCCTGTCTCGGACAGGCTCCCGAAGTTGTCGCGGTCCATTCAAAAGGCACGGTCCAGCTGCCATATTTCTTCGAAAAGTCTTCTCCCGGGTTTCGGCACCAAATGTTGAGAACTATGGCAAACCGGAGTCTGAAGGGTGCAGGATTTAATGGACCGATGGTAGAACGATACAGGACTGAACGGTAGATGCGCGCGTGAACGATGTCCGATGATCTTCGTCCTTTTTACAACACAGAAGTCATTTTTAACACCCAGTTTTCTTCTTATAAAACTGTTAAGTTTGCCAGTAAGATGCACCATGCGAAGTAATTTACACCACAGAGTCATAATTATTGCAGAAACTGAATTTAAAATATGCCGCAAAAAACGACCGTGCGCAACGGTGGTGAAGAGCAGTACCAGCCTGTGATCTGCCTGGAACCTCGCGCTGACGCTATAAGGACTCGCTCTCTGATTGGCCTAGAAAAATGTTGTCTGCTACTCCGCTGTCGTCTGCTACTCGGCTGTTCGGGGTTCTGATAAAGCCTTTCTCCTTGCTCGGTAAAGCTTCGGGCGCTCCTTGTATCCCCAATTCTCCGGGAAAACTGGCAAAACAGGTTTACGGCGGCAAAGGAACAATGCGCTGACCCCCACTGATCGTCAAACCAGAACGAGTCTCCTTATGCCGTCATCGGTGACGTGCCATCATACCTCCTCATCCTCGTTATAGCTGGAGTGGCGAGTTAAGGACTATTCTCTAGAGATCTGGCCTAGGATTTTCCCTCTCCCTCGCGCGCCCCGCCCACCCGGAGCGCGCCAATGGGAGGACGCGTGGGCGGAGTCGACTTTCATTGCCATCTGGGGGCAGAGGTTCGAACGGACACGGAGACGTGCTTTTCGCGCTGCTACGTCCACTGGGTCGTTCCATTCACCATGGCCCTGAGTTGGCCCGTGTTCCAGAGACGGCGCTGCTCGATCTGTGAACCTAGGGACGCGCGTTCCTTGGGACCACGAAAATGGTCGGCGATAAGCACTGTGTCTGAGCGATGATCGCGTTTGTTTGTTTGTTTTTGCTTTTAATGAACGTTTTATGATGGCTTGTTTTTGCTTTTAATAAACGCTTCATGATCGGCGTCTCTGAGCGATGCCCGCGTTTGTTTGTTTGTTTTTGCTTTTAATAAACGCTTCATGATCGGCTTCTCAGAACGATGCCCGCGTTTGTTTGTTTGTTTTTGCTTTTAATAAACGCTTCATGATCGGCGTCTCTGAGCGATGCCCGCGTTTGTTTTTGCTTTTAATAAACGCTTCATGATCGGCGTCTCTGAGCGATGCCTGCGTTTGTTTCTTTGTTTTTGCTTTTAATGAACGTTTTATGATGGCTTGTTTTTGCTTTTAATAAACTCTTCATGATCGGCGTCTCTGAGCGATGCCCGCGTTTGTTTGTTTGTTTGTTTTTGCTTTTAATAAACGCTTCATGATGGCGTCTCAGAGCGATGCCTGCGTTTGTTTCTTTGTTTGTTTGTTTTTGCTTTTAATGAACGTTTTATGATGGCTTGTTTTTGCTTTTAATAAACTCTTCATGATCGGCGTTTCTGAGCGATGCCCGCGTTTGTTTGTTTGTTTTTGCTTTTAATAAACGCTTCATGATGGCGTCTCAGAGCGATGCCTGCGTTTGTTTCTTTGTTTGTTTGTTTTTGCTTTTAATGAACGTTTTATGATGGCTTGTTTTTGCTTTTAATAAACGCTTCATGATCGGCGTCCTTGGGCGATGCCCGCGTTTGTTTTTAATGAACGTTTTATGATGGCTTGTTTTTGCTTTTAATAAACGCTTCATGATCGGCGTCCTTGGGCGATGCCCGCGTTTGTTTGCTTTATTAAACATATGGAACACGCGTTGTTAGAATGATCTTGATAAGACGTCCGCGGAATCGTTGCGCCCGTGTTTGGTTGATAGTAGTTTATTAAAAACAAAAACAAGCCATCATAAAACGTTCATTAAAAGCAAAAACAAACAAGCAAACGCGGGCATCAATCAGAGACGCCGATCATGAAGCGTTTATTAACAAGCCATCATAAAACGTTCATTAAAAGCAAAAACAAACAAACAAACAAACGCAGGTATCGCTCAGAGACGCCGATCATGAAGCGTTTATTAAAAGCAAAAACAAGCCATCATAAAACGTTCATTAAAAGCAAAAACAAACAAACAAGCAAACGCGGGCATCGCTCAGAGACGCCGATCATGAAGCGTTTATTAACAAGCCATCATAAAACGTTCATTAAAAGCAAAAACAAACAAACAAACGCGGGCATCGCTCAGAGACGCCGATCATGAAGCGTTTATTAAAAACAAAAACAAGCCATCATAAAACGTTCATTAAAAGCAAAAACAAACAAACAGACAAACGCGATCATCGCTCAGACACAGTACTTATCGCCGACCATTTTCGTGGTCCCAAGGAACGCGCGTCCCTAGGTTCACAGATCGAGCAGCGCCGTCTCTGGAACACGGGCCAACTCAGGGCCATGGTGAATGGAACGACCCAGTGGACGTAGCATCGCGAAAAGCACGTCTCCGTCTACGTTCGAACCTCTGCCCCCAGATTGCAATGAAAGTCGACTCCGCCCACGCGTTCTCCCATTGGCGCGCTCCGGGTGGGCGGGGCGCGCGAGGGAGAGGGAAAATCCTAGGCCAGATCTCTAGAGAATAGTCGAGAAAAGTAACGTATCATTTATAGAGCCCCAAGTTTTAGGGTTTAACCCAATTCTTCCCCTAATTTGCACCCCAAATTGAAGGTTGCCTCCTTAGGGTGAAACCCGATTTCACCCAGCAAATTGCCCTCACTGAGATGTCCGTAGGAATATATAGACTAACTTGTTTGACAGCAAACGCAGAGTACATCACCATTTGTACCAAATAAGTTCAGTCAGGTTGAGTAACTCAGCCCGATTTCTCCCCGAATTTAGAGTACCGAAAGTTTTTCCCACCCGAATTTGCATGAATTCAGAGCACATATTTACACATTTATACCCGATTTTTACTCCCCCTAACCTCGAAAAAAAAAAAATCTGTCCCAAAAAGTTCAGGCTCTAATAATTTACTGATTTACTAATTTACTACCAGGGATGGGCAGTAATACTCATATTTTGTATTATAATACTAATACATAATAATTCCTAGAAATCGGTATTATAATACAGATACAAATACATTTCAAAAATGAATATTATAATACATAATACTAATACTTCTGTGTATTACACGAGTAATACTTGTAATACGCTTGTAACATACTGAACTTGGGAAGAAAAAAAGGAAAAGAACAGAAGAATTACTTAGATATATGCCCATTACTTATCGAGACAATCATTCTCCAATGACGTTTTATTCACGCTTACATTTTTGCACATGGCCTGATCTTTCCGAATAAGATCAGATAGCGCTGATCAATTCGATCGCAGTGAATAACTTGCTCTCACTGTGGCAGAGCCCTGATTTCGTCCACTCTGGACGATAAAATGTGGGCCGTTCAAAAACCTGTGACTGCCCATAGTGCAACCACGTACAGGGGTGACTGGCTGCACGCACTCTTTCATAAGACAAAGGGCTTGTACTGGTACGACTCATCCTTACGGATTCTGAAGTAGAAGGAATGCGAGGAAACCTCCAGTAACCTCTGGCCCCAAAGTCACTCGCTTTGGGATAATTTAGGGCAGGGGAACACTGTAATAGGAGCCTTGTTCGTGTTCAAATGTTTGTGGGGCCCGAAAAATTACTGATAAAGTGCACGGGTGACACTTTGCAGGTCGAACTTATGACCTCTGGGAAAGTATTACACCTTCAAAAGTATTATAATACATGCAATACCTCGTTTTGTGTATTATAATACAGATACAAATACATTTAAAAAATGACTATTATAATACATAATACAAATACTCAAAAGTATTACGGTAATAGTATTATAATACAAAGTATTACTATTACTGCCCATCCCTGTTTACTACTAATTTAATACTGCTGACTCAGGTGCCATTTCTCTTGCTGCTCGAAGCGGCTTACGCTGGAAATGAGCACCAGGTCGAAGGGTACGCCACCGTGTTTGCCGACCACGTCAACATACCGGTGGGAATGGCCAACGTGGCCTGCTCCATGTCGAGCGACGAAGGCGGAGTCAAAACGGTGAGGTGCGCGGCGGCCCACCTCGAGGACCTCTGCCCGCAGGTGATCGACGCGGCCCGCGTTTTGGCCGCGCATCCACGATCAAAAACGGCACTGAAGAACCTGGATGCCTTGTGCGACGCTTGGGAAAGTCACGTGCGGCTGCTCAATGAAGCCCTCGACGACATTACCAGAATCGACGACGACTTGGCAGATTCAGGTGGGTACCTTCTGTCGTGGCCACGTAGAATGCTTCTGGGTATTGCCAAAGCCACACAGACTAAGGAATGCCCCTTCAATGCCTTTGCTACATGGATATACAAAGTGCTTATCGCCACAAACAAATTGAGAGATAAACTACAACTAGAGCCTGAAGCTTTTGTGAAATTTTTTTTTTCTAAACTGGCGGGGTAAAAATTGGGTAAATAAGCATGTCGTCGAAATTCACGCATATTCGTGTGGAAAAAAACTTCCAGTACGTTATATTCGGGGGGGAAAAAATCGGGCTCAGTTACTCAAACTAACGGTACTGGTTTGATACAAACGGTGATGTAACTGCATTTCCTGCCAAACAAGTTAGTGGGCATTGCTACATATGTCTCAGTGAGGGCAATTTGAAGGGTAAAAATCGGGGGTTTCACCCTAAAGAGGCAACCTTCAATTCGGGGTGCATATATGGGGAAGAATCGGGTTAAACCCTAAAACTTCAGGCTCTAACTATAACAATGGTTGCGATTGGATTGAATGGTGTGTCACACTCCGAGAGGCTGAGTGCGGGTGTGCGTGCATCGGAAAAAAAAAATCGAGACAGAACCACTCGGCTCGAAAAATTAAGGAACTGGGTCGGGCCTGCCGGTCAGTGTTCGTTCAATTGCATTGTCTGACGGGGAACTGACATACCTGGACACGTGTACGAAGAGATAGAACGACTGGCAGGTGGGCCAGGAGTGTATAAGCCGCCGATACGACAAGTTTCAATACGGTGTTGGAAGCAGCGCTCACCAACAAGCCCAAATTTCGTCACTCTGAGAGGCAATTTGTTCAGTCTTAGATGGGCATTCATTGCACAGCCACACCCGCTAGTCAACGTCGTAGCGTTTACTCGCAGAGAACCCCATCCTCGAAGATTTGAACGAATGCGATGAAGAGAACGATGCAGACGCCCTGGATAGCACAGCGGGAGCAATTCGAGGACGCTCCGCATGTGCCTGCAGCGCTGCGATGTTCGAGACGGATAACTACGAGCCGGGGATCTACACGGAACGTGTGCTCGACGCTGAGGCTGTGTATCGGATAGTGAGAGCCACACCACAGAGCCACATCCTCGAAGATTTGAACGAATGCGATGAAGAGAACGATGCAGACGCCCTGGATAGCACAGCGGGAGCAATTCGAGGACGCTCCGCATGTGCCTGCAGCGCTGCGATGTTCGAGACGGATAACTACGAGCCGGGGATCTACACGGAACGTGTGCTCGACGCTGAGGCTGTGTATCGGATAGTGAGAGCCACACCACAGAGCCACATCCTCGAAGATTTGAACGAATGCGATGAAGAGAACGATGCAGACGCCCTGGATAGCACAGCGGGAGCAATTCGAGGACGCTCCGCATGTGCCTGCAGCGCTGCGATGTTCGAGACGGATAACTACGAGCCGGGGATCTACACGGAACGTGTGCTCGACGCTGAGGCTGTGTATCGGATAGTGAGAGCCACACCACAGAGCCACATCCTCGAAGATTTGAACGAATGCGATGAAGAGAACGATGCAGACGCCCTGGATAGCACAGCGGGAGCAATTCGAGGACGCTCCGCATGTGCCTGCAGCGCTGCGATGTTCGAGACGGATAACTACGAGCCGGGGATCTACACGGAACGTGTGCTCGACGCTGAGGCTGTGTATCGGATAGTGAGAGCCACACCACAGAGCCACATCCTCGAAGATTTGAACGAATGCGATGAAGAGAACGATGCAGACGCCCTGGATAGCACAGCGGGAGCAATTCGAGGACGCTCCGCATGTGCCTGCAGCGCTGCGATGTTCGAGACGGATAACTACGAGCCGGGGATCTACACGGAACGTGTGCTCGACGCTGAGGCTGTGTATCGGATAGTGAGAGCCACACCACAGAGCCACATCCTCGAAGATTTGAACGAATGCGATGAAGAGAACGATGCAGACGCCCTGGATAGCACAGCGGGAGCAATTCGAGGACGCTCCGCATGTGCCTGCAGCGCTGCGATGTTCGAGACGGATAACTACGAGCCGGGGATCTACACGGAACGTGTGCTCGACGCTGAGGCTGTGTATCGGATAGTGAGAGCCACACCACAGAGCCACATCCTCGAAGATTTGAACGAATGCGATGAAGAGAACGATGCAGACGCCCTGGATAGCACAGCGGGAGCAATTCGAGGACGCTCCGCATGTGCCTGCAGCGCTGCGATGTTCGAGACGGATAACTACGAGCCGGGGATCTACACGGAACGTGTGCTCGACGCTGAGGCTGTGCATCGGATAGTGAGAGCCACACCACAGAGCCACATCCTCGAAGATTTGAACGAATGCGATGAAGAGAACGATGCAGACGCCCTGGATAGCCCAGCGGGAGCAATTCGAGGACGCTCCGCAGGTGCCTGCAACGCTGCGATGTCCGAGACGGATAACTACGAGCCGGGGATTTCCACGGAACGTGTGCTCGACGCTGAGGCTGTGCTTCCGTTAGTGAGAGCCACACCAGAGAGCCACATCCTCGAAGATTTGAACGAATGCGATGAAGAGAACGATGCAGACGCCCTGGATAGCCCAGCGGGAGCAATTCGAGGACGCTCCGCAGGGGCCTTCAACGCTGCGATGTTCGAGAGGTGGATAACTACGAGCCGGGGATCTACACGGAACGTGTGCTCGAAGCTGTGGCCGTGCTAAGGGACCAAGGTAAGAATGGTCTTTTTCTTTGGAGGATTTTCATACGCAGTCGCCTCTTTTCTTTCTTTCTTTTTTTTTTTTTTTCAGTAATGCCCAACTTTGCTATCAGAAAGTTGAGGCGGCTGTTCAGGCTCTCAGTGCAAGTCCTCACAAAGAGATGGATGAGGAAGAGTTTATTGAAGCCTCGCGTCTGGTATATATACTAAAGTGAGGGCTCTCATTGCATGTGTTAGACTCGCGCATATACAGGTTGGCTCTCTCTTTCCCAAGAACAGGTTTTTTTAAACAGGTTCAAACAGTGCTGTGTGCTTCCTTGTGGCACTGCAGTAGCAGTGTATGTACCAGTAATGATTGGAACAGCCTTCCGTCGTCAGCCTTTTGTGTCAATTACCAGTTTCACAGAACGGTACTTACCTGATTGGGAAGCTGGAATTATACGAGGCACACGGAGACACTTACTATCATGGTTTACGATTGCTTTTCCTCTCGGTCAGCGTAACTTAGCGGCAAACTTCAAAGAAAACTTGTAGACTCTCTCCATAGATGGTGCTGCCCGTCCCCGTAGTCCGCGTGCTCGTCTCCAGCAACTTCATCTTCCCGAGTGTGTTGTTGGAAAAGGGGGGCAGCCCACACGTCCCCAAGGACGTATGCCAAGCGGATATCAGTTAAAAGGTCACATAAGTACTGAGCCAACATTTATTTGTCACCCGATATACTATCCAGAAAACTCCTCAAAGTCCAAAACGTTCAACCACGTTCAACCATTCAACTTGCCCACAGAGGAAAGTCAGCGTCCATATGCTGGGAGGTGCGTCATTATTTATCTGTTGCGGTCTGCAACGGACAAAAGAGACGTGGTTAATATGATAGCCAAATGTGGGGAGGGTGGGTGGGACCATGATAGTAAGTGTCTCCGTGTGCCTCGTATAATTCCAGCTTCCCAATCAGGTAAGTACCGTTCTGTGAAACTGGTAATTATACTTCGGCCCCCGTCGACACTTACTATCATGGTTTACGATTGCTTGTTCAAAGCCAGAACCTTCCGTCCAAAGTCGGCCCGTGGGTTAGACGGTCTATTATAAAACCGATTAAATGTGGAGGTGGATGTCCAGTCCGCGGCTTCAAGAATTTGGTCGACTGTGACGCCCAGTTGAGCCGCTTTTGATGTGGAGGCACCTCGAGTCGAGTGTGCTGAGAAGTAGGTAGTGTCAATGCCCGCCTGTGCCAAGGTGCGTTTAATCCAATTAGCAATTGTGTTTTTGGATGCCCCTCGGAACGGCTTCTGGGTCGTGATGAACAAACGAGACGTATTTGATCGAAGGGGGGCAGTTTTTTGGAGGTAAGTCACTGCACACTGGATTGGACATATAAGATCGTTATCAGGAAAGGAGGGGATGAACAGACTAGGACGGGAGTTACCCGGCCTTGAGGTCTTCCTCAAGCCCTCTAAAGCCCATTCCCAACCATCGGGAGCTCGTTTGATGCCAGAGATCGACAGCAGGCTGAGGTCTGAAGACCTCGAAGCAGAAACCAGGGCAAAAAGTGTCGCCAGCTTATAACTTAGCTGTCGCAGCGAAATGTCAGAATTTGGGCCTAATTGAGTCAGGAAGGACGTGACTCGGTCAACAGACCAAGTGAAAGAATATCGGGGCGTTGGAGGGCACGAGTTAAACATGCCACGCAGAAGGCGAGAAACTGCTGGATGTTCACCGATCGAAACTCCTAAGTCATTCTGGGAATGAAGGGAAGCTAAGAAATTCAGAACTTGAGCTAAAGACGGAGAAAATGGATCAATGTGCCGTTCGCCACACCAGCGCATCCATTTTCTCCAGCAGGAAGCATACGCTGATTGTGTCTGCTTCCTCCAGGAAGCCCTGAGGAGGCGGGTTGTGTCTTCCGAAAGCGCGTCAACAGCTTCGGGTGGCTTGTCACCTTCCAGGCTGCTAGAGTTAGGCTCCCTGTTTTCGTGAGCGGGTGGGGATGGAGGTCCTGATCTTGGAGAAGGCCTGTTGACGCCGGTAGGAGGCGAGGGTGGTCGCAAGCGTGTTGTAGCAGAAGAGGATACCATGGCTGTGTCGGCCACACTGGGGCTATTATGACCAAAGTCGATGGTACTTCGCGTAGTTTGAGAAGGCACTTCCCTACCAAACAGAATGGCGGGAACGCGTATAGACCTTGTTTGTCCCATGTCTGAGTCAGAGCGTCGATTCCCGCCGAATAAGGGTCGGGTTTCAAACTGATGTAATGAGGGACCTGGAAGTTGGAACAATCTGCGAACAGGTGCGTTGTAAAGGGGCCCGATAGGTGTGATATATTCTCGAATACTTCCGGCAGGAGTTTCCAACTGCTGGAATCCCGGAACGTCCGTGACGCCCAGTCCGCCTGAACATTCCGAGCTCCTGGAAGGTGCCTTGCGTGAACCGAGATGCCCTGCTTCAGACACCAGTCCCACAGACTCTTCGCTACTGCACATAGATGCCTTGACCGTAGACTGCCTTGTCTGTTTATGGCTGCAATCGCTGGAAATCCAAGATTTTCGAGGGTCGAGATAGTCAAGTGAAGCTGAGCCAGGAGAGTTTGGGGCTCCTGATGCAGTAGCAAAATGTTGACCAGATATATGACCATACGAATTCCCTGGGCTCTCAGAAAAGCCACAACCGGTTTCAGTAATTTGGTGAAAACTCTGGGAGCCGACCTGAGGCCGAACGGTAGAGCAGTCCACTGAAAAAGACTGGACTTCCAGTTGAAACACAGCCACGGCCGGTCCAGCGGGTGAATCGGTACAGCGAGGTATGCATCCGCCAGGTCTATCCTCACCATGTAATCCTTCGGCTGTATGAGAGGGCGGAGTGAAAACAAGCCCTCCATCTTGAAGTGCTCGTGGCGAACGAATCGATTCAGGGCTTTCAGATTTAGAATCGGTCGTACCTCTCCGCCTTCTTGAGGATAGTGAAGAAAGGGGACAGACACTTCACCTGGCCCCGATGAATGGGTGCGATAGCACTTTTCTGCAACAATGCTTCCACTGCCTTCTCTCCCTGGGGACAGGTCGACGGGAAAAACGCGAGAGGTTGAATCATGGGCTCGGGTGGCGTTTCGAATTCTAATCGGTACCCCTGCACTGCCTGTAACACCCATGGGTCCGAAGTGATGCTTTTCCAAAACGGGACACATGCTGCTAATTTCCCTGCACCACGGTGAAAGGGGGAAAAAAAAAATAAAAAAATGTACTTACAGTCAGGCTCTGCTGCCGCACCCCTCGCTCCCGAGCTGCGAAGTGAGGGGCGTTGTCGAAAGGGCTGTGGCCCGGCTGCGGAAGGGGCCCGACCTCTTCCACCAGAACGGCTGGTTGGCTGTTCCCAACGAGGCACCTTCGATGGTGGTTCGTCGAAGGACCGGCTGAATGGCGTAGAACTCGATTTAAGAGCTTCCACGGCTTTCGCTTGCTTTAGAATTCTGTCGAAAACGCCATCAGCGAACAGGAAACGCCGCCCGAATACAGCACCGTCGTCCGGCTCCTGAGGTATTACAGACCGCAAGCGGGCAGGTAGTTGAGAGACGAGGAAGCGTCGGCGTTCTTCGGACAGGAGGTCAAAGGTATGTCCGAGATGTACGACTGCTGCTGCCACCCGATCGGCTACTTCCTTTCTTGCATCAACAACTGGTACACCGGACGAAACTTCCAATCCCGGAGGGGCCCGAAATGACTCCCCGAAAACATAGATCTAAAATGTCGATGAGTGGAGCCATTACCCAGGATAAGGTGCCTTGGACATCCCTGAGAGCAGTGTCCCGACGTCCCGCCGAAACTAAGCCCGTATTTATTAGCTCCGAGTTAAGTTTGGGCACTCGGAGACATGCCAAGTCTGGCAATTTGAACAATTGTCTGGCTCGTCTTCGACGTTCGACTCTAGACTCCAGGGCCCAGTTACTGTGGATGAATTCTTCGATTGCTCGGGAACACTGCCGCTGAGTAGAATCCGAAGATGCACCCAACCAACTTGGTGTAGATGTGTCATCTGCCATGGAGGCGACAGGAGCTGACTCTGCAGTCACCTGGTTCCCCAGCGGTATTGTAGCCGCAGGGACGGAGAGCCCCGAGTGAGGGCCTTCCGTAGTCAAGGGGTTGGGCTTCTCCTCCTGAGCCGATCACTCATCCTCAAAGCGGGGATCCCATTCAGAGGGATAGTCCCCAGATGGACCTGGTCTGCCTTGTTCAGAGAGAGTGACTTCCGTCTCCGCCCTCGGAGGGAATTGTTCCAGGATGTGATTTACAGCTGGGGTGAGTCCGGCCAGGATGGCTTCTAATGCAGTGAGTCGTTTCTCAAGTGCCATTGCGTGGAGAGGACGCAACCTAAAGGTAACCGCAAGGAGCAATGAAGAATTAGATTAGTAAGCATTGACTGGTCCCGACGGACCAAAGGCCACGACGGACCTAGCGTTCTAGGCCGCAACGGACCTAGCGTTCTAGGTCGCAACGGACCTAAGGGTTGCGGGTCACAGCGGACCTGAGTGTTCTAGGTCACAACGGACCTGAGGATTTTAGGCCACGGCGGACCTATGGGTTCTAGGCCACGACGGACCTATGGGTTCTAGGCCACGATGGACCTATGGGTTCTAGGCCACGGCGGACCTGAGAGTTTTAGGTCACGATGGACCTGTGAGCTCTAGGTCACGACGGACCTAGCGTTCTAGGTCGCAACGGACCTAAGGGTTGCGGGTCACAGCGGACCTGAGTGTTCTAGGTCACAACGGACCTGAGGATTTTAGGCCACGGCGGACCTATGGGTTCTAGGCCACGGCGGACCTATGGGTTCTAGGCCACGACGGACCTATGGGTTCTAGGCCACGGCGGACCTATGGGTTCTAGGCCACGACGGACCTGAGAGTTTTAGGTCACGATGGACCTGTGGGTTGTAGGTCACGATGGACCTGTGGGTTGTAGGTCACGATGGACCTATGGGTTCTAGGCCACGGCGGACCTATGGGTTCTAGGCCACGACGGACCTGAGAGTTTTAGGTCACGATGGACCTGTGGGTTGTAGGTCACGATGGAGCTGTGAGTTCTAGGTCACGACGGACCTAAGGCCACGACGGACCTAGGGTTCTAGGTCGCAACGGACCTAAGGGTTGCGGGTCACAACGGACCTGAGTGTTCTAGGTCACAACGGACCTGAGGGTTTTCGGCCACGACGGACCTAACGGTTTTAGTCCACGACGGACCTAAGGTTCCAGGTCCCAAGGGCTTAAGTATGATAGCCCACCAAAAGCAGTCCTAGATTAATGTAGAGATTAAACCTAAGGGTAGGAAGGGACAACTTACCTGAACAAACAAAACAAGGAGAGAGAGAGATGTTCGAATTAGCGAACGAAAACCACGTTGCCGCTTAGCCACGCAAACGAGGGAAGATGAAGTTGCTGGAGACGAGCACGCGGACTACGGGGACGGGCAGCACCATCTATGGAGAGAGTCTACAAGTTTTCTTTGAAGTTTGCCGCTAAGTTACGCTGACCGAGAGGAAAAGCAATCGTAAACCATGATAGTAAGTGTCGACGGGGGCCGAAGTATAATCCTAATTACTTTCATAAGATCATTGTGAACCATGTGTAACCACTCCCCTCTGTAATGCTATGCCTTCAGGGTATAAATAAATAAATAAATAAATAAACAGCATTAGGTACCAAGTTTCACTGCGTAATGGGTATTATAAATGCACATCAGAAGCAAACATATTGTTGAACATGAAAGAACTGATGTTCTGAGGCTGGAACAACACAGAAGGGACAAATACATATTACATACATATACAATAGATTGTGCGTACCTGAAATTGAGTGTGACAAGAAAAGGGGCACTGACACGTGCCCCGTATAGTGTAAGGTCATCTCATCACGCGGCATGTTGAATTGGCAGAGACTCGCAATGATCCGTTGGCAAATCAGTTTCAAATACGCATCGAGTACAGTCGCCGACCGATCCTTCGGGCCCTGATTTTTCGGACATGCTCGATTTTTCGGACTCGTTCGCGGAACGGCCGCGGGTTCCATAGAGGTGGTGTATAAGAACGTCCAAAATTTCGGACGCCGTGCAGCTCCGTCGCTCGATATTTCGGACTCTGTTTGCCAAACCCGCGAATTTCTCTCATGGGGTGACGGAAAACATTGGTACCATCTGAAATTTGCATCAAAAGAAATCAACCAACTAAAATATTGAAGAAAAAAAAAAGGCAGTGATGATTGTTGATTTTCCATTCCTCTGATTAGAAGAGGTCTGTCGTAAGCGTAGCGCTTTTGCGTCTTCGTTTTTGGCCAACGGCCCAGCACGTGCTGTCCGCCCGCGAGTCGCGCGACAGCGCTGTAAAGCGAGCTTCACCTACAGCACGCATGCGTTAGGTGAAGCCGACTTGCGGACTTGATGACGGCGGTGCCTCTGTCAGTGTACTTACAGTGACGAAATGTCGCTTCGGGAAATAGAAGCTGATGTTATCAGGCAGAGCTGGAAGCGCGTTAGGAAAGCATCGACAAATTTTTCCAGCCTACTAGGGCTTAGTAAAGTTTATTTTGAAGCGAAATTCGTTTTTTCGGACTGCTCGATTATTCGGACTCTTGCGCGATCCCCGCAGAGTCCGAAAAATCGGACGGCGACTGTATTTCGGTTATTTGATTCGTATTCGAAAATTATTCGAACTTCTTCACATATCATACCAATTTGTGCATTGCGGTAACGGCGAAGAACGTGTACGGTGCAACAGCTACAAAGTTATGCGCGGAGCTTTGGCGGCTGTTACGCTCATCTGCGAATGCATCGCTACCACGACCTACTAGATTATAACGACCATGTCACAATCAGAAAACCCTATGAGGAGCATGTCCGCACGATCCGCCAGGGGCGCTGCTGATCGGCACAACACGATTGGACGATGGAAATTTGAATTCTGAACGCGCAGAAGCGTGTGTACGACTACCGTAGCAGACGACAGCGATAGCGCCTATGAAAACGCGTAGAATGATGATGATAATCAACCTCAGAATGAAACACCTGTGGAACGTCCACCGCTTGTACAGAAATACTAAGGTAAGCTGAAGTACAAAGTATTGTAGAAGTTGAGGAAGCAATAACTGGGACGATTGGAAGCGCCACCGCTACCTTCCAAAAATGCGGCGCATAGAAGGGGTGCGCCTGACATGGTCGTTATAATCTAGTAGGTCGTGATCGCTACATATTCACTAACCGAAACCAAAACTGGTACACGGTCGTATACAGGCTCCATTAAGGTCCGCCCCAGTGAAACGCGAAACCACGATTCGCTTCATGTATCGTCAGCACAGTCGTGACTTCGGTGGATTGCCAACGAATTCTGAACATTCGAGTGAGGCCTAACGTCCGGTTAGATTCCGAATAAATATCGAAGTTTTGTTGGTGTTGAACTGAACACCGCTGTTCACCGTGCCACTGCGCGCGCAGCCAAAACTCGCATCTCGAACGCGATTTTTCGGTTTCGATTTGTGGTAGACACATTTTGCGTTGCTATACGCTGCCAGTCATCAGCGATATACGGGCTGTTTTTTCTCACGGGGTGTTTTTCTCACAAAATTTGCTGACTGTAGTGACAGAATGTTGTGAACAGTGCAAAGCGGGCTTCACCTAACGCTCGGGTGTAACGAGGTGATGCAGACTTGCAGAATAGAGCCGCACATCAAAAGAACAATGGCGGTAACGTGAAGTGAGCTTCACCTAACTCTTGGATGTAACGAGGCGAAGCCCACTTGCACAATGGCGATACCTCGCTTCGGTACTATTCGAAAGATATACGAAAGTTTCGAATACTGGAAATAGGTTGCGAATAGCATTCGAACAGCATCGGATATTCGTTTCATATTCGAAATTTCGAATATTCGCAGAGAGTTCTACTTCGAAGCTTTTATCCTATGAGATGATAATTCGCTGGGCAATCTTGCAGATATTCATATTCGATTCGTATCAGCAGGCATCGGTGTGTGCTTGGCGATGGGAAAAAAAATCCTTCCACTGTGACGCAACGCTTAGGTGACATTGACAGCTGTCAAGAAAAACCTGCACTGTTGCGTTAAATGTAATATTTTTCCAGCTGAGAAAACTTGCAGGACATTGTAAACTGACGGAACGATACTTGAGGAACGCGTTTGTAGCCCATTCTTAAGTGTCAAACTAACGCATACTGTTCTCTCATTCCGCGAGTACCGGCCGCTGTGCACTTGACACATTTTTGTTAGCCACGTCAAACTGAGACTAACGTCCTTCCTCCCCACCCCCCAGTCTCCCATTGTGGTCTGGAAGATGAAGGCCCCGGAGAAGAAGCCCCTCGTACAGCGAGGGAAGAGAGTAAGTTCGCGCCAAGGTGCGCAAGGGCTCGCAGAAGGACAACGTAGCCCCCATCCCGTTTAGGAGCTGATATGTAACGTAGGGAAGCCACCGTACTGAATAAAATGGGTCGTGAAGGGATTACTCGCAGACTTGTACGTATTTGGAGTATTGTATTTAAAATACTGTATTTTAAATAGAATTTGCGGTATTTTGATACTCTACTCAATACTTTTTGTTTTGTGTATTTGTACTCTATTTAAAATACATTTTATGGTATTTTCTACTCAATACTCTAATTACATATTTTGGATCTCCCTCTCAAACTTTGTGTCTCGTCTTTCCACTATCTTGCTTGTTCAGTGGAAATTTCCCGAGTCCCTCGGACTTGACCCGGACATTGGCCCTTCTTGGAGGTCTCCATTTAGATATCTTGCCCCGTGTGTACTAATCCTTGGCGAATGAGGGTTCTATTATGCGTGCCCTGACGCGGTGACGCCGAATTCTGACCTCCCCGAGCAGGGACCTGCTAGAAGTTTGCTTTGTTCTGGTTCACATATACTTAGTGGAGTTCTGTGGTATCTCTCTGTCATCCTTTTGGGACTTGTGTTTAGGTGACTCCTACCACACAGCGGCGGCTTGCGTAGTGCGCGGGGTTTAGGTGATCCATGTCACGTAGCGGCGACTTGCCGCATTGACCAGTGACTCTTTGCGTTCAAGGATAAATAGTATCTTAATTGTATTTCAAATACTTTTTCAAGTATTTTGTACTCTATCTTAATTACTTTTATTTTCATGTATTTATACACTATCTTAATTACGTTCTTGTACATGTCTGATTCTCGTACGTCTGTTGATTAACAGAAACCGCAGCTAACTGCCCAGAATCATTGTCTTGTTTGGACAAACACAATTCGTGACAATGAGGCCTGCTAGCAATGAAGGAACTGTTTATTTACTTCACGTGGTTTGGTATGCGGAAAGAGCTGCACAACAGTTTTGGGCACCCGCTACACGCAACCGTGTACGTGGTTGTACTTTACAAGATTTTAAAATGCCTCCTTGTGTACTTAAGAATGTACCCTGCATCTAAATGTGTGCGCTCGTACACATATTTTATCGTTCCGAGACGTATGAGAGTAGAGAGAGAATACAATGATCGATAAAAAAATCTTGGACAAGGTGAGGTAATTTTTGTTTCTCAGTTCTCGATCGCAGAGTTCTGCTCGACGTACTTCACTGCACGCTGTCGCACATCCTGCACAGAACTTTCTTCTCCGTGCTCTTTTTCAAAGTCCAGCCACCTCTTAAAGAAAACTTTCATTTTCTTAGGTTGGAACTTTGAAGTGGTAGCTTTCATGAATAGGTTCCTGGGAAGAGGAAAAGCGCTATTTACACACACAAACAGACTGGTACAGCAATCCTGCGTAATCTAACGAATGATGGGGTAAAAACCAGATGCACAAGAAATCGAGGAAGCTGAGCTGCTAATAAACATGGAGCATGCCAAAAATATTTTGCCAGCTGTTGCAGAATGAATCCATCTTTCTAACTAGGGCCTGTTTTGTTCCTGCAAAACCTGATGTTCCCGCTCAAATCTGATGCACCACAAAAATTCTGGAGCCAGCTTCACTTGCCACAAAACAGAGTAGCTATGAAAGTGCACTGGAGTCTCGAAGCAAGTTATATTTAGGGCCTGACTTTTTAGGGTTAAACCCGTATCCGCCCGATATTTACCCCCCGAACGAAATCTGTAAAATTCGGGTTTAACCCGAATCTACCCGAAAACATCCCAGTCACGTGGCACACTCGTAAGCGTGCATTAAAATGAAGTTTGATGACATTGTTAAACATTAGTTCCATGTTAAGACAAATTTTTATTAAACAAAAAAAAAATCACCCGAATGCACCCGAATTCCTGACGACAGAATGTGCCGTAACGGGATTTAACCCGAATACACCCGAATTTTCGAATGAAAAATATCACCCGATATTTACCCCCCGAATTTGGCCAAAAATAAAACCCGAAAAAGTCAGGCCCTAGTTATATTTCAGCACAAACTCTGGACGACACACGGTGACACTTAAATCATTCAAGCCACCTGCTGCTCCACTTGAACTGTAGATTGCCTCGGCCTCTGCAGTCCCGCGGAGAGGCAGGCCGGCAGCATATTTCAACCACTTCATGAGTGTAACTTCAGGGTATTTTTGAAATTGTCGATGCACTCTCTCTCACTTAATTGCTCTAGCTCCATTTGTCAAATACAGTGAGCCCCCCCCCCCCCCCCCCCGTAAGTATGACCCCCAACAGTGTGACACTATCTCTTTATGACCGTTTTCCTTAGGAACCCTTTGCCGCCTTGTGAGTCCTCCTCATTAGCACGACAATCTGCTTATCCTGCAATTAGATTTTTGTAACACGTATTGTAACACTATTATGACCGCATCACAAAACCCACACAGTAGCCCCACGGACAGGGGTGACACATGTTCAAGTAGAGCGCCAAGGTTTGGGATGACACCCGGTGCCGTTGACCTCCGGATTACTCATGGTGGAGTTTTTCGGACCGCCGAAGCGCTGCAGTGATTAGAAAAGGCTGTGACCATGGGAGCAGGTTGCACCGTGCCGCTGCTGTGGTGCACGTAAGGATGGCCGTGAGCAGAAGAGGATCGAGTTGACAGCCGGAATGAAGAAACGGTTCTACATACTTTTTACAGAGCCCTGACTCCCGCCGCGGACTTTTGAGAAAATAAATAAATAAATAATAATTATGTAGGGCCTTTGTTCCGCGTAGCGGTCTGTCCGGTCAGTGGAGGGTGCGTTTCTTGTTAGTCTGACAATTCGCTTTATGACCAAAACCTGCGGGAACTGTGGTGGCCACATTAACGAGGGTTATTTGCGTCTGGTTGATTGTACAAAACCCTACAGGTGAATTAATCCATGGTGCTTTTATGCACTATAACCGTGTGTTCACACAAGGGACATCCCTGCGGAATATTCTAGTGGGAGGAAAAGTAAAGCTGCTGACAGGACTGAAGTTCCGCTGAGTCTCATATGGAGCACTGGCACAGCGCCGCCAGGACAGGTGCTAAGGACTGCACACTCAACGTGGCTGCCTCGTTCCTGATTATCATCTAAAATGCGAGAAGCGTTTTTTTTTCTCTACCCCATAACCTGCTTTTCCACCCGATATCGCCCAATTTTACCGTGTTTTACAGCTTCTAAGATCAGATACTATTTTACCCCTGATTTTCAAAAAACAAAAAAACATATAGGTATATATAAAACCCCCAAACAAAGGGACTTAATTAAATGACGCACAAAACATTGTAGATTGATGTTGTTACCGTGTGGAGAAACGTTGGGATATCCATCAGAACGCGTCATAAAAATATCCACTTTGCAGTAACTCCCGGGCACTATTCATTAACTAGGAATTTGCGAGCCCACGTGACCGGACACATCTTGCAGCTCCACGTCTGACCTGCGAAAGGAAGAACTCACCTGACTCCTTGAAGGTCACCCTGCTTGATGAGAAGGTCAATGTAGACCAACCACAGGTCCGTCCTCTTGGGGTAGTTGACGAGAACGGTATCAAACATGCTCTTCCCCCGTTCGGGGTCTCCGTACTTGAATTCCATCTGGGCAAACTTGGAGATCAGACCCACATCTGGAACGCAAGAGTAGAACGGCACGTGTACGTGTGCATGTACGGCAGCGAGGAGGCACACATACACTATAGCGACACTTACGTTCATGCTTCTCCAAGGTTTTAAGAGCCCGTTCCAGGAGGGCGCGCGCTTCCTCCAGCTTTCCCCACTTCATGTAGAACGTCCCGCCGAGGAGGTACACCTCGTCGGACTTGTACTTTGAGAGCATCTTCTTGAGCAGCCCTTCCGCCTCCTAAACGAGGTGTTATCCAATGCCAAACGTAAGAAAACGTGCGACTCATCCTTTTCGTTTTTTTTTTTTTTTTTAAGGAGTACAGAGGGCCTTCCAAAAAATTTTCAGGTTAAGACGCCTGATGAAAGTGTGTGTGTCATTTTACCGAATGGCGCTAAAGGTTTTGATGTGTGCAATTTGTTTCCCAGAAGAAAGCTCGCATAAACGTGGGTCCGCGCCTTCACCCTTAACTCGACGCTCCGGGCGTTACTAGGAGGAGAAGGTATGACGCTGAGTCACCGATGACGTTATAAGTAGGGCCTGACTTTTTAGGGTTAAACCCGTATCCGCCCGATATTTACCCCCCGAACGAAATCTGTAAAATTCGGGTTTAACCCGAATCTACCCGAAAACATCCGGGTCGCGTGGCACACTCATAAGCGTGCATTAAAATAAAGTTTGATAACATTGCTAAACATTAGTTCCATGTTAAGACAAATTTGTATTAAACAAAAAAAAAAATCACCCGAATACACCCGAATTCCTGACGACAGAATATGCCGTAACGGGATTTAACCCGAATACACCCGAATTTTTGAATGAAAAATATCACCCGATATTTACCCCCCGAATTTGGCCAAAAATAAAACCCGAAAAAGTCAGGCCCTAGTTATAAGGAGAACTCGTTCTGGTTCGCCGGTCAGTGGGGGTCGGCGCCTTGCCCCTTTGCCAACTGGGGATAGAAGGAGCGGCCGAATCTGGAGAAAGGCTTTTTTCAGAACCCCCCGAACAGCCGAGTAGCAGACGACAGAGGAGTAGCAGACAACATTTCTCTAGACCAATCAGCGTGCGAGGTTCCAGGCAGATCGCAGGCTGGTACTGCTCTTCACCACCGTTGCGCACGGTCCCTTTTTGTGGCATACTTTAAATTCAATTTCTGCGATAATTATGGCTCTGTGGTGCGAATTACTTCGCACGGTGCCTCTTACTGGCCTACTTAACAGTTTTATAGGAAGAAAATTGGGTGTTTAAAAATGACTTCCGTGCTACTTTAAGGCATGAGGCTCACCTCGTTTTTGCTTGACACGGCGTATATTTGCATCAGGTGTTTGTAGACCGTGAGACAGTCGTTGCACTGCAAAGCTTCCTTCAAGACTTCCTGGAGCGTTTCCTTGGTCCCGTACGTATTTTCCAATGTGAGGAGTCCCTTCCAGACGTTCAGCTTCTCTGTCTCCTCCCTAAGAAGGAAAGAAGGTTGGCTCTTGCGGGGCGTTGTTTGGAAATACACGAGTTTTGTTCCATCTCGAGTTTGGTGCGCACCAGAATCAAGAGAGTACGTACTCTATCACGAATGATTGCGCGATTGTGTTTTTGTTTGGAACACGAAAGTCGGGCATCACGGCTGAACCTGACTCTACCAAACCGTGATATTTCGAATTGTTGTCCACGCTGAACGGTAAAAAAAATAAAGCAAGAAAAGACACGGGAGAACTTGCCCAACAATCTCGTCAGATACAGTTTTCCGGACCACATAAGCCAAAGGTTGTGTTGTTTCTGCGCTCGAGAAGTGCATAGCATTAAGAATATATAGTTACAGTTCCGACACTAGCAACAAGTCATCAGATCTCATTTTCTTGATTTTAATTATATTTTTGGTGGTGCTGATACGGGCTTTTTCAACGAAGAATGGCGACATCTTTCCTAGCAGTGCAGACCGATTCAGTTTCAGGAGATGCTCAAACAATACACTTCAGACAGATGTCATTTGAAACCGTCGAAATTAGCTCGGTCCGGGGGACGTTCTCCACCGCCAATCGTTGAAGAATTTTTTACCTATACACAGGGATAACCGGGCCGAATCGGGTTTAACCCGAAAAAGTCGCTCCCTACTGATACATAGAGCCTGAAGTTTTTGGGAAATATTTTTTTCTAAATTCGGGAGGTGAAAATCGGGGGAATAAAAATATGCTCTAAATTCATGTGAATTCGGGTCGAAAAAAACTTCCAATACGTTAAATTTGGGGAGAAATCGGGCTCTATTACTCGAACGAACTGCACCGGTTTGGTACAAACAGTGATGTAATTTGCGTTTCCTGCTATACAAGCTAGTGTGCATTGCTACGGACGTTTCAGTGAGGACAATTTTCTGGGCAAAAATCGGGTTTCACCCTAAAGAGGCAACCTTTAATTCGGGGAAGAAGCGGGTTTAACCCGAAAAAAGTCGTTCCCTACTTATACATAGGGCCTGACTTTTTAGGGTTAAACCCGTATCCGCCCGATATTTACCCCCCGAACGAAATCTGTAAAATTCGGGTTTAACCCGAATCTACCCGAAAACATCCGGGTCGCGTGGCACACTCATAAGCGTGCTTTAAAATAAAGTTGGACAACATTGCTAAACTTTCGTTCCATGTTAAGACAAATTTTTATTTAAAAAAAAAAAAATCACCCGAATACACCCGAATTCCTGACGACAGAATATGCCGTAACGGGATTTAACCCGAATGCACCCCAATTTTCGAATGAAAAATATCACCCAATATTTACCCCCCCCCAATTTGGCCAAAAATAAAACCCGAAAAAGTCAGGCCCTACTTATACTCAGTATCACACTGGATGCACAAAGCCTGTCGATGTCTTACCGGAAGCCGATAACAGACAGGGCACGCCGACCGACCGCCCGCGCTTTCTCCACCTCGGCCTGCCGTAGGTGAAACGCCATGTACCGGAGCCACACCATGGAGCTGTTGGGCGATGCCAGCACCAGCCGATCAAAGTCGTCAACCGTTTCCGGTTCGCGCGTCGGGTCCATGAGAGCACGCTCCCTCTGCGTGCAGCATGGAAGAACATATACATGGTGAAACTGTATCGAGGCGGACCAATGGATACGAGTGTCAGCTGTGCACATTATACGGGGTGTCTTTTCTTAGGCGATATGTACAGACTTCTCATAAAAAAAAAAAAAAAAAACTATAGGCCTGTTGCACTGAAGTTTGCACAGAGCCATTTCGGGCCCAAACGGCCGCGGATCCCAACAGTAAGGAGTTCCATCAGCGGGTTTTGCATGGTGTGTCAAACGGTATGGTGCCAAGGAGCTACAAAACCTGTAAGAACTCAACAGAAAAAGCGGTGCTTCTTGAAAAGCGCGAACAACTCGAAACCGTGTACTTGAAAGTGCCACGTCGTCTGCTAAACTGGGGATTGTTGCATGATTTGGGGCGGTGATGTTGCTGCTCACTCGTGCCACCTGGCCCAGAGCAACAGGCCCATAAGGGCTGTAGACATGCCGTTTTCACTTCTATCACCCTCTGGGCCGGCGGACGTTCTTGGCCATAGGTTGCTCGACCGTCAAATCGCTAATTACCTAAAAATCGTTAATTAACTTTTTAGTTATAAAAGCTACAAAGTTGTACCAATGAGAACATCTGTTCATTTCGGTGAACTGATATCGTAGCCGTTTTTAGAACCAAAATCCGTTCGGTAGATCGTACACACACAAAAAAAAAAAGGTGCCACCTTCAACTACCATTTAAAACTAAAAGGTTGAGGTGCTCTAAGCAAATGAAAGCAGTTGTGTATCGTAGTAGTGGGTCTTTGTGCCCAATTAAGTAGTCGGCTAACTCTTAGAATATGGAGACACCTTAGTTAGGTGTACCTCCACAACAGCCGTATCAAGTGTACCTTGTTGATTACACCTCTGTCCGGCGTTTTCTCGAGGCACTCTACAACTTTCTACCTCACCATCAAATGTCTGCTCATTCATCAGCTGTCAGGTAGAATGACAAAATATGATACGCAACTGCTACGGGGGCTTACTTGAACATTTCATCGGCACCAGTTACACTGCAAAGATTGGCAACAGCTTGGAATGAGAGTTGCTGCACGAAACAATTTTTCCCAAACATACTGGCTAAATTATGAGAGAACTGATGCTCTGAGGCTGGAGCAACATGCAGAAAGGACAAATACATACAAAGCCTCAAATTGCCTAAGAAATTAATGATGAAAGTCACTGAAAAGGTTAGCCAGCTGTAGGACTCGAACCCACATCTTCTGGATCACCGGTCCAGGGCTCTACGGATTGGGCTAAGCTAACACGCCTCCCCAGCGACTTCCAAAGGCACGTCCATCTGAGGGGACAAACCAGCCACTCTCTCTCACTCATCCTCCTTTCACTCTTACATTTTTGCTCACTCACACACACACATTCATACGACGGGAACGACGCAAGCCGCAACTGTTGAACATGGGAGAACTGATGTTCTGAGCCTGGAACAACATAGAAAGGACGAATGCATACAAGCATCTGGCTAACCTTTTCAGTGACTTTCATCATTCATCGTTCATAGTGGCCAAAGCTTTGGAGGGAGTGACAAAGTCGCTTTGCACTGGCCATATTCCAGAGAACAAACGCAGACTCACCTGTCGCAGCTCTGCCTCCATCTTCTGCCGTTCGTCGCGCATTTCCTTGCGACTCTTTCTGCGCCCTGGCTTCTCTTCCTCGTCGTCGCTGTCCTCATCTTTCGTGTTGGGTGCCATGACGGCCAGCTCGCTGAGGTTGGGAGTCGCAGCCACGTCCCACGTGAAACCCTCGGCGAGGTCCAACCTCGGAGGCTCCTTCGGCTGCTCGGTCGAAGCTTCCGTTTCGGACGCCCGTCTCTTGCGGGGACCAGCTGTCGGGTCTTCCGTTTCCGACACCTTCCTCTTGCGGTAGACGCACGACGAGCTCAGCGTCTTGATCAACGTCAACGCCAGCTTCCCCGTCCGTCGACAGAGGCTGGCCACGTTGACGACGACGAGGGCGCCGACGTGCAGGGCTCGGTAATCGTCCGTGCCCACCGCGGGAAGCGCGCTCCGAGGCACGAGGCCGTCCACGTGGAATCCGACGTTTACGAAGTAGCCAATCCCGCTGCGGGAACACACGAATCCTCGGAGGGTGTCTCCGACGCTTATGTCGTCGACGGTCTTGACTTCGCGGTCAATCACCTCGGTGGAGCCCTGCAAGCTGTGACAAGATTGTACTGTATTAAGTATGTTCGGGTTGTTCATTGGTGTACTGTATTATGTCCTCTTTTTCTTTTTTTTTCCTTTTCTCTTCATCATGCAGATGTTCAGTATTTTATTTTTTATATCTTATATATAGGGCCTGACTTTTTAGGGTCAAACCCGTATCCGCCCGATATTTACCCCCCGAACGAAATCTGTAAAATTCGGGTTTAACCCGAATCTACCCGAAAACATCCGGGTCGCGTGGCACACTCGTAAGCGTGCATTAAAATAAAGTTTGATAACATTGCTAAACATTAGTTCCATGATAAGACAAATTTTTATTAAACAAAAAAAAAATTACCCGAATACACCCGAATTTCTGACGACAGAATATGCCGTAACGGGATTTAACACGAATACACCCGAATTTTCGAATGAAAAATATCACCCGATATTTACCCCCCGAATTTGGCCAAAAATAAAACCCGAAAAAGTCAGGCCCTAACTATAACTGTATGTATACTGTAACTGTTTTTCCCACCCCCCATGTAATGCCCGTAAGGGCCCTTGGGGCAAAATAAATAAATAAATAAATAAAAGATGAACGGCGATTATTTCTAGAGCTCGAAGGGTACCCTGGGGCAGTGCAGATTCTCACGTGAAAAGTTACAGAGAAGCAATATAAGTAGGGTCCTTCGTTTTCGGGTTAAACCCGACTTTTCACGACAGGCTTTCCCCTAGGCTAATAGGCTAATTTTAATTCAGCATCGTCGAGACACTGTCGAGTAAAAATATTTTGCGTAGTCGCTCCCGGCAGACAGCTCCATCAAACGAACGGGAGCGGGTCCCATTATGTCACTTCACCGCCGACGTCGGCCAACGTGCTATCTGTGCACGTTTGTCACAGAGGAACTCACCGGGATTTACGCATTGAGACGTAATATTCCATGGTCTGCGGGTTGAAGCCCACAATCTGGCACTTTGTGTACCGCGCTTCTACGAGGTCCTCCATGACCGAGGCGGTTTTGGTGAAATCGTCGCAGAAGTCTGTGAGTCCCATCTGCCCCCTGTATCCCAGGGGCAGACTGAGCATGGCACCTCTCGTGTCCCGAACGGTCGCCACTAGAGCATTCACAATTTGCCCCGGCTGCAGGACGTCAATGCCTGAAACATGCAACACGTTTAGCACGAGCGAGTAACGGCAAATAAGACTTTATTCCACAAGGCTGTCAGGGGATGTGAGACGTACAGCTCCCTCACGCCGCGTGTAAGTGTGTTTGTCCAAGAGCCACGATCGCACGTTCGAAAGCAGGAAAAAAAATTTTGCTTGACTGTACTTCGCGACAAGGTTTCACACTGGTCCAGTGAGTGAGCTGACGAGAACCAGCAATATCAGAGCTACCGGTATATATCGAAGATCAGAATAAATGGGCTCAGGTGTGTTCGTTCGAACTTTCTGCAATCAAGAATTGCAACCATGCCAAATACTTTGGCATGATTGGTTTTTGTGATGGGAGCTGCCCCGGGAAACATGCTCCCACTATCGCTGCCACTGCAGAGCCAGCGATGGGGTTCAACACGTTAATGTATTTACATTTTTACACACTTAATTTACGTTAATAATTACGTCTAATTAATTGAATTAATGTAAGTAAATTAATTAATTAAATTAATCCCATACTGCATGATTAATGACAAAAACTGAATCATTAATACAGGAATGTCATTAATACCGGAACAGTCCTGTGCACTACTGATTTGAAACCTGGGAGCCTACCTATCTGAGACAACTCCACTGTACCGTCGCCGTACACCTCAAACACTGTGGCCATTACAGCCTGACCCCTCTTGTACTGCTTGGAGACAAAAGGAATTTTCTGACAAAAGAAAACAAAAGTACAGTTAGAAACAGACTAATCTACAGCATATTTAAAAACGCTCCGGTTACACGGAGCACGGATACACTCACCGATGCTGGGATGTCCATGTTCAGTATGGGAAGCTTCGCCATTCTGTCGGTGGAGATTACTAAGTAGATACAGTTGTCTGCGAACTGGAACACAGAGATTAATGCACTCTACACCTCTACTGTTACTTCTACTGACGGGGGTTGTCAACACCTCCAATGTACAGCACAAAGTTGATGATGATGATCATGTGCCAAAACTCTGATGTGCAAAATAAATTTAATTTAAAAGTATGCTGATCGTTTTAAAAGGATAAGAAATGTATTCAAATATTCAAAGGGTGTGGGATGGAGAGGTACACAGCGTTCATAGAGGAAAGAAAAACGGCGTTGATGATGTCGATGTACCTCGAGGAAAGGATAGCTAATAGGCAAATGCAAAATGGACAGGTCAGCTCTACACTCTATGCACGCTGCTGGGTCCTGTCCTTGTAGCAGATGCAAACAATGCTAACATTGATTTAAAAAAAAAAAAAAAAAAAAAACAATCATTTCCACACGTAAAAATTTATGAACACCATCGGTTTCCTGAAAAATCGTTCATAAATCGAGGGATTCACAAATCGAAAATTCCGTTAAGTGAGTACTATAGAGCAAATGGAACAGTATTTCCGAGTTGGGATTGTGTTCATAATGCAATATATTGTGTAATATCGCTTTTGACCATGCCTTCTGCTGTATCAATCTCACAAACAGACGTTAGGGCATTCACACTTCGTTTATTATGCAATACTAAATTGTTTAATTTTGCTTTGGACTATGCCTTCCGCTGTGTCAATCTTGGAAGGAAGAGATGTCAGCCCTTTCGCACTCGACTGGTCTCGAATTTCCTCCGGGATTTTTAACCTCCGTTTATTAATCTCCGGGTGACAGCGGCCACCTTGTTCATCAGCTGGGGTTAGGACACTTGGTGCGACCCCGGAAAACCTGTTTCTTGTTCGATTTTGTTGACCTCGGAACGATCCGTTGATAAATTGAGGGCAAAAACGCTGGACAACTCCAAGTTGGTTCCCAGATATTCCATTCATTACTCCAATATCGAGGTTCATAAAACGAGGTTCCTCGTGCTCGTGTTCATAAAACGAGGAAATTCACAACTCGAAGGTTCATAAATCGAGGGCTGACTTGTAATAGGAAATTCGAACAAAAACCGAATGGAGCTCACATGAGAATAGAAGCCCGTGATGGGTGTTCCAGGTTGGAGGTCTCGTATGCCCGACGTCTTGAAGAGGCTCAGTTCCAGGGGAATACGGGTCTTGTTGTCGGTGATTGGCATTACGTACCAGTTGGACCTCGTCCTCAGGCAGGTCACATAAATGCAAACTTTGTCTCCAACGTTGAACTGCTGCATGGGGTTCACACCCTGCACACAGAGGCGATCAATCCCATCTGCCACTAATTTTATCATCTTACAGACTATTATCTTCCCATATTATCATTCGGGTGCACATAAAAAGGTTGTACAGATAAGTGAACCCAACAAGTAAACCATTGTTAATGTAGTAAGAAAATTAGAGATCAAGCAAAATCTCGCCTAATGCATTTTCAATGGCCTATCTCGCAAAAAAAACTCAATTTTTTCATATGTCTGTTTCACATGCACATCACCTCACATAGGCGGAGCTGCCCACAGGAATGTGACATGCCCATTCTGACGTTATGCACTAATCCTCTTCGTCTGTATGTTGGCACCACCTGTGTGTGGTGCAATGAAACTGAAGCGCACATGAGGGAATAAGACGGCTTTTGAGTAGGGATAGGCCATAGAAAATGCATAGAGTGACATTTTGCCGGATTTTTAATTCTTCTTCTATAGGATCATAACACACAAAAAAAAATTGGAACAAAACTTCAGACAATTGCTACCAGCCTGCCAAGTCTCGAGATGGCTAAGCCCCGTCTTCCATTTTTGCGACGCAGTTTAAGTGTGTAACGTCTACTAGACTAACCCGGCAGGTGTTTTAAAGACACGAAGTCGTTGCCCGTGCGGTATGAGCACAACCTACTAGATCGTACTGTTTGCACCCCTTCCCAGTTATTCCATTTAGAAGCTACTTGTCAGCCCAGTTATTGCTTGCTCAATTTCTACGATGCCTCGTACACCTCAGTTCACCTCAGTAATTTTGTACAAACGGAGCACGCCCGACGGGAGATGCGTTCTTGCTAAAGTTGTAAATAGCAGTGATGGCCACTAACTACTTCAACAGTAGTTTAACTATAACTACTAACTACTTCATGATGGAGTAGTTTAACTAGTAGTTCAACTACTTTCCAGGGGAGGTAGTTCAAACTACTGCAATGCATTTTAACTACATCTATTAACACAACTACATCTATCTACATCTACTTAACGTTGTCCATCAACACCAATCCCATTCTATAGTGTTCTTGGACACCAAAATATGAATCACAAGCAGTGATAAAAGTGAAGATTTAGTACGCATGCACAGCACAATTGCTCCGCACCTCCGTTCTCATCAAACAAGTAGCTCGAGGTAAAAGTCGGAAGCACAATTGTGCCGTAAAGCTTGCGGCAAAATCGGAAGTAGCTGGCGCCTACAGTAACCTAACCACTGTAGTTAACTACTCGAAAAAGTAGTTTAACTAGTAGTTGCCGCTACATTTCTGCAAGTAGTCGATAACTACTTTTTAACTACAATCAGGTAGTTTAACTACATGTAGTTAACTACTGGCCATCACTGGTAAATAGTAATTGTAAATCATCATAATTCCAAGAGTTTTCATGGGAATTGCTGCTGTCGTCTGCTATGGTAGTTCAAGATTCAAGTTTCCATTGTCCAATCATGATGGAGGTCTCGTTCCCGCATAGGGGTTGCAAATTATGACGTGGCCAGTATAATCTAGTAGGTTGTGGGTATGAGGGAAACAAGGAAGCGTGGTGACCAAAAAGCTACGTGAAGGCTTTTAATCAGCCCAAGATTTTACTGTTTGGGGACAACCGAGGTGCGCCCGGGAAAGCCACGCATTTGTGCACCACAACGCGCACTCTTGCACACGAATGACACCGTGATAACGCCACCCACGCAACGCCCTCTACGGGGATTTTCGGGCGGCAATAAACCGAAAAAATAAATTAACTGCGTGATGACCGTGAAATGCGACCTCGCAGCTGCTAGAGTCACTAAATTGGGGTACAGAGTATCGCATCTTTTTTCCGCGCCAGAGCCACCGTTCGGTGTGTCCGCGACTGGGCTGATCGCGTCACGTGGTTTCTCCTTCCAAGAACGCGCCGGCCCCCATGTTGAGTCCACTCCATCCAAAACCGGTTTCCCGATTGCGAGCCGGTTCGACTGCACGCTCTCCTCCGCTGGAGATGGGGGGGAGGTTGGTGTCCCGTTGCTAAGCGACGCAGCCGCGCCAGACCCAAGATGGTGGTCTCTCTCTCTCCGGTGTGGCTCAGTGTCGCTACTCTGCTCCCTGTTTAGTGACTCTAGCAGCTGCTATGCCGGACCTTCAAGGTCGTGGTTGATTTTATAAATTACGTAGTGCGAGACACCGTTCCGCAAAAAAACAAAAAACAAAACAAAAACATATTTTGTCAATGAAAAAATGGCTAGGAAGCAAGCGAGCTGGTGAAGATGATGCATAATGTAAAAACCCCCCGAGACTAAGGAACACGAAGGGACAGACACAACACGAAGTCGAAACACATATTTTGTGCTCGATTAATGAAGCAGCGTTTTGACGGTATACAGTAGGTGCAACGTGCCCTCACCTCCGCAGGCGCTTCCTCCACCAGCGTGATGTGCACGCGGGCCGAGATGCCACCCGGCAGGCTCACTTTCAGTTGAAATTTCTCGACGGCTACCACGCTGCAAAAAACAATAATGAGGTTAGCCACGAGCTCTCGCGCGTTGTACACAAATTCCCGTACGTTGCCTCAGATTCTTCTCCGGGCACAAAAGACATTGGGAGCGTCTTGGGTGTGTCCTCCGGGTCTGCGCCACCATTCCTCTGCGCCGACTTGTCCTGTAAATAGTACGTCGCGAACCGTGACGGCAGATCCAAATGAAGAGGGAACTAAACGGGTATACTGTGGGGTCCTGCGTTTTAGTATAGAGGTCAATAGACACGAGTGTAGCAAACCGCGAATACTGAAAAACGTGCGGCCATGACGCCACGGCAGGCGTCTCCACCAGTGAGAAGGCGCCAGAGAGGTCATGTGCTTATGAGGGCCAATGGGGATGGCCGGAGCTCCGACGTCAGAGCTCGGCGCGTATGCGTGTTCAAAGGTTTATATCTCACCAGGTACGACACATGGAAAAATAATTCTAGTTTAGTAATTCAATAATAAGTATAATATAATAATAAATATAATATTGAAATAATAATTCAATATTTTGATACGCGATACAATGTGTGCACGATGTTTTGAACCACGCGTATCAAAGCGTCACAACCCCTTTAAGAAAAACTGCACACAACCAAATTATGCAAAACATACACTCACATCATCGGGCACCTTCTTCCTTTTTAGCAGTCTCACCGACTGACGCCTTGCTTCAGCCTTAGGGGTATGCGCTCCTGTGGTGCTGTATGCGTGCACGTGTCAGTTTGGTAAAGCTGTATTTTTATAGGCTACAACTAGCCTCGGAAGGAAAACTTACTCCTCGGTTCCGACCCCAGCCGTTCCTTCTTGTGGCTGAAGAGCATCGGCTTCCTCTACGGCATGCGCAGACAATGTTTCTTCCGAAGCTTCATCTCCGGTTTTCAGCTGCAATGATCGATACGCCGGAAGTCGGTTTCATGTACACAACATAAATTGTGGCGTCGCAATACAACTTCGATCAGGAGCGACGGCCTGCGGATTATTTTGCGCACGTGAGGGTTCTCTAAAGCGTTCCGAAATCTCGGCACACCATATTTAACGGTACCATAAAGCAGCAGGAAGAGAGGTTATGTTGGTGGCACAGTTGAACAGCTTGTTTGTTGTAAACCGAGCACAACAAGTTATACATGCGTTGTTACGCCCCGATTTGCATCATCATCACTTGGGATAAAACCTGAAAAAAACCCGAAAACTAACTTGGTAAAGTGCAAATTCAGCCACCAATGCACCGGCACTAGAGAACGCTATGTTCCGCATCTTATGTTCATGTAAAACGGGATAACTTTTTTTATTTTCCACCTGAAAATCTGCTTTCCCACCCGATATTGCCCGGTTTTATGGCCCCTAAAACAACGCCCCATTTTTGGCCCCCAATTTTCAAAAAACATAAAACCCGAAAACACGGGGCCCTAGGTATACACAGACAAAAGGGTTAACAACTCGGCACCTCATATTAGAAAAAATCTAACCTCGGCACTGGGGTCTTAGTCTTTCTAATAACATAAAGCCTTGTGTCTTCAGTTTTCTTTTTTTTCCAAAATAGGCTCACGTTTCAGATGCGATACTGAGCGTGCTCCGGTGCCCATAGGCGTGACTGAATTCCTCATTGGCAGTTTTATTTTCACGGATAACCATGTTTTACCCGAAGTGAAAAATGGGTGCGTTAAGTAGGCGCCCCTCTTTTGGTGCACCCAAAGGAGGGGTATAAGACACTCGGAGCAGCCACTTAATAGCAAAAAACAGCTTTGGGGCATTGTACACTGCTCTCTCTCGGTAATGCCGCTTAATGTTGTCCTTCCTCTCACGCAGTGCACAGACTGAGGGTGCGGTGGCTTTGTTTGGGCGACGGCGGTTTTAAGGACATTTTCTCACAGTGGCAAATGAGATGCAATCGATGGCAATTTGTAATCAGTGCCATGGGAGCAATTTTCAATGTGTGTGACTACTTGGTGTGAACACATCTGCATCGAGTCAACATTGTGCCCGTTACTACCCTGTATGAATTCAGACTACCGTATTTTCACGCGTATAAGCCGCACCGCAGATAAGCCGCAGGACGCGTTTTTAGGAATGTTTTGAAAATTTTCCGGCAGATAAGCCGCGGGCAATACGAGACGACTCCTATGTGCGACAAAGGAGACCTTAGAGTAATGCCATAAACCCTGTGGTCCATACTCCGGGATCGGCATAGTGTACAACAACGGAGGTCAGTTCTAGAGTTCTACCAAGATCGGATTGTGCCCTTGTTGGGCGCTTTTCATGTATTGATGGGTCAGTGGTCTTCCAGAAGGCATGAATCACTGTCACCACTTTCGTTAAAGCTGCATGGGGCAATCTACTCGAATGTGGACCCATCCCTGTTAGGCACCGTTCGTGCATCAGCAGGGCAGTGCTATTCCAGAGACACTGTCGACTCTTTCGTTAAAATCAGTGTATGGGGAAAATACCTGACAAAAAAAAGTCATCAGATAAGCCGCACCGGTGGATAAGCCGCACAGCGCCCATGAGAAAAAAAAAATCACGCATAAGCTGCGGCTAATACGCGTGAAATTACGGTACTTACCCCCCCCCCTGTAAAGCTCCCTGATTCTCATTTCACTAACACATTGCAATCCTTATCACAACTTGAAAGGACCGAATAAAACTTTCAAACTCCTGCTACGGAAGGGTGGAGAATTCCACGTCGTAGAACGGCATACGGGTCTTGCATGTTTGATACCAGCATGTGTGTTCCAAGGTTTATATCTCGCCAAGTGCGACGCATGGAAAAATAATTCATTTCACCTCAATATTCTGGTGCGCAACACAATGTGTGCACGATGTTTTGAACCACGCCGATCGAAGTGTCACAACCCCTTTAAGGAACACTGCAGACAACCGAATTACGAATAAGACATACACTCACGTCAACGGGCACCTCCTTCCTTTTTAGCAGTCGCACCGACCGACGCCTTGCTTCAGCCCCCGAAGTGTGCGCTCCTGTGGTGCTGTATGCATGCACGTGTTAGTTTGGTAAAGCTGTATTTATAGGAGACGACTAGCCTCGGAAGGAAAACTTACTCCTCTGTTCCGACCCAAGCAGTTTCTTGATTATCTGCACTTTCGGACCAATTTCTTTTTCTTCCTTCTTGTTGCTGAAGAGCATCATCGGCTTCCTCTGCAGCATGCGCCGACAATGTTTCCTCCGAAGTTTCATCTCTGGTTTTCAGCTGAAATGATTGATACGCTGGAAGTCGGCTGCATGCGCACAACATAAATTGTGGCGTCACAAGACGCCAGCGCAAGAGCGACGGCCTGCGGATTATTTTGCGCACCTGAGGGCTCTCTTAAAGCCTTCCGAATATCTCGGAACACCATATTTAACGGTACCATAAAGCAGCAGGCAGAGAGGTTACGTTGGTGGCACAGTTGAACAGCTTGTTTGTTGTAAACCGAGCACAACGAGTTATTCATGTGACAGGGGACACTAAATATGTTTAATTTGCTAATAAAATTGCGGCAAAACAGCGTGGGGCGACTCCTGGTGGGAAATGTAACTCGCAATTTGTCAAGCAACAGTTATGCAAGTCCCCGACTGGCTTGCTGCTCACGATGACAACATAGCCGGCACGTAGCAGACGTCAACATAAAGGGAGGATGCGAGTGGGCTGGTGATAATCTGGAGATGAGTATGAGATGAGATGGGATGGGATTATATGAGATATGGTGGAAAGGATACGAGACTTGTCCTGCTGCTGCTTGTTTGTCCTTGTCTTCCCTCAATCGCAAGTAGAGCACTGCACGGACGGTATTTTTGGGCCCAGACCCGACCCGACCCGGCCCGACGGCTGCATATCTAGCCCGGGTCCGGCCCAAGTCCGAAGAATTCTAAGTATCTCGGCCCAAGCCTGGCCCGAGCCCGAAAAATTTATGGGCTACCCGGCTCGGCCCAGCCCGGCCCACTCTAATCTCAAGGAATGCCATCTCCAGTAGCAGACTTTGTTTCGTTCTAGACCCAGTGTTATGCGCATTCAAAGTAGTTTTGCCGCCATACTTGACGAGCAGAGCGCAGTGGGTGGTGACTTGGGCACAGGGTTGCCCATAATTTACAACTTTAGTTTTATAACAAACTGAGCACAACCGTGACTAAAACCGTGACTGTAATTGTACCTGAAAGCGCGGATACATAAATTTTCTGAGATTGCAGCTTTACTACTTTACGGTACCTCGGACGTCCCACGCAGAAGTTCTGAGCAACTTGCACCCTACCGCCAAGTTGCTGGTGGCTGGGACCGAACCCAACCGATCCACTGAGGCCAGTACACAACAGTTCCATACGATACTTCTTTATGAGTGCAAAAACACTTGTCCACCATACCTTCAGTGAAAGGGTCAATCGCTCGGAGTCTGGTTCAAATCGAACCACTCGGCAGGTCACCAGCTGTCCGAACTTGTATTGCCTAACCAGGGGGACAGGAGTCCTATGGATCTCCATCGCAGGCACCCACCCCTGTAATCACACATGCAGACATGTTTCTTCAAAACCTGTTTTTGATACTTGCTGACAACAGAGGATAGAGGCTGACGGTGCAACAAACTGGAGAGTCACGAAAATGGGACAGCCCTTTAGTGAGCTGACTCTCAATCCACAAAAAAGTACATATAACACAAACAACCCACGAGCAGTGATAAAGCATCGTAGAAGTACATGGGGCAATTACGCAATAATGCAACCGGAACTGTGGACGAGTAAAGCCCCTGGAGTAAAACGAGAGTTTCTGCAGTGGAATTTTTTTTTTCCAGCGAGCTAAGCTGTATATACATCCTCAAGCATCCGCGGATAAAAATTGTGGCATATGCAGGATGCTTCTGCGGTGTTGTAACTCAACAAGGGATACAAGGGGCAAATGATATACGCTTTATTTTTTCTTACTTTTTTCAAGAAGAGGAATAGCAAAGCATTATATCAAACTAACAAAAGACAAACAAAAGATAACATTAGATACAAACAATGGACTAGATAAGCAACCACTAGACCTACAGGTGAAGGCAGCAGTTGTGCTTCAGCATCAGGGAATCTTTTGTACCTTCATTGGTTAGTGAGTGGCGCTTCTTACACGCAATGTCCTCATGCTGGCTGAATGACCTCTCAGCATCCGCTGAATTAATTGGCGCAGGAATGCACCGCAGAGTAGAGCCCTGCACCATCCGCAGATGGAAGCATATATCCGCAAGATACTTGCAGATTAGGATGAAAATTTAGCACTTTCCGCGGTCTGCGGATCGGATGCAGATGGCTCCAGGTCGGATGCGGATATACCGCGAGCTGTAATTTTTCCACCAGCAATTTATTTGTATTGCGCGCTGACAGCGAGCGCATTCACCTTTGACCATGCACAGCCAAGATGGGAGAGGAGGCATTCTGGCGCCTCGAACCGCCTGAGCACCAACGAGGTAGCGTTCCACGCGTTGCAGAAGTCTCTCCATATCGCGTTTGTTGAAAGGTTTACCTTTGCTTGTCGTCATGACTGAGTCCTTCCGTGACAGCATGGAGGCATCCGAAATTATACCAACATGCTTCCGGCGGTCTTTACGCGTCCTGCGAAACGTGCGGATTTTGGATTGACGGGTGTGTAACCTGTCCTTGGTCACGTGTGACTGCAGGATCTGTGAGCTGCGAGTGTCCTTTTGTTCATTAAATCAGTTGGAAGTTCAGTGTGGTGTTTTTGTGCCGGTATATTCTCCAGCCACGTACCTACTACCCCAAGTGTCGACGTTAGTGAAGAAAGGCACGTTATAAGTAGGGCCTGACTTTTTAGGGTTAAACCCGTATCCGCCCGATATTTACCCCCCGAACGAAATCTGTAAAATTCGGGTTTAACCCGAATCTACCCGAAAACATCCGGGTCGCGTGGCACACTCATAAGCGTGCATTAAAAATAAAGTTTGATAACATTGCTAAACATTAGTTCCATGTTAAGACAAATTTTTATTAAACAAAAAAAATCACCCGAATTCCTGACGACAGAATATGCCGTAACGGGATTTAACCCGAATACACCCGAATTTTCAAACGAAAAATATCACCCGATATTTACCCCCCGAATTTGGCCAAAAATAAAACCCGAAAAAGTCAGGCCCTAGTTATAAGTGGATCATGTCTATGGCTGCTTTCCCAGACTGCTTTTGCAGATTTTACTGCACAGTTATAATGCAGCGCAGATCGAAAATATTTTGCGTGGGGACTCCTGATGGACTGCTTGACGAACGAGACAGGGTTTTGAGCCGCGTCAAAACGTCACCTCCTCGCTCCATTAAGTGTCGCCCACCCGTCCCAGCTACGTCACCATAAATTAAACGTCCTCGGAAACTAGCCTTCGCACACTTACCCGTACGTGTCCGTAAAAGGCCACCAGGAGTCCCGCGGGGACCGCCTGCACAACAAGACCATCTGCAATCTTGTCTGGCACCGCTTCCGAATAGTAACACAGCGGAGGACGGCGGGAGGTCAGGAGGCCACGGTGGCAGGTAAACCACAGGCGAGGAGGGTCGGAATGCGCCTCCACCTGGAGCAGACGACAGCGCACGGGCTGCCCCACCTCGAAGGCACGGCCGCCCAGGTGGACCTGGGCCACGAAGCCTCGCATCCAGGGGCCAATGCTTACCACAATTCCAGAGGGCAGCACTCTGTGCACCTTGCCCTGAAAACACATGGTCCGAGGATATTCGCATCTATGCGCTGCGCTGCAGGAGTGAACGTAGGTTCATTTCGAGACAACTGACTGCGACTGAGCATTCTAAAGGCTCGAAAGATAATCCGCTGCTTAAATTACATAAAAGGAACACAGAATCCAGACAAGAATTTGATCTCTGTTTTCTTCGTTTCAGCTTTCAAAATGGATCGTTAATCACAAGCACAAATCGCCGCGCTGTGAGTCGGCATTTGACGAATAACTCGTCCGACTTCAGGACACGAGGGTTTCCTACGGCACTGAGAGATACAGTAGCCCCTTTATCTTTCTTTTCAACTTTCAAAGCTTCTAACCTACCTCCAGCTTCATTCCAAGCGTTAGCATGTCAGGCGCCAAGTGAACTCCCTTGAGGGACGATCTGCAAATGGAGTGGACAACTGTCAACCAACAGAAATTGCTTGTTAGAGTCTAAGGTTGGTAATTTAGGTCAGCCTTAGGGGGGGATCATTGTTGACCAGGTC
This sequence comes from Ornithodoros turicata, assembly GCF_037126465.1. Classification (NCBI taxonomy): domain Eukaryota; kingdom Metazoa; phylum Arthropoda; class Arachnida; order Ixodida; family Argasidae; genus Ornithodoros; species Ornithodoros turicata. The sequence continues at coordinate 3,993,076 of NC_088201.1, forward strand.
CACTCAATGGTCCACTCAAGCTGCAGGTTCGAATCTGGCAGAGTGCGCAAGCAATGTAACAGCACGGTGCATGTTGTCCAGATAGGAAGTCGTATGCGAGGGACATTAAACGTTAGATCCTGCGCGGCAAGGGTACAGAACACATTACAGAACTCTGGGAAAGCAAAAGTAATCAACGCGGCGCTACTCATGACCGCATTATTTAAAGCACCCAGCCATATGTCTACAACAAGACCATCTGCAGTTCTGACCATTCAAGCTTGTGCGGTATACCAACCTATTCTACCGGTATACCAACTAGCCCAACATCGGTTATTATAGGAGAAGGCGATTCACGACGCTGGACGACCGCACGCAGACGACATGGCATTGCAGCTGGCGCAGATTCGTAGCGGAAGAGTGCCTCGATTGGCCAGCCTCGTGTTCATCCGCAGTTGACGCTTCCGAATCGCGGACGCCGGTCGAAAATATCTGGCATGTGCAGCTCTCCGGCGAACGCTCACATTTTTTACGCCTTGCGCAGGGCGTCCGACGCCGAACAAAATTTGCAGCTTTTTCGCTGTACATTTGCTCTGTGGAGGTTAGCCTCAATACGGTCCACTTCCAGGCAAATATCAGGCTTTCCACTCGAGCAACGTAGAGCACGTTGCACGAAAAATGGAGCATAGTTAGCACACTCATTCTGAGTTTTTGCGTGCCAATATATACATCATAAGCGTGAAGGGATGCACAAAGAGGACCTGGCAAGGTTAAAAAGGGGCAATCATGGAATGAGATCGAGAAAAAGGCGGGCAAGCTGGGAAAATGCCACGTTTAGGCACCTTTAGGCATTTACAGGCAAGTGCCCAAAGATCCGGCCTTAATCATGTATTCATGATGCAGGAGTCCAAATTAACAATCAATGCAGTATAAGTAGAGCCTGAAATTTTAGGGTTTTACCCTATTCTTCCTCGAATTTGCACCCCGAATTGAAGGTTGCATCTTTAGGGTGAAACCCGATTTTTACCCGGCAAATTGCCCTCACTGGGATCTCTGTAGGAATGCACTAACTTACTTATTTGTCAGCAAATGCAGTTACATCAGCATTTGTACCAAACCAGTACTGTTAGTTTGAGGAACTGAGCCCGATTTCTCCCCGAATATAACATACTGGAAGTTTTTCCACCCGAATTCGCATAATTTGCTAGCACATGTTTATTTACCCGATTTTTACCCCCCGAATTTAGAAAAAAATATTTCCCGAAAACTTCAGGCTAAGCTCAGTGAAGCAACTTCCATCACTCACTTCTTCAACGTTGCCACGGCAACACAGTCTATCATGTTGTAGGCTATTATCCGGCACCTGGAACGAGAAAATTAAACAATAACTCGAGGGTGCTCGGCATGCCGATATCACAGTTGCTACTTCATGCAGTTTAATCTGAGCTAAGTTTGAGATAAGAGAATATGCGCAATGTACATAGAGAAGGTCCTATAAAATACCGTATCTTCTCGATTATAAGACGACCTTTTTTTTCTTCCAAAATCCAGCGTTCCAAAGTCGTGGGTAGTCTTATATTCGAATATGCGCGCCACAACGAGACCACGAGAGAGGCGGGAGCGGGTGACGGGATCGGCCAATAGCGCGGCGCGACCGATATCGCGTGCTGCGGTGTCGGCGCGATGCAAATACGGCAATACGGGTACAATGGGGACGGCATTCATTCTCTGTTATGGCGTCGGACTCTGGCATTTCCACGAAAAGTTAACACTTTTGTAAATACAGCAACGATTTAGCGGTGGCGAGGCAGTTTCAAGTAATCGGAAATAAGTGTTACAAGGTGGCTAAGACAACAGGGAGAGATCAAGAATTGTGCCAGCGCAGTGAATCTTGGACACTCAGTGCAATTAGGGTTGCCACCGGGCCGGTATTATACCGGCACGGCCGGTTATTTGCTCGCTCTGCCGGTTGCCGGTAGGAAGGTGATACTGGCAGCCTTTTGCCGGTATTTGTGGCTCAACACCTTTCATAGGGGCTTTTACGGGGCTTTCCCTTCAACATTCCACCACAGCTCGAATAAATCTGGAGCACAGACCCAACTCCGTAGTCACCAGTCGTTTTCTTAGTTATTCATTATTATTATTATCACTGTTGTCTCGAGCGAGTACGCTCGTTCTTTCTTTCTCTCTCTCTCTGTATACTCTCCACCCTTCACCTACTTTCCCGCGAACATTTCCTCCTTTCCCTCTATTCCACCTCCTCTCCCTCAGCCGGTATTTTTCACTACGAAGGGTGGCAACCCTAGGTGCAATGTGTCTGACGACGTCGACGACGTTTGCCTTTTGCGTTTTGCATTTTGGACGGAATGGAGGACAATGGGCTGCGTGCAGTTAGCAAGAAAGAACACAGCAGCGTGGAAAGTGACGATAAATCAACGGTATTGGGGAATTGATTCCAATTGCTATACTGCCTCCCAATCACCGGTTACTTTTTTTTTTTTTTTCAAAATTCTTGTACCCTACACTCGGGGGCCGTCTTATATTCGAGGTCGTCTTACCGTGTATTCACACGAGCGACATTCCCCCAGAAGCGGAAGATGCGAAAGGATTCATACCTTTCTGCTGTGCTGTGCGTGTTTTCGTGTCTTCACGTACACTGCTAACCGTTGGGAATATCCTGTTACACAGCCACAAGATATTCCGTAGCAGACGACAGGAAAACACGCCGACGGTGTCGTCTGCTAAGTGCCACTCCCGATATTCCGCACCGTGTGAATGCTCAACATAACACGGGACGGAACTTCGTCTCTGTGAGCAGTGTTTGCGCCTCTTTTCTTCCGCTAGAATATTCCGTGACGATGTCGCTCGTGTGAACACACGGATAGATTCGAGAAAATACGGCACTGGTCCATGCCAGCATACTTTTGCCAGCTCTAGGTTCTAGACTTTTTGAGCCCCTCTCTCTGCCGAGAAAAGGGTCCACGTACTTGCACTTGCGACCGACAGTCACTGCATTCCGGGCGTCGTCCACCTCCGTTTCGGCCGCGTGGGCTCGGGCAACTAGCGCTCGCACCTTGCCCCCCGGCAGTTCCAGGTGAGCTCCCCAGGTGTCCGCCCCCACGACCTGGGCGTCTCTTACCAGGGCACCGACAGAGAGTCCCTCGGGAGGCTGCCACCGTCCGACGGCCTTCAAGGTCCAGTGGGGCTCACGAGTGCTGGGATGGACGTACAACAGAATGCCCACCACCTAGAGGTGAAGACACGGCTCCGATTAAAAGCGGGCGGACGCACTGAGGTGAACCGCACTTTACGGCTCACCAAATTTATGCGCGAGCGGAGCAAAAACATAAGTCTCGCGAGGAAGGAAAGGCCGAGAGGCTACAGAAGCCTCCAAAGTTACGTAACTTACGCTCGGAGTCCTTAGAGGATATTTCTCGCGCAATCTATAGTAGCCCCACACCCCGAGAACGCACCTCTTGCCCCACGGAATAGTTTGGTGGTAGGTCCCATGTCTGAGAGAGATGTGTCCTGTGCACATAGCCTTCGAAGGTCTGCCACATGACGCCGAGTCCATTGGGCTTCACCTGGAATCATATTACAGGGAATTCAAATCGCAAGTCTTAAAATATGATTAATCGATCAACTGAGCAGATATGAAGGAGGAACTCCGTTCACTCGACTTGCTCTTCCACTTAGCATTGTCGTCAGTATCACGACGATTCATCATTACATGCTCTCACCAAGGCCCCTTGACTAGCAAAGCGTGCACGAGCAAGCTTTGTTTTTGGCAAAAGTTTTGACTTGCGAATGGCTATAACATTTAAAAATGATTTAAGACCTAATATTTGCACGAATCGAGCCCGATTTCGCCACAAGGAATGCATATAGCTTTTACGCAGAGATGTGTGCAAATTTGTCAGCCTCAAGTCTAGTTCCCACTTGCGGTAGAGCGATTGCTGGCCAGTGTCGCCGGCTAACCTCGCGCAGGTGGCGCTAGGTGGGGCTGCTCTCGCCCCTACCCATGTTCTCATCAGGAGACGGGAATCCACGAGACGTTGCATGACCTCGACTACGGAGCACACGTGTTTATCGATAGACCCGAGCGCGGGTGCGGGGATACCCGCGGGTACCCGCACATCGTCGCAATTTGCGGGTAGAAATTCGCGATCGCTGCGGGTAGCGGGTAAAACGCGGGTGTACCCGCAATGCGACCGCGGGTAATGCTGGTAGACATTCGCGATCGCTGCGGGAAGCGGGTAAAATGCGGGTAGCAGGTAAAATGCGACTGCGGGTAATGCGGGTTACCTTCACTCTATGGCCAACTAAGTGATCCCTCTCTGTCACACGCCAGCTGAGCCGTGCCCTACGTCGTTGGCCGTATAAATCCATCCAACCAACCACGTTATTCCCCCATTCTCTCTTACATCTTTCTCACTCACTCTCTCGTTCACATACGAGGCAGGGCGATTTGTGAACGACGTCTGCCTCGGCCAATTCTCGCTGTTTACGTCATTTAAACAAAACAAAAAAAAGTTTTATATTCCCACAAACAACCGCAGGAGCCAAACGTAACGTACCCGTGTTACTGTAAGCTTGGCTCGCATTCCGGGCAAAAGGGAATCAAGACTGGCTTCTTCCACGTCCTGCATTGTAACGAGAAAATATAATGTTAATTCCAGTAAAAAAAAATAATAATAAACAGTATTTTTGTAGAAACACAGAAAGAAGACTCACTCTGCTCTACAAATGATGTCGTGTGAAAATGACCAGGGCACAACTGTTTTGCTCACACTGCAAGCGCAATACTGTGTCCGATATTAAGCTCCGTTATAAGTAGAGCCTGAAGTTTTAGGGTTACACCTTTTACTTCCCCGAATTTACACCCCGAACTGTAGGTGCTCTCCCCGATTTTTACCCGGCAAGTTGCCCTCGCCAAAGTGTCTGAAGGAATGGACACTAGCTTGTTTGGCAGCAAACTCAATTACATCACTGTTTGCACCAAGGCGGTACAGTTCGCATGACTAATAGAGCCCGATTTTTTCCCCGATTTTAGCATACTGGCAGTTTTTCCACCCGAATTTGTGTGAATTTAGAACACAGGTTGATTTCCCCGATTTTCCCCCGAGGCACTCACCTGTGGCGACTGGAGTCGCTTCGGATTAACGGATAACCTGAGCGTTCGCCCCATCACAGAGAGCACCAGGCAGCGCAGCAACTGTCCGACAGCCAGCGGCTGCTCATCGTTGCACACTTTCAAGTACTTGCGAGTCTCGTCGTGCGGCAGGAAGGCCTCCAGTCCGCGTACGCCGCAGTCCATGGTGTACCCGTAATCTTCGTTGCTCACCACGACGCACTGAATGACCTGTATGTCGGCAAAGGTTGCCCCGGGTCAAACGAGCGTCTAAAAGCAGTTTGCTACAACATTTACTGCAGTCTAAAACTACAAAATGGGCTCGCAGAAAACAAAAACCGCTCACCGTTCCCGCGCATACGGCGGCAGGAACCACGCCCGAGTTGACCTTCTGCGGATCGAGCGTGAGGCTCAGACGGCCAGAGCCGAACATCTCGGGGGACACCGACAGCACTTTGCAGACGACGGGTTGGCCCACGCGAAACATGGCGCTCATTCGGACCACGGCCTTCGCCGGCATGTCAAAGAAAAAGAACAAAAATTATGTCCCGTAGTGAGCAGATCGTGCACCGTGAACACTAGACTTATTTCCTCCTTGTTTTACGAACGGTACCTAGCGGGACGAGACATTTCTCCCCCCATTTCCTGGAGTACCCGAGCCATTCGGACCTCGACTGATGAATGATGAGCGGATTAAGGAGGAATCACTTCTGCGCGAGACAATAGAGAACGTTTGTTCGCACAGCATTCAGAAACGGCGTAAAATATCGTCAAAACAGAGGTACTGGCGTGTTCTCCTTGCTTTGCCCTCGTCGATGACACATTTTGTAGAATTCCAGGGCTATCCGTCGATTTGTATTGAGCCCGAATTCGAAAAATATTTTAGTGCGCGACACTCTATCAAGATGGCAGCACAGGTTCGAGACGCGCCAAACTTTAATTTATTAAAAATTGACGGCTCAACCTTGTCCTCTAAAAAATACGTCATTGACTAGAGAAAAGCTAAGAGAACACGCCAGTACTGCTCTTATGATGATAGTTTAGAGCGTTCGTGCGTCTTGTGTGAACGAAAATCGCCCATAGATTCGTGAAGAAGCGATTCCCCCTTAACCTGTGTTTGCAGGAACGGGGACTCGGATTTCTGGGACAAAAATGCACGGAACGATTGATCCCATCGAGAGTGAAAAGGAGACACTGCAAACTCAATAGCTATACTGTGCTGAAAATATAGCGTTCAGAACCTTCAGTTACAAATCCCTCTGCAGTGGATTCCTCTTAGACGGAACTCCGAGGGAATGGAAATATTGTTCCATTTATCGGAAGTTCCATTTATGCAAAGTACGCAGATTTCATGAAATGCAACTTTATTTCAAGATAATCAACTTACACCACTGCAGGTAGCAAGGAAAAAAAAAAAAAAAAAAAGGACTAACAGCTGTTCTCTTCGCATTTTTCGATTTGTTTATAAAATATACATGCTTGGAAAAAAATTTCGTACGCATCTCGAGCGCCTACAATGAGGCTTAGCTTTCTGTTCTGTCGGGCAAACTGCGCATCCACTTCCCGCGTCCAGGTTTCCGGCATTACCTGTCGGCATCACGTGGCATCATCCACATCACCCTTCAATGCACGGCCTACTATGGCGACAGCATTGACCTTGGCAATCAAATTAGCAGACGCGAATGGTAGTCTTCCAGGCTCGGCGGCATCTCGGTACCCCCCACTTTGTTCCATTTACCCGAAGTACATAAAGCGGGTTGTTTCAATTACCCGATGATTTTTATCATTGCATATACAGTCAAACTCCTTTACAACGAAACTCAGGGGACAGCAAAAAAAATTTGCAGTAAAGGTATTTTCGTTAAAAAGGATGTCCATTATTGGACCTATAGGGCTCCAGCGGGGCCGCAAAAAAAATTGCTGTAGTGGTATTTTCGTTAAAAAGGTGTTCGCTATAAAGGAGTTTGACTGTATAGGAAACCAAGCAAGGGTGGCCCTATTGTTCCGTTTATCCGTAATTTCCGTTTAACCGAGTTTCATTTTAGTGGGAGTCCTCTGTATATTTATAATGGATCTCTGACAAATTTTAGGCCGTTCGGATATCGAGGGTGCACCGCATAGCAGAAAACTCGTCTCGAAAAACTGTGGCTTCACAACCGCGTCTCTTACCGTGTCGTCGTCTTCTACCCCATGCGCAAACTTCTGCAGCAGACCGGTGTATATCTGCGACACCTCGTTCAGGGCGACGTTGCCCACGAGACCGTACGGAAGTGACACCTTGAGTCCAAAGTCGTGAACAAGCTGTACGCAACCCAGCAGCACGACGCCCTCGGTCATAGAGTGTGCAGTGAGCGGCCTGATCACAAACGCTTCTTCTTTCGGTTCGTCTTCAACGTTGCGCCGTTCTTTGTGTCTGCGCCTTTGCTTCTTTTGTGCTACTGCTGTGCTTCCCTATAAGTATTGGAATTACAGTACTATATCATTTATTTATTTCAATATATATACCTCCAAAGGTCCCTTGAGGGACATTACTTAGTTGCACTATTATCTAGTACTATCTGTTACTATACTACCTGTCCCACTTGCAGTCGTACTATAGTATTATTATACTAACAATACTATCTGTTGCTGGTATTATCATTATAGCCTTTTGTAGTCTATGGGGCTCGCGCTGTCCAGGTTATCGCTGAAACAGCTCTACAAACAGAGTCAAACGTTGCACAGATAATACTACCAGAGATCCTGCATGGAATGGCACCTTGTTCAACTCTCCGCAGTACTTGGTTGAATTTATACAAATGTTTGTTTCCCTTCATACGAATACACGGCATTCTATGGGGACAACGTAGTGTCAAGCCGGTCATCTCTTCTTAGTGATCACAATCCAAGCAAAATTTTACACGTAGCCTTTGTGAGAACCTCGACAAAAAATGAAGAATTTTGTCGTCTGCTAGCTGGTACTGCACAGTGCTGCCACCACAACCAGTTCATAGGATAGGACTCTTGGCAAGAAGTGTAAAACCATTCCAGTAGCAACGAAAGCAGAAACACACACAAATGCGGAATGACACACAAAGCCAACCAGAAAATATTAGCTTTGTTTCACTAGGCGTCCCAGGAATACGAACGGTCACCAACAATGTACGAGCACAACCTTTGGCTGCGTTCCCTGCACTGCCCGTGCCGTTTGTAACCTTACCAAGCGTTGTTTTCCGTTTTGAGGGAAAAAAGAAAAACAAACTAGATGTAAAATTCTTCTGACAAGAGCAGTCTTCCTCCGACAACACTGAGATAAGGGCAGGCAGAAGTCATAGGACTATCATAAAGTTTGAAGGCAAAAGAAACTTTGTCTAATTTCACTGCAGCGTGAATATTTATACATCACAGTGCAGAAACCACAGCTATGCCAGTCTGCAGTACTTGCACTCCGTAACCATAAACGAAAGTTCCTGAATAGCACGTGAGGCCACAGCTCTTACACTGCAGACAAGTATGATTCGTTGTATATAATAATAATATATATATAGTAATAATGTATATATATATATATTGTATATATAATATAATGTATATATAGCAGTATATGATAATGCTACAAAATGGTGAAATCCTTGTAATAGAAAGCCTCAAAATCTAACAGTGCGTGCCATTGCAAAAAAATGTTCTTACCCCAAAAAGTGTTTCTTTCTTCTTCTTCTGTCTCTCGGAAGGATGTTCTGCCCTCCTTGAAGGACAGGGTGGCCCTCCACGTGGCAGGCACACTTCTTCCGTCGCCATGTTGCCTAAAATAACGATTTGAAATACGATGCAAAATATTCTTTCTCATAACATCAGCTAACATTTATCAACGGGAATACGCGGGCAGAGGCAATGCCATTTAAACTAAACCAAAGCCTGCTTGCCATTTGAAACGATGGGTCTATATTCGTCCCGCAATTTTTATGTTTTTTGTTTTGTTTTTAATTCTGTGTGAGCACCGCGGAGCAACTGTGGCTATGAGTGGCATACAGGCGTTGACAGATGGGGGGGTGGGGTTATATACATCCTGGGCAGACTTCAGGGGGAATTGTGTCGACATCCGTCTGGAATGTCTGCCAGAGAAAGTCCAGGGAAAACCTCAGACACCGCAGAAAAACTATCGATAAATTGGCTAGCGCTAGTTGTTTTAAATTTACAATCGACAGTATCAAAAATATAAATAAATATCGATGCTAAATCTGGAATGATTCCGGAATCATTCCAACTCCGGAGTGGCAACTCCACAACCCTGATTGGAGCCCACGTCAAAGCGATCATTCTTACAACCATGCCGCGGGAGCTGGTGTCTTTGGAACAGCCTTGGTTCCAGCCACTGTATCCAAAGAAACGAGCTGCCTTCCGCTGCCCACCAAGCCAATCGTAACAGACGACTTTGTTTGCAAGTCATGAAATTGTAATCCGTGGTCGCTGTAGCACACAACACCGGGACACCGTGTGGCAGTGTCGAAAGTAAGAGAGAGAGCCGGCAGCAAGCAAATCAGGTTTAGTCAAGATTGCATTACCGGAGGTCAATAGTTTCAAGGCGTTTGGTTCTCGGCTCACAACGTGCTCACATGTCAGGTGACAGGAAAAGGGGCAAATGACCATGTTTTGCAGAGCTAGCTGTGTATTTAAAGCTTATTTTCGCAAATACGGGTTGGTTTAATCACTGAAACACCTGCTATACTGCTTTCAATAAAACATCCTCTGGCAGAGAGGATATTTCATTGAAACTCTGACATTCATTGAAACATCTGACTACCAAAGTGCCGTTGGCTCTTCAGCGAACATGGCGTGCTGCCTTGAACAAACCGGCGACAAAAGTTAATTTTTGTGGGTTTCACACAACATACGATGTTCATCTTTCAGGTAAACTTAATGTCTTTTTTCGGTTCAATTTCTCTCGTTAAAAAAAAAAAAACAATGGTCCCGATACAGATCTACATGCCTTATGACTAACCTTCAATTTGTTTTAAAATAATACGCGCATCACACTAACGACGATCGCTCTGCAAGAATTCGCAGAAGACACGGTAAAAGCTGTTTGTGTCGTACTGCGTAACAAAGTCTTTACTTCGTCTTCTACCACCTTTCAACACCAAGCAAACTTACGTGTATTACCTGCCGGCACCGTGGCCCAATGTTTTAAAACGACATGTAACACAGACTTATAATAAACTTACAAAAGACACTAAAGATGCCAAAGACCGCTCATCGCAACACAAACCACGTGTAGTGCAACAGATTGGATTGTCTTGGATTAGATGATGATGACGATGTCGATCTTGTTGGCTATTGTTAGTAATATTCGCAAAGCCTTCCGCCAAGATTAGCCATTGAACAACCTACACATAAAGAAATTTTCGAAATCTTCGTAGTTTGCATATGCTGTGTGTTAGGAAGCAAGCTACATTTTATAAGACATTCAACACTAGCACTCGACGCTGTACGCTGTCGTTACTCACCGCTGTGAGACGCAACGATCGTATGGTGCGTGTTTGCTGGGAGAACGGTACCACGGTACGGCTGTATTTTACGTTGTTTTTGCTCGACAACTTTTGAAATGGCATTCCGAAATATCAGCGCCCTTCTCCAACAGCAATACAAGACATACCCGATCGGAAGACTAACCACTGTGCACCGGTCGAACCGAACACTACGCACTTCGAGTGCAGCTTTTAGTGGCCTCCTTCGAATACAAGACCAGGGCGGCGTTCGTCGCATCACCTTTGACAACCCTAAAAAACGAAATGTTCTGTCACTACAGATGTTACAAGAACTGGATGCCTGCTTCCAGGTATGCCTATCCGCCTCGGATCTCCGATGCGTCGTAATCGCAGGCGACGGGCCAGTGTTCAGCTCCGGACACGACCTCAAGGAACTCCACAGGGACACCGGTACTGAGATGCACAGAGACATTCTGCAACTTTGCAGCAAGGTTATGTTAACAGTACGAGACATTCCTGTTCCAGTTATAGCTCAGGTGGATGGATTAGCGGCAGCAGCTGGCTGTCAGCTGGTAGCCTCCTGCGATATAGTCTTAGCCACGGCCAACGCTAAGTTCTCCCTGCCCGGGGCGTCCTTCGGCCTCTTCTGTCACACGCCGGGCATACCTGTATCGCGTTGCGTACCGACCAAGATGTCAGCGTATATGTTGATGACCGGTATTCCGATAAGTGCTCAGGAAGCCTTGTACAGTGGTTTGGTAAGCAAAGTCGTCCCAGCGAATGAACTCCAGGAAGAGACCGAGAAGATAGTGGAAGCCATCCGGGCCAAGAGCAGGTCCGTGTTGGCTTTAGGAAAGAGATTCTACTACAGACAGGTTCAGTTGCCGATTCAGGAAGCGTACACAGCGGGAGAGGAGGTAATGTTGCATAACCTTTCGTATCGGGACACGCAAGAAGGCATTTCAGCTTTCAAGGAGAAAAGGCAGCCCAAATGGGAACATTCAGACGAGAAGATTCGGAAACAGTGATTTTTTTTTTGTTCAGAGACGAAGCTGAATGCTGGGGGATGTGATGGCAGATGAAAGTCTGTATGTAAGAATGCAAACGTGTGGTTGTTCTATGCCATCCAGCAGTGCCAAAGAATTGAATGAATGTGGGAAAGAAGTGAGATATAGGACTGTGCTTATAGCCACGGCCTCTCGATCGAGGGGCCGTGGTCTAGCAAACAGGTAGCAAGCAAGCAAGTGGTTGTCTCCTCATTCATCTTTCCGCAGGCTCAAGGACATATATGTTGCTATATCCACAGTCAATCTGGTGAGAAAGGAACTGCCGTAGCCAGGGGGGTGGTTTGGGGGTGTTTAACCCCCCCCCTCCCCCCACACACACACATTTGGGAAAGGGAAAATGGAGTGAAATCCTTCCCATGTAGAACCCCACCCAAAATATTTTTCTGGCTATGCCGTTTGTAAGGAATACAAATATTTTTGTCTACCTTTTTCATGTCTTGTTTGTGTTTGGAGAAGGCAATAAAATAGCTTGGTGTAGTGTACATGATCTGCAGGTTGCAATTTGACCCAACTAAGGACCAGGTGTGAATAGAGAACCTCACATTGAGGAGGGGTTCTTTCTCGAAGCCCCTAACCGGAGAAGGGGAAAACTAATGCTGCCGACTTTTTTTCTGCGGGGGGGGGGGGGGTTGCTAGTAGTGGTCAGAAGCTCCTACGAGCAACACCCCTGACGATTGATGTTCTGAGGCTGGAACGCTAGGCAACACAACACACAAAGGCTCAAGTGCCTAAGAACAAAAAGAGGGAATTCACTGAAAAGGTTAGCCAGCTGTAGGACTCGAACCCAGCCACCTGAGCTATGCTGAATCCTTTCTTTTCCCCCTTTTGTGTGCGTGGCTATGGGAGGGAGGTTCTGCTCAATAGGGTTTGTGGTGTGGTGAGCATAAATCCTTGTCTGCACCCCATGTTTAGAGTCCAGGTATTATTTTGTGTGTCGGAAGTAATATTAGAAAAAATATGGCGTATACGTGCTGGTCCGAGGTTTTGTTATACTTTTGTATAGCAGACGACATTTGCGACATAGTCATGATAACAGTGATGGAGATTCCAAGCACACAAAATTGATTGTTTAGCTAACGGCAGATTTTATAAAATCGAAAATACGGAAAGAAGCAACCGAATTTTAAAATTCAAGTTACCACTCCAAAGAGTTCTCTCTGCAACCTGTGGTGTCGCTGCAAGCGCAAATTGCAGAAGTGAAAACGTAAAAGGGCGCATTACGGACGGACGAGTCTGACCTTGTAATAACCTCTTCTTAGGTACGTACCTAGGGCGAAATTTTATATTAAAATACGTGAAATCCATTGAGATTAAGTAATGTCCCAAATACTTGAACTCACACTGCCTAGAAGGCTCCAAGACGTGTGTTTACCGATGTGCACGATTGAACCTTGGTGAGCGTATCACGGTTGTGCCCTGACAGATTATATGGGGCCTTCCTCTTTTCTTGCAGATGTTCATAGCATTATATTAGAGCTTAAGGGCCAATGTTGCTGAACTGAACCACACTAAACGATTCATATGTAGGGGCTACTTGTAAAGATGCCTCCTAGATACGCACGTGGCTGGTGTACCTAATCCAGGTTTGTTTTCATCCACAAAAAAAAAACAGGTATAACAGACAAAATGGCTGGAGCAAGCAGTTCCGCGGAAGAAGCCCAATTCAAAGGTTTTTCCAAATATTTCAACGCTGTGACATTTCGGGGACGTGCAAATGTAGGTTCTACAAACTTGTATCGTGTGCTACGGTATAACATGCTCATGAAAACTAACAAACAGCTTAGTGCATAGGGTTGTGGCTTATCTTATCTAGTCTTGGCACCACGGAGCAGAGCTGTGAGAAGCTCAACACAAGCAATTAAAGTGTCGGAAACGTTACCGAAACCGAAATCTAATTCAGTTATGGTCACCTATTAAATGTAACTAACCTACCGTATTTCCGACGTATAAGGCACATCCCCTTAAAATTGGCGAAAATTGAAGAAAGTTTGGTGCATAACACGCACCTTTGGATAATGCGTACCACAGTCATGCAATTTCCAGTTCCTTACTGTTGAGCAGGAACTAGGCTCCGTATCATCCTCATTGTACAGGTTGGGACAAAACTTTACGGAACACGCGAGTGGCGTACTTTTTCTTCGTACGTAAACGTTCGTGTGGTGTTTTATTCCGGGAGTTAATTTACGTAGAGGAACCGGGCAGTTTGGTGGAACATAACTAAAAATCGGACATCCCCCCCCAGTGCTTGGGGGGACAAGGCACTGAACTAACAACCAGTGTTTATTGTAGATTACATGCTTATAAAACCTCGCCCACCAATGCCCTTTGCCGTTAGTGGTGCAAAAACCTGCCCTGAGTTCACGAGTCAAAGCAGATACCTGTTACCGCAACTATCATCACTACAATCTGTCAACAACCCTAGCATCTGTCATTGATAAAGGCAAAAAGCAACCACATACGGAGCAGTCGAGAACCCTACCTCCCGGATAAAAGCCTTTCCTCTTTGCCCGAAACAATCACGGAAGGAGCGCTTATACAATTACCTCCTGCTTCCATTATTAAAAGAGCCTCCTTATATAGGCTGTAATACCGGTCAACAATATCGAGCAAAGCATTGATTCCTTTTCCTCCTTTTTTAAAAATTTCCACAGCAGCAACTGAGCTGTTAATCATAAACGGATCATTGCAATCGAGTTCTTTTAGTCTTCCTTATACGAAGGTGCTTACAAAATGCATGGAGCATGAATGTCGGCACGATTCCCCACTGAAGTCGGCCCAGGAACGCATACTAACTCGACTAAGTCGGAGGAGTATCGGTTTAAACCGTTTTAATAAGTCGTTTTAAATGAGTGCTAAAATGAATGCCAACACTGAGCCTACTATGACACAGACTCTATTGGAGTTTGATGGGTTTCAACAAAGATTTTGTTAATCATAGATGCAATAAAAAGTAATAGTTGACGGCTTTGATTACGGTGGACGCTTATGGCCACGTAGTCTTTATGGTTTTGTGTGTTCCATTAGTGCTGGTATTCTCATCCCGGTGGTGCGTATTGTACGCCAGACCTTTCTTTAAACTTTTGCCGACTTTTAGGGGTGCATGTTATACTGCGGCAAACATGGTATCCGAACTTGAACGTCAAAAACTTGAAATCCCTTCTTTGTGACGGTCCCAGTAAATGGCTGGTGTTCGTTGGGCAGTGTTACTCATCGAAACGCACAGACACAAAATTGAACCCTTTCAGGCATGACTAACACTGTTCACTATAGCTCCCTTGTACTCAAATACTGCCCAACGAGCATCATTCAAGCTGTAGTTAAGACTTACTAGCTGGGGCTAATGAAATATAGGAAGGCTGAATGGAATGCTTAAGCTTCTCAATGCCCTGTCTCCTTCCAAGGTTAGAGCCCTTCTATTTTTTTTAAATTATAAGTTATCTGAGTAAAAGGTTCAATTTTGCCTGTTTTAGTTAAATGAACCACAATACTACACAGCCTGTCCACCGCATTTACCTGAATGTATCAAGAGCAGTACTGATCAGTTGAACTGTTTCGTTGCAGATTGCCAAAGTAACGTATGCCTCTATTGCGCTACTTGGACTCTACCACTGGGCAAAGCCCAAAAAATCTGCCCCCGCCCCAGCAAAATAGATGTAGTCTACATGTAACAGCATATTCGCAGCACATCTGTACGCAATAAAAAGAAAAATTAGATGGCGCAGTTGGTGCCACAAAATGTTTTGTGGCCCGTCCAGTTCAACATGCATCGAAAGCCTCTGATCGAGCCACAGTAGTTTTCCCCTGTGGTGTATTCACAAAAACTTCCCGAGAAAGCGGCCACTGACATGCCCTTTCAAGGAGTGTCGGCACCCGTCGTTCATCCTCCTCCGCCGTTCACGATGCACCAGCGCAAATTCTCTCAACAGGCCATGGCTATTAAAGTAGCACAGCAATCATCTTTAACACCCTGTTTTCTTGCAATAAAACTGTTAAGTAGGCCAGTAAGATGCACTGTACGAAGTGATTCACACCACAGAGTCATAATTATCGCTGGAATTTAAAGTACGCCGCAAAACGCGACCGTGTGCAACGGTGGTGAAGAGCAGTACCAGCCTGTGATCTGCCTGGAACCTCCCGCTGACGCCCTAAGGAGAACACTCGCTAATTGGTCTAGAGAAACGTCTGCTACTCCGCCGTCGTCTGCTACTCTGCTGTTTGGGGTTCTGAAAAAGCCTTTCTCCTGGCTCTGCAATGATTCGGCCGCTCCTTGTATCCCCGATTCTGCGGGAGAACTGGCAAAACTGGTTGACTGCGGCAAAGGGACAAGGCACTGACCCCCACTGACCGGCGAACCAGAACGAGTTCTCCTTATAACGTCACCGGTGACGTGGCATCGTACCTTCTCATCCTCGTCATACCCGGAGTGGCGAGTTATGGGAGAACGCGCGGAGCCGCGAGTTTTTTTTTTTTTTCTGGGAAACAAATTGCGCACATCCAAATCTTTCGCGCTATTCGGTAAAAAGACACACACCCTTTCATCAGACGTCTTAATCTGAAAATTTTTTTGGATGGCCCTCTGTACTCCTTTAAAGAACTCTGAAACTGTTGCTGCCAACGTCTGCTACCTTCAATCAAGAAATGTCTGACCAAGTTCTTTTTTTTTTGTGTTGTCTAGAGCAGACCTTCAAAACGTAAGTAGGCTGTCCTCAGAGCTAACTACTCAATCGTGACCACACCGGGAGGCGCGCGTACAGCCGCAATATAATTAGGAGATGAGCATTCATTTCGAACTGAAACTTTGACTGCTACAGGTGCACAGTGATGGCCACCAACTACTTCTACAGTAGTTTAACTATAACTAACTACTTTGTGATTGAGTAGTTTAACTAGTAGTTCAACTACTTTTCAGGGAGTAGTTAAAACTACTTTTTTAACTACTGCAATGTAGTTTAACTACATCTATAACTACTTAACGTTGTCCACCAACACCAATCCCTTGTAGTGTTCTTGGACACGTAAATATGAATCACAAGCGCTAATAAACTTTGGCTCAAGCCATTGCTACGATCGTCAAATACAAAGCTTGCGGCGGGATTCTTTCTGTGCCTAGGCGATAAACTAAGTTGCAGAATTATTTCACAGCAAATGAGGCTTCACTAGACAAGCATTAAAAGTGAAGATTTAGTACACATGCACGACACAATTGCTCTGCACCTCCGTTCTCATCAAACAAGTAGCTCAAGGTAAAAGTGGGAAGCACAATCGTGCCGTAAAGCTTGCGGCAAAATCGGAAGTAGTTGGCGCCTTCAGTAACCTAACTACTGTAGTTAACTACTTAAAATAGTAGTTTAACTAGTAGTTGCCACTACATTTCTGCAAGTAGTTGATAACTACTTTTTAACTACAATCAGGTAGTTTAACTAGTAGTTTAACTACATGTAGTTAACTACTGGCCATCACTGCAGGTGCAGTGCCATTTCATATCTGCAAGCAGCCGGTTGACATTTCACAGTCAGAATAGTACTACACGTGCAGTCTCAATGCAATGTAAACTTCACTAGTTCTCGGTTGACATTTTCGTGGCCCAGCTGGCCCAAAACATGCACGTTGTGTGCGCAAAGTTTCGTTAATGTGGTAAAGACAAATTACGGTTGCCGTCCATTTTTTTAGGGTTTTCTGGAAGCACAGAATAAGTTCAAATTATCGAGCACTCCGAATTTTTAGATGTCAAACATCCACTTTGTTTCTGAAGTATTAAGAACACTCGAAATTGTAAAAAAAAATGAATAGAAAATGTACATTTGCTTTGCTGCACAAACACGGGACAATGCATCGCAGCAAATTTCTGTCAGTGTTCCTCTCGCTGTACACATTCCAAATAAATCCTCAAAATAAAAATATTTTGATTTGATTTGATTCAGAAATGTGCTGACGGCTGCAAGGATCTCCGTGATTGACGGGGGAGCATGAACATCCTCATCTGTGCCGTTGGCGCCCCGAACCTTCTGCCCGTAGCGGAGCAGTTGAGCATGCGTACATAAGCTTCCATATTTCAAGGAGCTGCACTTCTGTGCCTAGTCTGAGACTCCCTTGGTAAAGCAATCCAAATTATCTGGTCTGAAGCGCACTGCTTTGCGGTGCTTCTGGCTTTTTGGAGAGTGTAGGTCCTCAATCGAAGCAAGCTCTGGACAAAATGTGTGCGAAAAATCAAGCTGTACCTTTAAGAAACCGTCCGAAATACTGGAAGTGGAAGTACATTGGTTGCAGGGGTGGGCAGCAATAGTAATAATTCATATTATTTTATATCATATATATTTATATATATATATATATATATCATATATTTATATTATATTCATATTAATACATATATAATAGGGAGAGAATATAGTTCACACTCAATTTTGGTACAATTCAAGGACCTTTTAAAACAGTTTACACCCAGGACTTCAATATTTATACGCTTCAGGTATCGGACATCAGAATACAAGGGCACTGTGCTGTGGCGATCCATTCACAAATGTGATTCAGAACTCCTGAATGTTCCTAGATGATAGGATGGAAAGAAAGGCTAATGAATACAATGGACAGCACCATTCGTTTTTCGCACTTCTGGTATCCACTACTGATTTCTATTGCACTGACTGCTAACAGATGTTTTGAGACTACAGTTCTGTCTCTGGATAAGTAGAATTTGCACTGCAGATCCTCGTGGATAAGAAAGACGCAAAATAGGACTGGAAAATTGGCAGGGTTTTCCCAAACTTCAAAACAACATTTCTGAATTCCAGAGCACAGAGGGCCTTCCAAAAAATTTGCAGATTAAGACGTCCGATGGAAGTGTGTGCGCCATTTTACCGAATGGCACTAAAGGTTTTGATGTGTGCAATTTGTTTCCCAGAAAAAAAAAAAAACGCGCATAAATATGGGTCCACGCCTTCACCCTTAACTTGCCACTCCGGGTATTACGAGGACAAGGTATAATGCCACGTCACCGATGACGTTATAAAGAGAACTCGTTCTGGTTCGCCGGTCAGTGGGGGTCAGCGCCTTGTCCCTTTGCCACCATAAGCCAGTTTTGCCAGTTCTCCCGGAGAATTGGGGATAGGAGGAGCGGCCGAATCATTATCGAGCCAGGAGAAAGGCTTTTTCAGAACCCCGAACAGCCGAGTAGCAGACGAAAGATGAGCAGCAGACATTTCTCTAGACCAATCAGCGAGCGTTCTCCTTATAGCGTCAGCGCGAGGTTCCGGGCAGATCACAGGCTGGTACTGCTTTTCACCGCCGCTGCGCACAGTCGCTTTTTGTGGCGCACTTTAAATCCAATTTCCGCGATAATGAGGACTCTCTGGTGTGAACTACTTCGCATGGTGCATCTTACTGGCCTACTTAACAGTTTTATAGGAAGAAAACTGGGTATTAAAAAATGACTGCTGTGCAACTTTAAAGGTTTCAACGACCAGTGGGAACCCCGAATACAGCACCCATTGTTCGTACCTACCCCAAAAAAAATACACTCACAAATACTTCACATGCACACTTTAATGCCATGAGGGACAGAAGAACACCAGAATAATAACTCAAATGACCAGAATAAAACCAGCCTATGCCGGCAGATCTAGAAGCCGTGAATAACTTTACAGGCATGCAGCTTGGCTCAGACACTGCTAACGGCTCTTCCCTCGGACATTGCACCAGGACGAGACACACAATTAATATTTAAGGTACGGCCTCTGGAATGCTAGGACAGCTTGAAAGACAACAATTCCAAGCCCAGGGGCTATCACTGCTTGGCGGCTGCGTCCGCTCCCTGCCTTCCATCACGCGGGTAGAACTCTGCCAGCAACGACTGCGGGATACGTTTGAGCATTTCCTTGGGGAAGATGCGGAGCAGCTGCCAGCCGATGTCCAATGACTCAAATATGGTACGGTTTTCGTAGCTTCCTGCAAAGAAGAGCAACGACGTTGAAGGGAAATCCCGGACCACTCGGATGAAGTTTTAAAGGGACGGAAACCCATCTAGCAAACCGATACCACACTATGCTCGGCATCGGCTATCCACAATCTACTTGGCTATTTGTTTTTGTCCGAAAAGTGCTTAGATATTAAATTTTAAAAATCAGCGCTGCTTCCGCAGCTGCGGAGACCCCGGCAGCGTCGTGACCTCATTCCCTAACTGGAGGAGTAAGACGGAGGCCAGACGCCCCCCATTGGTTCTTAGGGAGAGACATTTTCTCGTTTTATCCAGGGAGGGAATTCCGGCACGCGCTCAATATCCAGCGCCTCCCTCTTGCGCGTGGGACTTTAGATACTGTGGTCAGTGGTCCACGAGGAACAAAACGACACTATGGTTTGGAAATGGACTGGAACGGATGCGACCAACCCCTTAAAGGGACTATCGCATCCGTCCCGCTGGATTCCGAAACTGTAAGGCTTTTTTACTCCGCGTTCATCACTGATAACGCCGAAAACCCGACGCGAATTGGCAGCGTTGTTCCTGTGTAGTTTGATATAAAACTTGGCAAGAGCAGACGACGCATTCCTGGATTCCCTCTCTGGAAACGTCACACGGACGAGGCCAATCACTGCGCGCCCTTTGACATACTTTGATACCAATCACGCAGCGGCTGGAGGGACCTTGGTAGCCTTGGCAACCGACCGACAGGCGGGCGGGCGAGGCGGAATGCTGGGGGACGGCGTCTTCTCTGTTACCGGCTCGTGGAATGTTGTTTCTGGTTAACGTTGAACGTGTTCGTACAGCCAGGAGCGCAACGCCGTGTTTCACGTAACATGGTTACGTCTGCACTCATACTGGTAAGCAAAAGTCAGCGTATTTACCGAGGACTTTTCACTCAGTATATTGTGATGCGAACGACAAGCAGACGATCTCGGAGACAATCGCCTGCGCTGCGCTCCAATTCGTGCGCCTGGCTTACGTCATCATCGTCGTGGCTGCAGATGGAACGCGGATCTTTAAAACTCGTTTACTTAATATGTAAGCTGTTTTCAGAAGAGAAATTTGGCAAAGTTGACTCTGAAGTGGTGAAGAACATTACCCTTTCGATATCGTACATACGTTCCCGGATGCGATAGTCCCTTTAAGGAGAGAAGGTGGTGGAAAGCAAAGGGTTCTTATAGGGGCACTAAAGTGCAAAATTTGTCCGTTTTCCCTCCGGAGAAACGCGACAGTGCGGAGGGACCTCAGACTGGTCTTCCCAAGCGATTTCAGACACGACGCGAGAAATCATTTGCGGAGATCAACGAGGGGCCGCATTGTCGGTCTTCTCGAGAAGGAAGGAAAGTTTCTTTCGCTCATAAATCAAGAGCGACGGATTATGTCGTTCCTTTTGCGTTAGTAATGGCATCTCTCATTCCACAAGTAGAAATTTTTACACTTTAGTGCCCGTTTAAGGAGGCAATACTTTACATTCGTGTCGTTTACATTCGGAAGCTGACAAACATAAGCACGTGGCCACTACTAGCCTCTAAAGGTGGCAGAGTAGTCCTGAAAAAGTGTTAAGCCTTCCTTGCCATTCAATTTGCCGTGCCACAGGGCTATTACGTGCACCTGTTTCACGTTTAGCAAACGTGCCTCTCGGAGTTAACTTCACAGCAACAGTGACTCCTACAGAGGTACCGTCAGGGACACTTCTAACTTTCTACTTATTTCCGTGGCCGCGCTCCGATAAGCGCCACGCTAGCGGCCAAGGTCGCAAATAAAAAGTGGACTCGTCCAGGGGTGGCCGGGTGCCGACAAGGTATCGCATTGCCGCACGAAGGCGTTGGAAGGACCGAGTAAAAAACAATAAAGTAAAACGTAACAAGGGATAGCAGACGCGATAACAAAGCGCAATCATCTTGCTCCTTACAAAACAGGGCACGGCAAGTGACAACAGATTAAGATAGTGATATAATTCCCTCTCACCCCGTCTGCTTTCCTTTTGTTAAGTTTTTCTTTATTGTCTTTACACGTTCTTTCCAACACCTTCGTGCGGAAATGCGATACCTCGTCGGCACCCGGCCACCCCCGGACGAGTCCACTTTTTGTTTGCGACCTTGCCCGCTAGCGTGGCGCTTATCTGAGCGAGACCACGGAAACGAGTAGAAAGTTAGAAGTGTCCCTGACAGTACATAGGAGACAGCATTTTCTGATTCTTCACGATTTACAGAAACCCTGGATCCTTCTTCTTGTGTACCAGGGATGTCCGATAAAATCGCCTCCAGAATCTACAGGAAAGTCTGTAGATTCGGGCCAAGGCGAACTTGCCCGCACTACTCACCTTGTGCGATGAAGTTCTTCTCAAACTTGCCCAAGAACTCCAGGTAGAGCAAATCTTCAGGACTCAGAGCCTCTTCACCCACCACAGCCTTCATGCCTTGCACATCTTTTCCGATGGCATAGCAAGCATACTGAAACGTGGCGTCGTATATACGTGACATCACACGCCCTACACGCGCGCATACTCACCAGCTGGTTGGAAACGTCCGCGTGGTCCTTGCGAGTCATGCCTTCTCCGATGGCAGACTTCATCAATCGGGACAGCGATGGCAGCACGTTGATTGGTGGGTACACCTGCGGATGAATTATAGGTCAAACATGCATAGGGCCTGACTTTTTAGGGTTAAACCCGTATCCACCCGATATTTACCCCCCGAACGAAATCTGTAAAATTCGGGTTTAACCCGAATCTACCCGAAAACATCCGGGTCGCGTGGCACACTCATAAGCGTGCATTAAAATAAAGTTTGATAACATTGCTAAACATTAGTTCCACGTTAAGACAAATTTTTATTAAACAATAAAAAATCACCCGAATACACCCGAATTCCTGACGACAGAATATGCCGTAACAGGATTTAACCCGAATACACCCGAATTTTCCAATGAAAAATATCACCCGATATTTACCCCCCGAATTTGGCCAAAAATAAAACCCGAAAAAGTCAGGCCGTAAACATGCAGTGTCACGTTCGAAACAAAACTTTGTCGTTTCGTTGCCTCCTGCGATGTGTCACCGTTTCTGCTTTAACTTCGGTGGGAAAAACGCGAAGGGAGCTCAAGAGTTTTAAGAGTTGGATTTCACACAAAAATGGTCGATCATGGCTTCACGCGGACGAGTTTCTACGAGGTCCCGCAAGAGGTCATCATCTTTAGCAGTGATGGCCACGAACAACTTCTACAGTAGTTTAACTATAACTACTTTGCGATGGAGTAGTTTAACTAGTAGTTCAACTACTTTTCAGGGGAGGCAGTTAAAACTACTTCTTTAACTACTGCAATGAATTTTAACTACATTTATAACTACTTAACGTTACTGTCCATCAACACCAATCCCATTCTATAGTGTTCTTGGACACCTCAATATGAATCACAAGCAGGGATAAAAGTGAAGGTTTAGTACACATGCACGGCACAATCGCTCTGCACCTCCGTTCTCATCAAACAAGCAGCTCAAGGTAAAAGTCGGAAGCACAATCGTGCAGTAAAGCTTGCGGCAAAATCGGAAGTAGTTGGCGCCTGCAGTGACCTAACTATTGTAGTTAACTACTCGAAATAGTAATTTAAATAGTAGTTACCAACTACTTGCAGAAATGTAGTGGCAACTACTTTTTAACTACAATTAGGTAGTTTAACTACATGTAGTTAACTAAGCAAGTACACACTGGAGGAAGCCAAGAATCTGCAAGGTATCTCTAGACAGCCTGCAAACATTTTGTCCGCATCATTGCGCCTTTACTATCAAACCCCGTACCTGTCTGTTGTGGAGCTGACGGTCAACGTAGACCTGACCTTCCGTGATGTACCCCGTCAAATCGGGAATGGGGTGGGTGATGTCGTCGTTTGGCATGGTCAAGATTGGAATCTGTGTGATGGAGCCGTTGCGACCCTCCACTCGCCCAGCTCTTTCGTAGATGGTGGCCAAGTCCGTGTACATGTAACCGGGGAAACCACGGCGACCGGGCACCTCTTCTCGGGCAGCGGACACCTCTCGGAGAGCCTCAGCGTACGAGGACATGTCCGTGAGGATCACCAGCACGTGCTTCTCGCACTGGTAGGCCAGGAATTCCGCCGTCGTCAGTGCCAGTCGTGGCGTGATGATGCGTTCAATGCTATGTGAGAAAAAGCACTAGTGGAGTGCAACTATTGCAGTTTCAGCCATGTGGTTCTCTCTTAGTGGTAGGCAGGTGTCACAGCTGTAGAGGCAAACCATCACTGGTAGCCGCGGGAAGCTGGCCGAATCAGACGACATTGCGACTTTATACGTGCACGCTCTAGTGCTAGCCCTAGAGCCCTAGAAAAACAAGTCTCAGAGTACCGCCAGCCTTTTCCCTTGCCGCCACGATCGTTATTGGCCGAATCCACCCACGTGACCGTGATCCACCATTCCACCCTTCCATTTATTTATTCATTTGGTTAGCTCTTGCACATGTAATGCTCCCACAGATCACTAGCCCTGTTGATTAAAATACATACTACAGTCTGACGTCTGTGTCTTTAAATCAAATTATTGTATAACTGGGGGGTATATGTTTATTAAGAAAAAAAGAAAAAAGAAAGAAAGGAATTAGATTGTCCCTGCCTAGGAGGTCCTTTTTTGCTTTGAAATTGGTTATGCCCGTATATCTGTACGCACAATAGTTTATGCACTGTCCAGGATTGTCTGGCACAGGTAATCTTGTCTGAAACTTGTTTTTCCAGTGCTCTAGTTCGCCTCGCGGGCAATGGCCTCCGACGACCGTCTTGGTAAGGAAGAATATCCGAGCCAGATACGGTTACTCGGTATAAGCTGCTTCGTTTCGCACTTAACGAGTTCTGGTAACTTGCGCGCCTTGCTGGTATCGGACAAGAAAAGGACTACATTGATGGGAATGAGAAGTTCGTGGGGAACAAATGAAACATTCACATTTCAAACTGAGATGCGGCTGGTTACCCGGCGGGCTTAAGTCGAAAAATTCAGACCCTGCATATCGGGCTTATGCTGACAACGTGCCATACAGACAATATTTGTTAATTACATACGCCCAAGTCATAGTTACAGATCGTTGAAGATTCCAATTACGCTATGTAATTGTGAAAGCACTTAGAAAATCAGATTGCTCGTGTATGTTGTACTTTCTTTGGGAGAACCACTACATTCCTTATTAATATTATTTATTAATATTTATTAGTATTAATAATTCCTTTACATCGCCGAGCAAGCATGATCACAAGCAATGCCTCAACGTTCAGGCTGCGGATTAATTTTTGCCCGTCAGAGGGTTCTTTAATGTGGGACACATTTAATATTCCTCATAGAGGACAAGGTACAGGAGCACGTTGTACCAATATACCACCAAGTTGCTGATATCCTGGGCCACATATGAACCCCCAATCGGAGAACTATTCAGTCTTCCTAAACGCAACGACATTCAGAATATTGGGAAGACACCGCCCGCAACATCACCCGAAGCAAAGTTAACGCCGGTGCAGAAAATAACTCACGTGGGGTCATTTGCCAAATTGAGGAAGAGGCAGACGTTCTCCATAGACCCGTTCTCTTCGAAGTCTTGCTTGAAAAACCGAGCAGTTTCCATGTTCACCTGGAACACGCTATTATTACCTAACCTCCTAACAACACTCCCTTCTTGACAAGAGGCATTGACATAGCCAGATGATGATGATGATGATGATGATGATCTTGGGACTGTTCCCAAGGTGTACTGATACTAGGGTTGCCAGCTTTGTCTTCACCACTTACAGAGCATGGGAGGGGGGGGGGAGTTATTGTGAACAAAAAATTTGCATTGAGCTTCAGCCTTTACATAATGTAGCCTGGCATCCTTAGAGTTAGAAAATAGTTTAGAGCTGAATGGACAGAATGCTACTAGCTAATTCAAAGTTTAGCTCAAGTACATTTCTGTTGCTATCACTAACTCAATGTGTGTGTGCAGACACAAAAGTAAACAATATATAGAATATATATAGATATTCTATATATTTTTTTACTTTTGTTCCATTTGTTTCCGAGTAACATGCATCTGGATGCAGTTTTCACCCAGACGGTGAACACAAAATGAATTTCCTAACTGTACTAGTGCAATCCAAACAGGTGGCAACCCCGCTCAACACTATATAAACAACTTACTCCCATAGCAGCAAAGACAATAGCGAAGTTGTCTTCACCAGAGTCAACTACGCTCTTTCCCGGCTGCTTGACCAAGCCACCTTGCCGACAAATCTGTGCAGCAATCTGCAAGAGCAAACCAGTATAGCGATGTATACAATGCACAGTAGAGGAAATTATCGCCGATTGGTGACTCACTTCGTTGTGCGGCAGACCAGCTGCCGAGAAAATTGGAATCTTCTGACCTCGAGCAATACTGTTCATCACGTCAATGGCAGAGATGCCTGTCTGGATCATCTCTTTCGGGTAGATACGGGACCACGGATTGATGGGCATACCTGAATAGTTTTCAAGCGGGGGGAAAATTAAAAATTTCTTTCGCGTGACCATCCTATCAATCAAGTACTTTCTGCTTTGACGCTGACGGCCTTGACCGTAATTACCTTGAATGTCTAAGAAATCCTCGGCTAAAACAGGTGGACCCTTGTCTATAGGCTTTCCAGAACCATTGAAAACTCGCCCTGCGATAAAGATAAGACACGTATTGGCTTTGCTCGGTGCTAAACATGCCAAAGCAATCCAATAGACAGTTACCCAACATATCCTCAGACACTGGAATCCGTAGAATGTCACCCGTAAATTCGCATACTGTGTTCTTGGCGTCAATGCCAGACGTGCCTTCAAAAACCTGCAATCAAACAACCATTTCTGATTAAAAGAAACCCGTGGCCATGAAGAACGTATAGACGTGAACAGATAGAGGAGAACAGGAGAGTCGGTGATTTCGATTTATCTGGTGCAAGGATAACAAAGAATAGGAAGGAATCGGGGTAAACTCCCACAGGAAAGCGTCAGAGCCAGTTGTAGGATCAACCTCCACATCGCTCTTCGTTGGTGGCAGCATGTGTAGCAATTTCATGCATTGCATTCGCATTATCACGGAGGTCTTAGGGGACATATCTTTTGTGCTTGCACGTAAACAAGTCTCGGGACAACAGTTTTTGCCGCCCGTCCCAGCTAAAAAAAACGAGCAACGGGTTCTTGCACACACTTGCAAGGAATATATACTCGAAAAAAACCAAGCACACACCTGAACCACAGCCTTCGCTCCGCTAACTTCCAAAACCTGTCCGGTGCGGGCTGTGCCATCAGACAGAACCAGCTGTACAATCTCCGCATATTTTGGGAACTGAAACAGCAAGCACAAGTCACACAACACCCCGTGGCAGCCAGTTTCCACTCCATGCTCACCTTGACTTCATCCAAGATCACCAGGGGGCCATTTACTCCGCAGACTGTCTTGTAAACTGAAATGACAGATCTCTGATGTGGCAGGTATATATATTTTTTTTCTTTTCAGTTGCCATCAGGGATGGCAGCAGCCCCGGATAAAAAGCTACTGTCGTGTAGCCCGAAAACAACCCCGGGCTGCAAGGTACAGGGCAGGGGCAGCACCCAATAAAAAGACATTTACTTACAAACCTACACTGAATTACACGCATAAACAAATACATTATGTAGTACTACCTGAAAGTTAACACACACAAAACAGCATCTCTCATAGATGTACGTATGTTTTTAAAAGTGTTTTACAATGACAAGACAAAACATAATTGCATTATCCTATGTTTTGGATGCAATTCATGTGCAACACTTTCCTACTAATTCCACCAAGTTCTCAAAAAAGTAACTAATTATTCATTATTATGTGAATGAACGAAACAAAAAATTATTGATTGATTGATTGATTGAATAACACAGAAAGCTGACAGTGGAGCGTGTGTGATCCGTAAGATATCCCAATACACTAAACTATCCAGGTTTCTCTAGAACAAGTGTGAAAGACTACAGTCAAAATTCGTTAACATGACCACGGCCATTCCCGCGAATTTTGGTGATTAAGTCCGAAATGTCACGTTAACGAATACCACGCGTTACCAGATGCCAGTGAGCTTCGTTCGTTTGCACTTCTGAGACACGATCGATGAATGCCGTACGACTGCAGCAGGTCACAATGACCATATGACACTGCTCTTTTAAGCATGTCAGATAGGGGCATCATGAGTCACCTCGAAAGCGGGTCCTGTGTTTTGGCTGTTATAGGTCAGCACCGGTTCAGTGACCAACGGTCATAGCAACGAGGATAAAGTACGTGTGGGCGCCTCTAGATGTGCAGAAAAATAGTGGGGTGATCGAGCAAAAATGTATTCCGATCAAAAGCAGACGACACTACTGGAGTGCAAAATCCTCCTGTGGAGTCTTTCGCCCAAAGCCACTGAATCTGTTGAAAGCCGTGCTGTTCGCTTCATTGCCAGTGATCACTCCTCCTATACTAGCGTCACAAGTCTGAAATCCGTTTTTTGGGGTTTCAACCCCGCCGAACTATGCAAACTCTTACTTTGTTTCATAATCTTTACCACTCTCCTACACCGCTCACGTCGTACATCTGTCCGGCGCGTCACACCATTTTTCTGCCTCACTTTGTCACTTTTTGTGCCACGCTTTTGTCTCAAGCAAATTATTCACTCTTTCTACCCGTGCACCGTCAAATTATGGAATTCCTTGCCAGAACCTGTTGTATCCATCCGGGATCATTCATCCTTCAAATCCGCAGCACTGTCTCACCCTAACAAACACAGCGCACATGAAAGTCACTGAAAAGGTTAGCCAGCTGTAAGGATCGAACCCACATCTTCTGGATTGCCGGTCCAGGGCTCTACCAATTGAGCTAAGCTAACACGCCTCTCCAGCGACTTTCGGGGTGCGTCATCTGAAGGGACGACAAACCAGCCACTCACTCTCACTCACCCTCCTTTCACTCTTACATTTTTGCTCACTCATACACACATTCATACGACGGAAATCGACGCAAGCGGCACCTGTTGAACAAGAGATAAACTGATGTTCTGAGGCTGGAACAACATAGAAGGGACAGAGCTTTGTTTGTATCTGTCCCTCCTATGTTGTTCCAGCCTCAGAACATCAGTTTATCTCTTGTACAGCGCACATGATTTTGTTTTCATATTCGCTTCCTCGTGTTAAACTTCACTTCTACTCGCATTTAGTGTTCTCCTCTCAGCTACGTGCAGTGTATTGTGATCGCAATTGCTTTTGTTGTTCTCTCTTTCTGAGCCCGTCCGATGCACCTTGGGTTTCGACAATAAATAACACATCCTTGGAGACAGACCGTGTAGACGCACAAAATTTCTCTATCACCAATACAAAATTAATCATTTTACTATCACCGCACTAATAACTGAATTACCCGCTGGAATTAATCAAATCTGAATGACTACGGCATGAACTGCTTTTTAAGGTTTTAGTCCTGGGACCCTGTGAGATCCCAAAACATTGAATTCATTTTTCGTCTCAAGCATGTGGAGATTGGGAAAAAGAAGCAGTGTGTTAACATGCTCTTCCCCATTGACGCCTCGTACCATACCTGGGTAAATTACTTCTAAAATGCAATTAAACTACATTACTCATTACTCCAGTTAGAATTTGATTAAATTACATTACTCTAAAAGCGATAAAACCCCCGTGCCGGGGAACAAGTCAACAGACGACACAACACACAAGCACAGTGCCTGTGTCTGTGCCTGTGTGTTGTGTCGTCTGTTGACTTGTTCCCCGGCACGGGGGTTTTATCGCTTTTAAAGTATGCTGTACCGAACAGCCCAATTTTTAACCATTTACATTACTCATTACTGCAACTGAAATGTAATGAAATTACATCACAGTTACTACGAAAAAGTAATGACATTACAAAGTCATTACTTTGCCATTATTGGCACACATGTTCCCGAGTTTCGTGGAAGCCACGAGGGACAAAAAAACGCAAAAGTTGACGAAACTTGCCTTCCCCGAAATTCGGGGAAGTGTATGCTGGCAATGTAACAACAGTTAGCTCGTACTCTTCCATTTGTCTCTTCTACGTGTCGGGCTAGTGTACCACGTGTGACGTATCGTTCCACAACGTAGAGACGAAGATGACACAAGGTATCGCGACGCGGGAAGATTCTCTGGAGGATGGGGCCCGCAAACAATGGTTCTCCGAGGCTACAAAACGTTCACCTGAAGAACGTTTGTTTGTGGGTGCCCTAACTAAGGCAACTGACATTCCCCGTGCCGATTGAGGGCGTCACCGTTCATCGTGGGCGTTGGAATTCTTTTAACTCGCCGGTCCCCAACTATCTTTCTGCAAAGTGCAAACACAGAACACACCCGATTCTTTTGCAAAAAGTAACGAGTACCGTAATTTCACGCGTATAAGCCGCACCGCAGATAAGCCGCAGGACGCGTTTTTTGGGACGTTTTGAAAATTTTCTGGCAGATAGGCCGCACCTGCAGATAAGCCGCGGGCAATACGAGACGACTGATTTGTGCGACAAAGGAGACCATAGAGAAGGCCATAAACCCTGTGGTCCATACTTCGGGATCGGTACAGTGTACAACAGAGGAGGTCAGTTCTGGAGTTCTACCAAGATAGTTTTGTGCCCTTGTGGGGGGTTTTTCGTGGACTGATGGGTCAGTGATCTTCCAGGAAGATAAATCTACTCGAATGTGGACCCGTCCCTGTTACGCACTGTTCGTGCATCTGCAGGGCAGTGCTGTTCCAGAGGCACTGTCGGCCCTTTCGTTAAAATCGGCATATGGGGAAAATACCAGGAAAAAATAGTCATCAGATAAGCCGCACCGGTGGATAAGCCGCAGGGCGCCCGTGAGAAAAAAAAATCGCGCATAAGCCGCGGCTAATACGCGTGAAAATACGGTAATGTTATTAAAATTACTGCCCAAATGTAATTAAATTACATTCCAAATTACATAATGTAAAAAGTAATACATTACATTACAAATTATCAGGAAAAGTAATTCATTACAGCAATGACATTACTACCCAGGTATGCCTCGTACTGATGCGTACCGATCCTGCAGCTACAGATAACAGATTGTAGCACATTCCCGTGACCACTATCTGCACGAAGGATCACTACGACGAAAGTTGACTGCCTAACAGAATACGTAAATCACACGGCAGGAAGCCTTATGGTTGTACACAGAAGTATACATGTCACAATGGCTAGCTTGACATTGCAGCATGCACAAAGTGCACAAACATGGGCGAACCACGACGTGCAGTCAATGCATTCGGGGATCGAGGACAGATGCGTGGCTTACGGGTTCAGTGAAATTCCCCCGTCTTAATTCCAATTTAAAAACAATGAAAACCCACAGAGCTAGGGTAAGACGAAAGGAAAAGCACAAAACAGAACATGACAGAGCATGTTCAGTAGATGCCGTGCCTGGTACTTGTGTCGTATGTATGTGCGAGGGAATGAGTGTCCCGTCAGTCAAACAGAGGCCCCCCCCCCAGGCAAGTCGTCCGAAAATTGATGGCGGCATAGTCGAATTGGCCACCAACCAGTAATAGAGAGATACCTGGTTCAAACCCTGTCAGGCTTTTTTGATGACTGCCATATTTCACAAGACAGAGCACAGGACAGACAGAAAAAAAAGAAGAAAAAAAAAGAAGAAAGTAGTTCAGTGCTCTGACTTGTGTTTATCATTTCGTGTTACCCTAGCACTGAGGGTTTTTATTAGTTTTTAGAAAGTACTACCAAACCGCCCAATTTTTAACTATCCAGATTTAACTTATTTACCAGAGCCGAATAAAAAAAAAGAAAAAAAAGGCTGGGGTGTAAATGCGCTGGGGGTGTGATAATGCGGCTCAATCGGGTCACACAATCCCCACTTAAAATTTCCACGAAGACGACAGGACCGACGGGTCTGCTCGGGAGTGACCGGCGGAAAGCAGGCACATGACTCGGTCACATGATTTCCACGCAATGGTGCATTCGTGCTGTAATACCAAGAATCTAATATATTATTACACTCCCGACCTTACATTCCCAGCATATACCCTATACGCTGCCGTATCAATATCAGCAGACTGTATATTCCCCCCATAATAAGTGAAAATCCATGGATTCCGTGGTAGCGCTAATCCGAAAAACACGGGCGAGTCCTTCGTGCGCTTCGAGGTGGGAAACTTCTTTTTACAAATCGAAGTATACGCAACAGGGTAAGATCAGGTGTGGTTACAGCAGAAATACTGGGCCATCCTTTCGGGGAACGCAAACAAGGAACATATGAATGCCTGTCACATTCACACGATCGCTTACAAAGCTCTTACCAAGACGAGGTTGTGAGATGTAATCCCTGGACACTGCAAGGGCGTGCTCTTTACTGGCGGCAACTTTCGCGTTGCTATCAGGCATCTTTAGCTAGGGTAAATGGACGTGAATCGAAGTAAATCACCCCTTTACAGATACCACAACCCACAACTGCACCACTTTTCCCTTGCAGAAGCAATCTATACTCTCGACCGCAGGATGTCTTCACCGACCGCAATTGCAGCGCACTCTACATCCTCAGTTTCTAAGCCAAATCCAGACGTGCCAAGTCGTAGCCGTTTTAAACCACTAATCGGAGAACAGTATGTGGATCAAGGTGGCTCAGTAGAGGGATGGAGCAACTTTTAGTGTGGTTTGCCAGCAAAGAATGGTTTTGAAAGTTGCGCAACGAGACATATGTGCGCACACGATTCGCTTCTAAAGGTAACGTGACTTTTGAAGTACGTATTCTTTACCGCCATTCTGACGTACTCTCTCTCTGCTTTCTCACTTTCTTTCCTCCTTGCTCTTCTTTCACCAAGGACAGCGCAACCGCAACAGAGCCGCGAAAAGGGGCGCCAAAATTGCTGTGCTCGGAACTTTTGTTCTTCGTCTAGCAGATGGCCAACAATCTCATTGACTCGGATATTTCGCAAGAACTTGAGTTCCTGGAAGGTCAGGATGAAGAGTACTCTTCAACGGCTCAGGTCGTACGGAAACTTCAAGAGGTGCGATTTTTGCAACCTATCAGTACTTACGAGAAACTAAACGCCACCTCAGCGTAGGAAGCTCTCAGACAAAGCGGGAGACGAAGAGCGAAAAACTGGTGTGTTGGCGTTTTCGCTCTTCGTCACTCGCAACATGTGACATTGTGTGACAAAAGTGTACGCGTGCATGTGCGATCTGTGTGTTTTAAATGTTAATTGTAATTCACAACTGCCTGCTCGAAGTGTGGCGATGTCTTTGTGTGAGCAAGTTTTGCTGTTAATAAGTTTCATGTCTTTTGTGGCTCATTGCTTTCATGCTTCAGAGTGAGATGGATTGTACGTCAAATCAAGCGAGAGTAGGCTCATGCTGTCCAAAGGTTTACCAAAGTGAGTCGAGTTGGTCTTATCCTCTACCATCAGGACGTGTCAACCAGTCTTCTAGGGGGCATCGATGCGAGGAGGTGCGATAGGTCAACTCGACCCGTTTCTGTCGGGTTCATGTAACCGGGGCTAATGGCAGGAACTTGAGATCCCGAATGAAAGACAAAGAGCAGAAGCAGGCACAAACAAGGTGTGACTCAAACACACAGAGCCTCTACACACACTTAACAAACAACAAAAATATTTGAATTGATTAATAGATAGTTTAATTGAAATAATTCACAAAAAAGCAAGAAGGAACAATACAAAAGGGCACTGAATTAACTGCCACAAAGGGCGGGTGGGTACTGGAATTTGTGACACGTATTTAGACCGGTAAGTTCGGCTCGCTGCTGAGCCGGTGGTCACTTGGTCCAATATGTCATGTATAAGCTGGGGCATGGTTACGGCGCATTCTCTTTTCCTTTGCGGAGGATTCCTGCGGCTACGTGTTGTCCCAGAATTTTTTGACGAGTTGAAGCTGAGAACTCTCCAATAAACCTGTACCCGAGAAATGTCATCATGACGTTGGTAGACACACTGAAACCAAAACAGATCGGAAGGGTACCGCGAATGGGCACTTGTTCCCAGCCTCCTATTGAAAGAAAAGTAGGACCGAAAGGTCGCGTCCCTTTCAGGGACCATCGTAATCCCCTCAAGACCGTGGCTTCCGGGCGCGACCTTGTTCGCCACTAGCTTCGAGCGTAGTTCAACTCTACCGAATTGGTGGCGCTGTCGAACACTATGACGTCATTTGTTTACAAATAGGTAGAGTTCTATAGCTACGACCTTTCTAGTTAGTCTAGAATGTGGCCACTAACAATGTACGTGGTGCAATCCTGTGATGTTGCCTATGGGTAACAGCACTTTGTATTGCGTTGAAGTATACTAGTAAATAGCAGTGATGGCCACTAACTACTTCGCAATGGAGTAGTTTAACTAGTAGGTCAACTACTTTTCAGGGGAGTAGTTAAAACTACGTCTTTAACTACTGCAACGTATTTTAACCCATCAACGTCAATCCCTTGTAGTGTTCTTGGACACCTAAATACGAAGCTTGCAGCGGGATTTTTTCTGTGCCTGCTCGATAAACTAAGTTGCAGAATTATTTCGCAGTAAAGCTTGCGGCGAAATCGGAAGTAGTTGGCGCCTGCAGTAACATAACTACTGTAGATAACTACTCAAAATAGTATTTATTTATTTATTTATTAATAATACCTCAAGGGCCCTTGCGGGCATTACATGAGGGTACATAGTTGGCATATGGAAAAAATGAAATGATGCACAGCAAACATCAGGAGAACATAAATGTACGTAGATGATTTCGAAATGTGTCTGTATTATCGATGATGGCCAAGGCTTTGGGAAGGTCATTCCAATCTTTGCTGCTGCGGGGGAAGAAAGATTCCAGGAAGTATGACGTGTGGGCGACATGCAGCTGTACTTTCATAGGGTGATCTCGACGCCGAGAGATGTGTGAAGCAGGTGAGATGTATGTGCTGCTCAATGGTGGAGAATGTATGAACTTATGAAAAAGACAAAGACGGGA
Organism: Ornithodoros turicata; assembly: GCF_037126465.1. Lineage (NCBI taxonomy): Eukaryota > Metazoa > Arthropoda > Arachnida > Ixodida > Argasidae > Ornithodoros > Ornithodoros turicata. Next base: position 4,027,672 of record NC_088201.1, read on the forward strand.
GAATTTACGACGCGAAGCAAGTGGTGCCAGTAGTTTAACTAGTAGTTGCCACTACATTTCTGCAAGTAGTTGATAACTACTTTTTAACTACGATCGGGTAGTTTGACTAGTAGTTTAACTACTTGTAGTTAACTACTGGCCATCACTGGTAAATAGTAGTGTATAGTAGTAAAACGTCAGCACGATAGGTCGGAAATTGTGCTCACGACTGCGGTCAAGTTCAAGTCGAATGATGTCGACGTGATGGGCCGTGAGTAATGCCCACCACAATGCGATTTGGAATTAATTTCTAGAAGGGGGCCAACGTGTATGTCTGACACCTGGGTTTCATTCTGCACGGAGTTTCAGGAAACAGATTGAAAGTATAGAGAGTTGTTCATGATACACCTGCAGCGTTTGCATTTTTCCTTGAAAATATTGGATGTAGTAGAGCCCGAAAGTGTTTCCCGCGGGCAACCTAGTGTACCTTTGTATCCACAGTGTTGGGAAAACGCCACCACAGATAATAAGGAAGCGTGTGAGAGAACAGCACAACTCCTTTTCACGTTTCCGAGCACTACATGATTTGGCCGTTCAAGCGAAGCAGCTAGCAGAACCCTAGCCTGTTTGCAACCTGCAAACAAGCCGTTTGGCTTAAACAGGTGTTTTTGACTTGTAAAAAAATTGTGATGAATAATAAATTATTATTATTATTATTAAAAAAGCTATCGCAATGATTTTAAGCGGTTTCAACGTGTTTTTCGTACAATTCTCAGTTGACTGTTTCCCATTTTTTTTACTAAGAGTGTTAGTACTACTTGTAACAGTTGAGAGTGATACAATGGAAGAGGAAAGTGACGTAGAGTAATTTCATCGAGTCGTGACTGTGCAGTGGGTTATATTGTTTCAAAAACAGAACATTAATGTGAAGGCACACACTTCACAGTGAAAGTGATGCACTCCAGGGAAAAAGGGAGCCAATTTTTGGAGCACCCTCTGCAAAGCTAACTGACTGATTCGCTTTTCCGTCAAAATAATGCCACGGCCCAATGCATCACATTACTGCGTCTTCGCATACAACTTTGGCAATCAGAGCATCCAAATTTGTCCCAAGTGCTTCCTTGGTACCGGGACAACATAGGTAGTTGATGTGAATTGGAAGAGCTGCTATATGCATGTAGGTTAACATATTTTTTCCGATTTTATCCCACGTTTTACGTGCACAATTGAAAAAAAATAAATAAATCGATCGAATAAACTGTGAGATTTATTTTTATTTATTTAATTTAGATTAGTTATTTGGTAGGCGAAAATTGCCAATGTTGCATCTAAATATTCTCAAAACTGCCATCTTCGATTTCCTTGATTATTTTTGAAAAGGTGGCGTCATGTCTCTATTATTTATTTATTGATTGATTTATTAATTTAGATTTCTGGCACTTGATGGTCTGCAGAGCGAGACTGGCATTATAGCGTTCAATACTGCAAAAATAATACAAACGAGTGATATGCCAAGGAGCCTCTGTTGATCCTCCTCTTCAGCAAGCTCGCGGCGGTTCTTTTGCGCTTATTGCTCGTGAACCACGCACCTCGAGCTGCTTGGTGCTCGTTGACAATCGGCCAACCCTGTACTGATAGTCGCGGCACACAATGATGGAGATTCTGCCATTTTATGGTCCCCTCACGACCTTTTGTAATGCACAATAGCGAGATAAAGCTCTCTTCACGTCCCAGAAGAGAGGCTTTCGAAGAACAATATATGCCGAGCTCCTCGAAACTTTGCACCGGCGAGCATCAAAACACCGCACCACTCGCGGCTTGGGACGTCTCCAGCTCGTTCGAAAATCGACGACCGTCATATCTGTTAACGTTCCGCGCAGGTTGCCGTGTGTGGGAAAAGCGTCTTAGATACTATCTTTATCTAATCACTGCGCGTGCGTCTCAAAATAAGCAGTACCGTATTTGATAAGGAGGCTTTCGTGTCAAGTATATGTATCGTCTCACAACAACGATAACGAGACGGGCAGAATTCTTGCCAAGTCTATTTTGCTGGGCAGATACGCTGCCGGTGTATCATTGGTTAAGACGTAACCACAAGAAACGTATTGGTGGCACCAGGGATGTGCATAAATACATTTTTTGAGTATTTAAATATAAATACAAAATACTTTGTTGACAGGAGTATTTAAATACTCTTCATAAATAGTTTTCAACATGAGTATTTAAATACAAAATATAAATACGGTATTTAAATACCGTAACTACTACCATAAATACTCTTAGGATGATGTCATCTGGAATTACTGAAATAATTATGATCATAAGGACAAATCAGCAAGAAAGAATAGCATTTATCTGTTAGATTACCATGGCAATTTTAATATTAGAAATTTCTCAAAGTCTGCTCTTTTTAGGCATCTTCTGTTCGGCCGTACAATTAGATTCGCAAATGGAGAACAGCATCTCCACAGGTGCCGATGAACAAATGCTTGTATTAAATTTGACGAAGATGCTTCGTAGAACAATGTAATCGGGTAGTCAAGACTGTTGCTCGCAACAACAGTGAAAAACTCGCCATCTAAAATGGTTTGTCGCATGCCCATGCTAGCGCAAACCCGGCATAATTGCGCCCCAAACTCGTTCTTCTTCCCGAAAGGTCAAATGCAGGACAACTTTAAGACATGAGTCAGTATATTCTGTATTTAAGAGTATTTATAAAGTATTTGCAGGAATAAATATCCGTAAATTGGTATTTAAATATAATTATAAATACATTTTTCAAGTCTGTATTTAAATACAAAATATAAATACATGTATTTATATTTTAAATAGTATTTTAATTACAACGTATGTAAATATTGCCCATCCCGGGGTGGCACGTGGTTGGCCAGTTACATTACACGTGCAAGAGGAATCGTGTACCGTCTTCATCACTACTAACGAACCTCCTATTTCAGTGACCTGGCCCCGATAAGTGCCTGACAGGCGGGCCACGAGAGCAGCAATATTGGTCACGTGGAAGGGGGGGGGGGTTACCGGCATGACATTGTCTGTCACACACACACAAGGAAAATGAGTTGTGTTCGATAAGTCCAAGTATGGGTGTAATGAGTGTGTGTGAGTCCATATGTAATCCTAAATAAATAAAAAAAATATGTAGATTGGAGCGTGGGTTCTGCGACTTGAGGGTAAAAATTTGGGGACCGTGGGTGGACCCGAATTACCTGCATGCACTAAACTATACCTCTTTCCACCCTAACTCCCCGATTAATTTTGTTATTTTTCGCACATTTTTCGTAGAGAAAAATTCCCGAAAAATTGAACTTTTCACACATTCCACGGTCATTCGACCTTTTGGTCGTATCACCCGTGGCTTTCACTTAAATAACTGCCAAATTCGACTTCGAACATGAAGCGTAAAAGCACGCGCTCGTGGAAATTCCTCTAGTTGATTTCAACTCAACTCTGTCTGGCGACACGTGAGCAGAGCATCGCGACGTACAATTTGGGTTCAACCCGACCTGCAACGAAATGGAGTGTAGACATCCCGTCATCTTCCTCTCGGTTCCTACCTTATCTTCTCGCGAGAGAATTGCCGTAACCATTGCAATGCTCTGAGGAACTCGAAGGAGTTGTCGCAGTGCCAGCTCTTTCACGTGCAACGTGTGCTCCGCGACTTTTCTACGTAGGACATTTTCGTACGCAAATAATTTGCGCTCTCTAAGATACAGTCCAACCTAACAGTTGCTTGGGGGCAAAAGTTGGAAGAATTTTGGAATTGTCACTAACATACTTTACTGAATATATACTATAGTACATTCCTGAGCATAACGGGCTTAAAAAAAACAGCCCTCTCTTCCTCTTTTTTTTTCTCTCTCTCTCTCTCTCTGAACTTGCTACAGATGTCCTCACCCTTATGCTCTATACTTCTCACCTCTCCATGCACTTCTCCCGGCATGATCATCCTGACAAAGTGTTTGACCCATAGATCGAGAAGTTACCCGTCAAAAAGAACTCGTTGCGAGATAAGTTACCGTGTGAAAAACGTAACTACCGTTATTTCACGCGTATTAGCCGCGGCTTATGCGCAATTTTTTTTTCTTACGGGCGCCCTGCGGCTTATCCACCGGTGCGGCTTATCTGATGACTATTTTTTCCTGGTATTTTCCCCATACGCCGATTTTAACGAAAGGGCCGGCAGTATCTCTGGAACAGCACTGCCCTGCCGATGCATGAACAGTGCGTAACAGGGACGGGTCCACATTCGAGTAGATTGATCTTCCTGGTGCATTCCCCCAAGCAGCTTTAAGGAAAGTGGTGACAGTGATTCACGTCTTCTGGAAGATCACTGACCCATCAGCCCACGAAAAACACCCGACAAGGGCACAATCCGATCCTGGTAGAACTCCAGAACTGACCTCCTCTGTTGTACACTGTGCCGATCCCGGAGTATGGATTACAGGGTTTATGGCCTTCTCTATGGTCTCCTTTGTCGCACAAATCAGTTGTCTCGTATTGCCCGCGGCTTATCTGCCAGAAAATTTTCAAAACGTCCCAAAAAACGCGTCCTGCGGCTTATCTGCGGTGCGGCTTATACGCGTGAAATTACGGTAATTTGCGCTCTCTAAGATACAGTCCAACCTAACAGTTGCTTGGGGGCAAAAGTTGGAAGAATTTTGGAGTTGTCACTAACATACTTTACTGAAAAAATGTACTATAGTACATTCCTGAGCATAACGGGCGTAAAAAAAACAGCTCTCTCTTCCACCGTTGTACATTAGATAGATGGCCTCGTGGGGAGGGGGGGTCTCATTTTTTTTTTTTTTTTTTTCTCTCTGAACTTGCTACAGATATTCTCACCCTTATGCTCTATACTAGCTGCTCACCTCTCCATGCACTTCTCCCGGCATGATCATCCTGACAAAGTGTTTTACCCATAGATCGAGAAGTTACCCGTCAAAAAGAACTCGTTGCGAGTTAAGCTACCGTGTGAAAAATGTAACTATGTTAATAACGAAGTTCTTGCGCCTGAAATGTAACTCGCAGTTACGGAGTTACTTAAAAAAAAAAAAAAAGAACGAGTTACTTTCAAGTTACTTCGGACACAAAATAGCCGTGAGTAGTTGAGTTAGACCTTGAGTTGCCTTCGGAGGAGTGCAACACGATTAGATATACAGTAGAACCTCTTTATAGTAACTCCTCTTGTAGTAAAACTCTGCTTATAGTAAACGAGAACTGCGGTCCCGATAGAATCCCATACATTCAATGGCACACCTGATGTAATAAAACTCCTGATCTAGTAAAATTTCATCATGGTCCCAGAGAGTTTACTACAAAGGGGTTCTACTGTAGAGCGATTAGGAAAGGACAAGAGGAGAAACAAAATTACCCGGTAATACCCGAAGGCACAATTATCGCTCGATTTCTTCCCGAATTACAGAATAGTGCCCGATTTTTAACCCCCCCGAATCTGAGAAGGGCATTTAACAGGAAAAAGTCACTCCCTGGTTATGAAGCGCATAAATAGGGAATTTCTTTTAGAGGCCGTATCAGGGTGCACGAAGCTATGTAGTCTCATCCTGGAACTTTTATCAAGGACGACGGCAGCACAATCGAGCTATTTCGGGTGGCTATAAGATTAGATAAAATGGTATTGCTTAACTGTCTGGCAGAAGTAATATGGTGTTTGAAAAATTGTACTAGTATCGAATTTTTTTTTTTTTTGTACTTAGCGCGAGGCTTTCTTGTCCGCATTGCAGTGTTGGATGAATGAGACCTTTGCGCCCGAGCTGCTGCCTTATCAAGAAGGCATCGTCGACTGCCTGTTAGATCAGCTGAATCACATGGAGGAAAACCTTCGTGCCGTGAGCAGAGCAGACTTTAGGTCGGTCATACACAGAATGGAGGTTAGTATATTATTATTGTATTTTATTTGTTTATTCATACCGCATGCGCTGCCAATCGGCATGCGTAGCGGGAAGGGCAGATACAACAAGCAAATTTCAGATAACAAACAAAGAGAATATGTGCATACCTTGACACTCGTAACATATAGATGACAGCACTAATTACGGTATTCTGATGCTGTACCACAACCTACATACAACACAGCACAACAGAAAATTGAAGTCTGTACCATACGTTTAAATCGGCAGTATCAACAAGAGAGATAATACACTAGAATACGCCCCACCCCACCCCTTTCTGAAGTTTATGGCAACAGTAAAGAATGTAGTTTGTTCAGAAAGTATGTTCTGTTTTTGATTACGACAACATCTTGCAGCAGATTATTCCAATCATTTATCACCTGGACGAAGAAGGATGCATAATGTGCATCGAGTGTCTGATACGTGACGGTCCAAGTCGCGCTAGGCTTTCTATGTCGGGAGCGTTCAGTATCATTTCAGTATCAAATAGTATTTCTCGACAACATTACTGGGAGTAAAAACACTTGTGAAGTGGCACGCACTTCTGTAGTTGCGAGTATTTTTGAAAAAGTAGTTGTAGTTATGCGGTTGGAGCCAATCTCCATGTTTGTAACATCTCGTGGCACATTCGGGAATGAACCTATCGGGGGACTTTGCCCGGTGGAATTATCCTCGAGAAACGTACTGCGTCGTGTTTGCGGAGTACTGTTGACGTATATTTTCGGTAAATAATTTAAGCGTTGTGCCAACGGTGTTCTTTTCGACGCAGCTCGATCGACTGCAGTACGTGCTCACCAGCTATCTCAAGGTGCGTCTAGAAAAGGTAAGTGAAGGATTTTCGCTTATTCCGAAACTGCGATGCTCTTTCTCATATTTTCTTTCAGGTGGAAAAACAGGCAGCTTTCCTGCAAAGACAGCTGGAAGATAATGAACATGTTGACTATTTATCATTGGAAGAGAAGCAATACGTGCAGGCGTAAGTTTGTCATCGGGTCGTAGGCATGGCTTTATGCCCAGCCCAAAAAATTTCTATGGCTAACTGACCTCGGTCTGGCCACACTGGCATCCCCCAGCGCTTTGTTTTTGTTTATCTCCTAGCGCATCTAGTCCTGCCTGATAGCATTGTCAACATAATCTGGAAACCCTTTGTACAAACGTTGTCCGTACCCACGTGCGTCTGCGTGTTCACCGTGCGCTTTTTGTTTAATGCTACCTATCCTTACTGAAAGCTCTGACGTTGGTGTAAAGTGCACGTTAAAGTAAGTTAAACGACAGCCCTCCACAAATGGCCAACATGGATATGACGTGTTGTAACAGTTACTTCGCGTTGATATTTTGCGCTAGCTATTTCTTGAATAACGTCTGCGCAGCTGTAGCAGTAGAGCACACAGGAGACAGTTCTGTGCCCAGAGAAATTGCTCTAAAAAGCATGCGTAGGCGCCTGGAAGCCCTTAAAAAAATTCCCAAATTATCTGTACGAACCCTGGAAGAGTTTAGACGCCAGTCGTAACGGACCTGTTAGGTACAAAGCTCAAACGGTGAAGGAGTAAGATCCGAAAGGTATATGTTTGCTTTAACAGTCCCAAAATATACTGGGTTGAGAACATGCAAGCGTAAACAGTTACAATGTCACGGTATTTTTTGGATATAATTAAATTCCTTCTTAAATTCAATTCTAAAAAAAAATTGTAGTAAATTTTGTGTGATTTTTCCTCTACTTAGTGAGCTGTATTGAGTACTTCTATCTTATCATTTTTTTTTCTTTTCACTGTCCTCCTGTTTCTATTTACTATAGAAAGTGTATGGGTATTGCAGTAAAAATTTTGCATGATTTTTTCTTTATTGAGTGAGCTTTATTGAGTGCTTTTATTTTATAAATTTTTTTCTTTTCACTACTCTTCTGTGTCATATTTCTACTTATTACAGAAAGTTTATGGGTATGAGGATATTTAGCGTAGGTGTGTTAGGTTCTTGTGCTTATTATTGTGCGAGATCATCTTTACCGTACTTCCGCGCCTTAATTATAGTGCTGCCTATCCTAATTATTAGAATTGGTAACCAGTGGTCACCAGGTGTCTCACGGAGGTACACCCTCGCTGAATAATTCGTAAACAGGCGGCACTATCGAAAAGCTTTCTTTTCAGTGAGCACCCCTGAGACATCAGCCAAGAACTGAGCAGTGACGACTCAATTGCATACGCTCATTAATTAGATAAAACTCCCGACTTTCGAATTTTACCCCATGCTCTTTCGGAACCTTCAGCAAAAACTGTTCCAGAAAAAAAAAACAGCGTCGACACTTGGTAATTTTTAGAGTAATTAATTGGTTTCGGTTTATGTAGCAGAGTACCAATGCGCTCTTTTGCAGAGCTATCTGGCTGCCAATTACGTGTTCATCTGCCCGGTTCACATATGGAGGTGATGGAAGATAAGGAACCACCGCGGAGCGTGTCTTCTTCTCGATGACCACGAATGCGATGCAGCATCTCTTTTGTCAGTTTCTTATCTTCCGTCACTCCCGTGTGTGAATCAGGCGGATGAACACGTAATTGGCAACCGGACAGCGGAGCAAAGGAGCGCAGTGGTAAGTGGCTGCATGAAAGAAATATGTGAACCGAAACCAATTAATTACTTTTAAAAAAAAATCACAAAGTGTCGATGCGTTTTTTTTTTTTTTTTCCTGGCATAGATGTCGCTGAATGTTCCGATCGGGAAAACAGGTTCCGAAAGCGTGCGAAGTAAAATTCAATCGTTACGGGGTTTATTTAATTAATGAGCATATGCAAACGAGCCGCTTTTTGCTCAGGTCTTGGCCGATGTCTCACGGATGACAACTGAGAAGAAAGCTTTTTCGCTAGCACCACCCGTTCACGAATTATTCATCCGGGGGATCCTCGCGAAACGCCCGGTATATCGAAGCACACTGATCGTGAACATTAAGGGTTTTACAGTACCTTTCTAATGTTGCAGGTACGTGACCAGCATAGAGGATTACCTGCGTGGTGCTGCACTTGCACACATGCCTCGGAACCAGCAAGCACTGCAACTGAGCACCCTCGGTCAGTGATATGGCTAAGAAAGAGGACAATATTAGTCCACAGTTTGTCTTGGTCCTTGTTCTCGCTCGAGTGCCCGCAGCTGTATCACTTGCTCGTTTCACATTTCACGCACGTGCCTCGCAAATTATCCTACTTCTCGCTTTATTTTCTCGAGACGCTCACCATCTGGCTGGCACATAAAAATTTGCAAAAATGCAGTGAAATATGGCGAATATGGCGACGTGTTCCTGTAATTTATGCAATTTTCTTGAATATTGAGAAATGTTATTGAGAAATATACCATGATATGCACCATGAAAGCCAGATTAAATTACCTGCAAAGACAGAAACCTGTCTGTCTCTGCTGCTGAAGCCTTCATGATTCCCATTCAACGCCTATGCTACTTTTGTACATGACACTGTGTACATGTGTGTAACAACCACGACCTACTAGATTATAACGACCACGCCATAATCCGCAGCCCCTATGAGGAGCCCGTCCGCACGGTCCGCTAGGGGCGCTACGCGTCGGCAGGTGAGATCTGCACCACGATTGGACGATAGAAATTTGAATTCTGAACGCGCAGAAGCGGACGTACGACTACCGTAGCAGACGACAGCGATAGCGCCTATGAAAACGCATAGAACGGTGATGGTGAACAACCTCAGAATGAAACATCTTCCGCGGAATATCCACCGCTTGTACAGAAATACTAAGGTAAGTTGAAGTACAAAGTATCGTAGAAGATGAGGAAGCAATAACTGGGCCAATGAGTAGCGCCACCGCTAGCTTCCAAATGCCGCGCTGGGAACGGGGTGCCATGACACGGTCGTTATAATCTAGCAGGTCGTGGTAACAACATGCCAGTTTGCTGCCGCTTGAGGAGGGAGTTGTTCTCTTACAGGGCGAGGACCCCGTTTGGATCGGCCGGTATTTCTCCGAGCGGAACGTAACATCACCGGGCTGTTGGTGGAGGAAGGAACCGGAGACGGGAGGTCAGTCGAAAACGGTCGACGAAAGAGGGTTTCACCTTGGTTGGAGTTCGGTGCCTGGGTTGTGCCTTTTATTGGCGTCGTTTTAACTGTCTTGCCCAGCACTGGGGGGTTTTTAACGCTTTTAACTCTGTACCAACCAGCCCAAATTCTCAGTCTTATACTTGGGTAATGTTGCCCACATCAGTTTCCAGAGCTTTAGAACGCGAGGAAGCCCGCCTCTTGAACGATTTTTTTAGTACATGTTGAAGGGTTAAAAACTGTGCTTTCGGCATGTTGATAATCGACTGAAGCCATCATTAAGAGTGCTGAAAAGACGGACAAAAAGAACAACTACACGACACAGGCGCTCTGTGTCGTGTAGTTAATTTTGTCTGTTTTTATAGCTTTTAATGATGACCTCATGACCCAAGCAACTGCATGTGCTTGGACAGTATGAGTGGGAAAATCAGGTTCTGTTTTTTCATCAGACTGTTTCTTTAAGTTACTTTAACTGAAGGACATGTTTTGTTTGTATGTTATGTGAATACTTCGTATTTCTTATGCAAATTGAAGCAACACTCTAAAGATAGGTAGCACGGTAGCCTGTTTGAGTTTTAAATTGATTTGTTAAAATTTAAACGTTGATACTATGAATGGATTGTTCCCTGCAGGGACAGTGAAATTGTTGACCTCGATAAGTGGTCCCAGTACCTCCTCATGTATCGGCCCGTCGCGCCCTACGTCAGGAACGGATCGGTTGTACTCATCTGACTTGTGTTGGACCGAATCACGTTTGATCAAGGAGCTTCGATGCCAACGGTGTTCCAGCAAACCATAGTGTGTGTGTGTGTGTGTGTGTTTTAAACTGATCCCCCGCAAAATACGCAAGCGCAACTTCTGGATTTTCCAGTACTTGGTCTGCTACGACTACTTTGGAACGCAACATACCAAAGTAACTATCGGTTCACTTTCATGTATTGTGACTTAGTATCCTGTCTTACGTATGCTTTGCCTGTGCATGCCGTCAACTTAAAGGGGTTGTGCCACATAAATGTAGAGCACCAAGTTTTACAATGAAGGAGACAATTGACACTTTAAAAAAAATGTGCCATAATTGTTGAAACTGGTACGACAGCAACATGATGCCAGTAGAACCAATAGGAAATGGCTGACTCCTCCTGTGACTTCAGAGCTTGGCATGCCAGTTTCTTCCAGGGTTTCTATCTTGTCAGCTATGATCTGTGGGTTTTTCATAATACTTTTCGTGCTCTATACTCTGTCATGATGCGAAGGACTGCATCTATAAAAGTGTTCCTTCAGCTCATTAGGTAGGAAACCTTGTATGTTTCATCTGGAACGTTTTAGGCGGACTGCTTTTTACAAATTTAGGGATAAAAAAAATTGGGTGCTGCTAATGGGCTAAAGTTAAAAAAAAAAGTTTTTACCAACATTGCATGTGACCCCATACATTGTGCAAATATGGTAAAATCTAACGATGAAAGATGAAAGTCACTGAAAAGGTTAGCCAGCTGTAGGACTCGAACCCACATCTTCTGGATTGCCGGTCCAGGGCTCTACCAGTTGAGCTAAGCTAACACGCCTCCTCAGTGACTTCCAAGGGTGCGTCATCTGAAGGGACAAACCAGCCACTCTCTCTCACTCATCCTCCTTTCATTCTTACATTTTTTCTCACTCATAGACACATTCATACGACGGATTCGAGTTCTACAGCTGGCTAACCTTTTCAGTGACTTTCATCTTTCATCATTAATTTCTTAGGCAAATTGAGGCTTTGTATGTATTTGTCCCTTCTATGTCGTTCCAGCCTCAGAACATCAGTCATCTCATGATAAAATCTGTTGTGTATGGATTCAATTTGGGAACATTGGGCACTATACAGTGATTTTAGGATTTGTTTGTAGTCTATGCTCCTATGCTCTGTTGGTCCAACAGGAGTTGGAAAGCCAAAAAGTGCAGGGGGGACTCAGGTTTAACCGAGCCAAAAATGAATTTGGATGGCAGATGTTGGGTTGAATGAGGTTTTATGCAAAGAAAGGTCCTATCCTATATATATATATATATATCTGAAAAGCTTTGTGCTGGCTCCTGAACATGTACACAACATGTACAGAAGCATAGTTAGAATCCGGGAGCTCTCAGCTGCATCACAAAACACGTGTTTGTGACATAATTATTTAGAACTGCGTAGCACAAACTAAAATGGTACAAGCGAGCCGTTGAGCATGGGAAGCACAGATACAAAACACAGGATGACGCAAGACTTTACTAATGTGTCGTCCTCAATACCCGTGTTCCTCAAACTCAACGAAATGTTGCCTCCTTCATGAAGAAACGCCTATACTGCTGCACTTTAAATGTTTTAGATGATGAGGCACTGATTCAGGGTTATCGTTACATATGTGCTTAGCAGTATGTCTGCCTCGATGGGGCCCAGACGTAGCTAAATTGACGGCATTGCAAACAACCGTGATGTGATTTAGCGTAGGATGATGGTGATGATATATGTTACACATATGTGGAACAGTAGCGTTAAATTGTGCGGAAGATATTTGGTGCTCTAAAGGACTCGAACAACCGGTGCGTCATGATGAAATGTACCACGTTGCTTCGCCGTAACTATAAAAGAGCCTTCTACATCTGATCCATGTTTCTACCCTTCATTAAAAGTGCAATGTGCCGTCAGCAGCAATTCCCAGACATGCTCCATCCCAGACATGCTCCATCCCAGACATGCTCCATCCATGTGTTCCTGTTCTATTGCACATTATCCAGCCCTTGAAATCCTATCACACAGCTGGTTGGTGACGACAGCTGTTGTTTTATGTTTGACCCTGCGCAGGAGCGCAGAAATATCACTGCGATAGAAAATTAAAAGCGCGCTGGCTGCTGCTCGTCGCAGATAGAATAGAGCGGTGGCTCATTTCACAGCTTTTTTTTGGTAAGACAAAATGTATTGCATTGTTATTATGAGGGAACTTGCCAGCAGTGTTGCATCATCCTGCCTCATAGTATGTCCAGCTAGTACAGTACACCTTTACCGTGTGGGTTAAATGAACTTGAGTCAGAAGGGAGCAACGTGCTACTAATATTGTATGCCCCCCCCCCCCCCCCCCCCGTTTTTATCCCGTGTAAAAATGCCCCTTTTATGTATTTTCGATTTCAAAGAGAGAGAGAAAATAAAACCCCCGGAAATTGGGCCATATCCCTCTGCAGACATCGCACGCTCCTCTCAGCCGAAATAAATAGGAATAAAAAAAAAAAATAGCGTACGTCCTGCCCCACCCGGCGCTTTCCGCAGTCTCTTCTGTGAAACTGATTCCCGAGAACAATATACTTCCCGCATCCATGAATCGCAATCCAAAGGCTCGTGGACTCGAAGGCGGTTGGTTACTCGAGTCGCTGTGAATACGAGCCTCGCATGATTTAATTCAGCGGCCTTTGGAGTACGGCGCGATCGAAGTCGAGGTCTAGAATTCAATGAGCAAAATAGCGGAGCAGTGGCGCCACACGGACGATTGTCAGTCTGGCCCGAGCCTCTGAAGCGGACGGAAGGTCGCGGCCTTGGACCTTCACAGCGTTGTCTTCGCCACTAGAGGTATTGACCTCCCCCACAATCTCTGTGCGAGTATATTTTTGGGAACAGATTTTCGTATCCCCCCCCTCAAGGCGTCTAATCTCGATGTCAATAGCGCACGTATCTGTATTTGATATGCGTCATCTTAGTAATTTTACCCTGACGCGTTGTCTACTGTATGCGATCATTCTTTGAATGGTCGTCTGCAGTAATGTACGTATTCACAATTTGCGGCGCGAGCGTACTCAACCGATGCGTGGACTAGATTTTTTGCGTTCTTGCCAGTCGTCGGCCGCCCGCACTATCTGCGCTCACAATCAAGCTTGTTATCCTGCGGGACGATTCGCTCAGCCGGCATCACTCTCGTACGATTGGCGGGCATCCCAACAGCACGTGAACACTACCTGACGACGCGAGGACCCCCTCTTGGGAACGATCCCTGCTCGTAAACGGCACTGGGCCACTTTGGCGACCGGTTCTAAGATATCGCAGCGCATGCGCAACGAAGGAAGAATACACGGCCAGTTTACGTTTTATCAGTACTACAGTAGCTCAGTTCGAGGTAAGTTGTCTTTTTTCGCTTGACCGGCTCTCGCCAAACAGAAGTGCCGGGTCTCCGCGTTGTCTGTTTTGGAGAGCTGAGCGTGCCGCCTCGCGCACGGAGAACGCGACGTTGTCTTTGGGGTGAATGTGATCATATTTAGAGTTTCCACTCGGAATTGCTCGTTTGTTGTCGTTGGCATCGATCGTGGTAGCGTTACTGACCGACTCACGTCGTCCAAGAGCCTTGAACTTAACTCCCTGAATATCGATTTTATGCGCTATTCCTTGCGGCATTGGCGAGACATAATCGTGGTCGATGAATGTTGTGGCGTTTCTGGACAGGGACTTGTTAACGATGAAAGATGAAAGTCACTGAAAAGGTTAGCCAGCTGTAGGACAGTTCTCTCAGGGACTTGTGTTTATTACGACGTTTACTCGTCGCCTTGACAGGCGCGAGCAGATGTCGTCTGCTGCTTTGCTTGATCATTCAGTGTCAGGGTCTCCCGTGGACAAACTGTGCAGCGACGTGTGCAGTTGAAAAGCGGGACACTTTGACACATTGCCTGCTTTCTCCTTTTGTTTCCATCTTGTGACAGTTGCCCGTTTTTTTTTGTTTCGCAGATACACGGTTTGTCCTCCATCCGTAATGCCAACAGATTTAGACATGTTGCTGTCAGCCGGGCCACCACTTTTTTCGGGCGGCAGCAATGTTTCCGAGTGCCGCCTGAGTGCCTGTGTGCTGCCACCGCAGAGAGCTCTCTTCAACCCTCGAATCGCAAAGAATGGGTTCAGACGCGCGTCAACGAACGTACCGCCCATAAAGCCGTGCATGTCGCCTCGAGATGAAGAAATCCAAAGCGAGCCCACAAGTCCGACTGGACGCGGCAAGCAACGACGTGTATCCTTCGCCGATGACAGAGGACTGGCGCTAACCGAGGTGCGGGTCATGGTCGAGCCTTCCGACTGTCCGCCGCGCTGGTCCGACGAGTTCGTGGCCCACATCACCCGAGCTGACGTCCAACCAGATCCGGGCCCGACCTGGGAGGCAACCTTCACCCAGCCAGCCTCGGATTACCTCACCTTCCGGCACCAGCTGGAGTCGAACTGTGTCTGCCTAGAGAACGTCATTGTTCGAAACCAGGAGAACTCCCTAACCGGAACCATCAAAGTCAAGAACGTAAGCTTCGAGAAGGAAGTGTTTGTGAGAGTCACATTCGACGCCTGGAAGACTCAACAAGACTATGCGGCGAGCTACGTTCCCAACGGCCACCTGGCGGCGTTCTTCGACACCTTTGCGTTCTCTGTGCCGATCCCATCTCAGCACGGCGGAACCGTTGAGATGTGCGCGTGCTTCCGACACAACGGCACGGAACACTGGGACAGTAACGGGGGCAAGAACTACCGCCTGCTGTGCAAGAACGTCCCACCGCAGGCCCCACAGCCGGTCCGGCGGTTCACGGACCCCCTGCGGGCGGAAGTGGACTCGTGGACTGAATTTGCAAGCTGGCGGAACCTCATAACCGAGGGTCCGTACTGGTGAGGGGGGACTGTCCGGCGGTGTCGTTTCATTTTTGGGGGACCTGGAGGAGGGGGAAAAGTCTAGTCTGGATCTGCAAAGGTGGAAGAAAGTGTGTACACCCAGTACCTGCTGTTCGAGTGCCAAGGGGAGAACTTTCTTTGAGCTTTACACAAAAAAAAAAAGAAAAAAAAAAGAAGATTGTTGGCCGTGGTTGCTTTAGGATGTTTTCCATTGTACATACGAGCGTGTATTCCTTACAGGGGCAGTCTATTTACACATTGCTAGAGGTTGATCGGCCTCGCGTGTATTCTGTGATTATTCTAAATGTCTCACCATCCACTCGTGCCATACAGTGTTAGCTAGAGTTGCGTCGTATCTATCTCTATCTCTCTAGTTTCGGTTGCGTCTGATGTGTCCGAAGGGTTCGGTGGCGTCGCCCCCCCCACGCGCCCCCGCCTAGCGGGTTACGCGTGCGGGGGGGGGGGCCCGCATTACTGTGAGAGGACGAGGCAGAGTTTTAGACTCTGAGAGGCCTGATGCTGGAAGTACAATGCTTGCTGTCTTTCAGCTACGTTATGTACGCCTGATGTTTTATGCAGGGGTTGTAAATAAACGAGATATTTTTTTTGTCCACTTTCCTGTCAGCTTCGAGTCATATTCCTGCATGGTAGAATGCGCATAAAGTGCTTTGAAATGATCGAGACCAAGGGAAGGGAAACATCTCTCGAAAAAGCAAATTTTGGAGGAGTTTCTACTTACTTGGCCATCTGAGCAGACTCTCCTTAATCTGTGCTGCTCCGGAAGTTTGTTATGCTGCAAAATGGCTGCAACATTGTGGATGCTTTCGTTTTTTTTTTATCTCTGTGTTTTTTATGGAAGCTGTAGAATTCCAGCGAAGGAGTAATGTATAACCCTACACCTGTATGATCTACAACTATGCATTCCGGTATCAGTAAGGCAGCCCATGAGCACGCAATCGGAGCCCTAAGATAGTTGTGGGCAGCTTGCCAAGTCGTTGCGTCTTGTACTCATAAAGGGTCTAGGTATGGTTTCCATTGCACAATTACTTTTCGCTCTTGCTGTTCAGCAATCGCTCTGCAGCATAAAGTGTTTCGCAATCTGAAGGAACTCCAGTTTCCGCTAAACATGGTAAAGAAGGAAAAAAGAAAACGCGGTAGTGTTCGGAAAGAAACAAGTTCGTGATGTCGAGATAGATAAAAAAAAAACCGTTATTGGTCGCTAATGGCATCATCGACTGGCAGCCACCGATCGCTCACTCTGGAGCGCGAGCTCTATCTTGGGCTGGTGAAAACGGAGCGCTCTTACAACAGTTTTCCTCTTTCTGCCTCCAGCTAGGAGCGCTCTGGCTTAGAACATTGGTACCGCCAGAAAAACGGGAATGACAGATTAGGCGAAGCAGTTTCATTCATTCCACTTTTTGTTCATTCTCGAATGGAAAATACGAATCCGGCAAACATACTGCGTAAAAAAAGAAAGTTTCCACAAAAGCGTGACAGCAAATGGTAAAATTAATAACCGTTACCCGTTCCGAAATCGTCTGCGTTTCGTTTGTCGTCTGCGAAGCCCGTTGGTACCAGGGGTTGGTACAATTTTGTCGGCGACGCGGAAGAGGCGTTCGCCAAACTCACCGACGCTGTACTGTTTACTCCGTGCTCTTATCTTCGTTTAAGTGCTCCGATGTGCGTTTTCCTTGTTGAGTTGTGTGAATGTCGGAAAGTCCTTGTTCTTGGGTATTACGCCGGTTTCACGCGACCGTATTTGTCGTCTGTTTGCTTCAAAATTATAACCTAAAGGCAATCGAGCTCCCTATAGGTTCCAATGGGTCCGTTAACAAAGGTACGGTGAAGCAAGCAGTGTACATTTCGTACACGTCATATGTAGCTCCGGAAATTTTTAATTGGATAAAATTGCGATAAAATTGATCGAGGCGACGCCTGGTGTGAAATAATCATGAGAAGCGGCCATCCAAAGGTATGTATGTAAGTGATGTGAAAATCACAGGTTTCCAAAGAGGAAGCTGGCCAACGCCGCAACGATTCCCGATCAACCACTGAAACCGAAACAACAGGAACCAAGCCAAGCCCACACCCTTGTTTCACCTCTCTTTTCCTTTTATTATTATTAATAATAATATTATTATGTAATCTGGACGCCCGTCTAAATTTCTCCTGTGTTACCTTATGTTACCTGCCCCGTTTTAGAAGGCATTAGCTGAACCTCATTTTAGCGGGCAACACTGGCGCTCATGTATCCAGCATTTTTTTGTTGCGATTTACTTCGGCACAGTGTTGCCCGGATGGTTGCCCGGAATTTTCAATTTTGCTTTTCTATCAAACTATGAGCGTGATTGGGGCGAAAGTTGTGATGTGTCCTAAGAGCCTACACTGTTAAATGAACTCATTTTATGAGATTACGCCTCAATTGATTTGCGGTTCAAGAAAGACGTTCGCGTGAAGCCGGCCTTAGCCAGTTTTTAGCAGATCGGAAGGTGACGGTTCCGAAAACATGATATAGGCCAAGTGGGTCACATCACATATTAGAAGCGAAAAATTGTTTATGAACCACCCGAGGAATGTTCATGATGAGAGAAAGAATGGCGCGCCTTTTCCGACCAAGAACACAAAATAAGGTTCGGAGCTTATCTCCGAAATGTATCTGATGTCGCTGAACACCCTCCTTTCTGCGGTGGTAAATGACGTCAGTAGTTTGGTGGTCCAAAAAAAAGAAAATGTCGATCAGGTCAGTCTCGGCTCGAGTGAAAATAAATAAAGCGAAAAATAAACGTTTCTTCCAAGCCTCGTGCATTATCCATCGTACGGTCAATTCTGGGTGATATTGGGATTAAATTAGTGTGTCGCGAGCTGTGCCGTATCCACAGGGACCCCCCCCCCCCCATACCTACCTATCATGGGCCGACCCACGCAAAAATCGTGCTAATCCGATGAGGAAAAAATATGGGGGGGGGGGGGGGACGCATGGAGATCCAGCGTGTGACGGTCGCGAAAGTTCTTGCTGTTGCTGGCATCTATCTATATATAAGCAGCGTTCTTGAATAGTTTTCAAATTATGACGTTTTCATGGGTCGTTTTTATGGGTTTAGCTCCACTGAACCGAAATTACCAGATTGAACCGGTTCAGATATATCGGTTCGGTTCGGGATCGGCTCAGGGAGATCACCCCGCACACACACAGACAAAAAAAAAAATGGGTCAGCGGTCGGGGCATTTACGGGGATTCGAACCGTTACTTTTTTTTCGGTCCGGGTTTCACCGGTTCATGGGCAGTTTATTTTGCTATATGAAAGCGAGTTTATGCTCACCGTGCACGGTTGTAAGAGAAAGGTGTGAGATAACCGTTTCAGGAGAGACAAAAAAAAAAAAAGGCCGGTCAGCAGTACAATTATTTCACCTCTGAACCGATTCCCGAACCGGTAACGGTATGAATCTTTTTTCGGTTCGGTTCGGGTTCGTAAAAAAAAAACGTTTTTTTCCGGTTTTCGGTTCGGCTTCAGTGCTTGCTATACGATCCCTGGCTAAAACCGCACAGTCTCCAAAAGCAACTACAGTCAAACTCCTTTACAACGAAACCCAGGGGACAGCAAAAAAAATTCGCAGTAAAGGCATTTTCGTTAAAAATCCTTTTTAACGAAAATGCCTTTACTGCGAATTTTTGGACCTTTTTTTTGGAATTTTTGGCCATTATTGGACCTATATGGCTCCAGCGGGACCGCAAAAAAATTTGCTGTAGTGGTATTTTCGTTAAAAAGGTGTTCGCTATAAAAGAGTTTGACTGTAGTATACTATACCCATTGATGGCCATCATCCTCGGCTGTAGGGCTCGACTCCATCACTCGAGTATTTCGCTTAACAAAGGCGCCCACACATAACTCGAACGAGCGATCTAAATTAGACGACTGCATGTCGATTCTTTATCGTGACAAGGGTGCCCACGTGCATGCTTTATCTGGCGTGCATGATAGGCACGGGCAGTGATGGCAGGTAGTTATACTGCATAGTAGCTAAAAAGTAGTGAGAAATTATCTCTGGGAATATAATTACAACTAGTAGTTAGACTCAGTTTTTCTGTCGTTTACTACAGTGTAGTTTGGTTTCTGCGGGCTACAACTACTTCGCATTTTTATGACTTTGTCTCCAATCTATACTTCGCAGCTCTCTCCGCGATTGTTAAAAAAAAAAAAAAGTAAACACTATATGCGTGGCGTGCTGGCATATATATATATATATATACTTGGTGAATGGGGTTCGGACGACCGCGAATATATGTAGCTGAAATGAAAATTGAAACACAGACTACGAAAGTACGGGAAGTAAGAAAAAAGGGATAATTTATTTACATTTAAGATACTTGGAATGCTAAAAGCATTCTTTTAGCATTCCAAGTATCTTAAATGTAAATAAATTATCCCTTTTTTCTTACTTCCCGTACCTTCGTAGTCTGTGTTTCAATTTTCATTTCAGCTATATATATATATATATATATATATATATATATATATATATAAAGAGAGGAAAAAAGCCATTAAAAAATAAGAAAAATGACGCTAGATGTGTTTGAAATTCAAACTTATAGTTAAGATGGCTTCTATGGCTGCACGTAGAAAAACAGATACTCATGGAACGATGCGACAGCACCAGAGGACACGTGTTTCGCCGTGTTTGCGGCTCGTCGGCCCTGGGTAGCTGCGCATCGTTCGGGATTGGCAAACCAGGGGTCACTCAGCGAGCGATATACACCTGGGAGGGTGACTGAGCACTCCTCAACACCACAGTGCAAGCCAGTGAATTATAAAGAGAGGAAAAAAGCCATTAAAAAATAAGAAAAATGACGCTAGATGTGTTTGAAATTCAAACTTACAGTTAAGATGGCTTCTATGGCTGCACGTATATATATATATATATATATATAGGGTGAGGTAAAAGGATTATCAAACGGCCACGAAGTTTTACAGAAGTTCAAAAAAAGACGCGGAAACAGATTTTAGGGAAGTTAAAAACACTAGTTTATTACATGGGGAGACGTTAAAAAGAAAAATGGGCAAGGGGTCGACGTTTCGACAGTGGCACTGTCTTCGTCAGGACAAAAAGGCGAAGTCAGTCCTGACGAAGACAGTGCCACTGTCGAAACGTCGACCCCTTGCCCATTTTTCTTTTTAACGTCTCCCCATGTAATAAACTAGTGTTTATAACTTCCCTAAAATCTGTTTCCGCGTCTTTTTTTGAACTTATATATATATATATATATATATATTTTTTTTTTTTGTCTTAGACACACATGTACGTATCTTATGTCCATCCGAGTACACGGCGAATCAGAGCAAAAGGGCCTGAGCCTCCTTTCCTGTCAGGCAGTGTCGTCCGGTATAGTGTTCAGGCAACAGGCATGTTCCGACGATGTTCGCTAACGACGGACAGAAGAGAGGAAGACAGGCGCTAACGCAACTTCGAAATGTCCCGTTGTACCAGAAATGTATTTTAGCGAAGTGGACGTTTGAGCTTGTTGGTACTCCATAACTAGACTTGCAAAGATTGCCGATAGATAACCCGGCTGTCGTTCTTTGGCTACGTTAATTGGAGCCCTCTCTACAAATTTCTAATTTACACCTCGCGTCTAAAGTCAATATAAACAAAAACTTGCAACGTAATCGTATGAAGCAATAAAAATGTCCGGATAATTAAAAAAAAAAAAGGACACACAAAAACAGGCGACTAAAACAAAGGGCTCTGAATTCTATCGAGCAGTTCTGGCTCACGTATATACATTAGGCTGGACACAGGACACCGCGCACAAAAATGCCGAGGTATAGTTAAAAATGTAGTTAAACTACGTCCCAGTAGTTACAAGGTAGTTTTAACTATTGGGGCTATGATGTAGTTACACTAGCAGTTAAACTACAATTTCAAGGGGTGGTTAGTAGTCGTAGTTAAACTACAAAAAAAAAAGTGGTTACTGTCCATCTCTGGGCATGGATAGTGGGGCGTCTCCTGCCTCGCAGAAAATTGGGGGGTCGTCGATCGGTGCGCTTGATGAATGACTTGGTTTGGAAGGGGGGGGGGGGGGGGGCTCCCCTACCAAATGGCTGCACACTGGTTGCCGTCGCTTATTATTGCCGCGGGTCGGATGCACGGGTACTTCACAGCCCGTTTTGTTTTCGCCTCGTCCAGTCGTTCACGTGGCTGCGGCGTCGAATTCCGTCTGCTCCTTTATGTTTCTCGCGCAGACGTCTGTTCTGCTTCGAACTGTGGTTCCTTAAACATCCCTTCAGCTACGCTTTTCAGACGGTCCTCCCTGAAAATACTAACTCCCCTCTGTCTACAGTTACCTTGTGCTGCTAACGTGCGAAGAGTATATAAAATGGGCGAACTGTCGTCACACGAAGAATGTTTTACGTCAACCGGGACAACGACAGCCTGGAAGCAAAGCTTGGCAGACTTTCTTGACAAATACGAGTCGAGATTAACCGGATGCTATTTAGGGTTTCCCAGCTGGCTAAAATAGACCAGTTGTGATGTCACGAGGGTGTTCCCCGTCAAGAGTCCCAAATAGTATTTTTGGGCCTTCCAGTCGTTTGGTTGTTTTCATTGCCTAGTCTGTGTGGAAGGAAAGCGTACTTGGCGACGAGATAGTCGAGCGACATTCCCCCAGAAGCGGAAGATGCGAAAAGCTTCATAGCTTTCTGCTGTCGCGTGAGCGCTCAAAGCCGTGTCTTCACGTACACTGCTAGCCGTGGGGAATATCCTGCTTCACAGCCACAAGATATTCCGTAGCAGACGACAGGAAAACACGCTGACGGTGTCGTCTGCTAAGTGCGCAGTACGTCACCCCCCATATTCCGCACCGTGTGAATTCTTAACATAACACGGGAGGGAACTTCGGCTCTGTGAGCAGTGTTTTCGCTTTTTCTTCCACTAGAATATTCCGCGAGGATGTCGCTCGTGTGAATACACGGTAAGCCCTCGTAGGATGTGGAACTTTCATACCGGTTGTCCCCGTCAACTTGCTCATTCTGGTTTCAAACCACAAAAAGCTATATTATTTTTAACTAGGGCTTATATGTTCCACCATCGTTTGGTCCATTATCACTGACATCGTCGTCTTTACTTCCCTTTCGCGATTAATTAATTGACGCTAACTACGAAGAAGGCCGGGCTTGATGGAGCACAGTCCGATGAAAGTGTGTGCGTCAATTTGCCGAATAGAACGAAAGGTTTTGACGTATGTAAATTTCTTACAGAAAAAAACAACAAAAAAGAAACAAACGCTCCCAAATTCAGCCGTGGGTTGTAACGAGGGCGAGAAGAACGCACGTGACCGATGATTCCATAATGTCAGCGCCTGTCTTTTTCTTTTTATCTCGAGGGCTTGATCCTTTTTGTAGCCGGTGTAAACCGGTTCCCTCGGAGGGATTCGGGATTAAAGGAGTGACCGTGCGCATGGAGGATTTCGTGGCCCCACCGGAGTTTCGGCATCTCTTGCCGTTTTCCCCTCGGAAAATGCGCCACACTGCAGAGATGCAGTGTACAAAATACTAGTAGTCGGACGTACAGCGACGCACCTGTGACGCCGGCGACCACGTGACAGCGACTGTCCTATCAACCTGAGCCACGTGGTCCGTGCTGGTCCTTACCGTGGCACATTGCGACGGCGACAAAAATGCGGTCCGTTTCGTCCGCCGACGCTGGTTACCTTGCTGTTCACACAGGCACTGCGCAGGATTGCAACGGATTGTGTCAGACAAGGCACCGATTACAGCATGACGGCCTTGGCTGCCACTAGGGGTCGGGTGTGCAGTTGGTATATTTAAGATGTGTCCCTGCCATTAAAGTTCTTTGTCAGTCAGTGCTTCGTCTGTGTTGTCTCTTCGTGTCCCCTGCACCGGGGTTTTATCGCTTTTAGATGTACCACCAAACAGCCCGGTTTTTATCGCTTTTTAAGGCACCGATTCCCATTGTTATTTTTGTTCCCATTGTATTATTTAGTTCATGAAAACAAGGTGCCTCAAAGATTCTATACGCGAAATTTCAATCCTGTTTACGAACGCTGTGCATTTCTGTCAATTTTCGAAGGTCTGCTGAGCCTCCACACGCAGGGAGCGGGCGACGTAATTATAAACCCACAAATTGCAGCGGTGTCACGTTCTGAAGAGGGCACTCGTCTGCTAGCAACGACGCCGGCGTTCGGGAGGGCCACGTGGTGGAGAAGTCACGTGACCCTGATCCAAAGAGGGGAAAATGGGAGAGATGGCTTCTCCCTCCTTGTGTTCTCTCGAAGGTCGGAGCTCGGTCTTTTGGGTATGTCACGTGGGGCTAACGGTGTACAAAAAGTGAGCCACTCGGAAGACGCGAAAAGGCAACAACGTTGCCAGATGAGAGCCGGGTGCTCCGTTGGAGCCTAACATGACGTCACAGTTAAAAAAAAAAAGAAAACAAATATTAATAATAATAATAATTTACTCTAGCTTTCGCATTACGTAGAGCCGAAATATTTTACAGGAATGTAAAGTGAGGCAAGAAGATTTCAGTAACGTAACTTTGGTAGGGTTCTGAAGACACGAGATTTAGTCCGTAGTGCTTTAAACTGGCCGAAACCCGACGATTGAGCGACGGCCGTGTTAGTGTTTATACGGCCAAGACGTGATCCGTCTACTGTAAAATCTCTTCGAAGCCCGTTTCTTTCAGGTACTAGAAGAGAAAATTCAGGTTCAAAAATAGACACGAACAAAATAAAATATGCGTCTGTTTCAAAGTAACGTCTACGACAATAAGGAAAAAAAAAAAAAAAAGCTCGCTGTGGCCGGTATTACAGCAACGCTTGCACTGCTATGCACCCGCTGTCGCTATCTTAGTGCCAGTGACGGCGATAAACAATGCTTCGTAGTACATGGCACTATGCACTTTTGGAAATCATGACCGAACGACGAGCAATGCTTCTTCAGAGCCCTGAACAGCTGAGTAGCAGACGACATCTCTCTGAACCAATCAGCGAGCGCTGACATTATAACGTCAGCGCAACGTCAGAAGCTGTAACTGCTCTCCACCACTGTCGCGCACGGCCGTTTATTTATTTTTGTTTCTTTATTTTATTATTATTTTTTTTTTTTGTGGCGCACTTGAAATTCCATTTCTGCGATAATTATGACTCGCTGGGGTGAAATACTTCTCATGGTGCATTTTACTAACATGTTTAAAAGAGCACCGAGGTGATTCCCGATTTTATTTTATTTTTCCTTTTTCGGTGCAGAGTGTTCTTCAACGAATAAACCTCTACCTGAGAAACGTCATCATGACGTTGGTAGACAGACTGAAACCGAAACGAATCGGAAGAGGAGGGCTGGGTCCCTTTCAGGGATCATCGTAATGAATCCCCTCAAACCGTGGTTTTCGGGCGCGACCTTGTCCGCCCCCATAGCTTCGAGCATAGTTCAGCTCTACCAAACCGATGGCGCTGTTGAACACTATGACGTCATTTGTTTACAAACAGGGAGAGGTCTATACTAACAGGAGTTCCTGCGAAAGAACGATGAGTATAGGTGACGTACGGAGCGAGCGCTCCGTTCGGCACACCTTTGAAAAATCCTTCTCCTCGTGAAAAGAGCGCATCGCAAGAAGACGTCGTGACGTATGCTGCTCCCCTCACGTGACCAGTAAGGTACGGTGACACAGCTCATGCATGTACAGGGTGTGTGCAGAAAAACATGACCCGCATTTTTACATGTAACTCGTTGTCTACTTAGCCGAGGAACTTCCGGTGGCGCACGACGGCGTATTTATGCGTGCGAAAGCTACAAAAAAATCCTGGAAGCCATATTCAGTGTAAAAAAATAAACAGAGCGCGAAAACATGGGCTTCCATGCATTAGAATAGGGCGGTCATGACAGTGCATGGTAGTGCATTTCGGTCTCATGAGAGTTATGTGCAGGCACCGCTAGGGGTACTGCCGATGAGCATCCATGCGGGATGTGGGACATTGTTTCGTTTCGATAGCTCCCCTAGCGGTACTTGAACACAACTTTCCTACGTGCACCATGTTGCCCTTTCACGTATACCCTGTTGTCCACCATGTTGCCCTATTCTGATGCACGGAAGCCGACGTTTTCGTTGTTCCGTTTATTTTTTAATCTGGGTATGGCTTCCACTATTTTTCTACAGATTTCGCACGCATAAATGCGCCATCGTGCGCCACCGGAAGTTCGTTAGTTAGGTAGGCAACAAGCTATGTGCCTAAATGCGGGTCACGTTTTTCTGCACACACCCTGTATAAGCGGCGCGTGCGCTGCGAAGAAAAACAAAGAAACAAAGGCACGGAGCCGTCAGGAGAGCATCGTGTCGCCCTCCCGCGCGGTTGCTTTCTCCGACAGTTTTTTTTTTTTTTGTAAATTCGATTGCACAGCTATAACGCACCGCAGAGCGGAAATATTTTGCATGGTAACTTCTGGTGGACAGCTTGACGGATAAGGCAGGGTTTCGAGCGACGTTAGATGAAAACAAGAACACAAGAAAACAAGGTGTTGACAATGGCATTGTGTGCTTTGCTTCCACGAAAAAGCTTGGAACAAAGCCCCATATTAACAGACTAGAAGCTCGCAGGAACAGCGCGTGGCTAAGTGAAATGCACACATCTCTTAACAGACGCTTCATCAGCAAACGAAAAAAAAAAAAGTTCAAGTGACACACGTCTTTTCTTTATGCCTTTTGTTATCATCGATGTGTCTACAATAGAAGCTTTGTGGTTATCTAAAAAAAAGAATGTCATTGTTGGGCTCGGTGATTGTGAAGAGTTGTGAATAGGATATTGTTTAATACCCTAAGTAACTGATGTCCAAAGAGGACAAGCACGATCAGGTCTCATTGGAGATCCTGGTCGACATTCAAACGCCCGTTGAAACGCTACTGAGCTCCACAGGGGAGCATTCACGCTGACGACGTCATCTTCCTGTCGACAGAACCCCGAAGCGTAGTACACAAAGAACACGTGGTCAGCACTGAGGTCTTCAGCGTTGCGGAGCCTTACGTCCTGACGACGTCTGCGATGGACGTTAGCGCGGAAAAGACGCAGGACCGGTCCGAGGGCTAGGCTGTCGGCAACGGCCATGGAACGTGGTTTCAACGAGCCGTGTTGAACCGACATGCAGCGTTCAATACGCCTTAACCCTTCCCTTCCTGCCTCGCTCCATCGGTTCTTCCGTGCTAGCAAAAGGTTGGCCATACATCGGGCGAGTCGCAGTCCTGCACGTGGCAGATGGAAACTGAGGAGCTCATCCAGCGTTAAGGCCGAAAAATTGAAAAGTAGTAGAGGTATAAAAACTGCGTTGGTGTTAACATCGATCGTACAATCGGTATCGAGCGCAGATCCGAGCCACGGATGCGGTGCTCGGAGACCGGCGTCGAACGATGCCGTGTGGATTGCCGAGTAAGCGAGCAGCCCCTTCTCGGACGTCGTGTCAAAGTTTAGCAAGCTCGCGTTCTCGGGTAGAAAGAGACGGAACCTGACGCGAGACAACTGCTGACGGGACATGGTTAGCGAGTGTTTGTCCAGCCAGGGTGCTTGGTTCAGAGCGAACATCATGCCGTCTCGTATGGATTCTGCGAAAAGTGCGGCGGCTGGTTTGGTACCTGCCGCACGGAGAGCCATGGCGGCGGCTCTTAGGAACCGCCGCGGGGCTGCGTCTTCCACTGCTCGCAGACAGGTACGCCATCGAGGCAGCGGTCCACCGTTCCGGACGAGGGACGCCAGGACACTCAATTCGCGACCGACCGAGTCCGGCAGGAAGTCGGCGAGCTGTACCGCAGTTCGAAATCCCAGATAGTTGAGTACGCCGTCGGCAGGTTCCGCACCCACCACGGTTATGAGAGCGTTAAACGATTGCGACATTAGCACCTCCGTTCCTTCGTGTACACCGTTGCCCGTAAGTTGGGAGAGAAACTGTAGGAGCTGGGGGTACTCTCCCAAACGAGCCAAAGTGGTATTCGTTTCTCTAGCTGTCGCTCCGGCGAACCTCTTTTCCAAGTTCAATATCTCCGTGGCCAGAAGCGATGCAGATAA
Organism: Ornithodoros turicata; assembly: GCF_037126465.1. Classification (NCBI taxonomy): domain Eukaryota; kingdom Metazoa; phylum Arthropoda; class Arachnida; order Ixodida; family Argasidae; genus Ornithodoros; species Ornithodoros turicata. The sequence continues at coordinate 4,055,329 of NC_088201.1, forward strand.
CTTGTCACGAAATGCTGCTAACGCCGCCCGAGCTGCAGCTAGATAGGCCTTTTCGGTCGTCTCCTGAACGTGAACGGAGACCAACTGTCTCGGAGCCTTCAGGATAAAGAGAGAGTGGCCAGGTCGGCTCCGGTGTGTTCCTCCTGGTTGGACGTGCACGAGCGTTTCTGCGCCCGTAGCCCGGAGAATTCGTGCTGCAGCCGTCCATAATGGGACGTATCGGTTCTCCGGCATCACGTATGGCCAGTGAGGGAGCCCCACGAGGTCGAGCACCTTTCGGATGGGTACCAGGCCGCTATCAGCCAGCGTTCGTACGTCTTGACATTGCTCGTAAAGTCGTTGGAGCGGCGCAAGAGGACGCGGGATGGCCGCACCTCGTCCCAGTAGTCGAGCGACCTTACTGTCCATTTCATCACGTAAGAGTTGGTCAGACGTAGCTGCACCCCAGCCCTTGCACACAAAGCCGTAGAAATCGTCACAGGGGTCCACGTCCCAGTTGAGCAAGTCAAAGAGGTACCGTCCCTCCGCCTGGCACGCGCGAGAAACGCACAACTCGTACGGCAGCGCAGGTCCACGTCGCGGTTTGCGTTGCAGCGGGCGAGTTTCGAGCACCACAGGGGTGACGCTTTTGACGTTGGCGTTACTAACGACGACGACGACGGCAGTTAAGACTGCCATAAGGGTAAGAAGGTAGGCGAACACTTGCCGGTTTTCGCTCCACGGCGTACGGACATCTGCCAAGGTAGTCTCCGAGGATTCTTCCGTAGATTCTGTGCTCTCCTCGCTGCCAGTTTCGTCGGCTACCTTGTTTTCCGAGCGGACAGTCAAGTCATCTGCGCGGCCCTTAGCGGTTGCCCCTACCGCGTTCTTCATTATTCACGGGTTGATGTCGATTGCTGCAAAGCTGACACCGGTGATTGCGTTTGGTGCTCAGGAAACTGTGTCAGAGTACACACTATACACTCTAAATCTTTTCACACCTTTAAAGGTGTAATAACGTGCATGGCGCACTCCTTTTTAGGTGTAATTTTGGTAACATCATAATGGAGCACGGTTTCGCACAAATTTTCTTTACTCGAGCGTTGTCTGTCCTCCAAAAATTCAGTCTTGCAACATCTCAACATTGTTCAACAGTATTGTAGACACTTGCGCGTGTTCGATTATCGATAGCGATGCATATATGCATTAGCTCGTACCTATGATATCCAAGACATAACGAAAGCAAGATTTGCACTGACATTTGATCTTTAGTAATGCTTTCCGAATTTTGTAAAATATCATCCTGGAGATGCAATGTTACGCAACCAGGTTGAATGTGCATAGCGCACACCTTTAAAGGTGTGAAAAAGTTTACAGTGTAGAGATTCGTGTCATCGACAGCATTTTTTTCCTGGCAGACGACAGCGTAATGCACATATCACCGTCTAGCCAATGTACCAGAGTATACAAGTGGTAAAAACATATCCCGCGTCAACATAGGGTAGATCCCCTTGAGTTTTGATCGATGTGCGCGGCAGACGACAACGAAGGCAGCATACATTCAACCCCATTCGGGCCCTAGTCAACGTGACGTATGTGCCACGGCTCATGTAAGAGCCACACTTTCAGTGGTCGTAGCTATGGAGACTAAGTCAGCTGCAACCAATGGTAGCCACAGAAAACATGGGTTTGGACTTATCCGCGGCGAGAGTAGGTATTAAGCAGGTCTTTCAGAACACTGTTCGGAATATGGCAAAACTTCCGGTCGGTGCATATACCTAGCGTATAGGCGCGCAGAATTATCTTTGCCAAAACTAATGCTGGACGGGAGATATTGATGCCTAGCGGCTGTCGTGCCTTATCAGTGTTAGTCCAGCTTAGTTTGTACATCAGGGGGTCTCAAATAAGTGTCCGCAATCCGTTCTGCGGCCGGTTGACCACAAAGAATCATTACCATCCTGAACACAGCCAGTCATATGAGAAGGACCGATATTTTTCATTTGAGAAGGTAGCTATATATTTCTTCAATTGGTATGTCAGTTCCTGTACTGTTCCTGTGGGCCTCCATGACGTACAGGGTCACTCTGTCCGGGTTTCAGATTCCTGACTTGCATCAATAAACCCAAACCACCATTCATGACTGAATCATTTGAACCAACCAGGCTACCAGCGAGCTCGCCCGTGATGGGATTGTATTAACCCGGCTTGGGTTGAACTAGATTAATCGTCTTGTCCATTCTACTAACCCAGACAGCATTGCGTTTGTGGATGGTATGCCATCAGGTATAGGCTACCTCAGAAACCCAGACAACTGAAGACACGGTTTAAGATGCATATAAACCAAAATATGATGTCAACATTCTCGACTGTCACTTAACGTAAAGCTACTCTGCAAGACAGCACGATTTTGCAACACATAATTCATTCAGAAGTCCAGCTTCAACATGTTTTGACAGCAGACATATAACAGCAGGCTTGGGTCATGTGCAAGAGTTCAATTTAGGGTTCTCTCTGTTGGCACCCCGAAATGACAAATGTTGAAAAATAGCCCTTCTAGCAAGGCTGACTCAAATCACCAGAAATCGCATGCCTTCCGAGGGTTCATAGGTGTGCCGGGATCGCAGGTGAACGACTTCTGGAAGCCCTTGTAGTTGACTAGAGCGAGGTCCACCCTTCGTGTGCGTTGAGGTTCGTCAGAGCACTGACCCAGAGTATAGTAAATGAAGAACAGCTGGTCCAGTGACATACTGACTGCGTTCTCAAGGCGAAGGTCCACCCCTGGCGGTAACTTGTCTCTGAAGGACGTGTGAGCTGCAACCAGTGCTGCTGCTTCTTCAGCGGCTGCTCTTGCAGCTACCTCATCTCCTTTATGCTGCATCGTGTAGCACCGTTGAAGACCTGCCAGCCCTTGCCGCGAGGTAGCAGACCACCAAAAACGAGGGTCATCCACGCTCTGAGGTTGCAGAGACCCGTCGAGGATCGACCGTATCAAACAACGTCCCACATGGACCCCGTATCGGGACAGCTGCAGTAGGGATAGGGGCTCTTGCGTTGGAGCGCTTGTATTGGCGGCAGTGAGAGGAAGATATAAATTTCTTCGTGGTAGGTCAAAGTTGCAGTCATGGCTCGAGTCTGGCCAAGGTGCAGGACGCGGCTCGGAGCCTTCCGCAATCCGTCTTTGGACCAAATACCGCGTGACGCGTGCGTAAGACCGTAGTCCCTCTCCGGGAATGACTCGTGGCAAAAGTTGTACCACTTGGGAAGCTTGAAGTTGACTTGTCGAGGCGGCTGGTACCAGAGGGCGGACTTGAAGATTTCGAAGGTGCTCTCCAGCCGTACTCCGTGTTTCATGATCCATCCACTGTAGCTTTTCCAGACGATGAAGCAACGCTTCCTGTACGCCAACCGTGAGCTCCGCAGTTGCTTGAAGAGAGTCGCGGGAAGTTTCATAAACGGTTCGGTAGAACTGAACCGGTAGGACGTCTTCAACTATGCGCAAGCAAAGTTGTTCCGTTGTGGCTTGTTTATGGAAACCGAGTTGGCGGCCCCGCACTACAGTGAGCTTGTGGACGCGGTCCGGAAGAAATGGTGAGACATGAACCACTGTTCGAAAACCAATGTAGTTGAGTACGATATGCGGTGGTGTGTCGTCCAGTAAGTAGGTGAGACGCACAACGTATTCTGGCGACCGCAGCACGAGCTCTGTGTCCTCGTCCACTCGACTGGAATTCTCGAGAAACTTGCTCAACACCGCTTGATACCTAGGCAAGCTGGCGAGTCTTTCCACTTTGTAATTTCTTCTTGCCCGTGGCGACTGCACGATCCCTGCTAGATGGTGTGCGAAATTGACTATCTCCATGGAGACGGAATGGAATGCAATATTCTTGTGCGTTGTTGCGGACACTGCGAGCGTTACTGCGTCATAGTACCATGCGCTGCGAGAATCGTTGGACTGGTAAGGTGCTTCCAAGAGCTCAGGTTTATCGAGAGCAGGAACGATGTGCTGTCGTCTGATTGGATGTTGAATCATCTCCAGATTTACCAGCGTGGAAAGACCCAGGAATCGTAGCGCTCGCGCCGCGGCTTCCCACACTGCACTTTCGCCCATGCTTGTGAACTGGACGTACGGCCAGTCCGACACCGCTGCTGCCTTCAGTAGATGTTTCAGCGGACTCCAGCCAAGATTGTTGCGCGATTGAGAATCGACGCACTCTTTCCAAAGCTGCTGCATCACGGAGAAGCCGAGAGAGGTATCGCTCGAGTAGCGCAGTGATTTCAGAAGCGAGCCTTCCAGTTGATTGGCGATGGCTTCGTCGACGGACCTTAGCGTCGGATGTTCTGCTCGCCAGTTGGAACAGACAAAGTGGTACATGCTCTCGCACGGGTTGACGTTCCAGTTGAGCTGATGCGACACGAAGTTTCCTTCTTGCTGACAGGTAACTGTGCTGCAAATACGAAAACCTGGTGGATGGGAATTGTTAACGACGAAAGCTCCTCCTCGAGCGTTATATCGATAACTGGCGTTTCCGCCCGATGGCGGTAGTAACATGGAACCATTTGCACCGCGTGTACTGAGGCGTCGTCCATAGATGTCCAGAACAGTCCATAGGCCGATTATCGTGGCTAATAGGACGACAAAGTAGACGACCATTTCAGTTTGAGAATTTCGCAGCCGCGTCTCGATGGCCGTGTGACGGTAAGGCTTCCGTGGAGGCTTCCGTAGGCCATCCCCTCCACTGCTCGGCATGCTCAGGTTCGGCGTGGACCTCCCCTGTAGTAGACGAGGAGCTGTTATTGGAGATCTCAGAGGAGACCGAGAAGAAGGCCTTGGAGGTGACCTAGGCGGACCCGATGCTACTGGAGGTGACAGCGATGGCGACCTTGGCGCTGATCTGGGCCCTCCTGGACCTGATGGCGGTGGCGGAGGTGACAGCGAAGGGGACATTGGAACTGACCTACGCTCTCTTAAACCTGATGTTGCCTCCTGAGGTGACCGTGAAGGTGATCTAGGAACTCTTGGAATTGACGGTACACTTCCAGTGCCACGAACCCCTCTGCCGCGGATGGCGAATCTACGCACTCGGTCAGTGCTATTACTCCCGGCACTACCAAGTCTTCGTAGCAATTGTCCCTGTTGGCGTAGCTCGCGTTCCTGCATCATCACTTTGTCTTCCAACATCTTCTGTCGCCGTAACTGTTCGTTCAAGTGATGTTGTTGTTGTGTGTCCCGAGCACTCTGCATGCGTTGCATTTGTTGGAGCTGGGCGCGGGCTTGATAGACTTGTTGCTGTTGCGGAGGGTTGATGGGAGGGGCCTGCATGCGCAGTAGTTGAGGAGACATTGATATTGGACGCCTTTGGAGCAGTGGCGGCGATGCAGACATTGGACGCGACATGGGCGGAGATGGAGATCTTCTGCGCGGTGATGTTACAGGAAAAGACATCAGTGATGGTGACATGAGGGCAGACGACGGTCGGGACTGCGGTGACGCAGAACGTCGACGAAACTGCTGGGAACCTCGACCGTGGATATCTATCTTGATGGTGCTGGCCATGTCAGAAGCGTCACCAGCCATCTTGGGCCTCTGCTGCATTTTTCGGTGCTCGTCGAGCAGGTGCTGTTGCAATCTTTTCTGTAGCTCTAACTGCTGCTGTAGGGCTGTTTCAGCCGGTTGTTGAAATGGATAGCGTTGCGGAGCCTGTAGACGCATCGGAGATGGTCTTGCCGACAGCGGCGGCGACGTCTGTTGTGGCATCCTGGGCAGCAATCTTGGAGCAAGTTGTGGCGGTGACAACATTGAAACTTGTGGTGACATACGCGGCGACATGCGCGGAGACATACGCGGCGATGTTGGTGGAGGAGACATACGCGGCGAAATGCGTGGTGATGTTGGGGGAGACATTAGCGGGGAAGTCTGTCGTAACATACCCAATGACATTTGCGGCGGCGTTGGTGACGGCATTCGCGGAGCCATCGGTGGTAACGCTCCCAGTGACATTTGCGGTGACAATGTGGGAGACATTCTTCCTTGCATTCCTGGTTGCAGTTGCGGAGACATCCGCGGTGAAAATGTGGGAGACATTCTTCCTTGCATTCCTGGTTGCAGTTGCGGAGACATTCTTCCTTGCATTCCTGGTTGCAGTTGCGGAGACATTCTTCCTTGCATTCCTGGTTGCAGTTGCGGAGACATTCTTCCTTGCATTCCTGGTTGCAGTTGCGGAGACATTCTTCCTTGCATTCCTGGTTGCAGTTGCGGAGACATTTGCGGTGAAAATGTGGGAGACATTCTTCCTTGCATTCCTGGTTGCAGTTGCGGAGACATTCGCGGTGAAAATGTGGGAGACATTCTTCCTTGCATTCCTGGTTGCAGTTGCGGAGACATTCGCGGTGGAAATGTGGGAGACATTCTTCCTTGCATTCCTGGTTGCAGTTGCGGAGACATTCTTCCTTGCATTCCTGGTTGCAGTTGCGGAGACATTCGCGGTGACAGAGGACGTAACCTTCCCAAAGGCATTTGTGGTGACAGTGGGGGAGACATTTTTCCATGCCTTACTCCCAGTTGCAGTTGCGAAGACATTCGCGGGGACATCGGTCGCAACATTCCCAAAGACATTTCCGGTGACAGTGTGGGAGACACTCTTCCAAGCATTCCTGGTAGCAGAGTAGGCATTTGTGGAGACCGTCTCGCCGACATCGGCGGAGACGTCTGCTGTGGCATTTGGGGTGACATTGGCGGAGATATTCGCTGCGGTATGAGTGGTGGTACTTGTGGAGGCATCCGTGGTACACCCATGCCTGGTGGTGGGGAGAACATACGTGCTGATTGGGGCGGCCTAGAAGGAACATGCACAGAGATAAGCGGCGTGACCTGTCGAGGCAGATGCTGCGGTCGAGAAGGTGGAAATTGTTGTGGCGACTGCGGTCCCTGCGCGCGAAGGCTTGGAGCTGTTCCACCGGGGACGCGTGGTAGAATCTCGGTAGTGCGTGGTGGCTTTGGTTGTATGACCTCCGTCTGTGTAACATTGAACAACGCCTGCTGCTGCGTAAGCCTCGGAAATTGCATTCCTGGAGGTACTGGGCGTGCTACTACGGGATGTCGCAAAGGTACTTGCGGGCCACGTATTGGCTCTTGCGTCAGTGACTTTTGCGGCGGTGGCATTTGTGGGGGAAATGGTACCGTGGGGAAAGGCGGGGGAGATGGAGTCATGCGGTGTACGGGAGGCCGTTGTCGGAAAAGGGGCAGCGGACGTGGAGCACGTGGCGGCGAAGCTGTTCGCCGTGACGATATTGGCGGCGGAAAAACTGGCGGCGGTTCACGCGTGAGCCTTGGAGGAGGTACCTGGGGCGTGGTAAAAGGACGGACTGGTAGCACTGGACGCTGAGGTTGTCGTGGGAACATACGAAGAGGCGCGGGCTTAAGCCCGCGTACTGGTGTGGGAGCAGGTGCGGGAATCGGGGACGGTGTAATCGACTGGGAGAGCGGAGAAATGCGAGCAGTGGGGGCCCTAGTCGGAGGTGGCGACACTGGTGACACGAATGACCGTCCGCGAACCGGGGCTCGAAGGCGACCAGGTGATGGCGATACAGCGGGTATTGAAACCGGCGTGGAACCTGGCGTTGGGGACGGACTGCAGCTGGGAGTTGGCAATAGACTTGGACGTGGCCTTGGTCCCCGCGGTGAGGTTTCGACCTGAAACAGTACCTGGGTTCTAGACTGCCGTTGTGGAAGACGTGGCGGTTGGAAAGGGGAACGTGGCGGACGTGGACCTCGAATAAACGCAGGACGTGAGGGCGCTGGTGGAGGCAGTCTTACGAAGGGTTGCTGTGAGCCTGGTGAAGCGCACGGCGGGGTTTGGGGCGGAGAAGGCTGTACTTGTACCAAGACATGTGTTGAAGCCCTAGGTGGAGGTGGCGTAGGCTGACGGGGAGCTTGAACAAGAACGTGTGTGGGCCCCTGAGGCGGCGGTGGAGGAGTAGGTTGCTGAGCAAGTTGTACCAGCACATGGGTTGAGCCGCGAGGAGGAGGAGGCGTAGGCGGCCTGAGTACGAGTAAGTGAGTTGAACCCTTAGGTGATGGTGTCGGCTGCCGTGGTAATTGGAGGAAAACTTGAGGTGGAGGCTGCACCTGAAGAAGTACTTGTTGTGGCGGAGAAGGTGGAGGCGGCGCCGGTTGCGGGATGCGTAACTGAATGTGTTTCGGCGGCGGCGGCGCCGGTTGCGGGATGCGTAACTGAATGTGTTTCGGCGGCGGCGGCGACTTTCGCCCCTGTTCTTGAATCTGCACGGTGACTGACGGTTTGCGTTCCAGTGCCATTTCTTCCTGCATGTCAGCCTGCAGCCGTAGCTGCTTCTGTTGTTGATGCATCACTTGCTGCTGGCGCTGTATAATGCGACGTTGTTCAGAGATCTGCATCTGTTGAGCAATCTGCTGTTGCTGGATTCGCTTTTGTTGCTGCAGTACAAGTTCCTGCTTTTGCAGTAATTTTTGATGTTCTATTTGTTGCTGACGTCTCATTTCATTTTGTTCTGTCCTGGTTTGCTCCATCAGCTTTTCCTTCCGCAGAAGCTGTTGCTTGAGTTGCTGCAATTGCTGCCTCAGTCGCTGCTGCTCAAACAGCTTTCTGGGTTCTTGAAAGTTTATCTGCGTCAGTTGTTGTTCAAGAAGCTCTTGTTGTCGCAACAGTTGCTGATGCTCCGCGAGCTGCTGCTGTTGCTGCTGCAGGTGTCGTTGCTCCAGCCCCCGCTGTTGTTCTAACAACTGCTGCTGTTGCTTCCGCAGTTTCTGCTGCTCTCTGATCTGTTGCTCTTGATTCTGGAGTTGCTGTTGCTGTAATTGCTGCTGCTGGTTTCGAAGTCGCTGATGCTCGCTCTCAATTTGCTGCTGTGCAATTCCATGTTGTCTCTTTAGCGCTTGTTGCTGGTTCCTCAGCAGCTGCTGCTCCCTCGCTTGTTGCTGTTGGTTCTGAATTTGCTGTTGCTGTAATTGCTGTTGCTGACTTTTAAGTTGTTGCTGTTCGTACTGCATTTGTTGCTGAGCAACTCCCTGTTGCCTTTTTAGGGCGTGTTGCTGATTCTTCAATAGCTGCTGCTCCCTCATTTGTTGTTGATGATTCTCAGTTTGCTGTTTCTGTAATTGCTGCTGCTGGTTTTTAAGTTGCTGCTGTTCATACTGCATTTGCTGCTGAGCGACTTCCTGTTGTCTTTTTAGGGCCTGCTGCTGATTCCTCAGCTGCTGCTCCTTATACTCCAGCTGTTGCCGATCAATTGCTTGCTGTCTTTCCAAGGCTTGCTGTTGGCTCCTCAGCTGCTGCAGCTCATATTCTATTCGCTTCTTAGCAACACCATGCTGCATTTCTAAGACTTGGTGCGCGTTCCTTAACTTCTGCTGCTCAAACTCCATCTGCTGCTTCGATAAACCTTGCTGCCTTCCTAAAGCTTGCTGCTGGCTCCTCAACTTCTGCTGTTCATATTCAAGCTGCTGCTGAGTTAATCCTTGCTGTCTTTCTAGCTCTTGTTGTTTCACCGTCAGTTTGTGCTGCTCGAACTTGACTCGCTGCTGAGCTGCATTCTGCTGCCTTTCCAGGGCCTGCTGTTGACTACTCAGCTGCTGCAGCTCGAGCTCCACCCGCTTCTCAGCTACCTCTTGCTGTCGCTCTAACGTCTGCAACTTGTTTCTCAGTTCCTGCTGTTCATATTCGAGCTGTTGCTGATGCTTCATTTGTTCTTGTCCCACCTGCATTTGCTTTTGTGCCATCCCCTGCTGTCTATCCAGCATTTGCTGTTGAGTCCTTAGCTGCCTCTGAGTCCTACCTTGCATTCGTCTCAGCAGCTGTTGCTGGTTTCCCAGTTGCCGATGTGCAACGTCCATCTGCTGCTGTTGACGCTGGCCAAAATCGAATTGTTGCTGAGCCATTCCTCGCTGCTGCTCCAGCATTTGCTGTTGAGTCATCATGTGTGTCTGAGCAAGTCCCTGTTGCTCTTCTAACATTCTTTGGCGGCTAATCAACTGCCGTTGACGAATCTGAATTTGTTGCTGCATCATGCCTGCCTCCGCTTGCATGTTTCGAATCTGGATTAAAAGCTGTCTATCAAGCGGAGATAACCCATGATGCTGCACTATACTCTGGATCTGGACTCGGAGTCTCTCTTTCTCCTGTGGGGGCAGGCGGTGCTGTTCCAGTATGTTCTGGAGCTGGAGTAACAGCTGATCTTTTCCCAACGGAGTCATTGCTTGTGGCTCTGGTACGTTATTTTGGATCTGAATGAGAAGGTCGTCTTTGTCAGGTATCTGTTGTTGTTCGACCACGTTTTCGATTTGGATGAGTAGGTGCTCTTTGTCGTCAGGAGGTAGTGGTTGCTCTTCCACTGCGCTCTGGATCTGAATTAATAGCTGTTGCTTGTCAAGCGCCGACATTATTTGTTGTTCGACTATGTTTTGGATTTGGAGAAGGAGTTGTTCTTTTTCTTCTGGAGACATTCCTTGTTGCCCCTGCATGTTTTGAAGATGTATTAGAAGCCGTTCTTTGTCTGCGGGAGCCATAGGCTGTTGTTCTGGCACGTTTATTTGAATGAGACACTGCTCAATATCTCTTGAAGCCCTCCGTTGCTGTTCCTGTTGCATGTCTTGAAGTAATTCAAGGACCTGTTCCATCTGTGTGGTTCCTTGCATATTCTGAAACTGAATTTCGAGGCGATCTGTAGCTTGCTCTTCTGTTATGTTTTGGATCTGTATCATTAGTTGTTGTTTTTCGTCCAACGCCCTCAATTGCGCCTCCTGGACTTTTCGAATGTCCCTCAGAAGTCGTTCTACTCTTTCTAAGCGCTCTTTATCGACTAAGGTCATTCCATGGTGCTCGGGAATGCTCTGGATTTGAACAATGAGCTGATCTTTGTCAATGGGAGCCAGTTCTTTGTCCTGCATGTTTTGTATTAGAACCAGGAGCCGTTCTTTTTCAACCGAAGATACGCCCTGCTGCTGCAACATGTTTTCAAGTTGGGCTAGGAGCCTTTCTACACGTTCCAGTCGCTCTCGTTCGGCTGCTGACATCCCTTGTTGTTCTGGCATGTTCTGGATCTGAATCAGGAGACGCTCCTTGTCGGTAGGGGCCAGTGTTTCTTCTTGCACATTCTCAATTTGGATAAGCAGCTGTTCTTTTTCGGCGGGCGACAAGCAGTGTTGTTCTTGCATGTCCTGGAGCTTAAGTAAAATCCGCTCTACCCTTTCTAAGCGCTCTCTGTCGCCAGTAGACACTCCTTGTTGCTCGGGCATGTTTTCTATCTGGACTAAAAGTTGCATTTTTTGAGCTGGGGAGAGTACTTCGTCCTGCACGTTTTGAATCTGGATTAAGAGCTGCTCCTTTTCCGCGGAAGTCATACCACGCTTTTCCTGCATGTCCTGGAGTTTAAGCAAAATCTGTTCCATCCTGTCGAAGCGTTCTCGATCGTAAGCAGGCATTTCTTGTTGCGCCGGCATATTTTGTATGTGGATTTGGAGCTTCAGTCTCTGAACAGGGGTGAGTACTTCGTCCTGCACGTTCTGGATCTGCAGTAAAAGCTGTTCCTTTTCCGCGGCAGAGATGCCGCGCTGTCGTTGCATGTCCTGAAGGTGAAGTAAAATCAGTTCCATTCTCTGTAAGCGCTCTTGATCATCACTAGTCATTGCTCGTTGTTGCTCCGGCATGTTTTGTATGCGGATCTGAAGCTCCACTTTTTCCGGGGGAGAGAGTACTTCGTCATCCACGTTTTCCACGTGAATTATAAGCTGTTCTTTCTCAGAAGGCGTGAGTACCTGGTCTTGTAAATTCTGAACTTGAATTTGAAGTAGCTCTTTTTGGTCTCGAGACGGCGTTCGGTCTCCCTGCATGTTCTGGAGTTGAAGTTCAACTCGGTCTAACCGTTCTCTGTCAACCGAAGGCATTCCCTGCTGTTCCGGCAAGTTTTGGATCTGAATCACAAGCTGGTGTGTCTCAGTCGGAGATATTTCACGTTGGTTTTGCAAGTTCTGGAGTTGTTCAAAAAGTCTTGCCTTCTCAGCCGCTGACAGCACACCTTGTTCTTGTACGTTCTGGAGTTGAACGAAGAACTGTTCCTTCGCTACTGGAGCCACTTGTTCCTGCCTCGATCTCGCCTTCAATCCTTGAATAAGAATTACAAGTTGTTCCTTGTGAGATATTTGCTTCTGGTCCCCCATGTTTTCAATCTGACGCAACAGCTCTTCTTTGTCCTGCTGAGAGATCCCTTCCTGTTCCTGCACACTCTTAATCTGGATCACGACCTGTTCTGCCTCCTTCTCCGGCATACCCTTCTGATCCAGCATATTCCGTATTTGGATTATGAAATGTTCCGACTCAGACGAACACGCTTCCGGTTGGTCTCCCATTTGTTCAGCAAAATTGTGAATTTGAATCGTTGCCATATGTGGGGTCTCCTGATGAAGTTCTTGAAACTTGAGCACTTCCGGTAACATAATCTCACCGTCACCGATTTCTGACGGAGGTATGTGGACGATAATGTTAGCTTCCGGAGAGACTTGGATGATCTGGTCGGGAGGCTGGAACGTCTGCAAGGCAGGTTCTTGCATGGCAGCCAGAGCTGAAAGCGACGCGGTAGGAGTGCAGAAGGTGGACTCGAAAGATGACACCGACGTCTCTGGGAGCATGAACCCTCGAGGAGGTGGAATCCGCGGCGGCATCGGAGGCCGTGGCGGCGGTGGAGACAGCGATCGGTGAAGACCTGTTGGTGCATCACAAAAATGGTACTCCGCCTCGTCGTCGCCTCGTTCGTACTCAAATATAGTTCGTGATCCCAGGCTTTCCATCGACGTGTGACTTGTGCTACATGTCTCACTCGACGACATCTTATGTGCGTATGTTATCTTTAGCTTTGGTGCTTGCCATTTCCCACCACTACTGTCTCGAGTAGGACGTCCAGCGGGCCTGTCAGCGGTGCCACTCATCTGGAACCGCTGGTCCTCTCGCCGTAAAAAACGGGCCCTGTCTCTGGTGATGGGCTCGGCATAGTACGCGACTTCATCGACGACCTCGAAGACTGGTCGTCTTGCTTGGGGACTAGCGGGGTTTGTACGCAAAGGAGTTCGCATACGGGTAGGGCTTTCCGAATACATTCGAGGAGGAACTTGAGGAAATCCTCGGTGAGGTGGACTTCGAGAGAAAGGACGATCGGGTGGAGAGCCGAAAGGCTGAGTTCGCCGCCCCAAGCTAACGTGGCGGCTGCAAGATCCAGTCGCTGGCTCATAATATGGATGTTGAGGCTGATCACGTGCACGTGATCGTGACCGTGACCACTGAACAGGGCTATCTGTGCGCGACTTTATGACGCTGGCAGAACGCACTGTAGAAGGTGGTGCCCCCCGTCGACGGCTCGATGACATTCCAGTGCTACGTCTCGGTCGTTCACTGGCAGCATCGTCTTCGCTATCGCTCACACTCACAGACACGGATACGTTGCTAGAGAATTTGCTCCGCGCTCCGCTAGACGGAGACTGTTGAGATCGCCTATTGCGTTGTGGAGTTCCAAACGTAATAGACCGTTTACCAATTAAAGTGCCATCACTGGAAGATTTCTGTACCATAGTTGTTGCCTCTGTGACAGTTTCACTCACGGACAACGACGACGAGAGTTCGGTGACAGACACGCCACTCTTTCGCGACGTGTCCGGCACGGACAGCACCTCCGTGAACGTTTCACCGGACTTGGACATGCGCTTTTTCGCGCCAATCACCTTGCCACTTAGACTTATCTTCACCGGAAGACCTTCTTGTACGCGTATTAACTGCTGCTGCTCTCGAACCTTCGTTCGAGGTTCAGCGTCGTCTGCCTTTTTCGAACCCTTACGTTTCTGATCAGTGTCCTCGCCATCTTCTGCTGCCTTCTTACGCGTGCGCCGTCGAGGTGATGCCACACTCTCGTCGTCCGTGAGATCCCGCGCTCGTCGCCGTTGAGGTGACGCCACGCTCTCGTCGTCCGTGTGATCCCGCGCTCGTCGCCGTTGAGGTGACGCCACGCTCTCGTCGTCCGTGTGATCCCGCGCTCGTCGCCGTTGAGGTGATGCCACACTTTCGTCGTCTGTGTGATCCCGTGCTCGTCGTCGTTGAGCTGGTGCCGCACTTTCGTCGTCTGCGACGTCTCGAACACGCCTTCGTGACGGCGTTGCGACGCTTTCGTCGTCTGTCTGGTCCCGCTTATCTCGCGCTCGTCGACGTTGGGGCGATACGACGCTTTCGTCCTCCGTGCGGCCTCGTCCTCGTCGTCGTTGCGGCGAAGTGTTTTCGTCGTCAGTAACGTCTCGCGCTCGTCGCCGTCGCTCGGTCACGCGGTCACTCGGTCTCTCTTCTTCGGTCGTAATCCGGTGCGTGCTGCGAATTCGTTGGACAACGGAAGATTCTTCAGCGTCCACTGCGCGAGCTTTGCGAGGACGGCGAGGTGATTCGGGAGGTACATCATCTCCGCGAAGGGGACCTTTTCTCTCTTCAAACTCTTGTTCGAGGACGAATTTCTTCTTCGTTCGCCGTTCGGGTGACTTCTCCTCGTCTTTACGTCCGCGTCTCGGAGGGCCGTCGTCCTCCGTTCGCCCCCTGCGTGGTGGTGAAGAATCATCATCTTGGCGACCCCTGTGAAACGGCCGTGCGCCGTCGCCAGTTCCTCTACGGCCTCTACGGGGCGATGAGTCATTATCGGGCGGCTCCTGTGGCGGAGGGCGACCCCTGCGGCCACGCTTCGGGCTGTCATCATAATCGTCTCGTGTCCTGCGCCGTGAGTCCTCGGAATACCCGTCGTCACCGCTTGGAGGTAGTCTTCGCACACCAGCGAGTCGACCTGGTGTTACACGCGTAGGACTTGAGTCGTCCGACAACCTCCTCCGGCTTTCCGAGTCGTCTCTGTCTGGAGTACGGTCACCGCGTCTCCTGCGCCGTATGTGACGGACGTCTGTAACAACAGACATGTCATCCATGTAGGTATCAGCTTTGCGGCCCCGGAGATAATCATCAGGTCCTGCGCTACGCCGGCTTCCATCATCCGATCTCTTGGGCTCCCTCCGTTGTCGTACCGATTCTTGTGGTTGAGCCATTTGCACTTGCTGCATTTGTGGAAATTGCATCGGTTGCTGGTGTTGCGTTGGCTGTTGCATTGTACCTGCGAATGGCGGTTGTTGCATATGCGCCATTGCTGCTTGTTGGATGTTCATTCCTGGCTGCATGGGCCTCTGTTGCATTCCGCCAGGCTGCATAGACCTCTGTTGCATGCCACCAAGCTGCATAGGCCTCTGTTGCATACCGCCAGGCTGCATAGGCATTCCCGGCGGCATCTGAGCTCCGGGTTGTGCTTGAGGAGCGTACCCTGGTTGAGCAGCTCCTGGTTGGGCTGGAGGAGCGTATCCTGGTTGAGCAGCTCCTGGTTGCGCTGGAGGAGCGTATCCTGGTTGAGCAGCTCCTGGATACATAGACGCAGGTGCTCCAGGAGCTGGTGGAGCTCTGGGCGCATGTCCAGACGCTAACGTCGATTTGGACGCATCGTCAATTTTTGATTTCACAGAAGACTTTCGCTCTGCGCTGATCCCTTCAGCTAACCTGTTTTCAACGTCGATTAGCTTCCGAATCTTTTCTTCGGCATTGAGAACGCTCATGCGAGATTCTTCGGTCATAATCATATCGGAGTTGCGAAAATTGTTTAGCTCATTCGCAAGTTTCACTTCGAGGTCGATGAGATTACGAAGTTTCCCTTCGGCTTCAAGCATGTTCCCTACGCAGCGCTCTTCGCCTATCCCACCGAGCTGAATGGCACGTCGAGCCATGATGACGTCTTGAGACACCCGAATCACACTCTCTATAAGCTGGCGTAACTCCTCTTCTTTTTCCAGTATACGGGTTTCTCGGTCTCGGCTTCGCGACCTTCCACGATGAGTTTTATGGTGCTTGTGCTCTTGTCGTTCAGAGCGTCGTTCGGCTTGCTTTCGAGGCGTGTAGATGCTCTGGCAGATCCACTGCCAAAAGGAAGGTCCCGGAGGGATGTCTTCGTCCACAGTTACACGACGGTCTATCAGTTCATGACGCTTTGCACCGCCAACGTCGTCCTCTGGAATCTCGTCATCGCCGTCGTCGTCTTCAGGTGGTTTTCGGGGTAGCGTCACACGTGCGCGTCTTGGAGGCGGTGCTTCGTTCACAACGAGTAGTATTTGACTGTTCACTTGCGTCGGTGGCTGAGGGCGTGCTTCTTCAGGAGCTGGCTCTTCCTCTTCAGCCTGGTCGCCATTATTGTCCTCTTCGCCATTATCTCCGTCATCGGGAGGCTTCCCATTTTGTGGAATGATCTCGATGTCGATCGCTGTCTTTAGCTTGACGACTGTTGTTTGATCCTCGGTAACTTGTTCGAACGTTGTTATGATAGGCTTTCGAGAAGGATCCACATTCTCTTCAGAAAACAACGACTTAACCGTCATCACTCCCGGTGTGTAACCCGTGCTCGCGGGAGGTGAAATCATAACTGCTTTAGACGGTATACCGCCGCTCTGCTGTGGCTCGGGAGGACGCGGAGGATCCTGAATAATTTCAGACCGCGTAATGTGCTTCACAACTTGAACAGCAGGGTAGCTGTCGTCACCGGAGACTTCAAAATTTTCATGATGCCGTACCATCTCGTTGTCTACGTCAGACGGGCTCTCTTGAGCAGGCGGTGGCGGTGCCGAATACTGCGGCATCGGTTGCATCGACGGAACAGGAAGCGGCGGAGGTGGCTGTGGCATCATCTCTGGCATGTAACGGGGCGGCGGAGGCGGCGGCGGCATCATCATTCGGGGATCTATGCTATCTCTACGGGAATACTCCAGACTTTCTTGCATACGGCCCATCGGTGGCATGCGTCGCATGGTGATCTGTAAATCCCCACGACCGTCCATGTAGCTCGGGGTATACTCATCCATACTTGGGGGTAATGGCATCCGAGGATCATAGCCAGCTCGAATCGGGTAGTCCTCCAGGCTCTCACGACATGGTCGACGGTCGCTTCGTCTGAAATCGCGACGTTCTTCCCGCCTGTCATCTCTTCTCTCGTCCCGTCTCTCATCTCTCCTATCGTCCCTTCTGTCGTCCCTTCCGTCGTCCCTTCTCTCGTCCCTTCTGTCGTCCCTTCTGTCGTCCCTTCTATCGTCCCTTCTGTCGTCCCTTCTGTCGTCCCTCCTGTCGTCCCTTCTGTCGTCCCTTCTGTCCTCCCTTCTGTCATCCCTTCTGTCATCCTTCCTGTCGTCCCTTCTGCCGTCCTTCCTGTCGTCACGCCTATCATCTCGCCGATCGTCCTTGCTGTCTCGTCGCCCGCTCCTGCGATCATCTCGACCTGCTGGCTCATCGGGAGGTAAGGGTAATGGTGGCTCTTTTTCCCCGACTTCAATCGAAGCTGATCCTTCAGATTCATGCCCAAAGAGCTCGTCGGCGATCTGGATTTCAAGCTCGCACAGCCTACGTAACTTTTCCTTGAGTTCTTTCGGAGTGAAATCACGACCTTTCTTGCCCTTATATTTGCCCTTCAGCATGTCGTTCGCAATTCGGAACTCCAGTTCGTGAAGTTTCAATAAATTATCGTCGCAGGGCTGTCCACCTTCTTTGGGTTCTTTACCACCAAGAGCCTCGAGTTCCAGCAAGCTAACTTTTTGAAGTTTTGAACGAGCACCCTGCTTACCTTCAGCGGACGTGAGCAATGATTTTGTCAGCTCATTCTCTCGGTCCACGATGGAACGAAGCTTCTTTTGTTCGTCCTCCGGTGGCATCATTCCTCTCTTTGCTAGCCGCATTGCTAGTTCAGACTCCATCTTTGTTAAATTTCTCAGGTCGTGCATGGCGCCCATCTCCCACTCGTCACCAGGAACATCTGGAGCTTCTTTGGAAAGCTTACGCTTGGTGTCCGCCAGGTCCAACAGCTTCTCATTCGGTCCGACACGTGTTGCGAGCTCCAGTTCATTCTGATTAATTTCGATGATTCTCTTAAGGGCTTCTAGTCTTTCGTTCTCAAGCTTCGAGAGCGTCATCTGGTCCCAGTACTTTAACTTCTTGTCCATCAAGCCCTGTAACTGCTCTTTCGAATCCGATGCCTTGGCTTTGCTTTCCGCGGGCGGTTTTTCGGGTTCCTTTGCCGGAGGTGCTGGCGGGGGAGCCGGTGCTGGCGCGGGAGCCGGTGCTGCGGGAGGCGGGGGCGCAGCTGGAGGCGGCGGTGGCGCAGCCGGAGGCGGCGGTGGCGCAGCTGGTGGTGGCGGTGGTGGTGCGGCACCGGCGTCTGGTGGTGGCGGCGCTGCGGCACCATCAGCTGGTGGCGCAGCTCCGGCGTCTGGTGGCGGTGCTGCACCGGCGTCGGGGGGTGGCGCTGCACCAGCGTCGGGGGGTGGTGCTGCACCGGCGTCTGGCGGTGGAGCACCTGCGGGGGATGCACCTGCGGGCGGAGGAGCGCCGGCATCACCGGGGGGTGGAGGGGGAGGACCGGCTCCACCGGGGGATCCAGGGAATCCTGGAGGCCTGGGACTTCCCAAGCCGCTCGGGGGTCCTGGGGTAAAGGCGGGAAGTCCGGTTTGAAGGGCGCCAACGTGATAAGCTTACAAGACACGAAAAATATGTTCATTTGTTCATTTAAAAACACTCCGGTGCATGTTTTCCACGTTGTGGCACAGGGACATTCCCAGATTACCACCAGCGACACAAATCAAGAGCGCTGGACGACATGACTGGACAGAAATGGGTTCTCTTCAAGATGGCCCAGCATGGTGTATAGCCTTTCCCCCATGTTGTGCGGATTTTTGGGGTCCTGGTCACGTCTACTTCCGGATCCGGTGTGATATGTTACGTTTTACACAGCCAGGGGCATGTGGCCTCAGAATCTAACGTGTTTGTAAAATGTGTGTTTGTGTGCACGTCACATGTGATATCGACATCGTTGCAGACGGTAGCGTTCACCATCGTCTGCTGTTACAGACGGCTCTCCGCGCAACTCTGCCCAAAAGGATAAAACCCAATGATTTCGTGTATCTGACCCTCGCGGTGGGGACTATCCTAGAGATGACGTTAGTTCTAACAAACGCCACGTTTAATATAGACGGTGGCGATACACATACTTGGTTACAAACAAAAGACACTTTCAGAGGGCGGTGACATATGCGTTGACGACCACAGGAAATCCCTTCCTTGTACGGAACTTGTGGAATTAAGTTTAAACGTGTTTGTATAGAGTGGATGTAAGGTTTTTAGATGTGACAAACGCGACAGTCACCCTCATGCGCTCGTCTACAAAAGTGAGTCAGAAAAACAGCAAACGGCAGTTGACGGGAACGTACCTGGAGGAGCTCCCGGTGACATGGGCCTAGGTGGAAAGCCAGGTGGTCCGGGAGGGAACCCTGGTCTCGGAGAACCCATAGCTCCTGGCATCCCAGGTGACCGTGGTAACCCAGGAGATCCCGGGATCACCGGGGCACCCGGGGGAGGAGGTAAGGCCATCCTCGTCTTTCAGGAACCGCCTGCAGAGAGCCCTCTTGGTCATAAGCGTGATCTTCTTTAACGAACGTTTACCTTTAGATACAATTTCCTTTCAGTTGCGAATCATGTCCGGCATGGCTCAGTTTCGAGCCTTCACGCCACTTCACGTGCACGCGCGCGAGCACAGAATTCCTTCCCGTGGACGCGATCATCAAGACGGACAACACTGACGATGCCTTTAGCCATATGACTGCACATCTTATCTATCGACTTGTGTCCTCTCTTTCATGGGAGATGCCGAACTGCAAAGGGTAGTTTTGCCGCCTGAAGGACTTTGGGCCGCCGTTCCCGGGTTCGAACCCCGGTGCCGGCTGTACTGTCTGGGGTTTTTCCTGGGTTTTCCTCAGACGCTTTCAGACATATGTCGGCACAGTTCCCCTAGAAGTCGGCCCAGGACGCACATTTCCCCAGGGCGTCCGTCGTGACGTTGCCCACATACGTGAGGCCGACAACGGCAAGCCCTTTCACCACCACCACCGACTGGGCCGCCGTATGTCCGCGAGTGGGACCGTATACGTGCACCGTTTAATGAAAGCCACGTCACGGAGAATACGCAAGTACAACATCTCCGGAAGATGTCCCAAAGATGTCCCAAAATTATGACGTTGTCCACGGGGATAACACATTCCCCGTGTGCCCAAAAAACGAGTAGTCACTTCCAAGATTCATCCATCTCATCATTCATATCATTCTCATCAAAATTAATCCATATGTCAATAGCAACACTTGCTTCGTGGTGGTAACATGGAGGTAAAGGGAAACATCGTATACCCCGCTCACACACACACACACACACACACACACACACACACACACACACACTCACTCACTACGCCATCTGGGTGTCAGTGGTGCCGCTCTGTTGGTCTATAGGCCTTTTGGAGTCCCGTCATCTTGCACGCTTGTTCGTCAATTGACTTCACAGCAGGTCCTTCTTTGTCCTTCTCCGTGACACTTGTGGAAAGGCTGCAAGAAGTCATAATTTATTGAAGACTTCGGCGTCAGTATCGAAAGGGCTTCACACGATGGCCGCACTCTTTTATGTAGACATGGAACCTTCGTACAAGACCCAGCAGTCGTAACCATCTCTAGAGACGACACCAGTTATACGAGGAATTCAGGTTCCGCAAAACCTGCGTCAATAGAACGCAGCCGATTGATTAATAACTCTGGATGACAGGAGACAACTATGACGCACAGTGGTAGCCTGAGTCTACCTGGATTCACTTATTCACCCGAGGCCACTAATTCAGCACATGCTGTTGAGAGACCCTCGCAGAAGATGCCATCATCTGGCGTCGTCGGCTCAAAACGGGAATATTGGGATCACTGTTGAGCCATCGAGGCCGGTTAACGTCACTTTTTCTGTGGCCGACACAGAAAGTAGTCCCAACAGTGGGAGTTTCATTGACAAGTTTGCACCTACTATCCCCGGGGTTTCATTGGGTTCAAGTCCACACAATGGGATGCCACTGGGAGGGATCCCGGGTTCTGGGTGTTTCCCTGTACTCAAAAAAACAAGGAACTGGGCTGCATAACACACTGTACGCTAGTGTGGTATGCAGCTTGTTAAAAGCTCTTACAAAAAAAAAGTCGATAGTGTCTACAAGCCACGGGTAAGTTATTTGAGAGAGTAACAAAATTTTGTCAAAGATTGCTCGTGAAAATAGCAGAAATGGGCATAAATACATTTTTTTGAGTATTTAAATATAAATACGAAATACTTTGTCGAAAAGGGTATTTAAATACTCTTCATAAATAATATTCAACATTCGTATTTAAATAGAAAATAAAAATACAGTATTTAAATACCGTAACTTACTACCATAAATATTGTGAGGAAAATGTCATCCGGATTTACGGAAATAACGATGATCGTAACAACAAATCAGCGAGGAACAATAGCATTTATTTGTTAGATTATCGTGGCGATTTCTCGAAGTTTTAGAAGTTTCTCGAAGACAGGATCTTTTAGACATCTTCTGTTCGGCCGTATATATACAATCAGATTCGCAAGGGAGAACATCATCTCCACAGGTGCCGATGAACAAATGCTTGTATTAAATTTGACCAAGATGTTTCGTACAACAAGGTAATTGGGTGGTCACGACCGTTGTCCGCAACAACAGTGAAAAACTTGCCCCCTATAAGATGGTTTGTCGCATGCGCATGCTAGAGCAAACATGGCATAACTGCACCCCAAATTCGCCCTTCATCCCGAAAGATCAAATGCAGGGCAACTTTAAGATATGAGTCAGCATATACTGTATTTAGGAGTATTTATAAAGTATTTACAAGGATAAATACCGAACAATTGGTATTTAAACTATAATTATGAACGCATTTTTAGAGTCTATATTTAAATACAAAATATAAATACACGTATTTACGTTTTATGTAGTATTTCAATTACAACGTATTTAAATATATTGCCCATCCATGGAAAATAGTAACCTTTTTGAAGTGAAGCTAGTCATACTGTTACCTGTTAAGAAACTAAAGCCAAGCAACTGCAACTCTGAACATTTTTATTGTAGCACATACATTCACAATTCCAAGTCAGTAAGCTCCCAGTCCTTTTCCATAGAAAAAAAAAATGGCGTCCAAGAGTTGTCAAGAATGACGTTCGGACATTGATGTGTGATGTGTTGTCTGAGGAAATGAATTACAGTTACTTGCACCAAAAATAGTAACGAGTCACAGTTACGTGTGAGTTAACGAATCCATCATAGATATGCAGCGTTCATTGTAACTTAATCACTGCCAAAGGCCACCCAGGATGCCGTTCTATAACGGCATTCATATGCGTCATTCAGACCGCCATCCAACCCGTCTGAGCGCTCTATATTTGAGCTCATCTCGCAAAACAATGGGAGAGCTGCTCAAGGCTGTCCTATTGGGCTGCCTCTTGCCATCATATCCCTGGCGCATTATAAAAGAGAGAAAATTGCTACGAGGATCATGAGCGATTGCTCCGTTAATTTCGCCCGCCTCTCAGAATATTTGCGCCGTGCTGCGCAACGGTCGCTCCTCGACCCCGCGCTTTCCCCATTGGTATAGTGCACAGAATGAAGTCGCTTCTCCCACATTTCCCTGCGGTGGGGAAAGGCCTCAGGATTCTTTCCTCATTGCTTGAAAACAATGGTCATTGAACATATCGAGCTCCATTAAAGCTATCCCGCTGCCACACGGGACGATCCAGTGCACGTTGAGAGGTTGACACGTTGCGCGTTTGATAATGTTTGAATTATTCATTCATTCACTACTATAATACGCATTTTTGTTCGGCTGCGTGATGTTGAGAGTAAAAATGTCAGCTACATCTGCTATGTAACCGTTATAATAATAACCGTTAACAGCTGTAATGACCGTTATACTCAAGTTTCAGGAACCGTTGATAAGATCTCCAATGATGTCATCTCTTACGTCCAGGGTTTTACAGAAGACCTTATCAAGAAAACCAGCACAACAATGGGCAGAAATTTTGTCTTCTGTTGGCGATGGCATGGAGATGTTGTCTACAAAGGGAGACAGAACTGACTACTGGAGCACTTGCCTGCCATTTGTGGAGCCTCGAACCATAGTGAGTGGAACTGATGAACCACTACGTTCCGATACTTGAAGTCCTGAAAAACCTGCTAGAAGTCCCAGATATGTACAGCAATTTGTGCTGTCCAGACAGGGAAGATGGCTACCTCAAAACAATTTTTGACGGGACAGCATTCCGCGATCACGCATATACTTCAAGGGCGATGAACAAATGATTTGCATACAGCTGTACGCAGATGAATTCATTCGAGACGTGCGATCGCTCAGGAAGCGAGAGGGGAAAGCATAAGCTCCTTGGTGTTTACTTTTCCATTCTGAACCTTCCCCAAAGAACAAGGTCCTCACTTTCGCGGATTCACCTTGTGCTACTTGTACACTCTAAGAAAAAAAAGAGTACTTTTACTCCTTTTGGGGAGTAATTGCATTGCCACAAAAAGTAGTCCCTTTCGGGAGTAAATGCACGGGAGTAAATGAATGTCACAGAGTGAAGACCGCATTTCACGCGCTGTTGTAAGAGTCCCAGGTACATAATTGGTGCGCATGCATGAAAATACTTTGAAGCAAACCGTCAACCGTGATATATCGACTGATATAAAATCTTGCGCCATACTAGGGCACAATTTGCGAAGAAATATGCGCTAACTGTTTCTTACTCTGTGTGGCTGGAAAACTGCTACGTTGTCTGAGTTATACAGCCTTATGTCGTTCAAATTGACCAAGGGCACATATTTACGTAGACTGTCGCATTCAGGAGACCATTCGCGAAGTTTAGTGACAATTTGCAGTCCCGGGGAGTAAATGTCGGGACTAAATGTTGGGTTAGGGGACTAAAATGGGGAGTAATTGCAGACTAGGGGAGTAGAAGCTGCAATTACTCCCCTTTTTACTCCTTTTTTTCTTAGAGTGTAGCATGCCTCAGCCTATGGCCTGGCCAGAGTTTTCGCTCCCTTGATGGAGGATGTTGCATCACTGGAAAATGAGGGGGCTAACAGTGAATGGACAAACACTGAAGGTAACGGTCTTCATAGTGACTGGAGACAATCTCTCATGCCACAGACTCGGGGGCTTCAAGTGGAACTTCGGCGGAGGAAGAATATGCCGCTTGTGTTTGCCACTACGGCATGGGGTCAGTAATAAGCACCTCGAAGCTGACTCCAGAAGGCCACCTTCATCATCTCGATATGCTCAAGAGCGGCATACCTATACTTTGTCATTGTATGGTGTTCGGGAGCCCTGCACTTTCAACTTCACTGGGTTTCATCCAACGGAACCTTTCCACACTCTAAGAAAAAAAGGAGTAATTTTACTCCTTTTGGGGACTAAATGCATTGCCACAGAAAATAGTCCCTTTCGGGAGTAAAT
Organism: Ornithodoros turicata; assembly: GCF_037126465.1. Classification (NCBI taxonomy): domain Eukaryota; kingdom Metazoa; phylum Arthropoda; class Arachnida; order Ixodida; family Argasidae; genus Ornithodoros; species Ornithodoros turicata. The sequence continues at coordinate 4,079,745 of NC_088201.1, forward strand.
GCACGGGAGTAAATGAATGTCACAGAGTGGAGACTGCATTTCACGCAATGTTGTAAGAGTCCCAGATACATAATTCGTGTGCATGCACGAAAATATTTTGAAGCAAACCGTCAACCGTGATATATCGAATCATATAAAATGTTGCGCCATACATACGGCACACTCTGCGAAGAAAGATGCGCTAACTGTTTCTTACTCTTTGTGGCTGGAAAATTGCTACGTTGGATGAGTTATACAGCGTTATGCCATCACAATCACGAATTGCACATATTTACATAGACTGTTGCACTCAGGAGACCATTCGCGAAGTTCAGTGACAATTTCCAGTCCTGGGGAGTAAATGCCGGGATTAAATGTCGGGTTAAGGGACTAAAATGGGGAGTAATTGCGGTCTAGGGGAGTGGCAGCTGCAATTACTCCCCGTTTTACTCCTTTTTTTCTTAGAGTGCACCTGACATCATGCATGACATTTTGGAAGGCGTGACCCCATTTGTGATGGTGTGCATAATTGATTACCTGGTGTCCAATGGCTTCTTTTCCCTCTGTCACCCCAACAAGTATATTGAAAGCTACAACTATGAAGTGAGTGACTGGAAGAATAAACCAGAGACGGTATCCCGAGATGCCCTCAAAAGGAAAAAAGGAATGAAGGGCAGTGCCTCACAAATATTTTTTTCTCGACACTTTCCACTGTACGTGGGTGACTCCGTGTCGTCTGGAAATAGCGTGTGGGAACTGTACCCACTACTGCGTGAGATAGTAGAGCTCCTCGTTACCCGCAAGCTACACTCTTAAAAATGAACTTCACCGCATAGCACGCTCCTAACCAACCGTTATCTCGAATGATATCGCTATCTGTCCTGATTTGTTGAAAACGGGAGGCGTACGCCTTTTCTGTGACAATTATGAACAGCATAAGTGTCACAGAAAAGGCGTACGCCTCCCGTTTTCAACAAATCAGGACAGATGGCGATATCATTCGAGATAACGGTTGGTTAGGAGCGTGCTATGCGGTGAAGTTCATTTTTAAGAGTGTACCCAGTGGTTACGTGCCCTACCTCTCATTCATTTCTTTTGTCTTGACTTTGAAGCACTGTTTCCACAGGTCAAGGTGCCATGTAAAGTACATTACTTGATTCACTATCCGTCATGCATTTATAAGTATGGGCCCTTAATTAACCTCTGGGCAATGCGCTTTGAGTCAAAACATCAATACTTCAAAGACCTTGCACGAAAACTGCACAACTTCAAGAACGTCACATATACTTTAGGAGTATAAGGCATCAATACCTTCATGCCTACGTCCTGTCTGAAGCCTCAAAAGAGAACAGTGTTTCCACCACAGGAAGTCGGCCGGTTTTGATGGAACATCTGCCAGAAGTGGTCAGATATTTTGTGAGACAGACTACTGAAGCGACAAATGTTTCCACGCTAACTTCCATGAGAAGCGGCAGCATCACTTATACAAGCCTGGAATGACATTGCCGTCCTGCATCAGTGACGATGACCTACCCGAGTTTCCCCATCGGAATATACAGGGTGTTTCAGTTAAATCCCCGGGCTAAATAATTCGCGAACCGGTGCACCAATCGAATAACTTTCTTTTTTACAAGTATCTGTCCAATACCGCCTACAAGATGCGCACCGCGTGAATGAGCGGGAGGCGCTCATTATTTAAATAAAAATGCAAATGAGTTTCGTAAAAAAGCGTAACTTCTAAAGCAGGGCGCTGTCGGTATTAAAATGGGTACTACCCCTTTTGGGACCTTCAGTGGACACCTTTCAGAGAAAAATCTGCCACCGAAGCGGGTCATTTGTTGCAGTAATTAATTGGTTTCGGTTTTACGTATTTTTTTCGCGGCTGGTCGCGGCGAAGCGCAAAAAGGCGTATTTCATTGGTGTAATTTATTGGTGTCATTCATTGGTGTAAGGACGTAATTCATTGATGGATAAGGGAGTGAAAGAGCGTCCTTTTGTGCTTCGCAGCGACAAGCCCCGACAAAAATACGTAAACCGAAACCAATTAATTACTGCAACAAATGACCCGCTTCGGTGGCAGATTTTTCTCTAAAAGGTGTCCACTGAAGGTCCCAAAAGGGGTAGTACCCATTTTAATGCCGACAGCGCCCTGCTTTAGAAGTTACGCTTTTTTACTTAACTTATTTGCATTTTTATTTTAATAATGAGCGCCTCCCACTAATCCACACGGTGTGCAGCTTGTAGGTGGTATCGGACAGATACTTGTAAAAAAGAAAGCTCGTGGATTGGTGCACCCGTTCGCGAATTATTTAGCCCGGGGATTTAACTGAAACACCCGGTATATGATCTTGATATGATATCTTATATGATATATAAGCCTCGGACCTCGATCATTATTGTGAAGGGGCTCGTTATTTTATTTCCCAAATTCCCACCAGCAATGGGGTAAAGTATCGCCTCTGGCGATGGACCTCCGCACTCTCCAAAGTCAAAATAACGTTGTTGATGACCTACCCAAGTTCGTGGAGATCTGCAACATCTACTCCATCGACAGAGAGATCATCTTCGAAGTATACGTCAAGTGCTGAGTGTTGAGTTTGACAGGCATTTCCAAGTTTATGTTGTTTCACGTACAGACAGTTTCTTTGTTGTGAGCGACAACCTGGCCCTTGTATATTACACGACAGGGGAACAGGCACATAATTAATACTCGTATAGTGCTCTTGTGTATATAGGCCAGGGGTAAGATGTAGCTCCAAAATGCAACGCAAGTACATAGCGGAGTAGTGGGACTTGAACATTCTTATGCTAAGCACCTCTTTCCTTCACGTCTTTACCTGAATGTCGCATTTCAAATACCACAATCGAACAAAACAGCTGGGTTGTACTTGCTACGTAGAAATTACAACTGGACCCTCTGTGCCATACTGCCACTTGTGGTATGTCAAAATATGTGTGTACTACTCGTAGGTGTATACGTTTTTTTTTCTCTCTCACCAACTCACCAACGGTACCAATACTCACCACTATAGGTGTATACCCATGCATGTTTGAAAGAATTGTGGAGTGATTCGACCAAATCGATGAGGAAATGAGTGAGACGGCAATAAACATCCATGGAAATAGTACATTCCGCAGTGTTTACTTCACGAAGGTGGACGCCAAGAGTGCCTTAAAGTCTCTGAGCCATAAGCTGTCAAAAGATCAATGGTTTTGTGGCGAGGCTGGATCTTCCCTTCTGCACCGGGTTGATCCCGAACTAGCTCTGGTCCTCCCAACATCCATGCAACGGCAGATTACGTCATTGTTTCACAGGCTCCGGCTCAATGTACCATACAGTGCAAGACTCCTGTACAGGCTTGGGAAGGCGGACTCTCCTAATTGTCCAGTCTGTGGCTCAATCGAAGACGTCGAACATATTATAGTTACGTGCCCAAGATACTCTGAGTGTCGTGACAGACTTGTAGCCGCGTTAGGCCGGGTTGACAATCGACCCTTCGGAGTGCAGAAGGTGCTGGGCCCATGGCCAATGAGCACTCAACTGCCAGCTTTGCGAGCCGTTACACAGTTTTTAAGGGACACCAAGCTGTTAGATGGGCTATGACCTGTCTGTGGCGTTCGTCGCCGCTTCGCGACATCTCCAGTGGGTGATGGTGGATGTGTCTGGAATTCCTTTCCTTAGGTGATCTGGGGTAGCCGGCCCTCGTGATGAGGGCTACAATCCCCATTTTTTTCTTTCTTTCAATCAATCAATCAATCATCCATGGAAATTTTGGATGATCTTTTCCTTGTTTAGGTGATATGGTGGGGGGGGGGCACACATCCGAAGGAGGGCAGCCCCTTCCCAGAAGCTCTTCAATTAAATTTCTGAGGATGTTCCTTTACACGTAATTCACGTACGTTCAACTCAAACACTCAGTCTCCAGGGTGGTTTGTTTGACTTAGGCAGTAATTTGGCCCATGGCACTTTATGATTGAGTTACAGTATATGATGCATCACAGTTTGTTTGAGCTAAGCCTTTCTGACTAAAGAGACTTCACTGCATATATATGTATGCACAATGATGATCATAGTATCATCAAACATGGCTATGAGCGGCGTATAGATGTGGACAGGCGGAGAGAGGACAGCGGGAAGGAGTGGGGGACAAGGGGATTAGTGTGCGTCCTGGGCCGACTTCAGGGGGAACTGATGCCGACATTCGTCCGGAAAGTCTTCGGAAAACCCAGGGAAAAACCTCAGACAGCACATCCGACGACAGGGTTCGAACCCAGCACCTCCAAGTCTTCAGCACGAGCTTGGCTAACACCAACTGGTGAGTATTGATTTGTGGTCACTGAAATGGTTGGCGAAGTGAGTGGTGTCCTGAACGAAGGGGGCTGTTCTGGAACACTGAGTCTATATGCATGAGCCACGTCAATACACTCTTAGAAAAAAAAAAGGAGTAAAACGGGGAGTAATTGCAGCTTCTATACTCCCCTGGACTGCAATTACTCCTCATTATAGTCCCCTAACCCGCCATTTAGTCCCGACATTTACTCCCCAGGACTGCAAATGGTCACTATAAACTTCGCGAATGGTCTCCCGAATGCAACGGTCTACGTAAATATGTGCCCTTGGTCAATTTGATGGCATAAGGCTGCATATCGTAGCAATCTTTCCAGCCACACAGAGTAAGACACAGTTAGCGCATCTTTCTTCGCCTATTGTGCTGGCGCAAGATTTTATAAAATCGCGGTTCGCGGTTTGCTTCAAACTATTTTCATGCATGCACACGAACCTGGGACTCTTACAACAGCGCGTGAAATGCAGTCTCCACTCTGTGACATTCATTTACTCCCGTGCATTTACTCCCGAAAGGGACTATATACCTTTTTGTGACAATGCATTTAGTCCCCAAAAGGAGTAAAAGTACTCCTTCTTTTCTTCTTAAAGTGTAGTCGGGGGTTGGTGGATGTCGGAGCCACGACCTACTAGATTATAACGACCATGTCACAATCAGCAAACCCTATGAGGTGCCTGTCCGCACGATCCGCCAGGGGCGCTACTGACGCGCCCTGGCAGACTGGCGCACGATTGGACGATGGAAATTTGAATTCTGAACTCGCAGAAGCGTATGTACGACAACCGTAGCAGACGACAGCGATAGCTCCTATGAAAACGCGTAGAATGATGATAATAATCACCCTCAGAATTAAACATCTGTGGAAGTCCACAGCTTGTACAGAAATACTAAGGTAAGCTGAAGTACAAAGTATTGTAGAAGTTGAGGAAGCAATAACAAGGACGATCAGAAGCGCCACCGCTGCCTTCCAAAAATGCGGCGCATGGGAGGGGTGCGCCTAACGTGGTCGTTATAATCTAGTAGGTCGTGGTCGGAGCACAGCGGAAGGCCCAGTTGTTCGGCCATATCACTCAGGAAAGTGGTGTTCTTGGCCAGTTAAACGCCATCGTTCAAGTCTCCGAAGACGAGAAGCTTTTGCGTGCGGTAAGGCGCGAGTACATACACGATAAAGTCGCGGATGCGTTCCGGTGCGGCGGAAGGCGAGAAGTAGCACGTAGCCACCACGGGCCCTGTGGGAGGCTGCACGGCACAAATGCCTCCGACGTCGTCTCCAGGAAGGGTGATGACTTCAAGTGCTGTAGCCAGTACTCCGGCGTAGAGCCCTGCACCATCCGCGGATGGAAGCGGATATCCGCGGATATCCGCAAGATGCTTGCGGATTCGGATGAAAATTCAGAACTTTCTGCGGTGTGCGGATCGGATGCGGATGGCGCGAGGTCGGATGCGGATCGGATGCGGATACGAAGGCAGCGGATCGGTAGCGGATCGGATGCGGATATACCGCGTGCTATAATTTTTCCACCAGCAATTTATTTGTATTGCGCTGCGACAGCGAGCGAATGCTCGGGTTCACCTTTGACCATGCACGGCCAAGACGGGAGAGAAGGCATTCTGGCGTCTCGAACCGCGCTAGCACCGACGAGGTAGCGTTCCACGCGTTACAGAAGGCTCTCCGTAACGCGTTTGTTGAAATGTTTACCTTTGCTTGACGTCGTGAGTCGTTCCGTGACAGCATGGAGGCATCCGAAATTATACCAACATATGCTTCCGGCGGTCTTTACGCGTCCTTCGAAACGTGCGGATTTTGCGGATCGGATGCGGTAACGGTTGCGCGGATGCGGGTCGGATGCGGATGCCAAAAAACTCATCCGCGCAGGGCTCTACTCCGGCGCGCAGGTAAATGGCAACTCCGGCCGCTCGGTTGCCCTTGCCACTGCGACGCGCCCCGCAGCAGCACTCGAAGCCGTCGACTTGTTATCTCGGTCTCTCCGTTCTTCGTCCACGTCTCGGAAAGACACAGAAGTGATGTGACTAGGGCCCGGAAATTTCAAAATGATACACTCTAAGAAAAAAAAGGAGTAAAACGGGGAGTAATTGCAGCTTCTACTCCCCTAGTCTGCAATTACTCCCCATTTTAGTCCCCTGACCCGACATTTAGTCCCGACATTTACTCCCCAGGACTGCAAATTGTCGCTAAACTTTGCGAATGGTCTCCTGAATGCGACAGTCTACGTAAATATGTGCCCTTGGTCAATTTGAACGACATAAGGCTGTATAACTCGGACAACGTAACAATTTTCCAGCCACAGAGAGTAAGAAACAGTTAGCGCATCTTTCTTCGCAAATTATGCCCTAGTATGGCGCGAGATTTTATATCGCTCGATATATCACGGTTGACGGTTTGCTTCAAAGTATTTTCATGCATGCGCACCAATTATGTACCTGGGACTCTTACAACAGCGCGTGAAATGCGGTCTTCACTCTGTGACATTCATTTACTCCCGTGCATTTACTCTCGAAAGGGACTATTTTTTGTGGCAATGCAATTACTCCCCAAAAGGAGTAAAAGTACTCCTTTTTTTCTTAGAGTGTAGAAATATACAGGCAAATAGGCCCTCAAGAGCAGCAAAATAGGCAATAAAACACAAAAATAGGCCCGTTAATCCGGTACACTATTTGACTTTGTTGGTGCTTCAGAATGCTCCATCCAGGAAAATAGGCTACGGTACCGTTCATGCTTTGACTACTCCTACACGAATGCTGAGGCGGCCTATAGAACTACGCGATACTGAATACTACTTTTAGTTCTCCGCCCTCGAAGTTCTCGAAAGGCCAAATATTTTGTTCAAATATACATGAGCCCCTTCCAGCAAACCAAAGTACTGAAGGAAACCAAACGAAAAAAAAAAAAAAAAGTGACACTAGGTGCAAAAAAAAAACTGAAACGAAAAGCGAAATACAGAACTCAGCGTGAGACTGAAAGGTTGCACTCGCACTTGCGCCTCTAAAAAAGAAGGCCGTTATGGCGTCTAGAAATGCTCAAAAAGGCTACAATTCAATAGAGTCGATAAAAGGGGCAAGCAACCCTGAAAATGTCGGGCATTCCGGGCCCTAGTGATGTCTTACGGAGGCCATAGTCCTGTGCAACGTCTTCTGCGTGGAGCTGTACGGAGTGTACATTTAGTGCTGCGAGTGTCAACGAGTGGGGCTAGTCTACAGTTGTTCTACGCTCTGCGTAGTGATGGTGCGTTAGACGGTGCTTTTGCAGTCCATGAAATTCGTCCTCCAAAGTTCCGTCGATATTCGCCTTTCCGTGATAGAAGTTGAAGTCATTGCCACCTCACTCAGCTATCTCACTTTCCATCGATAGCGGTTGTAAACTGGGATGAGATGAGATAACGATGAGATAAGAGTTTTGTGCGGACATGCGAATGCTGACGACGCCGACACGATCTCGGGAAAGTCTCGACTGACGCGCCCAACTAGTGAAGAGGTCTGTTCCTGAAAAAGACACATTTCGTAGCATCGTTAACTTTGTTAGAAAATTTATTTGGATGTTCACTTCTTTTACAGTTTGGAAGCACTTTTCAGTACATATATATGCCTCTATAGAGTGAAACAGCAGATGATTTGCACGATTTAAGTTTCCACGTCGGCTTTACCAGGATTTCTTTTTCTTTTTTTGTTCTTTTTTTTCTGTTGGTAACAAATGTAGCACTTTATCTGGGAAAATCCTGCATACAAAATCTCGTTTACCTCCGAAATTTTATGTATGAATATTATTCTCTCCTGGAACGAGTGAATGCAAACAGACAAGTTGAAAAATCTATCCTTTTTTTTTTTTTTTAAATCAGTAAATAGTACACATATCGCTGCATTCAATTCTCTAAAGTAGGAACAACGACTGTGTAACGACGGATATTTATTTAACGACGGAATAACACATTATTGGATACAGAGCATCTTCATGCTTGACATGACGTGGAATGTTACCAGGTGGCTTTCAATGACTTCACTTCATCTCTTTGCAAAGCCCGGCAGACGAAACGACTTTTGCCCCGTCGTTTTGACATGTACGGAATTTCGCGACATGACATCGTCCCGTGTAAAGAAAAGGAAGCGTGCTTTTCGGCATGCCCGTAAGAAGCGATCAGGCATTCCGAGCATTTGTTTGCAGAGATGCCACTGACTGGACGAGTGGATGTTAGTCTTACTTCGGAGTGCGTTGAGCAACGACGCTTTTACGCTGTCGTCTGCCATTGGACTGCCTCCGAGATGTCGTCTGCAAATGATATCATCTGCGACGCCACTATCGTCAGTGTAATGTAATTTCATTACATTTCAATTGCAATAATGAGTAATGTAATTTAATTAAATTCTAACTGGAGTAATGTAATTTAATTAAATTCTAACTGGAGTAATGTAATTTAATTACATTTTAGAAGTAATTTACCCACGTATGCTTACTTCGGAGTGCGTTGAGCAACGACGCTTTTACGCTGTCGTCTGCCATTGGAGTGCCTCCGAGGTGTCGTCTGCAAATGATATAATCTGCGACGCAACTATCGTCAGTGTAATTTCGGCACACAGCATATACCGTAGGGTATTTTCAGGACCATCTAGGTGCTACTGTGACCTTTTGGAAGGCAAAGTTCACCCCAGGGTTTCATTGTGTTTGTTTGTTTACATCGCGATAAGACAAATGTTGACAGAGTTCGCTACTATACGCTTCTTCGCTAGGTTCCAGTTCAACTTGCTTGTTTTGTAACGTGGCTGAGGAAACACCCAGTTGTGGTTGCGGATTAAACAATGGCGGTCCTTTTCATCAAACTGTCTTTGTTTCTAGTTTCCGGGAAGCCACTAAATGGGAATTGATCCGATATTTCCTGGGACTTCCAAAAGTAATCTTGCCACATGCGTGTCATGTGCCTGAAAAATTAATAACCAAAAACTGGATTTTTTTTTTTCTTCTTCACACTGAGGTTATCAATCCAACAAACATCTGGATGAATACTGCCGTTATTCGTCAAGGTGGATCATCATAGGTGCTGCATAAAGTGAGAAAAGTAAAGCATAGTGGCACATCAGTCTAAGCTTCGAGGTGCCGATTGATAAAATATTTTCCCCTTTCCGATAACGGACGATATATTCAATTCACGATTCTGTCTCAGCTTTTCCGGCCAATGTTCCACGGTACCCGTCAACCCAAAACTTAACTGTAAGATTCGGGTATAGTGCATCCAGTTTCCGTTTCGTCATTCCTCAACGGACTCCTGTTGAGTGACCCGATAAGGGCAGCTCTATATAGTTGCCCACGCACCGACACGGCACTGTGTATTGAAAGGCACGTTTCACTTTCCCACGTGATTGCGTTCGTGCCTTCCTGCTGGTATCGGGTTAGGCGTATAAACACGGGTTGCCATTTGGGTCCGATAAAATTGTTGCTCGTGCACTTCTTCGAAGACGACTTCCACAGCAGGCCACGGCAATGGTTTATCCAGAATCCCAAGCATCGAGGGCTGTAGGAAAAAATTTAAGGGGGGGGGGGCATAATTGAACCTCTGTATGCAATAAGGGGATAAGTCGAAAAATCCCAAACCGAGAAAAGAGGCCTGATCTGATTGTCCGTCCCATTGACACGCATGCATTTCCCGTTTCTTACCCTCCTGTAGCGGGCCATTAGATTGCAATACGGTCCTAAATTTTCTTTGGCAGGTACATATACTGGTATGTAGATGTCATTGCAGCAAAAATTGCAAAAAAAAGGGGATAAATCGACTTATCCCCTTATTGCATACAGAGGTTCAATTATAATTACATCATTACAGCTTAACATATCCTTACCGACATGTGTCTAAAGTTGAAATATCGCAATGGCACCCCCTGTAGAGGGTACATAGGTGAAAAAGTTAGGGGGTGTCACTGAACATTTGGGGGGGTGTAGGGGGGTGGGTCTGGATAAATCAATGGGCCACGACAAACAACTATCCATCTGAAAAACTACAGTGAAACCTCCCGAAATGTGTCCTATACTTAAGGAGGTGTCCGACTTACAGAATACAAGGGTAAAAAAAAAAAGAAGAAAAGGAAAAGAACATAGCTGTGTTGCCAGAAATGTGTTCCTTCTTCAATTCGTGGTCATTAGTTGTACCTGTCTATATCCACTCTTCGCCGATAATTATTGCTGATTTTGATAGATTCAATTCCGTGCGGATTCCACTCAATGGCCTTTGAAGCCTTTCGAGCAGCGTGCTTAAACCCACTCAAGGACTTGTCTCCCAAGTGTATACAGCTCAGTTTTCATTGCCTTGGTGCAGTGCACGTTCAAAGGCTCGAGACAAAACGAAGACAAGTGCTTACACTAAAGAATGGTTACAATGTAGACTGATATAGTACCCCTCACTCTTAAAAATGAACTTCACCTCATGGCACGCTCCTAGCCAACCATAATCTCGAATGATATAGTTATCTGCCCTGATTTGTTGAAAACGGGAGGCGTACGCCTTTTTGTGACAATTATGAACAGCATAAGTGTCATAAAAAAGGCGTACGCCTCCCGTTTTCAGCAAATCAAGGCAGATAACTATATCATTCGAGATTATGGTTGGCTAGGACCGTGCCATGCGGTGAAGTTCATTTTTAAGAGTGCTCTCTGACCCCTCTCGAAAAACTAAGAGAACAAAATGATGAGACCAGCATAGGAAAAAAAAAAAAGGTGAAAGTCAAGGGCATTGGCTCATTTTGGGTCCTTCAAGTTGGTGCAAAGATGGCCTGAGATTGAGATAATTTGGCTCAGTCCGACTTAGCAAGGAAAACCCTGTCCTACTTCCGACATAGAGAATTTCAATGGGAGCCTGCCCGTGCAATGAAATCTTGTCCGACATCCGACACCATCCATCATCCGACACCATCCATCTTGGTGGGGAGGTGTCCACCACCACCGGGAGGTGTCCGAGGTAGGGAGGTTTTACTAATTATATCAGCAAATTAGTATCTCTGAGCAGCTAAGTGCATTTCCCGTTCCTTTCTACAAACGTTACCTAGGTTGGGCTCACAGCGACACCTTCCGTAAAGATGCAGTTTTCATAAAAAGTCGACGAGTTCGTTCAGTTGCTCGAAATGCCTCCTATCGACCAGCATATCTAAACAGCTTCCGCCATTCTGTCTCATAAAGATAACCTGCTTCCCGCGCAGGACAGCCTCGTTGCCTTATACGTGGTGGTGACGTTTTTCACCGAGGTAGCAGACTCGTTGAAACATGGAAATTCTTGAGCTCTCGACTGCTGCTGTGGACGCCTTCGCTTATCACAACTTATCCGCGTTTTTGTACCCAATAATATACGGGGTGTTCGAAATTAAGCTTTCACGAGCGCTACGCAAACACAGCGATGACAGGAAACCGAACGATAACTTTGCGCTACTTGTGTAAGAAACAGGTGTTGCTAATTATGTAGCACCTGTTTCTTACTCAAGGAACAGAAAAATAGCACCATTTTTCTTTTTGTTCGCCTATTTATAGTGTGCTAGTGAAAGCTTAATTTTGAACACTTAATTTGAAACTTAATTTTGCCACTTAGGTGGAGCAGTAAGGTAGTGTAAATAAATAAAATAAATAAATAAATAAATAAATAAATAACACCCTGTAGTATAGCAGTCGTCGAAAGACGTATTAAGAAAGCGGTGTCGAACAGTATATAGGCGCCCTTGACGGTGTATTTTTATCTCATCAAGAGTGGCGTTGTTTTCCCTTCTTGGACAATGAACTCTCCGACAGGTTTGTCAGTTCCTTTGTGCCAGTGTTTTCGCTCGTCCCAGAATCAACCTTCAACTAAGATATAAACACGAAATGATGTGTCACTGTCATCTAAAAATAAAGGTGCACGCCGAAATAAATCGCTGAAAAATCCACGCCCGCAAAATAAACACTGCCAAAAAATCAATCATAGTTAGGCTTAGAGAGGGAATATGCCGAATGTTAATTTAACGGCGACACAACGTTGTTTTCAATGCAACGCAAAACTTGAACATTGTTATGAATATTTCTGCCGTTATTAATGATATATCCTCTAATAAGAGCTGGAAAAATTTGCAATAACCAGCAACAGGGGACCCATCTCGGAATCGGGTGTAGGAAAAAAATGTCCCTTTTTTAGGTAGCCTTTCCACAGGGGACATTTTTTCCGGGGACATTCTTTCCGGGGACGTTTTTTCCGGCTCTCCCGGAATCCACGATCTCGGAAAAAAAAGAAGAAGAAAACGGCCGATTGTTTCGCAAGATGATACGTGTGAAACCGATATCACTAATTAACCGTTCAGCGTCACGAGTTTGCGATGTCTGTGAAAGTCGTTTTAGCGAATGAACAAACCAACATGCTGTTCCGACATGTCCACCCTGCTAAGCCTAACCGCAATGTGACTGTCAATCCCTAAGACGACTTTCGCGAGTTGATATAGCACTAACGACTTGATTTTGCCAGCGTGGATATTGACAGAGCTTATACTTCGAAATTGATTTTGAAAAGTAGATTTTTAGATGATTTATTTTCAATGTTTCATTCTTCAATGCCTTATTTCAGCGTCATCCCGTTTTACCTGCAACGCCGCTTCTGCCATACGTATGATACCAAATCAAGTACCTTGCTTCGAGAATCAGATGTCGTCTACGAATTTTGTGTTCTTAGTATGCAAAATTTGTGAATGTCATCTGCAAAGGTTATAAAACGCATCCGTCTGCTAGTTATTCGTATCAGTATATATAGGATGTCAGTGTAGGGTGGCCCTCAGTTAAAAAAGGTAAAAGATAGAGCAGTCGCCGTCTTTCCGTTAAAAAGCCCTACTTGAAAAGTTACGAGAGGGTATCTACCGTATATTACCGATTTAATACAAAGGCACGAACACAAATTCTCAGCCACTGTAAGGGTTGAATGACCACCCCAGAAAGACAACACTGCGCTCCTTTTTCAAGTGTGCACCATTTCGTGGACGCGTGCTACATCAAACACTACGCGCTTTAGAAGCCTTCAAGAGGGTTCGGGGAACCCGTTTATTTTGTATCTTTTTTCGTCTGTAGACTTTAGACTGCCTTCCCTCTGAACGGTTTCACGGCTCATCAGGTTCGACCACACCCGTCTGGAGCTACTGTGACTTCCGCGCGCAGATCTCTCATGCAGAATCGAATGGCCGAGGGAGGCAAACACAGCTGAACGAGCAGTGGAACTTGGTGTCCAGCATGGTATGCAAGTACAGAGTATACAGGGTGTCCCAGAAAACGTGTCATTGAATTATAATAAAAAAACTACACCACCTAGAATCATGCGGTCAACGGCATTTGTTCTTATTAGGTTTTTGCCACCCTGTAAAGTTAATGTCACGTACCCCAAGTTTAAATATGCAGATATTTGCGAACTGAACTCAGAAATTTGCCAAGGGAAGGTCACTTTTTTGCCCCACCAATATGAAGAGCGTGCCGAATTCACTCAAATTCATGATAATTGACAGTGATATTCACGAGCTATCCCATCGGAAAAAATAGCCGAATATCATGCTTTTCGGAGCACCGCACCATAACGCGCCATGTCTTTTTGAGCGCAATCGCTCGCAGTCCGACGAAAGGAGGTTCCGAAGCCAGCCCACAGAGTGATAGTAGAAAAAGTAACAGTTCCTAAAATTGGGAGAGGGCAAGCGTTATCCCAGCGAAAGTCGGACGTGATAAGCCATGCCTGCGTTATCTCTTTCTGCGATGTCGGGGAGGGCTGGGTTTCCAACCTCCTTTCGTCGGACTGACAAAGATTGCGCTGAAAAATTCATCGTGCGCTATTCTGTGCGACGTCCGTAGAGCATGATGTTCGGCTATTTTTTCCGATGGGATAGCTCCTGAATATCCCTGTCAATTATCATTAATTTGAGTAAATTAGACACGCTCTTCACATTGGTGGGGTAAAAAAGTGACCTTTACTAGGCAAATTTCCGACTTAAGCTCGCAAAAATTTACATAATTGTACTTACGTTACACGACATTCACATGAGGAGGTGGCAAAAACCCAGTAAGAACAAATGCCGTTGACCGCATGACTCTAGGTGGTGTAGTTTTTTTATTATAATTCAATGACACGTTTTCTGGGACACCCTGTATGTGGTTGTGCTGTTTCAGGTTTTTCTTGGGTTTTCCGTCAGATGGACTTCCCCTGACGTCCCTCCGTCTGTACATGGCGCTCATAGCACCAGTTCCTTCGTGGCGCTAACTATTAGAGGTCTCTGCTAATAAAACTCAATTACTCAATTATAGATAACTGTCTGGGAATTCTATTGGAAAATTTTGTATTTTTAAATATTATGAAATAATGGAGTTTTGGTTCTGGGGCAGAGTATATATCAGTCATGGGTAAGTTATTCAAAATAAGTAACTATAAGATGCAGTTACTGTCATTGGAAATGTACAGGGATAAACCGGGGAAGTCGGTAGTAGTTGATATCTGAATACTGCAGCACAGTTGAAGCTTAGAAACAGATACGACGAGGACCGCAGGTGTCCTTGTCGTAACCTTCAATTGTGCTGCAGTATTCCGTTACGAACAGTTCCACTTGGAGGTAGCTGTAAAGTAACTTACCTTTTAAGAGCGAAAAAAAGAAAAGTCGCATAAATCTGACTTTTAAAAGCTGCCTTGTACTGTCCTAGCATATGTTATACTGTCCATGTTATATAAGCAGGGGATTTCTCAGTAGCCCTATATAAGAGCCATCCTGACTGTGTATCAGGCGGAATTCCTGGATGGGAAACTGAACGGGGATTTCAAGCACAGGCAAAAACGACGCTAGAGAACTGACGCGTGAAAATATCGCCATACGTGAGTAACTTTCTTCTGCCTCTCTCACACGGGTATACGAAAAATGACATTAAGTGCGTAATGAGTTAAGTGTTAATGTCATCCGTACCATGCTACCGTGCTATAGGGAGATATTTAATAGCATTCGTCCGAATGAGAGTTTCCGGGTCGCCACAACTCATCCGCCCACAAAATGCGTACCCTACACTCTTAGAAATGAACTTCACCGCATAGCACGCTCCTAGCCAACCATGATCTCGAGTGATATCGTTATCTGGCCTGATTTGTTAAAAACGGGAGGCGTACGCCTTTTCTGTGACAATTATGAACAGCATAAGTGTCACAAAAAAGGCGACGCCTCCCGTTTTCAACAAATCAGGTCAGATAACGATATCTTTCGAGATGATGGTTGGCTAAGAGCGTGCTATGCGGTGAAGTTCATTTTTAAGAGTGTATCACTCCGATTGTCTGAGCACATGAGTAATTTAAAACTTCCATAAGCCACTTCCACTGCCTCTCTGTACTGCGCACAGCGCAATTATTTTGTAAATTACACGAAAACGAGCATTATTTTTGGCAAAATGCCCTGCTTTGTTAACGATTGTTTTTTTTTTTTTTTTTATATTTGCTTTTGGCGTATACTGCCGCCTGACAGGCAAGATGAACAATCTTCCGACATAGTATACAGACCATCGATTATGCCAAATAACTTTTTTTCTCATTTTGTGGGATATTATGGGTATTTATTTCCAATCTCTTTGAACACGTTTACGCTCTTCAAGTATCGGATCTCTTACGCGGCTAGTGACGGGACCCGCATCGACATCATTGCCTTTAATGCCATTACAATCTGACGTGCATAGCACGACTATCGTATCAAATGGCATTTGGGATCCGACTGACGTCACAGGCTATAATGTCATTTTTTTCTGCCCGTGGGGCACGGGTATTAGTTACAGTTACATTAAGCAAAAGTTGTAACTATATAGTTGCAGCTATAAGTTATTTCTGTATAAAAGTAACTGGTAGTTCCATTTACAAGTTACTCGTAACTTACTTGCTATACCCGAAACTGGAGAGTACAAAGATGGCTCCAACGGCGCATATAAAGCACAGTTTCCCGCTTTAAAGGGACAGTGTAGACTGATTTTGAGATTGGAGCTGTATTCGGCTGTGAATTCCGTGTAGATGCCATATGCAAAGTGTGTTGATAGAAACGAGAAAAAGCGATCTTGCTTCCGTCCTTTATACACGAGGGTGTGCCACCGAGATACTGGAACTGTTTAGACAACGGAATCAGCAGTTCAATCCGTGGGTCCATTGGCTGACAGCGTTTCGCTACAAAATTTACTTAACGGCTGCGAGCTTAATTAATTTGAAATATTTTGTAAACTGGGCACGAAAAAAGCATATGAAAGTGTTTTCTTGGTGTTAGCTTTCAGACAGGACGAATAAGAACATAAATAACACCTTTTCCATAAATGAAGAATAGAATTCCAAAATAAAGAACATAAACCTTTTCCTATTGTTTCCCCCCTTATGTAATGTCATAGCAATGGCACTTAAGGTATATAAATAAAATAAATAATAAATCCCTCTGCTGGTAAATTAGATGCATTCTTTCGCTTCTCCAAACTTTATGACCACTTTCTCCTTGCGATTGAAAAAAACGCAAGTTTTCTCACGAAGTAGCCTACAATGATTGATAATGTGCAGCCAAAACTATGCCCCCCTGGGGGATATTTTTGTTTTGGGAACACGCTCAGTGGGGGGGGGGGGGGGGGCACGCGCAGGGGTTTTCAAAAACTAATAGAGGGGTGCGCCGATCACGCCCCTGCATCATCGGGGGGTCCCCCAAGAAACAAATGAGTCTTGGCCAAGTTCCGGGCCGGTCCATGATGACCATGTTGAAGATTGGGGTTCCAATTTGGTCCGAGATATTTCCAGGTCATTGGATTGTATGCGTAGGGCGTGTGGGGTATCCAGTATGTCTCCCAAACTCTGCTACCCTGTGCCCCATAAAAACTTTACAATCCCGTCTTTTCGCGATGCGCCACAAGCTTTTCGATTTGGGTGCTGCGTGAACCGTAATATACACGGAATTGGCGCTCAAACTGTATTTGCCACTTAAGTCGGAGTTTATCAGCTGGGCTAGCAGCCATCGCAAGGAACTAAAAAGCAAAACAAACGTGCCGGCAGAAATCACTGTTCCTAATGACTTAAGTGAGCTTGTTTGTTATAGGGCCCAGTTTGTCAAAAAGAGCGCGGAGTTTGGATACAGCAACTCTCTGCTAGCTGTATACTCTGTTTTAATGAGAGGCCACCGCAGTAAGCTAAGTTTGCATAAGTATGTCGTGGCAAAAGGGAGAAGGATATCCTGATGGCTTTAGTACTCCAGAGCGTGTACTTTTCTGATAATCCTGCCCAATATTCGGGAAGTGACTTGAGTTGGTTGCAAAAGACATGTGTCTTTGCTGGCCGTTACGTCACCATCGCGGTATCTTCCTTTCTTTCGAAACGAAGGCGCCTGCATCAGCTACCCAAGCAGCATAATGTACTGAAAGTCAAGTGCAACAGGGGTGGCCGGTATGTGTCTTATCAATGTTCTTTAGTTTCAGAATTCTGTTCAAGGCCTTCCACCTACCCGTCCACCCCTATTGCACTCGACTTTCAGTACATTGTGCTGCTTGGGTATAGCCTGTAGACAACCTGCGTCCCTACGTCATCGATTACGTTTCGCCGCCGCGCAATTAAGCATGCTGGTGGACACCTATCAACCTTATCAGCCTTTTCGGCCTATCAGCTGGCGCGTTTTTCCCGCTTCTTGCCCACCACAGCAAAATATAACCTCGAACCGGTCTTCTCGTGACGTCACATGTTTGGAAACAGAGGATACGTTTAAGAGATTACATGTTTGTAAACAGAGGGTACACTCCGTCCTCTTAAGAGGTTACACTCCGTCTGCCTTTAAGAGATTACATGTTTGTAAACAGAGGGTACACTCAGTCCTCTTAATCTGCCTTTAAGAGATTACATGATTTACAGATTACAGCTTTGCGCAACTCTCTGTTTACAGCTGTATTGCCTTGCGCGAGGGCGTTACGTAACCAATGACGTAGATATGCGCGGGTCATCTCTACGTGACTTCTCAAATCCTGCCTCGCTGGTGATGTGGCTTTGTTGCAGTAGTTTTCTGATGTCCCGGCACGATTGTCCAACTACGCATCGTGCATGCTCGGGACGCCAGAAAAAGAAGATATAGGTGCTGTATCTTATTTTGCCGCGTCCTGGCCCCTTGTGACGTCATTCTCGTGCTTCCACGGAAGATAGCAGAACTACGCTTGCTGTTGTTGGTACACCACCACGTGTTCTGATCGTGATATTTGATAGTGGATCAATGTGTAGAGGCGTGCAAAATTTCTGGGGCATCTTTTAGCCATGGGAGGCGTCATTTGTGAAATTTATTCTTCATATCGTGTGCGGGACGGCGTCTTGTCCCGTTTTTGGCTGCGCAGCGGACCCTGAATGTGAAGAGAGGAAGAGCTTTCGCTTGGCCTTCTCGGCATCTTTTCACGGCCTGGACCATGCAACGGATTCACGCATGTTGGCTATCTCCCCGAGTCAATACTCTGTCTTGAGCAAAATCTGGCTTACGCAAGCTGCCTCGGTAGGATCATGCTCTTGGCAAAATGATCAATTGCCGCGGCGCTGACGTTAATGACGAAACTCAGCTGCAAGTTCAGCGAGTTAAGACTGGGATTTTCCCTTCATATTTGCAAATATGAAGACACGCTAAATAGAAAGCGTTCTGGTCAAGTATTTCATGTGCGCTCTTGGTAGCACGTCGCAATTCGAGAAAATAAGTAAACAAATGAATAGAGTATAAAGTGTAAATAAAGAAATCAAATAACGGGTATGGGCGAAATAAAAGGAGACTGACAGCACCACCCTTCCTCACAGCAGATGTCCCGCTTTGGCGTCGGAGGAATATGGTTGCCTGCAAAATTTATACGGCGCTCTTCATCTGCTATAGTTACGCGTAGATGTCCATCTGCCAAAAGCCAAGAAAGTAGATGTCATCTGCCAGTTGTCTCGCGACACTAAAGTCCCGAATTATTATTATTATCATCATCATCTGCCAAAAATGTGCAGATGCCTGCGAATTTTGTACAACACTGTCATCCCCATATCATCGTCATCATGTATTTCTCTCACTTTCTCTTGTACAACACTCTTCGTCTACTGCACCTGGACGCGGAAATTGCTGGAAACAATTTATAAAGCACTTTTCGTCTGTTAGATCTGTATCTGTAGCTGTCTGCAAACTTTGCAGTGCACTGTCGTCTGCTAGTTATGCGTATAGCTGTCGTCTGCAAAACCGTCCTAAACCAAACCGCGGCGCTTTTTCGGTAAACGAAGTAATGAAGAATAAGTAGCGAGTACGTCACATGCACACAGCTAACTACGGTGTGACCATGAGGTAAGTATTATCCTATCGAAATCGAAGGTACCGTAATTTCCGGCCGGTAACACGCGCCAACAGCCCCAGTGGCGTATAGTGCTTAAGATGATGGCCTTCCACACTGAGACTGGGAGCGGGTTCGAATCCTGGCACCGGCAGTGCTGTCTCAGGTGTCGCCTGGGTTTTCAGACAGATTTTCTAGCCGAATGTCCGCACAGCTACCCATGAAGTCCGCCCAGGACGCATACTAACCCCCAACTCCTTCCTCCATATCTGTCCACGTCTATACCTGGGTAAATTACTTCTAAAATGTAATTAAATTACATTTCTCATTACTCCAGTTAGAATTTAATTAAATTAAATTACATTACTCATTATTGCAATTGAAGTGTAATGAAATTACGTTACAATTACTACGAAAAAGTAATGACATTACAAAGTCATTCCTGCGAGTTCAATCGTAACGATATTGAGGATGTGGAAATTCATTGTCAGACAACACTACGTTGTAAAAAACATATCTTATTCTGTGCCGATTGCGAGAGTCACCGTTCGTAGTGAATTTAATTGAATGAATTGAATTTTATTTCACACATGGTGTGAGAAACTATGGCAAAAAAAACCAAGTGGGCGTTGGAATTCTTTTAATTCGCCAGTCGGCAACTCTCTTTCTGCCAAGTGCCAACACGGAAACACACACTCGATTCTTTTGTAAAATCTAAAAGTCACGATTAAAATTACTGCCCAAATGTAATTAAATTACATTACAAATTACGTAATGTCAAAAGTAATGCATTACATTAAAAATTACCAGAAAAAGTAATTCATTACTGTAATTTCATTACAGTAATGACATTACTAACCAGGTATGTCCACGTCTGTGCGCCGTTCACAGCAACAGTTGCTTCGCGGCGCAAACACGGAATAATAATAAAAAAAAATAAGTAACGCGCTCTGGTGTATATAACACACGTCGGAGACAACTCTGGTCATGACTGACGCGGCTGACAACCGAGTTAATCAGTATAGGGTACTTGTTTCTTGGGTTTGCTTTAGCTCAGTAGATACAACGACAAACTGGACAATTTTTTTTTTATAATACGGTGCCCCAATTTAAATAATGTACAAATCTCATTTACATATTTCGTCATATTGGTTGGCTGTCATGTCTTCTGCAAAATCGCGCTACTCGTATCGCTATATGTGTGGACGTCGTCTGCAAACATTTCTGTATCTCTATTTCACGTAATGACCATGAATATGGTTAGAACTAAACGCGACTTTGATTTCCTACCTAAGTCTGCCATTTTGGGTTGGTTCTAAACGTTGTCGTGTATTCTGCAAAATGTGCACTGTTCGTCTGCTATAGTTGTGTCTGGACGTCGTCTGCAAAGTCTGTTCGTCTGCAAAGTTAATTACGTCTACAAAGTGTCCCGCAAGTACATTATCTGGGAGGTAACATTCCTGCCATGTGTTTACGCGGGGAAACAGCTTGAAAGATGTACCCACGTTTTAACACAGTGCACCAGAGAGGGAGCAAGAAAAAGAGGAATCGAGTATAGCGTCCTCCCCCCCCCCCGCCCCCCTATAAGAATGTACCACCCGCCAAGCTCAACAAACAGCGCACACCACTTAGCTTTTTTCTTACACTATAGACCGCTCATCCATTTTACTGGATAGAATTAGTATGCAACGCCCGCAAAAATTCGTCTGCAAGATCTGTCCACGAGATTCGTATAGATAAGCCTTTCATTGGCTCCTTGGAGTTTAACTTAGGTCTGCCTTTGTATATTTTTTTATGTGCTTCAACTTATTGTTTGTCATGCTATTAATCCTGGCTATTTAGTTCACTTCCTTTATCTGTTGTAGCCACCCGAGCATTTCCTTGAATAAGCTGAAGACGGCGCTTCGCTACGAGTTCGGTAGGACCACCTGTAGCCATCGAGCCCCCCTGCGGCTGGTCTTTCCTGCCTCTGTCAGTCACTACAATCCGGATTCGTAACAGGTTTCTATGCGCCATTATGCTAAAGTATTGGAGTTGCTTCATCTCATAATGTATAGCTTAACGCATTCAAGTTTTTTTTGTTTGCAGCTCCGGTCCTGCCTTTCGTATACGCAGGTGTTGTCACGGAAGCCAACTTCCACTTTGATGCTGCAGAAAGTCGTCTGCTAAAAAAACGTCATCTGCTTCTTTATTTGCTTCTGCTTTCGTTTTGCTCCCGCAGGAGCCGCGTGCAGACACAGACATGCAATGTTGCTCCGGTATGTTATGCTTCCATGTTGCGTAAAACAGCGGCAAAATAAATGTGCCAACAAATCCGTGCAAAATTAACTCGGACACGCACAGAGCTTAGCAGGTGGCCCGTATGGAAACTTTATCTTGGGTACGCAGCTATATGATGGATCGCTGTTTTTCGTATGTCATCGCTACTGCATAATTTCACTATGTACATTTCATGGTATACTTTATTTGGCTTTCTGTGAGACGGGCTGAAAGGTGACCACATAACTTTCCGAGTGGGATAACTGTTTGGATTTTAGTCTGACAAATATAATTATTCAGAAATGCATTCTTCTGATTTCCAATAAGCCACCCTTAATGTATGCAAAGAAAGAAAAATTACGATAATTTACGGAAAATATAAACGTATTTAAACACCCTCGTGGACGCGTCCAGGTAACCGCGAAGTTGCTGCTATGGCGTGCTCAGCCGTCATCGAACCAGCATCTCGTTGACCAATCTATACCGATGCTTCCCGAAACTCACTTCAATCAATCAATCTGAACTATGTTCCTTTTATTACACCATCCCCTTCGCTTATAATAAAGTACCAATGTTCACCGCAATATATGTATATATGTATAACTATACTATATGAGACGTCTAAAAGAACGGTCGACGTTTCGACCGTGGTACTGTCTAAACTACTACTGTAGTTACTGTACTACTAGTTAGTACTGCGGTACTGTATAAACTAGTTTTCGTTAACTTCCCTGTAATCTGTTGTCCACGTCTTATTATTTTACTTATATATATATATATATAAAGAGGGGGGAAAAGCCATTAAAAAAATAAGTAAATGATGCTAGACGTGTTTGAAATTCAAACTTACAGATTAAAATGGCTTCTATGGCTGCACGTAGAAAAACAGATACTCATTGAACGATGCGACAGCACCAGAGGACACGTGTTTCGCCGTGTTTGCGGCTCGTCGGCCCTGGGTAGCTGCGCATCGTTCGGGATTGGCAAACCAGGGGTCACTCAGCGAGCGATATACACCTGGGAGGGTGACTGAGCACTCCTCAATGCCACAGTGCAAGCCAGTGAATTATAAAGAGGGGGGAAAAGCCATTAAAAAAATAAGTAAATGATGCTAGACGTGTTTGAAATTCAAACTTACATATTACTTATATATATATGGAACAAATAGGTTAATATATCAGACGGCTACGAAGTTGAATAAAAGTGAAATAATAAGACTTGGACTACAGATTACAGGAACGTTAACAAAAACTAATTTATTTATTGGGCAATTTAATTTAATTTTTTTAATCTATGTGTTAAATTGCCCAATAAATAAATTAGTTTTTGTTAACGTTCCTGTAATCTGTAGTCCAAGTCTTATTATTTCACTTTTATATATATATATATATATATATATATATATAAGTAAAATCCTGACGAAGACAGTGCCACTGTCGAAACGTCGACCATTCTTTTTTTAATCTATGTGTTAAATTGCCCAATAAATAAATTAGTTTTTGTTAACGTTCCTGTAATCTGTAGTCCAAGTCTTATTATTTCACTTTTATATATATATATATATATAAGTAAAATCCTGACGAAGACAGTGCCACTGTCGAAACGTCGACCATTCTTTTTTGAATCTATGTGTTAAATTGCCCATTAAATAAATTAGTTTTTGTAATCTGTAGTCCAAATCTTATTATTTCACTTTTATTCAACTTCGTAGTCGTCTGATATATTAACCTATTTGTCCTATATATATATATATATGTACATATATATAAAATGCATGAAGATTACATTCAGAAACAACTCTATTTTATTTCTTTTCTCTGCCGTTGTAATTTTCCCTAAGACACTCGGAAGCACAGCGGGATGTCGGCGCAATTCGTAGCCGCTGCCGTGACCTGTTTTGCAAGGGAGGGCAATATTCGAGCGCGTTGCATCAGCCGCTCTACAATAGGGGACTCCTTCGAGGCTTCATCGGTGAACGCACCGGAAGAAATGTTTAAAATACAGTCACTCCATCAATATCGTAGAATTCATCTCGTAATTACTAGCGTTGATTATATAGAGTCTCGCGATGTAAACTCAGGAATTATGAATTATCGACTATAGTGTTGATTGGTGATTTTTTCTTTCTTTCTGCATATCTCATTCATAACGATGGCACGGACAATAATTCGATATATAAAGATATCCATTTGCATGACGCTGGCGAGGTTCCAGTGGGTCTTTTTTTTTTTTTTTACTTCGTGTTAGCGCCGCGAAGCAAGTGTAACTATGAGCGGCGTACACACCCTAAGAAAAAAAGAGTAATTTTACTCCTTTTGGGGAGTAAATGCATTGTCACAAAAAATAGTCCCTTTCGGGAGTAAAAGCACGGGAGTAAATGCATGTCACAGAGTGGAGACTGCATTTCACGCTCTGTTCTAAGAGTCTCGGGAACAAACTTCGTGTGCATGTACGAAAATACTTCGAATCAAACAGTCAACAGTGATATATCGAGCGATATAAAATCTTACGACATATACATACACCATTAAAAATGAACTTCACCTCATAGCACGCTCCTAGCCAACCATTATCTCGAATGATATCGTTATTTGCCCTGATTTGTTGAAAACGGGGGGCGTACGCCATTTCTGTGACACTTATGCTGTTCATAATTGTCACAGAAAAGGCGTACGCCCCGTGATTTCAACAAATCAGGGCAGATAACGATATCATTCGAGATAATGGTTGGCTAGGAGCGTGCTATGCGGTGAAGTTCATTTTTAAGAGTGTAGGGCACAACTTGCGAAGAAAGAAGTGCTAACTGTTTCTTACTCTGTAGGATCGGAAAATTGCTAAGTTGGCTGAGTAATTTACAGCCTTATTGCATCATATTGACCAAGAGCACATATATTTACGTAAACCATTAACCCCCATTAAACCATTAACCATTGCATTCGGAAGACCACCTGTGAAGTTCAGTGACAATTTTGTGGCTGTGTAGCAGGCTATATCCAGACATGTACAAGATACTCAAAAATGTATTTAAGATAAGATAATAAATACTAACGTTAGAATGTAATTAAGATAGAGTATAAATACATGAAAATTAAAGTAATTAAGATAGAGTACAAAATACTTCAAAAAGTATTTGAAATACAGTTAAGATACTATTTATCCTTGAACGCAAAAAGTCACCGGTCACTGGTCAATGCGGCAAGTCGTCGCTATGTGGCATGAATCATCTAAACAGAAGTCCCAAAAAGATGGCAAAGCGATACCACATAACTGCACTAAGTATATGTGACCGAGAACAAAGCAAAATTCTAGCAGGCCCCCGCTCAGCGAGGTCAGAATTCGGCGTCACCGCGTCAGGGCACACATAATAGAACCCTCACTGGCCAAGGATTGGTACACCCGAGGCAGAATCTCTAAATGGAGACTTCCAAGGAGGGCCAATGTCCAGGTCATATGTCCAGGCCCGAGGTACTCAGGAAATTTCCGCTGAACAAGCAAGATAATAGAAAGACGAGACACAGAAAGTTTGAGACGGAGATCCAAAATATGTAATTAGAGTATTGAGTAGAAAATACCGTAAAATGTATTTGAAATAGAGTACAAATACACAAAACAAAAAGTATTGAGTAGAGTACCAAAATACCGCAAATTGTATTTAAAATATGGTATTTTAAATACAATACTCCAAATACGTACAAGTCTGGCTATATCCCACGGTTATAGTAGTGCAAGTGAAGACACGACGTTGAGCGCGCACGCGACAGCAGAAAGCTATGACGTTTTTCGCATCTTCCGCTTCTGGGGGAATGTCGCGCTCGTGTGAATACACGGATAGGGACGCAAAATGTTCTCAAAAGAGCGACCTAATACATTCTGTGTATATTGGCATCGAGGCGGAAGACCAGTAACAATCCTAATTGCGATCCCAATGAAGGCTTCTGAGGGATGTTTTGCATTGGCAGTTCCGTGGGACTGCCTGCCTAGCACTAGTTGATCCTGCCCTTCGTTTTCAGGGCGAGAGCAGTACTATTTTTGAAATGTGATGTGGCTTGAGCCATCCTATACATCTTCTAGCAAACTATTTTAGGACCGTTTCAACCCATTGGTTGCAGACGACACCGCCCATGCATGGGCGCTGAACTCCATTGAGGACTGGACGGACGAAAATGCTGGTGTCTTTTTGCCGGAGCCATATTTGTGTACCAGCTCCGGTGGCGCAGCGGTAACGCGTGCGCTTGGAGACTGGGAGGTCCGCGGTTCGAATCCTCGGGCCGGCTGTGGTTTTTTCCTGGGTTTCCCTCAGATGTGTAATGGGCGTATGCCGGGCACAGTTCCCCTGAAGTCGGCCCATGGACGCAGCTATCCTCCCCCCGAGCGGATTCCGCTCGGACTTCCACTTCACCCTTTCCTCTCCTCCTCTCCACCACCTTTCCCTTCCCGAGAAACATGCCGCCTAATCAGGCAGGCATAGAGTCACTAAATAAGCTACGCTTCAGAGTAGCGACATTGAGCCGCCATGTTGTTTCAGATGACCTCCAGCCCCACCTCTATTTTGGCAGTAGAAATAGATGAAGGTGAAGTTCAGCAGTGGAAGAGGACGACACTTCGAAGAGCGCTAAATGGATGGCGCTGGAGGTCATCCGAAACAACATGGCGGCACAGTGTCGCTACTCTGAAGCGTAGCTTATTTAGTGACTCTAATTCCGCTTGGTCTTCCACTTCACCCTTTCCTCTCCTCCTCTCCACCACCTTTCCCTTCCCGAGAAACATGCCGCCTAATCAGGCAGGCATAGAGTCACTAAATAAGCTACGCTTCAGAGTAGCGACACTGTGCCGCCATGTTGTTTCGGATGACCTCCAGCGCCATCCATAGCGTAGCTTATTTAGTGACTCTAGGCAGGCAGACCTCTCGGGGTTCCTCCCAACGACACTCCCACTCCTCCCCCACGGGGGAGTAAATGTCGGAGTATTAGGGGATCAAAATGGGGAGTAATTGCAGTCTAGAGGACTATAGAAGCTCCAATTACTCCCCATTTTACTCTTTTTTTTTCTTCTTAGAGTGCAGACGGAGAGAGGACAGCAGGAAGGAGGAGGGTACAGAGCGTCCTGGGCCGACTTGGTCTGGAAAACCTGCCGGAAAACCCGGGGAGAAACCTGAGATAAGTGGTATAGGATCACCGCCAACGGGAGTATGTTTTTACTCGGTCGGCCATATATACCGCTGGATTGGGTGTAATTTCCCATACGAGGTATACACCTGTGTTGAATATACGGGGTTAAAAACAGTACAAGGACTCGGATTTGTTCGGAGGTTTCTATAGTATGTTGACACAGATTGTTCTGCTCTTCTCATTGTCAGAGAAAATTGTTTTAAAAAAAAAAGCGTTAAGTTTGAGGGTTTGCTATCTCTGTCATCATGGACGTCCATCTACTATGTCTTGCGTCTACGTCACCTATGTCTTCAAAACGTCTGTTTGCTTCAAACATTTTAAAGCAATCTTTCTTTTGTTCCACCATCCCAGACTGGAATTCTCTGCCCCAAGAAGCCGTTAATGCTGCTAATAATACATTATTTATGGCTAAGATTAGGTGTCTTATGCACTGATTCTTCGTTTTTGTTGTTACTCTTCTTTTTTTTTTTTTTCGTTTCTACCATGTAATACTGTGTGTAGTCAGTGTACAATATTGGTGTGTTTTCCTGAGAATGATGCAAGTAGCATCAACATTGTACTTCCTCACTCCTCTGCTGTAATGCCTCACGGCGCTGCAGAGCTCTCTGAATAAATAAATAAATAAATAAAAAACATAGAACCTAAAGGCAATCGAGCTCCGTATAGACTCCGCCCGTTAAAAACACGGCCGAGAGAAAAAAAAAAAACGTTAGTGTGAAACCGGCCTAATGCGAAGTGTGTATCTACTTTGAACTATCATAGTGGCCAATTTTACCTCCAATCCTGGTATAAGCTTGAAAGTGATTGGGAATCTTAATAAAATCTTACAGCCAAAATCGAAGCCGCCCGTCCGAGTGACTTAGCAGACGTCAGCACAAAACCGCGTATTTCCGATCACTTTTTCTTTGTAGAAACAGCATGGGGGGATATGTTTAATAGAGGTAAAAGAAACAAAAACAGCATGCCTTCCCTTTGTATCCCACTGTAGGCATATCGGTGCTATACATCGCACCTTTCTACAGTACAGAATTACGCGCTAAACAGTGTCAGTAGAGTGAGGGACAAATGTTTTCCATTTCGTTTCTCATTGCGAATCTCCTTAATTAGTTAATCAATGTCATTACCTCGCGCTGTGGCCGTGACATAGATTTTTGCACGATGCTATCGGGCCGCCTTGAGCACTACACCACCAACTATGGAGAGCTATACACTGTATAGTCACTGAGTGGATGGTAACTGTAACAAGTTGTTTTCTTGCACCACGCTTTGGGCTGAAGCCCGTAATCGACATTACACTTACTCGGCCTATAGGTAGGGTACGTGGTTTTCGGCATTTTCCGAAAAATGCCGGAAAACACCCCCCGAATGATTTTTTTCAGATTCGGAATATTCCGAAAAAATCCGAATTTCTCGTATCCTGACAGCTGCCATTCCTGGAACCGCAAAGGGAAATCCCCTTGGAATCTCCTTTTGTCGACTATTTCTCGAGCGTTATCTTCGGGCTGTGCTCTTGTTTCGCTTATTGGAGGACGACCTCAACTCTGTTGTGCGGTCGGTGACCGCATTTTGGCAGCACACGCACTTAGTGACACACCTATTCTTAGTGAATTTACTATTCAGAACCCTTGTGGTCTGCTGAGCGCGTGTTCTCTAAACTACGTATAATTAATCGCAAGGAGCGAGCCGCTATGACAGGTGCGAGCATGATGATACACGGTTGCATCAATTACAACAAGAGGTAGTCTCCTTGTTTGCTAGTTTGGCACTGGCAATAAAAGACATTGTTAATGAAGCCATGAAACGATTCACTTATTTTCGGTTCGAATTGCTACTTCGCGCGCAAAATAGGCTTTCCTTCATGCGAAATAAATAGATGCCCGTATTCGGGCATTTATTTTTTGGGCGGAATATAGATGCCGAAAAAATCCGATTTATAGTCCCCAATATAAATGCCGATAAACACCCCCCGAATTGGGTTGAAAATAAATGCCGAAAACCACAAACCCTACCTATAGGTTTACTGCAAAGTACAGGGTGTGTGCAGAAAAACATGACCCGCATTTTTACATGTAACTCGTTGTCTACTTAGCCGAGGAACTTCCGGTGGCGCACGACGGCGTATTTATGCGTGCGAAAGCTACAAAAAAGTCCTGGAAGCCATACTCAGTGTAAAAAAAATAAACAGAGCGCGAAAACATGGGCTTCCATGCATTAGAATAGGGCGGTCATGACAGTGCATGGTAGTGTATTTCGGTCTCATGAGAGTTATGTGCAGGCACCGCTAGGGGTACTGCCGATGAGCATCCATGTGGGACATCGTTTCGATTTATGCACCGATAGCTCCCCTAGCGGTACTTGAAGACAACTCTCCTACGTGCACCATGTTGCCCTTTCATATACACCCTATTGTCTACCATGTTGCCCTATTCTGATGCACGGAAACCGACGTTTTCGTTGTTCCGTTTATTTTTTAAGCTGGGTATGGCTTCCACAATTTTTCTACAGATTTCGCACGCATAAATGCGCCATCGTGCGCCACCGGAAGTTCGTTAGTTAGGTAGGCAACAAGCTATGTGCCTAAATGCGGGTCACGTTTTTCTGCACACACCCTGTACTTTAACTTGGTAACCGTACCTGGAACACCGCGAGGGAATTAACCGTAATTGGAAAGAATAAATTAGAAGTAAATAATTGGAAATGAATTGTGATTTGATGTTGCAGCAGCTTCAGGGGACATTACACCCATGAGGACCAGTGGCATTCAGCACTCGACTGCCATGCGTCGAAGGGCGGTAGTGTTCACATACCATCTGGAATTCTAATGGCGAATTCGGGTGGTCATTTCGGAGCAATTTTTTTTTGCCAGATCTCGAGTAGTCATGTTCGCTTGGTCAAAATGAAGCAAATCTCGCATGTTCGCGTGGCGCTTTCCGAGCGCTCGGAATATGCTAGCTAGCATTTTTTTTGCCAGGTCTCAAAACGATCGAGCAGCAGATTGCTCAACTGTATCCGGTGTCGTCACATCCGCACTGCAATGGTGGCGAGTGCCCTCATTGGCCCGCATGTTGAAATCACGTGGTTTAGCAGACGACAGAACTCGAAGATTTGCGACCGCGACGCCCCTAGCGTGATCCAAGTACCTAAAACCGCTAGATTCCTAGCAGTCATGTTCGGGTGGCAACGGTCACGTGATCCAGCTCGGTCGCCGACCTAGCAATTTCCGAGCGCTCGGCCGTTTTGCTACGAAATGACCACCCGAATTCGCTATAACTAGTTACTTTTCAAAGCGGCT
The DNA here is from genome assembly GCF_037126465.1 of Ornithodoros turicata. Classification (NCBI taxonomy): domain Eukaryota; kingdom Metazoa; phylum Arthropoda; class Arachnida; order Ixodida; family Argasidae; genus Ornithodoros; species Ornithodoros turicata. The sequence continues at coordinate 4,110,078 of NC_088201.1, forward strand.
GATTTTAAGTCATAAGTGCGACCGAAGCCCGTATGAGGAGCGCTCCGATAGATATCGGTATGAAGCGCTTATTGTTTTCAACTGACGCACCAGTGTTGACGTGGAGGATTTGATTATTCGAGATTAGCCTATGCGGAAGAAAACTGCCGGCACATTTTATCAGGAATGTAGAATTCACGCTAAGGAGGCCACTGGTTCATAGGTTGCGTCGATTACTCCTCAATAGTCCAATGAAATTCACCGTCCATGTGATAACTCGTCTGCAATGAACAGCATTGCTTTGTTCACTAGACCGGCCACGAATCGAACACCCGGTTGGTGGTCAGGTGTGCTACCATTACTCTCCACAACATACAAAGTTCGCGTTCAGAAAGAATATGTCCAAGCATACACAAACCGAGACCATACCGAGGCTGAAACGACAAATTATTAAGCCTCACAAACCCCCCAAGGAGGATTTGTGGTATTTACGATATCGTGAGACCACTGTTACGTCACGAGTTTCCTGTCGCGTTCTGTAGCATGATGTACTAACCTTCTGGACCAATTCCAGAACAGAATGACTTACCTCGTACGTACCCAACTACATATACTTTTATTCATGTGGTCCAGACAGCACACTGCTTGACCGGCATCATGGCCTCCCCCGTGTTGCACTTGTACGCCCGATGGAATTCAGGAGAGCTGCTTAGCGGTACATTTACGCGTGCCTTAGTATCGCACATGTCTGTCGCAAAATGAATGAAAAACAACTGTTCTGGCGTCGGCTTTGTAAACACTGCCCCAGGGGTACGCAATCGCTGAAAGAGCTGAAAAGCAACTGGAAGAGCCGCCGCATCGCTCAGCAGACGGCGCTGCAGTGACACGTCCTGGCTCGGAAAGCATTCGCGAAACGATGCCGCAGCGACGTCTTCCAGGAGCAAGTCTACGACGCACGCAGAAGCTCGAGACGCCATCCTCGCCCGAGACCCAATAGCAAACGACGCCGGTAAGAACACGGTGTGCTGGTCTCGAGAACAACTCGAATCCAACGGAGAACCCAGCCACTTTGCGTCTGGAGATACGCTCTGGCGCAGTCCGAGAGACAGCATCTGCGTACTCAGCTGCACAAAGGCAGCCAGCCCTACGGGTTCTGTCGTACTGGAGGTTAAGGAACGAGCGTGCGCTGCGACGGCTCGACGATCCCGTACCCAGTCTGGAAGAAAAGCCCGAAGCCGTAACCTACGCAACCGTTTCAAAAGGGCTGCACGAGTGGCCGAATCTAGGAGTCCCGGATTCTGAAGGCGCGACTCCAATTGCTGAGTGATCGCAGCGCTAATGTCGCCTCGCAATGAGTCGTCCAAGACCTCCTTCATAGCTTGATATAAAGCCGCAAGTTGTAATCCCGGCAGTGCGGAACCGGTTAAACGAAGACATATGTGCTCGCGATCTTGGGCAACATTTCGGTGGCGCGCTAGGTGACGTCCCAGGACCTTGGACAGCTCTTCCGGTGCCGCGCTGCCAAGGAAGGGCGAGAGGTGTACCAGGAGCCGGAAGCCGAGGTAATTAAGTATCACGTGCGGAGGCGTCTCATCCAACAAATAGAGCAGCTTCTGGGGCAGTCCAGGATCAAGCACAAGAACTTCGGTATCGTCTGTGACACGTACGAGACGCTGAAGGACGTGCGACACAAAGCGCGTGTAACGGAAGAGAGTGCGAAGACGTTCCACCCTCGCTTTCCGGGATGAGGATGAACCGTCCGCGGAGATAACGGCCAACTTCCTTTCAAGGTTGGTGACCTCGCGCGCCGAGCGCTCGGCATCCGACTTCCCCAGCGATGCGAGAGCAGCCGCCGCTGTACGGCTGTGCCATAAAACTGTCCAATTGTGGGCCGCATCGCTAGTGTTGATTAGAAGGTCGGGAGCTTCGAAAGAGACTATAAATTTGCGTCGGCGAGTGGGATGCTCTCGTATTGCGAGAGCAATCAAAGCGGGGAGTCCCGCGAGGCGTATCAGCTGAGCGGCTGCATCCCATACGAGAGCCGGAGGTGGTTGCGTCGTGCTTCGGAAGGGCCATCCTTCCAGAGATGCGCTGCTCAGGAGTTGTTTGAACGGAACGGCATCGTTGCCCCGAAGACACTCTTTGAACAACCGACGAAGCGGTTCAACTTGAGCTCCGCCCGGGGAATGTAAGAATTTCAGGAGCGCGCTCTCAATCCTCACTGTTGCGTCCGTGTCTGCGCGTAGGTGCGTTGTCGGCGAAGTGCAAACGAAGCTGTAAAAATCGCGGCACGGTGACACGGTCCAGTTTAAGGCATGCGTCGAGACACGAGTCGGAGTCATTCGTACAGTCGAACCCTTTCGACCCATAGCCGCGATCACGGACATGGGCGACACGCTCTGAGCTCCGACGTTTTGCGACCGGCGTGCCAAGAGATCAACGACGGCCAGTAAGCCGACGAGAGCGGCCATAAGCACGACGAAGTAAACGGCCACTTCTCGCTGATTGCGCCGAAGTTGATTTTCTAAGATTCGCTTATAACGGGACTCGCGCGGAGGAACAGCCGTTACTCCTGGTCTTGATTCCATGCTCGTTTTTTCACCAGGTGTTCTGTAGGTGCTTTTGCTGCTGGACCGACCACCAGAGCTGCTCTCTGGCGATCGTATGTCGGCCTCTGGTGGAGACTCCACGGCAGGAACGTGGTCATTCTCGACTGCTGGTTGATCGGGTTCCTCGTTTGAAGGCGCCTCAGGGGTTGTGAAGTAGCCCACACTTCCTTGTACGCCGGTACTGGACGTATTTTCCGCAGGTGGTGCCGTTTCAGTAGGCGCTGAATATTCCGCAGGGGCCGTTCCAGAGATCCCATATTCAATGGACACAGTATTTGCGTAGGGGCGTTTTATAGGCACCGCGTCAGCGTTGTCGTCGCGACCCCATCCTTGATTACTGTGAAGATGATGCCTCGTAGGCATGAGTCTTGACGTTCTAGACTGCATGTGGTGCAGCGCGTGGTGACGCTCTAGGATATGCTGCTGGTGTCTCTGACTCTGACTTAGTGTACTCTGCGGGCGTTGCATGTGCAGCTGATGTTGTAGATGCTGCAGGTGTTGGAGATGTCTTTGCTGGAGCTGCTGCTGCTGCTGGAGTTGTTGTTGATGCTCTTGGTGTCTTCGGTGAAGTTCAGCTCGCGACGAAAAAAGTTGGTCATCTTGTTGTTGGTAAAGGTTCTGCGACGTTGAGAAGGGAGATTCGTAACCGTTCAGCGTCGGGAACGCCATCGTGTCGCCGCTATACGGTTGGATGTGGGGCGTCAGTGAACTCAAGAGGGACTTTGTTTCCTGAAAGCGGTGTTTGCACGGCGTCGGTGGCCTCCACGGAATCTGTAATGGGGGATGCTCCAACTTTGCTGTGGTCACAAAGGCCATCGTATCTACAATTTCCTCAGCTGGACGCCTTATGCCATGCGGTCGAACTTGAGGACTACGGGCTGGACCTCCAGGTCGTGGAGGCGGTGTTCGTCGACATGGTCGAACTGGAGATGGAGTGCGGGGGGCCGGTGAAGTTGGCGCGCTCGTGCTACGTCCTCGTGTAGATGCCCTCGTCGAAGCTCGTGCAGAGATCCTAGTGACAAGGACGGTTTTTTTTTTTTTTTTTTTCACAATTGAGGAAATATGGAATGTACAGTTGTCCGGAAACAGAATTTCAAAGCCCGATCTGGTCCATTGACACTAGCGCTTTATTTAATATTGAAATATTGATTTGAGACTACCGTAATTTCACGCGTATAAGCCGCACCGCAGATAAGCCGCAGGACGCGTTTTTTGGGGCGTTTTGAAAATTTTCTGGCAGATAAGCCGCGGGCAATACAAGACGACTGATTTGTGCGACAAAGGAGACCATAGAGAAGGCCATAAACCCTGTGGTCCATACTCCGGGATCGGCACAGTGTACAACAGAGGAGGTCAGTTCTGGAGTTCTACCAAGATCGGATTGTGCCCTTGTCGGGTGTTTTTCGTGGACTGATGGGTCAGTGATCTTCCAGAAGACGTGAATCACTGTCACCACTTTCCTTAAAGCTGCTTGGGGGAATGCACCAGGAAGATTAATCTACTCGAATGTGGACCCGTCCCTGTTACGCACTGTTCGTGCATCGGCAGGGCAGTGCTGTTCCAGAGACACTGTCGGCCCTTTCGTTAAAATCGGCGTATGGGGAAAATACCAGGAAAAAATAGTCATCAGATAAGCCGCACCGGTGGATAAGCCGCAGGGCGCCCGTGAGAAAAAAAAATCGCGCATAAGCCGCGACTAATACGCGTGAAAATACGGTAACTGCTAAACATGCTGCATGTAAACCCAACTGCTCGCATGATCCAGACGTATCCTGAGGTAAACGGACCCGTGTGCATGGATGGAGTGCACCACCAACTTTCACAGTTCAGGTAACAGACCCGCTCCTGACACCTGCGAACGTTTAGGGACTGTTCCTACTGTTGCCCGCCAATTGTTGTACCTAGGCTTATCTCCATTGCGTGAGTATGGTTAAATAAAGCAGGGTCCATATCGGTTACATCGTTATCAGGCAATTTCCTTTTGATGTGCCGTATTTCCTCGGCTCGCAATGGACCAGAGCGTTGACCGATAAAATTCTGTTCTTGCAATGCCGCTATTTTTCTACAGGCTACAATCATTTTCTACAAGAGAACGTTTCAGAAAGTATCCGGAAAATATGGAGAATTTGCGTCACCAAACGTAAAAATATTTGTCGCCAATCCGCGCCGTTTGTGGTCTGTTGAAAAATGGCGGCACAGAAAAGGACAAAGTTGACCAGAACTGTTCTACGGACTGCTGGACCGGTGGTGTTCGTCTGCTTGACCGGCCTTCCAGCCGTGCGACGATGGTAGGTCCTAGGAGCGTTCAGGGAAGACAACCAGAAGGCCACTTGGCTTGACTTGATTCTCTGAAGGCTTCAAAAGGTTATGTGTTCGGTGAATTTGGTTTCCAACTAGGCTTAGAAATAACAGGCATGTCTTTGAAACACGGGTATCAATTTATTTTCCGGATACTTCATGAAACCCTCTTGGATCATTTGACTTGTTAAGAACATGGACTCGCTGAGGACGTGCTAGCAGTGAGGTGCTTTTTTTTTTTTTTTTTCAATAATGCATCATTCTTGTGCGCTCTGAATAGAGCTTAACTAATGCTACATTTCTTGGGGTCAGCACTACACCCTACCAGTCCTACGTCCTCGCTCGTTGAGGGTATAATATGGCAGCACAGCGCCAACCCTACCTGGTGGAATTTCGAGTTGAAGCTCGGATCGGCGACTTAGTCGTACGGCTTGGTGACGTATTGTCCCGCCTCCGTGGACCTCGCGGCTGACCAAGGTCCTCCAGCTTAGTAATGCTAAGGCTTAGCTCACTGTCTGACTCTACCACCGGACCGGGCGATGACGTCGGACCTGGCGAATAACGCAAGTGCGTCACACTCGAGCTTATCTGGCTTGAACTTTCCGATTCCGACACACGATGTTTCATCACTAATTTGGAAGAGGCCATCTTGGGTTTCCGTGCAGGCTTCGGTTCCTTCTGCTCCTTGGAGACCGCACCGGGTTTAGGGCTGACGTTGAAAGCGAAGTCTTTGTCGGGCGAAGCGCCTCTCGGCAGCGCTTTCGTGGGAGTCCGGTTCGTAACCCGGGTCGTGACATTGGTGAGCTGCTTGTTGGACTGCTTGCTGGACTGCTTGGTCGGTGTTTCGATGGGTGATTGGTTGGGAATTTTCGGGGCGACCTTTCGCGGCGATCGTGTGGGAGACGGGCTCGGAGGAGCCTTAAGGGCCGCCTTGGCCATGACTTTTGTGCGAATCCTGCTTGAAGGCCTACTGAGCTGTCGGTCGGGAGGCCTTGCTGGAACTCGCTCGGGCAAACGGTCCGAAGATCGACCGCCACGTTTCCGCTTGTCAGGTGCCTCAGGCTCTTCTTCCTCTTCTTCCCCCTCCTCGTCATCATCGTCGTCGTCGCTGGACCCAGCTGCTCTTCGTGCGATTTCTTTCTTGTTCGTGGAAAGCAGTATCTGAAGACCTCCGTTCTTACTTTTCCGGCTCTCGATGAGAAACAGCTCTCCTATATTGTTGGGATCTTCAGACGAGCTTCCGTTCGATCCTTTTGAATTTTCTCTCTCCTCCTGCCGCGACGGTTCCCGCTTCTGAGGCGGCTTGGACGTTGTTGGCGACCGACGCGCTCGCCCTTTCCATTTCTTGATAGGTGGCTTTTCTTTTACCTCTTCCTCGGAGCTGTCTTCATCTGGCGGTTTGTCCGCTGGCTGGTCACCGCCGTGCGAAGACTCTATAACCGACGTGACGACACACTCGACGGCGACTTCGTGCATAGAGGGCTTCTTGGCTGGGTTCCTCAGGGCATCTAGCGCCAGAAGACGCTCCAGGAGTGCTTCCTCAGAACCGGGACGTATCTCGACAGCGAAGTCCCTGAGGTTTCTCTGACCATCCTTGCGGTAGGTATCGCGGGCGAAGAATCGGTCCAAGAGCAACCGGTCAGCGTCTGCGATTGTGTTCATCTTGTTGCGACAATCTTCCACTGCGGGTTTACTTTCCATGGGTTCTTTCAGTGGACCGTGCACCTTTGCGCGCTGCTGTTGGAGATCCGTCTCTAAAGTGAGCAACTTGCGAAGTCCCTCGTGTGCCTCCGCTACTGGCACCGCCGCAGCGACGGCCGTCGCAGCCTCTCTCTCGGAGGCTGACCTATCGTATAAGTCGGCTTCTTTCAGCATGTGCCGAAGTTCGGGAAAACCGCGCATTTTATCTTTCATTAGCTTCTCGAGTTTCACAAGTTTCTGCATTTTGGGGTCAGGTGGCGGAGGCGGTGAAGGCGGTGGAGGCGGTGGCTCTTGTACGATGTCGTTAATGTTTATCTCAACCACTCGAGCTGCCGCTTCGGCTTCACGACGACAACATGTGGAACAAGATGACGATGTCGAGGATGATGATGATGAAAGGACTGGATCTGGAGAACAGGTTCGTTTGAGCCATCCAAAGAACGACCTTGCAGGCTGGCAGGGACTAGTCGCCGGGCTGAGACATGGAGAGGCTGATGACATCGGAGGGCCTTGTGACCGACCTCGACTCGGAGGTCGATCAAACCTTCGTTCGTGCCCTACTCTGGGCGGTGATTCAGCCATCGGTACTGGTGGCTGCGTCAGATCACTCAACTCCGAACTCGTAGATACATGCACATCAATGTGACTCATCTGACGTACTTCAATAATTTGAGGTATGTCGCCTACTGTAGTGGAACTTGCCTGACGAATTTGTATCACGTCTTTCACTGGATGAACGGCCAGATGGCTTGGCGGACTGGACAACACCTTAGAAGGTTCTTTTTCAGCATTCGTCACTGTAGTTGCCTTAGCTTTGGTTGCATCGTCCTTCATCGAAATGATAACTTGCTCGGTTATCTTGATCTCTACCTCTTTCTTTTTGTCACCGGGAATCTTCAGGTCGTCTATGTCTCGGTTTATCCGGACAGCAAAGCTGGGTGATGTCTGCTTGTCGTCTTCGGATGCTTGCAGCGCCGGTACATCGCAGGCCGAGCGAGACTGTTTAGCCACAGCTGGTTGCAATGGTGCAGCTGGTAGAGCTGCTGCTGGAGCCGGCGGCCGAGCCCCGAAAGCGGCCAGTGGTGACCACTGTTGCGGATGCCCTACCTCTGCGGATATCTCGGTGTGACCTTCTGACTTCCATTCGTAAAGTTGATTGGCAGTTGCACCTTCGTATTCAAACCGTTGGGTCCTGTGAACTACTCCTATGGGCTCACCGCCTTCGCTGACATGGGGACTAGCAAGACGCATCACCACAGGCGGAGGCCTCTGCAGCTGGAACTGTGATGGTGGATATGGCGGGTGACAGGGCTGAGGGTATTGTTGCGGATATTGCTGACGGTACTGTTGGGTATACTGTTGCATGTATTGTTGCTGTTGTTGGTACTGCTGCTGCTGCTGATACTGTTGCGGCTGGTACTGCTGCTGTTGATACTGCTGTGGTTGTCTTGGGTGAGCCCATAATGCGTGATTCCGCGCAACTTGAAAGGCTCTGCGCCTCTGTGCCAATTCTGGGTCCTCTTCGTCGATAAAATACATGTCCGAGTCTCTATCACGGCCGAGAAAATCGGCTCTCTTATCGGAGTAAGTGTCTTCAATTATGCTTGTGACATTGATGCGTTCCCTGACTGGTCTGCGATAGTCGTCGTCATCAAAAGGTCCCCTGCCTTTCGGAGGCGATCTGTCTCTGCCAGGACCGTCTCTCCTCTTCGGAGGACTCCTGCGTTCTCGACGCGAGTCCCTTGGAAAGTCGTCCGATGAACGCTTCCTGCGCGGCTCCCGTCGTGATTCACGTGCAGAATCGTCAGAAGATCGTCGCCTGTTTCGCGAATCACGAGGTGAGTCATCTGAAGATCTCCTTCTGCGCGGTCTGTCGCAGGATTCAGATGACTCCGATTCACTAAGCGAGTCTTTTCTCTTGGATTTCTTGGATTCTTTCGGCTCCTCTTTAGGTGGGATAGGCTCGATTCGTATCTCAGCCGCTAAAGTTTCGAACGATTTTGCAGCCGATAACACTGGTTGAGCCGCTACTAAGAGTTCTTCTTTGGCAGACTTGGTGGCTGCCGTTATCTCATCTCTGAATTTTCGAGCATTCTCGGCGGCCTCCGTAACGTTTTTAGCCAGCAAGTCTTGGATTTGTGACAGCTTATCTAAAATCATTTCCTCTTTCGGTACTTCCTTCGGTTTTTCTTCTTTCACTTCCCCATCTGGAGGTTTCGGAGGCCTGGCAGCTCCCATTCCAGGCGGCATCATACCTGGTGGCTGTACTCCCGGAGGCATCATTCCAGGAGGCATGCCCATCATACCAGGCTGCATCATGCCAGGTTGCATCATACCCGGCTGCATCATTCCAGGCTGCATCATTCCCGGAGGCATCATACCGGGAGGCATCATGCCAGGTTGCATCATGCCAGGTTGCATCATGCCGGGCTGCATCATACCCGGTTGCATCATTCCAGGTTGCATCATACTAGGCTGCATCATACCAGGTGACATCATACTTGGAGGCATCATGCCTGGCTGCATCATACCGGGGGGCATCATACCCGGAGGCACCATTCCCGGAGGCATCATACCCGGTGGCATCATTGGAGGTGGGTGCATCGTTGGTGGACGTATCGCAGCAACAAAAGGAGTCAGCATTTTTGGTCCAGTATCTTGCATTGGCGGTGGTTTGGCCACGGGCGGCGCTTCTGGAGGTGGGGCAGGTGGAGCTTCTGGTGGAGGTGGCGGAGCTTCTGGAGGAGGTGGCGGAGCTTCTGGAGGAGGTGGCGGAGCTTCTGGTGGTGGTGCAGCTTCTTCCGGAGGCGGTGCTGCACCTTCAGGCGGTGGCGCACCTTCCGGTGGAGGAGGCGCACCCTCCGGTGGCGGTGGCGCACCTCCCTCTGGAGGAGGCGCACCCTCCGGTGGTGGCGGCGCACCTCCCTCTGGAGGAGGCGCACCCTCTGGTGGAGGTGCACCTTCCGGTGGAGGTGCACCTTCCGGTGGTGGAGCACCCCCATCTGGAGGAGGAGGAGGAGGAGCAGCCGATGGACTTCCGGGAGGTGGTGGAAAGCCCGGGGGAGGAGCACCGGAGGGAGGACCGAGTGGCCCACCGCCGGGAGAGCGGATCGGTGAAGGGCCAAGCGCGCGAGGCGAGAGTCCGGAGAGGCGAGGACTTAATCCCTGCGGCGCCGACATGGAGCCTTTACCTGGAGTTGTCACGCTCCTGTTGTTGCCCTGCCAGTTTGAGCCTCGCGCCCGCGTTCCTCCTTCGTTTTTCTCGTTGCCCTCTCGAGGCGCCTATGTTGTGTCTTTGGCCATCATTCAACGTTCGTCAACATAGAAGACGACGACGCCGTCAACATCGTCTCCGGACGCCTCGCAAGAAGAAAAAACGGTTGCGTTCACAAACCAACAGTTACGGAGAAATACAACAGGACAGTTTCACGTTGGTGGAACCTCGCACAGTACAGCCACCCTTTTCTGATAATGAAAGTATAATAAGTAGTCTAGTCGATAGTGATTTCTTTTCCAAATTAACTACGGAAGTTCAGGTGGCCCTATACATAACTAATAGCGAATTCGGGTGGTCATTTCGTAGCAAAACGGCCGAGCGCTCGGAAATTGCTAGGTCGGCGACCGAGCTGGATCACGTGACCGTTGCCATCCGAATATGATTGCTAGGAATCTAGCGGTTTTAGGTACTTGAATAGCGCTAGGGGCGTCGCGGTCGCAAGTCTTCGAGTTCTGTCGTCTGCTAAACCACGTGATTTCAACATGCGGGCCAATGAGGCCACTCGCCACCGTTGCAGTGCGGATGTGACGACACCGGATACAGTTGAGCAATCTGCTGCTCGATCGTTTTGAGACCGGGCAAAAAAAGTGCTAGCTAGCAAATTCCGAGCGCTCGGAAAGCGCCACGCGAACATGCGAGATTTGCTTCATTTTGACCAAGCGAACATGACTGCTCGAAATCTGGCAAAAAAAGTTGCTCCGAAATGACCACCCGAATTCGCCATAACCTGAAGAAACAACTGGTGGTCATTGCGACGTAATGAGCGAAAGAAGCACGAGCTCGCTCGTCCTGTGCTGTCGTGTGTTTCTTTCGCTTATTATGCCGCAACGCACTGTCCAAACCAACTAGCCAAAGCCTTTTTTTTCTTTTTCTGCCAATCCCCCCCCCCCCCCAGGGCGTCGGAAGGTGGGGGCAAGGGGAGCAGTCGCCCCGCCTGAGTTTTGGCCCAATTGAGGCTCCGCCCCTCTGAACTTTCGCTCTGAGGGTCCCTCCATCCCGTCTTTCACACGTAAGTTTCTTCCGAGACTGATTCGTCTTCGGCCCTGTAACTGGAGAATGAAAACGAACACCGGTTCAAAAAAGTAGAAGACAAAATTCACCCGAATATAGGTACTATCACCCACAGTTATCCAACGTGATACTTGCTTAGGACGTCGCCTCGTTTTGGATCAACCTAGTAAAGCATTCGTGGCTAGAATAAAGGGAAGCTCTTATCCTGCGGCAAGGAGTCACTGCTACTAGAGCCCTGCGCGGATGAGATTTTTGGCATCCGCATCCGACCCGCATCCGCGCACACGTTATCCGCATTCGATCCGCATCCGCTGCATACACGACCGTTTACATCCGCATCCGATCCGCTGAGTAAAACGCATCCGATCCGCAAAATCCGCAAGTTTCGAAGGACGCGTAAATACCGCCGGAAGAATGTTGATATAATTTCGGATGCCTCCATGCTGTCACGGAAGGGATCACGACGATAAGCAAAGGTAAACCTTTCAACAAACGCGATATGGAGAGACTTCTGGAACGCGTGGAACGCTACCTCGTCGGTGCTCGCGTGGACGCCACAATGCCTCCTCTCCCGTCTTGGCCGTGCATGGTCGAAGGTGAACCTGAGCATGCGTTCGCTGTCGGCTCGCAATACAAATAAATTGCTAGTGGAAAAATTACAGCACGCGGTATATCCGCATCCGATCCGCTACCGATCCGCTGCCTTCGCATCCGCATCCGATCCGCATCCGAGCTCGAGCCATCCGCATCCGACCGCACACCGCAGAAAGTGATAAATTTTCATCCGAATCCGCAAGTATCTTGCGGATATCCGCGGATATCCGCTTCCATCCGCGGATGGTGCAGGGCTCTAACTGCTACGTCTGATGACTCGTGTGGCACATCCCAGACAGAACGCTATCTCCTGCGGATGTCCGAAATAGATCCTAACGTCCACGCCCTGAAATGGATGTCAGGTGGACATCCCTCGGAACTACATGAATGGGCATCCCTAACCGTATACATCCTGCGGATGTACCGTAACGGCCGGTTGAAGAATTGTCCAAATAGGGTCCCTGACGGGATGTTACGTGGAGCATTATCGCAGGAGAGAGAGAAACAAGGCAAGGCGCATCGCGGCGTGAGTTTGACTTTCGATGAACGAACTAAACGCCTTACACCAAAAGGAGTAAGAAACACAAATGTTGCATCACAATGAGTTAATGCGCCAAGCAGTTCTTCAGTCCAGTGTTATTGATATACGCAATCACGTTAAACTTAAACACCCCACCTTTTAGTTTGACTCGCAGGCAAACTGGACTCTCGAATTTCTGGAAGTTCACGAGACAAGCAATGTATAGTATCTGTTTTCGCTTTGGAAAGGTATGCCACTGCCTTTCTAAGTGATCTTCATGGTTCGAAGAGATATTGTATATGTACGTCTTTATTTTTGCTTTTTAAAACTTCGTGCTCATTGTCCGTAACGGAAATACGAGAAACAAACGAAAAGGAGCGACGATGCAGTGGCCGAACCCGAAACAAAATGGCTGAAAAAAACGCCTACGTGCCTAGTAAGAATCTGTCCACTTATGCGGTATCTCCTTGTAACTTCCTGCGAGGACAAACGACGGATATTTGTGGGAAGTCGAAGTCGTGACCACTCGGAGATGTGGGGGACGTCCGTCGGAAAAAAATGTCTGTCTCCCAGGGAGATCCGAATTTCCGGGAAAGGATATCCCCAGAAACACCGTGGGAAGTTTTGTTCCGTTTGGGATCTGGTGTCTTTGCCTGACATATTGTTCAATGCAGCAATAAACAACACAGAGAAGACAAGAAGTTGACGATGAAAGATGAAAGTTACTGAAAAGGTTAGCCAGCTGTAGGATTCGAACCCACATCTTCTGGATTGCCGGTCCAGGGCTCTACCAATTGAGCTAAGCTATAACACGCCTTCTCAGCGCTTGTCCCTTCTATGTTGTTCCAGCCTCAGAACATCAGTTCTTTCAAGAAGTTGACGCCACTTCTGCTTACTCACAACTAACGGAAGTCTTTATTCAGCTTCGTACAACTTCGTCCACTTGTTTCTTTGTCTGAGCCATGGCCAGAATACACTCGGCAGACAGCAGGTTTTTAGCGCAGCCATAATTATGACACCCTCTGCAGACGAAACCATATTGCGCTTTTGAGGAGAAAAAAAATGAACGCCATCGCTCGCTTTACTTCTATAGATTTGTCTTGCCGCACTTACCAAAGCCGTATCAACAAATATTTCACTTTGTGCAGCTTTAACCTCTAAGTTCAAGTCAGACTTGTACGTATTTGGAGTATTGTATTTAAAATACTGTATTTTAAATACAATTTGTGGTATTTTGGTACTCTACTCAATACTTTCAGTTTTGTGTATTTGTACTCCATTTAAAATACATTTTATGGTATTTTCTACTCAATACTCTAATTACATATTTTGGATCTCTCTTCAAACTCTCTGTGTCTTGTCTTTCCATTATCTTGATTCTTCTGTGAAAATGTCTGGAGTCCCTCGCACTTGACCCGGACATTAGCCCTTCTTGGAAGTCCCCATTTAGAGATCTTGCCCCGTGTATACTAATCCTCGGCGGGTGAGGGTTCTATTATGTGTGCCCTGACGCGCTAACGCCGAATTCTGACCCCGGGCAGGGACCTGTAGAGGTTTGCTTTGTTCTGGGTCACATGTGCTTAGTGGTGTTATGTGGTATCTCTTTGTCATCTTTTTGGAACTTGTGTTTAGATCACTCCTATCACACAGGAGCGGCTTGCGTACTGCACGGGTTTTAGGTGATTCATGTCACATAGCGGCGACTTGCCACATTGACCAGTGACCGGTGACGTTTTGCGTTCAAGGATAAATAGTATCTTAATTGTATTTCAAATACTTTTTGAAGTATTTCGTACTCTATCTTAATTACTTTAATTTTCATGTATTTATACTCTATCTTAATTACATTCTAACGTCAGTATTTATTATCTTCTCTTAAATACATTTTTGAGTATCTTGTACATGTCTGGTTCAAGTTAGGTTAGGTTAGGTCATCACCCCACCCCCCACCGCCGTGGAGGACATCCGACCCCCCTGCAACTAGCCGAACTTTATACTCTATATGACTGTTGTGTCATTCCTTCTTGTCATTTGTCTTAAAGTTATCTATACACGCATAATGAGCTCATTTGCACTCCCGTCATGTTTCATTCGCTGCCAGTGTTTTTGAAGTGAGTGATCACAGCCTATCATTAACGGCGTCTGCGAGCGTGCTTTTCTTGAGCGAATTGAGCTCGCTGGCGCCACCTTCAATCGCGCGGCGCCCATGCGGGAAAATTACTGTGCGCGGACGACGACCAACAATTTGGGAGTGATAATCACCCCAATGTTGCATAAAGCGTGTTCTCTGTTTGAATCTCCATTTTGCTTGGTATGTGCGTGTATATTGTATACTTCCTCTAAGAAGCAGCGCGTGGCACACTTTATTTTTTTAGACTCGCTATCCCGAAGACTTCTATTGAAAAAAAAAACAAAAAAAACATACAGTCAAACTCCTTTACAACGAAACTCAGGGGACAGCAAAAAAAAAAAAAAAAAATCGCAGTAAAGGTATTTTCGTTAAAAAGGATGTCCATTATTGAACCTATAGGCTCCAACGGGACCTCAAAAAAAATTTGCTGTAGTGGTATTTCCGTTAAAAAGGTGTTCGCTATAAAGGAGTTTGACTGTACTAGTATTCGCTCAGCAACGTCATTTGTGCAGTGAAGCCGCACAGACAGGGATGGCGAGAGAAATCACGGGCCCCGGGGATGGGTCACGCCCGGGCCCCCCCTCCTCACGTCTCGATAACAGAGTCCAAGTGTTTCTTCTTTACATGATTACGGCGGGCCTTGGGTCGTGCGGGCCCCTGAAGAGGCCGGGGAGCCATCCCCGGCTGCTCCCACCTTCCGCCGGCACACAGATTACCGGGTGTCCTGTGCTATAACAAGGCAGTGCGCTGGACAGTCAGGTTGCAGACAATGGATTTTTCTCGAACTTGAGTCTCCTTGCATTACACCATAGGCCTGAAAGCTCCCAAGAAAAAGCTGTGTCCACGACCTACTAGTTATAACGACCATGTCATACTCAGCAACTGAGTAGTTTTTCTGATGTAGAACGACAAGTATAGTCTTCCCACTTTTTTTTCCCCCTTTTAGTACACTAGTCCCGGTTTTTACTCTAGTGATTTGAAGGACTATCATTGAGGGGCCAACTGCAGGACTAGCGGTTCCTTCAGTTTCAACATCGCATCCGGAAACGTGTGGATGACACCGATACGGTATAATGTTCGGCGCAGTCGACTTCGCCCATGTTTCTCCTCTGAAAACAGTTTACATATTAAATAAACGAGTTTGAAATATTTGCACTCCCCGTGCATCTAAGGAAGCCCCAGCGATAGTAACATCATGATGACGTAAGCCAGGCACACGAATGGGAGCGCAGCGCAGGCGATTGTCTTCGAGCTCGTCTGCTTCATGTTCGCACACACTGAGTGAAAAGCCATCAGTACATATACGCCGGCTTTCGCTTCCCTGTGGGAGCTCTGTGAGCACGGCGTTACGCACAGAAACCACACCTTCTACAACCGAGCACAGAAAGTCCGCGACCTGCGGACGCCGTTCCAACCGCCCGCCGGTCGGTCGGCAAAGGCTCTCAGACCGCTCCCCGATTGTCCTTGTCCAAGTGACGTTTTCTCCTATTTCTTCTCCTATTTTCTTCTTGAAACTGTGGGAGGTGTTGTGCATACAAGGTACAACTTCCGGCATGGTGCGCTCCTTTGCACCTGTCTCTCGTGTCTTGCAGTTTCTTTATCAGGGATTCAGTCGCCCCCAGCAACACTGACGAGGAATAGCCCACCGCTTGCAGTCTCGATCTATGCGCTATAGGAAGCCGTCTTCCACGATATACCGTCTTCGGCGCAGAACTAAAATACACTGAAGGGCAATATCGCTCGTTTCACTGTCTTAGAGTCGTAGCGCAAAAGTCATTTCTGGGCTCGGGGAGAGTAGCGTCAACACTTGACTGCGGTTGAAGGAGAGGATGATGTCTAAGAACCGAAGCTGGATCCATAGCAGACCATCATATTTTTCTATTGTGAGACAGACGATTGCTATCGTGATCATCATCGCATCATGGTATCCCGCTCGCTCGCCCCCGCTTCTTCGAGTTCCAGGATCCATCCCAATAAACAGTTCCTCCGTTACCTGTTTCCTTGACACACTATCATTATATGCACGTATGAACACCCACGTTCCAATTATTGCGAGTACCGAATTATTCAACTTGTGTGCTATAAACCACTATAGTGCACTACTCTCAGACATATTATCACATTTTACACTTATTATCATCCAACGGCATCGCCACCATTCTGGGATAGTGCTCTATTCCGGGCCGTGTAGCGAGCCCCATGTTGTGGTAAGTAGTAAACTACATGAGTTTTCTATAGGAGCGTCGTGAAGCTTTCAGGCCAGGGGCGGCCAGGTGTAATATACATTGAGGCCTATAGGTTGAACGTTCACCCATCTATTCATCGCTGACTGTTGCACGTAACTGCGGAAAATCCAGCATCAGACCTTAGAAATCGACGTATTTGTCAAGATAATGCGTGTCATAAATGATGGCACATTTCGCGTGCTTTTCTCACATCGCCCGTCGTCTGTTTTCTCAACGATGCTCACTATCGGCAGACGATTGCGCTTACCGGGCAACTTTCCATCTGTTGCCAAAGAATACGAACCTTCCGCGCGGCTGTCATTAGCTGGAATTCCTACTCATGTATGGTCAGAAGGCTGGCGATCTAATCATCGACGTATCGTCAACACAAATTATAGAACCTCCCCTCTTTACAAGCAGATGGATCAGCGAGTGAGCTGTCGTCTGCAAACGATTGCCGATCACGGATGTCGTCTGCTACGATATTTGCCGGCAAAATATTGCTTTCTTCTCAGTCAGGTGGGTCGCTCATGTGTCACAAAGTGACGCAGGGTGCCAAAAGTTCGTCTACTGTACTACAAGCCTGCCGCCAAGCGATTGCAGAAGCCACTTGGAGGCGGTTCATTGTAATTAACCGTTTTTGTTGTGTAAAAAAAAAAAAGTGCTAATGTCGCATTCGAAACGCCCTGATTACTTGCAACTCGCTGCGCTATTGGACTTCGTCCATGACCTTCGTACCTATAGAGCTACTCGTGACCAAAGTTGTGGCAAACCTCAGGATCAATGAATCTCCAACGAAAGTGGCGCCAATTGCCAGTTGAACCAGAAGACACTTCAAGACGACATCAACGGAAAATTCACGCCCATTGCAACACGAGAGAATATATTTCCAGTAATGGGGGCATGATTTCACACTTTCTGGAATATTTTGTTTCGTCCTTACACCGTTGCCAATCGGTGCAGACCAGTATAGCTACGAGAAAAATTGAAAACTAGCACGCTGTAGGAAAACCTCAGCTCTTCGAACACACACTTATATTGGATGATGATGATCCGTGTTAGCACCGCGAAGGAACTGTGGCTATATGAGTGGCGTACAGA